>NC_137286.1:29784166-30425833 GCF_054371585.1 Giraffa tippelskirchi | reverse complement strand
AATGATATTGTAATCTCATAGTGTCTTATTGATTTTTAAAAATGTATTATTTATTACTGAAAACATATGTTATGTAGGAAATAAATAAGTTACTTTTTTAAAGCAGCAGAACTTGGTTGCTTGGTTATTTAATACTTGAATATATTTCAAATGTCTACATCCTTTACACATCACTCACAGATATAAAAATAATAAAATTATTATATACTATATCAAAAAGATTGAGAATTGTTCTTGGGAGAGCACATACCTATACATCATGGGCAAATCAAGAACTAAATGCCAAAGAAATTAATGTTAGAGAGAAAGTTTCCAAGTTGAGCTACAAATACAAAATCAAGGGGCAATTTTAAACTCCTAACCTGAGACGTGAGATAAAACATTCCAAATAAATGTCTTGAATGTTGTAATGGACACAGTGGTTCTACACCTCCAGGGATGATTTAAAATGCATTCACATCTTGCTGAGATATTATCTATAATATATAAGAAATTTAAATCAAAATACCTTTCTTACCAAAAAACGCTGTTTGTGACAAATGTGAAACCAATGTGAAAATTCAAGGTCTCAAGAAGATTTTGCTCAGTAATGAGATAGTTTGATACCACCTGTTGGAAAAAATAAAATAGATAGTAAAAGAAACTGCCTCAAGGTTTGAAGTCTGATGTTATTCAGAAAAAATATATATAAGATAGGCAAAGCTTTTGTTAACCGTAGTACTGAGCTGAGTGGACATTATAATTTTAATATTATTAACAACAAGAATTACCATGATTGTATATTGGTTTTGACATAGATGTGGTACCCAGGTTGAAATTTTGATGTGATAAAACATAGATTTTTTTATTTCATATAAAAAGTAATTGTAAACATAAAGCAAAATTTTGCGCATTTACAATAAAGGTGATGGCCCTGTGGCTAATTCTGACCTTGTTTAGAACTATCAGAGCTTTATGGGCTAAAAACAAGCAGTGAACAAAGAAAGATTATAAACACTGTGGAGAGATAGACCTTATGTTCTTATTCAATTTTCTTGATCACGTTATGGAGCATGAATCTTCTTGTGAACTGTTTAGATGAAGAGTGTTAGAAAGGAACTGTGATGACTTGATTATAGTTCTTTGGACCTTTCTTTGTTCATTTGGTAAATAAAGGTAACACATCATAAAATTGCCCTATCTAAAACACAGAAGCTGCAAAGAAAGGGAAGGTAAGAATTGACAGGACTTGATCAACTTCTCTTGTTGACTGTCTTACCCAATCATAAACCCCTTCTAAAAAATACATATTAAAAATGCTTTGAAAATTGTTAAGAGATAAAACTAAGATGTGATTATTGCTATTGACATTAGTTAGATGGATAATTGATGCAAAATATCTGAGTGTCTTCAAACAACAGCATTTAGGATCACTAAATGGCAGATACTTGTGTTCTTTATTGTCCTCAGGAACCAGGAAACTAATAGTGTTTGAATCTTGCTTTAGCTCATAGTTTCTGATGATTAACTATTAAAAGGTGTGTGCTGTGTGTGCTAAATCACTTCAGTCATGTCTGACTCTTTGTGACGCCATGGACTGTAGCCCTCCAGGCTCCTCTGTCCATGGGCTTCTCCAGGCAAGAATACTGGAGTGGGTTGCCATGACCTTCTCCAAAAGGTGTATTTGTTAATTAATGTAAGATGTCAAAAATAGAAAAACTCTGTTTTAGGGTATATAGGAACTCTCTGTACTATCTTTCCAATTTTTTGTGTGAATCTAAAACTTTTCTATAAAATAAAGTCTATTATAAAAAAGTGATGATAAGATACATTTTTAATAGCAAAAGACCTGAATAGATACTTCATCAAAGATACACAGCTGACAAATAAGAATATGAAAAGTTGCTCATCATAATTTTACATCAGGGAATTGGAAAGTAAAATAGCAGTGAGATGCCACTACACACTTATTATTAATAATATGACTAGAATCCAGAACACTGACAATACAAATGCTGACAAGATGTAATTCAATAGGAACTTTCTATTTTTCACTAGTTAAATGCAAGATAGTACAGCTTTGTGGTATTTGCCCAAAGGAGTTGTCAAATTAGGTCTACACAAAAATCTGCACACAAATGTTAGTTATAAATAAAACAATTTGGAAACATTCAATAGGTGAATGGATGAACTGTGATTCATTCATCCAATGAAATATTCTTCAGCAATAATGAACTATCAAGGCACAAAAAGATATGCAGGGACCTTAAATGCATACTGTTAAATGAGTTTTTTTAAGGCTACATACTGTATGATTTTAACTATGTAATATTCTGGAAAAAGCAAAACTATGGAGACAGTAGAAAGATCAGTAGTTGCCAGGAGTTTATGGGAAGGGAGAGGAGAAATGAAAAGCACAGGGGATTTTTAGGACAGGAATGTTACTTTGTATGGTACTATAATGGCGAATTGTTGTTATTATTTAGTTGCTAAGTTGTGCCTGACTCCTTTGAAACCCCATGGACTATAGCAGGTTCCTCTGTCTTTGGGATTTCCCAGGCAAGAATACTGGAGTAGGTTGCCATTTCCTTCTTCAGGGGATCTTCCAGACTCCAGGGATCTTCCTGATATGTGTCTCCTTCATTGGCAGGTGGATTCTTTATTACCGAGCCACTAGGGGAGCCCATAATGGCAGATACATGTCATTATATGTGGGTCAAAACCCATAGAATATACATAAATAGTTATCCCCAATGTAAACTATGGACTTATTTAATAATGTATCAATATTATCTCATCAAATGTACAAATGTACCTCTCTAATGCAAACTGTCAGTAAGGGGGTATTGGAGAGTTTTGAACTTACTGTCCAATTTTTCTATAAGCCTAAGATTTCTCTAAAAATCAGTCTATCAACTTTTAAATGTGATGTTTGTTATTAATAATTTTTCCCACTATCAATTTCCTCTTCAAATATCATTGAATTCACAATTGCACAGTGAACCACTCATCAGAGAGCTATTATCAAGTCTTAAGTGGAAGCTGTGTCTGAATGTATTAAATATAACCTTAGGATATGAATTGCTGTGAAAAATATTCTAAATTATGGAGAAATATTTTTTAGGTTAACAAAAGTTAAAGGAATTCTGTTTCTACCTTTTACACATCTCTCAAAATTATCAATTTCAGGAAAAAATATAACAATATAAATATAGTTTTTTTTTTAGTATACTGTCTTTTGAATCATGCTTATCTTATGTGAAGGTGAAGAGATCTTTGTTATTTATCTAGAAATCATACAGTATACACTATTGGTATTTTTATGGGTAACCATGTTGAGGAAACCATTTGTACTTCTATCTAGTTATAATATTGAGTCTACAAATGAGCCTAATTCCCTCTATGTTGTTGTTTGATCATTAAGTTGTGTCCAACCCTTTTGTAACCCCATGGAGTATAGCCTGCTAGGCTCCTCTGTTCATGGGATTTCCCAGGCAAGAAACTGAAGTGAGTTGCCATTTCCTTCTCCAGATTCCCTCTGTACCTAATTAGAATCAGTATGAACGGTTTTATGTTATAAAGAGATTATTTCAATATGAACAGACTTTATATTTACAAGAATACATAAGAATTAAAACACCCAGCTAACAAATGCAGTATTCAGAGATATATCTATGAAAAGGCAATTTACTCTCTTTGAAATTTTCAAGAACTTGAAAGTATATTATAGAAAACGAGGTAATTAAAATTTAGAATAACAGTATATTTGTTGAAGCTTAAGGTTTTATATAGACTTCATAGAAAAAGCTGCTGTCCAGCAATATCCTGACATATGAACATTAATGACAGAAAATAAAGCTAAAACCAAAATGGTAGTATTAAAATAGTAATTAGTTACCGTTCATTTTGGGGGCATTTCCCAGGTGGCTCAGTGTTAAAGAATCTACCTGCAGTGCAGGTTCAATCCCTGGATTGTGAAGATCCCCTGGAGCAAGAAATGGTAACCCACTCCAATATTCTTGCCTGGGAAATCCCATAGACAGAGGAGCCTGGTGGGCTATAGTCTATGGGGTCTTGAAAGAGTCAGACACGACAGCGATTAAACAACAAGAAGCCTGGTTAGCGTATGTGTTGTATTTTTCTTCTTTCAGCTCTTAGGAGTGTAGCCAATGAAAACAGAGAGAGACAGGATGGCTTTCTAAAAGTCCTTCTCTTCTCTCATAGATTCCTTCTTTACTTCTGTCCTGAACACTGCTCAGATCTGCATTCAAATGCATTGACTCTTGCTTCTTGGATGACATCATTTCTTCTTACCTTTTTTGAATGATCTAGGAACCACATTCATGTTCAGAGAGTGAGAGTGTTAGAGTCACACCATAGGAGAATGATAAGTTAAAATTTATTGAATTTTCTAGAACTTCTGAGGTTTTTACATGAATAATTTTATTTAATTCTCTTACCTCTCATTAGATTTCATTTAACAGTTGAAGTAAATAAGGTACAGAATGGCCTATTCCCTGGCTGGTGTCGTACAGCTAGTAAGTAAAACAAGGATTCAAACCTAAGTAGCTTAACCCAATAATTCACATACTTAAAAGGTAAATGAAAATGCCCCATGCTAGCACTGTATTTTGTTTTTCATTTTTCCTTTTTTTTTTTACCTCTTATATTGCATTCATCTGCAAAAGCTTACCAGTGCTGAATCAGTTAAACTAGTGTTACCAAGTCTCCTAACTATGAATGTAGAAGAAAAATCTTAGGAGAAAACCTGCATTAGTTTTATCGACCTGCTTTTGCAGAATTGAAAACAAAAAGCCATCTTGAAGCACATCAATAGAATTATGGTTTCCCCTGTGAGAATTTACTGCATCGGCATTCTGATTTGTTCTCTCCTAAAGAAGGAGCACAGAAAAAATTATTAGGTGCTAAAATAGGCTGGCCCTGATGAATTGCTACACATATCTTTCTAATGTTTTGTTTTCCTCAACTCTTGCTAACGTTACTCATCTTGCACTTTAACAAATTATAAAAGGTTTATTCAAATTTACTTTTCTTTTCTACAAAGATTGAGGCCCTAGAACATCAAAGCAGGATACAAATTAGAAATCATTAAATGAGGTTCTGGGATAAATATATATATTAGGTTATAGCTTTTCTTTCATTTTTCTCCTCTACCTTAAATCTATCTCTGTTCATGGGAACATTGGCTAAGGATATTATATATCCTAGTTATGCATTGACAGCACTGAGTCTTTGTAATGGTGAAACACTACTGCTTTACAAAAGACTTTCTGTGATTTAAATTACATATATTAATATGTATATTCAGTATTAATATGCACACATGTGTAAATATGTAACTTGCATATATAAACCCATATGTATGGGATATGTGATATGTGTATGCATATATATACATACATGTATAATTTATATGGCTTATGCTTATAACTCATATATGTGATATGCATATATATATACACATACAGATTCACACACACACACACACACACACACACACACATACACATAAACAAGCATGTATTACATATACAGGCACACCATATTTCAGAGCCTAATCTCATGCCTGCCACAAGTCAAATGTCTTTGCATAAACCCATTTTGATCACTTTTTTCCTTAGAAGCAAGTCTTAGGGAAGGTCGCAATTATAATTTCCATATGTTGAAATCAATCAGATCATCTCTAAAATGTACCATTTTCTAAAAGATCTGAAGAAGAAATACCCTTTGTATTAAAACCAACACCAGCAACAATAAAAGGCTGTATCCTCAGTGTTTTGCTCTGTTGTGGTTGACTCTGTCAAGGGTATCTTGCCTTTTGTTTGTTACACTGCTTTGTGGAAGAAAAAATTTGTTTGCAGATACTATGGTGCCTGTTAATTCACCTGGCTTCAGTGATTTCCTCCTTACATGCTCGTCTACACAGCTTCTCCAGCTCTCACTGCGACCTCAGGACATTTTCATGGATAGATTCTGTAAGTCATCATTTCCATTGGGAACAAAATATTAGGCTAATGGGCAATGCAGCCACTGACTGAGAACCACAGACTTCAACAAGCAGAGTGCTCCTGCTCTCACTTGATTATGCAGAACATACCAAAGAGAAGTGAAAGACACAATGTTGCTTCATTAGAAAGTATTGAGGGGACATGAGATGTAGGAAGGTTAGTAACAAAAAATTTCTTTGAAGTTTTGGCTTTCAACATGAAGTTTATTTAATCCTTGATATTAAGTCAACCACTTCATTTTAAGCATTAGAATACAGTTGGAAATCTTTCCTTGCTTAACACTGTCACTATTCAAAAGAGCCTTATTGACTATTAACAATCAGAGAACATTTTTGAGAAGAGGCTGTGAAACTACAAGTCCTTCCAAGTTGACCTTTTTGGTGAAGCAGTGATCTGATGCCACTGGTTGAGAGTAAAATGCTTTATGCATTGTGCTTTTAAAATGGGTTATAAGAGACATGAAGTTGGTGTCATTAAATTACCTTTTCTTTTTTAACAAACACCATCTGTTTGGATTTGGCAAGTCTCCCACAGGAAAGAGAAAAAAAAAAAAACTAATGATATCCTCAAGTAGAAAGTAGAGTATAACTTTTTCCTTCATAATTGACCCTGGTAATTTACTGAGATTAGGTTATGCTGGTTCAGAAACACAGGTTGTAAATTCACAGTGCTAATTTAATTACCAGTGCAAATATTTGCACAGATTTTAAAAGTTATTTGAAAAGCCATTTTATATCTATACTCATTTAATTTTCCCAACAGAGATGAAGAATAATGACTGTAATATTCTGCCTCCCATTTTATAGATGAGGAAATAGGGGCTGAAATGTTTCAGCTTTTTAAAAGATGATATGTTGAGCAATGCTTCATTGACTACAATAAAGTCTTTGACTATGTGGATCACAACAAACTGGAAAATTCTTAAGAGGTGGGGATATCAGACCACCTTATCTGTTTCCTGAGAAACCTGTATGCAGGTCAAGAAGCAACAGTTAGAACTGGACATGGAACAATTGACAGGTTCAAAATTGGGAAAGGAGTACAATAAGGCTGTGTATTGTAACCCTGCTTATTTAACTTCTATGCAGGGTATATTATGTGAAATGCCAGGCTGGATGAAGCACAAGCTGGAATCAAGATTGCCAGGAGAAATATCAACAATCTCAGATATGCAGATGATACCACTCTAATGACAAAGGAACTAAAGAGCCTCTTGATGAGGGTGAAAGGGAATGAAAAAGCTGGCTTAAAATGCAACATCCAAATAACTAAAATCATGAACATCTGGTCCCATCACTTCACGCAAACAGATGAGGAAAAAGTGGAAGCAGTAGCAGTTTTTATTTTCTTGGGCTCCACAATCACTGCAGATGGTGACTGCAACCACAAAATTAAAAGACTCTTGCTCCTTGGAAGAAAGGCTATGACAAACCTGGACAGCATATTAAAAAGCAGAGATATCACTTTGCCAACAAATGTGCATACAGTTAAAGCTATGGTTATTCCAGTAGTCATGTACTGATGTGAGAGTTGGACATAAAGAAGGCTGAACACTGAAGAATTAATGCTTTCAAATTGTGGTGCTGGAGAAGACTCTTGAGAGTCCCTTGGGCTGCAAGGAGATTGAGCCAGTCAATCCTAAAGGAAATCAACCCTGAATATTCATTGGAAGTACTGATGCTGAAACTGAAGCTCCAATAATTTGATCACCTGATTCAAAGAGCCAACTCATTGGAAAAAAATCCTGATGCTAGGAAAGATTGAAGGCAGAAGAAGAGGGCGACAGAGAATGAGATGTTTGGATGACGTCACCGACTCAATGGATGAGTTTGAGCAAGCTCTGGGAGACAGTGAAGCACAGAGAAACCTGGTGTGCAGCAGTTCATGAGGTCACAAAGAGTCAGGCATGATTTAGTGGCTGACCAGCAACAACAGTGAGTAAACGATAGAGCTAAGTCTGAAATTAAAATTACCATTCTACCAATCCCATATTATGTCCACTCTACCCTACTCTCTAGGCAAGCAAAAATGACATGAGCTTCCCTGGACATTATAAAGATGAGACCTTAGATAATCAGAGTGCAGAGTTGGAGTAAGAAGCATTGACTGCTCCACATGTGTGGGCCATGTAGTACTTTTTGAACTTCACTGGTGCAATGGTAAAGAATCTACCACCAAGGCAGAAGGCAAAAGAAACTTGGGTTCTATCCCTGAGTTGGGAAGATCCCTTAAAGGAGGAAATGGCAACCCATTCTGGTATTCTCGCCTGGAAAATTCCATGGACAGAGGTGCCTGGTGGGCTACAGTCCATAGAGCTGCAAAGAGTCAGATATGACTGAGCATGCATGCAAGGAAAGACAGAAAAAATGAAGGAATAATGGCTAAACAAGCTGCCTCTAAAGAGAAATTTGCTGAGGCTACTTGATGGAAATAGCCCAGCCATTTTGGAATGTTTGACCAGTAGCCTGGATAATGGGAGACGTGAGAGAGTCAGCAAATATAAAAACCACAGCTGCTCAGGATTTGGTGAGATGACTTCTTTCAGCATCATCAATTATTGGGGATGATCAGACTTCAATTCTGGGGGAAATGAGGCTGAAATCAAATGAAAGTAAGAGCAGACAAAAGAACAGCTCAGATGAAAAAAACCAATCCATGGTGCTATCATGATCTTGGTGATTGCTTGCTGAATGTATTATTGTTTTTCTTTAACTTTGTAAGCAGTATCAAGTAGTTGTCAATGGCTCTGACTAAGGTGCTTATAACAACAGTGTTATCAGTGAGCAGAGTTCAAAATCAGTGACATGGAGGGTTTCTATCTCTGGGTTTGAAAAACCTGATGGAGGCACAGTGAAGGCAGCCTCAGCCCAGGGATCCTTTACCTGTGTGGGACTGTTAGAGCTCTGCTTTGCCTTGAGATAGGACTAGAGAATCCCAAGGTACACTGGAACCCAAAGTGATATTCTTCTGATTCCTAATCTCTCTAAATTAAAAACATGGCAATATTTAAATTAAATTCTCCTTTGCCTTTCTGAATGATGCTCCTGGAAATACTCAAACATGACAAAGATTGAAGAGCTGAGTGACCAGAGTATGGAGCATTCATAAGGAAGATGCATTTTGTCTGGGTCTACTGAACATCCTCAGCTGGCTGTGGTTCTAATTCTCTGGAGAGTCCATAAAGTAATCTTTCTTTAAGTCCTTTGCTCCTCTTTCTAAATTCTTTAATGAGCAGCAGAGAACACTGTAATAGTGCTTGGAATAGCTCCGGAGGAAGAAAAATGGTTTATATGAGTACAACCTCAGCTTCAAGGACAAAAGTATATTAATTAATAGGAACATATTTCAAAGTTCACTTTCAAAGTCTGCCATTTCATTACTGCTTTGGCCAAAGTGCAAAGTGATGATGGTCTTCATTATTTAACTCAAACAGAGCTGCCATCAAGTGTTTCTGATTTTCTTATTAAGAAAAGAAGTAGATTATCCTGCAGCTTGCTTTTTTTTTTTTTTTCTTCATTCCACTCCTTTCAAAGACAAAGTGCTTCCCTTCTTTTCTGCTGTTTATTCTCTGGTCCTTTTTCTCTCTCCCATTCTCTCTCCTTAGGTTTCCCTTCTGTATCCTCACCCTTCCCCACTCCAGTTTTTCTCTCTTGGAGGTTTCTTTTATTCTTTATATCTTTCTGATATCCACTATGCACCATTGAGGATCTAGAAAAGGAAATGTGATTTTTTTTTTAATAATTACAGTATGAATTGGAAAATAGAAAGTCACAACAGAAAAGTACAAAGAATGCAATACATGTTCTGAGAAGAGAGCAATTCCCTTTAGCTTAGTGATGGAGAAAGGAAAGATCAGTAAAATTTGACAGAGAGAGGCTCTCAGAGTTGAGTCTTAAAAATATGGGTAGAATTTGGCCATGCAGTCATGTCAAGGCAAAGGAACTATATGAATAAAGGCACAGAGGTGGAATAAGATTCAATATTTGCGGTCATTCAGTTTGTTTAGTTGAATATTAAATAAAGGGAAAGAGTGGAAAATGAGGATTTAAGTCAGAATCTGATAATGAGTAATTATAAATGCTACATTGAGTAATTCAAAATGTATTCATTAAGTAAGGGAACCAATTTTTTTTTCTTTTTTGAGATCAGTTCTATGGCACACAAAGATTAATACGGTAGTGACATATAGGAAGGTTTGAAAGTGACTGTTGTAATAGCCCCCGTTAGATTAACAGGTGTTCTTTTCTGTTTAGTGGTTGTTGCACGCTGGGTCTCCTGGAAACTAAACAGAGGTTTCTTAGGGATGCTCCTGGGATCAACACTTGTGGAAAGGAAGGGACGACAGTACAACTGAACAAAGAAAGAATTTTCCAAAAAAAGATCTCAGCTGACACCAATGGGAGCTCTGGAGCTGGCAGGGCTCCTTAGAATTAGGCCAGGCATTGAAGATGGGCTGTCCTAGGAGGGAGCCATGGCCTCAGGCAAGGTGACCAGACAGTGCAGGTAATTCCTTAAAAATCTTGACCACTGAGTGCTGTCTACACAGTACTTCCTATAGCTGATGGAATGATTCCTTCAGTCCTGGTGGGAAAACCTGGCAGCACATCACAGAATTTACTGCAATTGACTCGTTTCTCTCTTCATGTCTAAGGTTTGTCCCAATAGAATTTTGAATATTCCTTCCTCAGCACACTTATCACATTGAATATTTATTACAGGCTTACTTATCTTTGCAAGTAGAAGATAATCTGTGTGTGGACAAGAATTGTGTTCTTTCTATCTTTGTATTCACAGCATCTGAGATTAGAGGAAATAGTTGTTCTAGAGATAATTTATGAATAAAAGAATTAACTGCTTTAATTCTTTAGGGATTCCTAACATTTTAAATGAAAAAGATAATTCTTTCACAATTTTTAATCTTTTTAGGAAGTCTTGGTTTAGTCAGGCCATCTTGAAACCTACAATGGTATCTATCATGTACTTCCTAATCTCTGAAACTGGTGTGCATTATCAAAGTTGTTAACCATTGTTGCCAATGTGTATGCTCTTTTGTTCTAAGATACTGCTAAATATTTAAGCTTATCAAATGAATGGACAGAGTGCAAAGGAGGATCCCATGATAGAAATTATTTGAAGACACAAATGAGGCAAGGTATGATTCCTGTACTATAGAATTTATAATAATATTGATAACTCTCATAAAGCTTAATCAACTCAGAAATAACCACAAAGGCATGTACAATAAATAAGGGAGGAGGGAGCTGAATAATTATGCGAGAAGTAAGCATTGAAAAAAGGAATAATCAAAATGAAGATAGTTTACGGAGAAAAGATATGGCATTTGAAAATCAGTTCAGTTCAGTTCAGTCGCTCAGTTGTGTCCGAATCTTTGTGACCCCATGAATCGCAGCACGCCAGGCCTCCCTGTCCATCACCAACTCCCGGAGTTTACCCAAACTCGTGTCCATCGAGTTGGTGATGTCATCCAGCCATCTCATCCTCTGTCGTCCCCTTCTCCTCCTGCCCCTAATCCTTCCCAGTATAAGGGTCTTTTCCGATCAGTCAACTCTTTGCATGAGGTGGACAAAGTATTGGAGTTTCAGCTTCAACATCAGTCCTTCCAATGAACTCCCAGGACTGATCTCCTTTAGGATGGACTGGTTGGATCTCCTTGCAGTCCAAGGGACTCTCAAGAGTCTTCTCCAACACCACAGTTCAAAAGCATCAATTCTTCGGTGCTCAGCTTTCTTTATAGTCCAACTCTCACATCCATACATGACCACAGGAAAAACTACAGCCTTGACTAGATGGACCTTTGTTGACAAAGTAATGTTTCTGCTTTTTAATATTCTATCTAGGTTGGTCATAACTTTCCTTCCAAGGAGTAAGGGTCTTTTAATTTCATGGCTGCAATCACCATCTGCAGTGATCTGGGAGCCCAAAAATATAAAGTCTCTCACTGTTTCCACTGTTTTCCCATCTATTTCCCATGAAGTGATGGGACCAGATGCCATGATCTTAGTTTTCTGAATGTTGAACTTTAAGCCAACTTTGTCACTCTCCTCTTTCACTTTCATCAAGAGGCTTTTTAGTTCCTCTTCACTTTCTGCCATAAGGATGGTATCATCTGCATATCTGAGGTTATTGATATTTCTCCCAGCAATCTTGATTCCAGCTTGTGCTTCTTCCAGCCCAGCATTTCTCATGATGTACTCTGCATAGAAGTTAAATAAGCAGGGTGACAATATACAGCCTTGACATACTCCTTTTCCTATTTGGAACCAGTCTGTTGTTTCATGTCCAGTTCTAACTGTTGCTTCCTGACCTGCATATAGGTTTCTCAAGAGACAAGTCAGGTGGTCTGGTATTCCCATCTGTTGAAGAATTTTCCACAGTTTATTGTGATCCACACAGTCAAAGGCTTTGGTATAGTCAATAAAGCAGAAATAGATGTTTTTCTGGAACTCTCTTGCTTTTTCGATGATCCAGCAGATGTTGGCAATTTATCTCTGGTTCCTCTGCCTTTTCCAAAGCTAGCTTGAACATCTGGAAGTTCACGGTTCACGTATTGCTGAAGCCTGGCTTGGAGAATTTTGAGCATTACTTTACTAGCGTGTGAGATGAGTGCAATTGTGCAGTAGTTTGAGTGTTCTTTGGCATTGCCTTTCTTTGGGATTGGAATGAAAGCTGACCTTTTCCAGTCCTGTGGCCACTGCTGCGTTTTCCAAATTTGCTGACATATTGAGTGCAGCACTTTCACAGTATCATTTTTCAGGATTTGAAATAGCTCAGCTGGAATTCCATCACCTCCACTAGCTTTGTTCATAGTGATGCTTCCTAAGGTCCACTTGACTTCACATTCCAGGATGTCTGGCTCTTGGTGAGTGATCACACCATCATGATTATCTGGGTCATGAAGATATTTTTTGTACAGTTTTTCTGTGTATTCTTGCCATCTCTTTTTAATATCTTCAGGTTCTGTTAGGTCCATAACATTTCTGTCCTTTATCGACCCTGTCTTTGCATGAAATGTTCCCTTGGTATCTCTAATTTTCTTGAAGGGATCTCTAGTCTTTCCCATTCTGTTGTTTTCCTCTATTTCTTTGCATTGATCACTGAGGAAGGCTTTCTTATCTCTCTTTGCTATTTTTTGGAACTCTGCATTTGAATGGGAATAGCTTTCTTTTCTCCTTTGCTTTTCGCTTCTCTTCTTTTCACAGCTATTTGTAAGGCCTCCTTAGAGAGCCATTTTGCTTTTTTACATTTCTTTTCCATGGGGATGGTCTTGATCCCTGTCTCCTGTACAATGTCATGAACCTCCGTCCGTATAGGGCCTCAAAATTCTTTAACTTTTCTTGCAGAGAAAGATGGAGTGTCTGTCTCCTTCCCTTGAACCTGGACAGGTCTATGTCTTCTTTGACCCAAGAAAGTATAGCTAAAACAGCCATCATGTGACTTCTGAGGCTAGGTCAGAAAAGTTGATACATCTTCTACCTGGTTCTGTTTCCGGAAATGATCAGAATTCAGCTCTCATGCTGTCAAGAATCCAAGCCACGTGGAGAGGCCATGTTTCAGTGCTCAAGTCAACAGTCTCAACTGAGGCACCCTTACGAATGAATGAGACATCTTGGAAGTAGTACCTCCAGACACCTGTTACAGCCTCCCATCATTTGACTCTTTCCAGCTAAGTCCTCAGACATCATAAAACAATAAGGGTCAATTCTAGTGTACATTTCCAGATTTCTAGGGTTAATTAAATGGTCATTGTTTTCTGCCATTAACTTTGGGATGACTTGCACATGTTAAACAGTTAAGATTAAAGTAATAAAAGGCTATTTTGAATAATTGAATTTTCTAAAGAAGAAGAGGGCAACAGAGGATGAGATGGCTGCATGGCATCTCCAATTTATTGTACAGAATCTTGGGCAAACTCCAGGAGATGGTGAGAGACAGGGAAGCCCATTGTGCTGCAGTCCAGGGGGTTGCAAAGAGGTGGACATGACTTGGCAACTGAACAACAACAATTTTTTTTTTTAAAGTTGTCTGTTCTCACTCTTTAAGCTGCCTTACTACTTTTAGAAATTCCACACATTTTAAAATTTCTATTGTTCAGAGCTGTAGGTGATTGCAAGACTTCCTCAAATCAGTAGACAACAAAAGTGACAATTATTACAACTTATCATAAATGTAATGACATATTTTGAGAGTTTCCTTTGTGTCAAATATTATGTAGTTACAGTAAGTAAATTATTAATTTTTTTATCCCTATCTTATTCCTCTAAGTTAGGAACAATCGTTATATTTTACATATAAATATAATGAAGTTTAAATAGCCCATAAATGATTAGCCTGAGGATGCTCATTCTTCCCATTCAGAGAGAGCTGGGAAGTGAATCTAGGTTGGGTTGACAGCAAAATCCAAAGTCTTAACTGCAATGAAATAGGGCTTTTATTCTTGAGATAAAGTTGAAAAATATAAAAGAGGAAGATAGTGTGAAATGGCTTTTGGTAGTACTACTCCTGTATGGGAAAATAATGAGTGTGTCATGATATCTTAGTAACTTTTTATACACTAATGTGAAATATGGCGCAGAAAACTCTGGCTTGATTTCTCCGCACTATTTAGAGTAAGAGGAGGATTTTGAATTACTATGTGTGCTGCATAAATTCAAGAAGATGATCTAAAAAGAATTCAACCAAGCAGTGGCCCTTGAAAATAAAGATTTCTCATAAAATAAAATGAATTATTGTCCTTGCCCATTGCACTAAAACTCTAATATGACAGTAACCAGGAAGCTGAAAAAAAAAATCATTTCAAGTAGGCCCTGTTTTGTGGCTCTAGCCCCACAGATTGATTTTATATGCAGGTTTAGCACTCAGCAGCTGCCAAAAGGCATCAGTGCAATAGCCCATTCAGAGGAAAACAAAATTTGAAAAGAGGACAGCCGGCAAGGACATGCTGTAAAAGGCAAAGGACAGATATGAAAAAGATCTCCTGGCCCATGCTCTCGATCTGGACGTTTACAATATCTAATAAGAGAAGAGAAGACAGAGGAAAGGCTAATATTAAATTTAAACATGACATAAAGATCAGCTGCTCATTAAATCTTATGCATTTCTGTGAGAACAGGGGGTGAAGATAACTAGCTGAAATTATATCATCCAAAGTAAGAAGTCCCATTAGTGCAGATGATGAGATACCAGGAACTAAATACATATGAGAAGTGATGAGATCCTACAAAGATTTGAACAAACCTCAAACCTTTTAGAGATGGCTTGGGTCTGTAGGAGGGAAGCAGTAAATGATTGAGATGATCACTCGGGATAATTTTAATACCTTTGTCTCATGTTAAGATGCTGTAAAGTTATGATGTTCAAGAATTATGAAGTACCAGTATTGAGAGGATGCAGTGATCTTAACTTGGAATTTAATGGAGCTTTCACCATGTAAATGAGGAAATTCAGCATTAATGTATGAATTTATATTTCCTTACTTTGAGAAATTATATATTTGTATATATAATTATATAGCTCCAAGAAAGAACCTTTTTAAAAAAATGTTATTTTCCTTGAGATAAGATAGATTTAAATTCAAGATTTTGGAAGTACTGGAAAATTGAATACATAATTATTCACAATTTTATTTCTATAATTCAAAGGAATATCCCTCAAAAATGTTAGTTTTATTTAACAAGATGCCAGCAGTAGGTTTAAGAAGAAATAATTCAAAGCACATGAAGCTTAAGATATGAGAGAACTTAGTGTGTAACTGAGCAGGGTGTCAGTGCACTGACCAAGGCCATGCGATGCTGGAGCAGGGACCACTTTCTGTGATAGATCTGCTGTTCACAATATGGTATCCTGGTGGTATACTAAAGTGGCATTAGGAAAGGGACTGTGGAGCCTCTGATATGGCTTGGATCCCACCGTGCTCTGCAGGTTTCAGTAAAGCTTGACAAAACATGCTGTCTGCATGGGGGTTCAGATGTTCTTCCAGATCTAACTACTGTGAGCTCTTCAGTAACTCTGTAGCAAGGTGGAGTGGGAATTACAAATTTTCTTTTAGTGGTTTCTTCTTTTGGAATCTTGCAAATAATATCTATATGCTTGCTGCTAATCAGATCAAAATTAGCTTAGAAGGCCAGTAAGGTGTCTTAATATTTGAATCAATACAGAATATTGATGAAGAATATTAAAGAAGATGAACAACATGGATTTTGGATAATAAATGACAAATGATACTATCTTTAAGAAATAGATTATACTTGCAGGGTGGTGCTAGGGGAAGCCTCCAGCAGAAATATTGAGCTCAACACATTTTTTTTTTCCTTTTTATCTCAATTCTAGATCAAGGCAAGAGAAAACTCAGATAGCAGAGCAATACATTCTAAGACTGAGTTTATCAAATATGTGCCTATCTGGCTAGTAGTAATGGCTCTTTGAAACATTTGACCACAGGGGAGATTTCCAGGTGTATTCCCCAACCCCTTCCCCAGAGCTTTCTTAATTTTAGTTAGCAATAAGCAAAGCAAAAATTCTTGTCCAGTGTGTGGCAACTCTGTGAAGTGATAAGCTGAATGACTCAGAGAACCTTCACGGTCCTTCAGTGGCATTTTGTTTTTGTCTTTATTAATGGTACAAATAAGTGGGATGTTGATCCCTATCCTATAGAATTTAGTCTGGTAAAATTTACTATAACATTATTCACAGTATTTCAGCTGATTTTAGCATTCAAGAAAGCTGTGTTGCACAAACTAGACAGTGCAGTTCAGTTCAGCTGCTCAGCTGTGTCCGACTCTTAGTGACCTCATGAACCGCAGCATGCCAGGCCTCCCTGCCCATCACCAACTCCCGGAGTCCACTCAAACTCATGTCCATTGAATCGGTGATGCCATCCAACCATCTCATCTTCTGTCATCCTTTTCTCCTCCTGCCCTCAATCTTTCCCAGCATCAGAGTCAGCTCTTCGCATCAGGTGGCCAAAGTATTGGAGCTTCAGCTTCAACATCAGTCCTTCCAATGAACACCCAGGACTGATCTCCTTTAGGATGGACTGGTTGGATTTCCTTGCAGTCCAAGGGACTCTTAAGAGTCTTCTCCAACACCACAGTTCAAAAGCATCAATCCTTTGGTGCTCAGCTTTCTTTATAGTCCAGCTCTCACATCCATACATGGCTACTGGAAAAACCATAGCCTTGGCAAGACAGACCTTTGTTGGCAAAGTAATGTCTCTGCTTTTTAATATGCTGTCTAGCATATTTTTCCTTCTAAGGAGTAAGCGTCTTTTAATTTCATGGCTACAATCACCATCTGCAGTGATTTTGGAGCCCCCTAAAATAAAGTCAGCCACTGTTTCCTCATCTATTTGCCATGAAGTGATGGAACTGGATGCCATGATCTTAGTTTTCTGAATGTTGAGCTTTAAGTCAACTTTTTCACTCTCCTCTTTCACTTTCATCAAGAGGCTCTTTAGTTCTTCTTCACTTTCTGCCATAAGAGTGGTGTCATCTGCATATCTGAGGTTATTGATATTTCTCCCAGCAATCATGATTCCAGCTTGTGTTTCTTCCAGCCCAGCGTTTCTCATGATGTACTCTGCATAGAAGTTAAATAAGCAGGGTGACAATATACAGCCTTGATGTACTCCTTTTCCTATTTGGAACCAGTCTGTTGTTTCACGTCCAGTTCTAACTGTTGCTTCCTGACCTGCATACAGGTTTCTCAAGAGGCAGGTCAGGTGGTCTGGTATCCCATCTCCTTCAGAATTTTCTACAGTTTATTGTGATCCACACAGTCAAAGGCTTTGGCATAGTCAATAAAGCAGAAATAGATGTTTCTCTGGAACTCTCTTGCTTTTTCGAGGATCCAGTGGATGTTGGCAATTTGATCTCTGGTTCCTCTGCATTATCTAAAACCAGTTTGAATATTTGGAAGTTCACGGTTCACATTTTGTTGAGTATTTCTTGGAGAATTTTGAGCACTACTTTACTAGTGTGTGAGATGAGTGCAATTGTGCAGTAGTTTGAGTGTTCTTTGGTATTGCCTTTTTTTGAGATTGGAATGAAAACTGACCTTTTCTAGTCCTGTGGCCACTGCTGAGTTTTCCAAATTTGCTGGCATATTGAGTGCAGCACTTTCACATCATCATCTTTTAGGATTTGAAATAGCTCAGCTGGAATTCCATCACCTCCACTAGCTTTGTTTGTTGTGTTGCTTCCTAAGGCCCACTTGACTTCACATTCCAGGATGTCTGGCTCTTGGTGAGTGTGAGTGATCACCCCACCGTGATTATCTGGGTCGTGAAGATCTTTTTTGTACAGTTCTTCTGTGTATTCTTGCCATCTCTTCCTAATATCTTCTGCTTCTGTTAGGTTCATACCATTTCTGTCCTTTATTGAGCCCATCTTTGCCTGAAATGTTCCTTTGGTATCTATAATTTTCTTGATGAGATCTTTAGTCTTTTCATTCTATTGTTTTCCTCTATTTCTTTGTATTGATCACTGAGGAAGGCTTTCTTATCTCTCCTTGCTATTCTTTGGAACTCTGCATTCACATAGGTATATCTTTCCTTTTCTCATTTGCTTTTCGCTTCTCTTCTTTTCACAGCTATTTGTAAGGCCTTCTCAGACAGCCATTTTGCTTTTTTGCATTTCTTTTTCTTGGGAATGGTCTTGATTCCTGTCTCCTGTACAATGTCACGAACCTCTGTCCATAGTTCATCAGGCACTCTGTCTATCAGATCTAGTCCCTTAAATCTATTTCTCACTTCTACTGTATAATCATAAGGGATTTTATTTAGGTCATACCTGAATGGTCTAGTGGTTTTCCTCACTTTATTCAATTTAAGTCTAAATTTGGCAATGAGGAGTTCATGATCTGAGCCACAGTCAGCTCCCAGTCTTGTTTTTGCTGACTGTATAGAGCTTCTCCATCTTTGGCTGCAAAGAATATAATCAATCCGCTTTCAGTGTTGACCATCTGGTGATGACCACGTGGCCTGTTACTCCAGGTGTTTCTTGTCTTCCTACGTTTGCCTTCCAGTCTTCTATAATGAGACTGGACAAAGGAACCATTTTTAACACCCTCATAGATTTCATTTGGAAAGGCTTGAGTTCATAGGGAATTCACTTTAAGTAGCCACTTCAGTTACCCCTCGTTTGTAGTCAGTGCTTTGGAAACAGGGGTTAATAACATTTCCTCAAACATTTAAGAGCTCATGGTTTATTTTAGTAATTTTTCCTTGTGTATTAAAATTCTGATAGGTAATATACTTTCTCTAAAATCCTTTGCCTTCAGTTTCAGTCCTTTGGTTTTTTCTTTCCGTCCTTATAAATAGAGAAAAAAATTGTCCACCACCATATATAAAACCTCACACTCTACCAGAAAATATAATATAGTTTGGAGGCTATGAAAGCTGAGTTTGACCTCTGTCCTAAAACTATTTCTCACCCCATGTCCACTCTTGCTTTCCACATATTTATTTTCATGCTTGTATTAGGAGACTCTTGACAAAATAGAGCCCACTTAAAGGATCAGACAATACTGAAGAATGTGTTTAGACAATACATTTTATTTATTCACATTTGTATACTTAAATGAAAAACACTACAAAAGTCTCAATTTTGAAGACAACTGCATGCTGACTAGGATTTTGTTACAGAAATTCTGAGATGATATGGGGTGAGGATTCTCAGGTCAGATTTCAGAAATGTCTGTACATTCAGTAACTGCACATTTATGTTCTTACTCACTATGTGTCTTTACTCATGTTATTCTTGTCTATAATTTTCTCACCGTTTTATTGATTTTGTTTTTTTTTGTCTATCCAAATCCTACCCAGGGCAAAGGGCCTATCTCTAATTCATCTCCTCCTAGAGTTCTTTTCTAATTTGCAGAATATCTTTTAAATTTTTCCTGCCCTGATTTTGCCAGTAAGACCTTAATTACACAAGGTGTTATATGGTTATCTCTATGTGTTTATTTCACATGAATCTCCAAATAAACTCTTAAACTTTTTAAGACTGTGTCTTAAATTTCTCTTATAACTTCAAGCAGCTAGCATAATGTTAAATGCATTATAGTAGGTTTTACGCATTAAATTAGGACCTCTCTTGGAGGAGGTCGACATTAGCCCCACCATAGAGCCACCAGAACTTTTTATTTATTTATTTATTTATTTATTTAAAATAAATTTATTTATTTTAGTTGGGGGCTAATTACTTTACAATATTGTAGTAGTTTTTGGCATACATTGACATGAATCAGCCATGGGTTTACATGTGTTCCCCTTCCTGGACCCCCCTCCCACCTCCCTCCCCATCCCATCCCTCTGGGTCATCCCATTGCCCCAGTCCTGAGCATTTGTCTCATGCATCGAACGTGGAATGGTGTTTTGTTTCACATATGATAATATACATGTTTCAATGCTATCGTCCCAGAACGTCCTACCCTCACCTTCTCCCTCAGAGTCCATAAGACTGTTCTATGCATCTGTGTCTCTTATTCTGTCTCGCATATAGGGTTATCATTACCATCTTTCAAATTCCATATATATGCATTAGTATACTGTATTGTTGTTTTTCTTTCTGGCTTACTTCACTCTGTATAATGGGCTCCAGTTTCATCCATCTCAATAGAACCGATTCAAATGTATTTTTTTAATGGCTGAGTAATATTCCATTGTGTATAAGTACCACAGCTTCCTTATCCATTCGTCTGCTGATGGACATCTAGGTTGCTTCCATGTCCTGGCTCTTGTAAACAGTGCTGCGATGAACATTGGGGTACACGCGTCTCTTTCAATTCTGGTTTCCTCGATGTGTATGCCCAGCAGTGGGATTGCTGGGTCATATGGCAGTTCTATTCCCAGTCTTTTAAGGAATCTCCACACTGTTCTCCATAGTGGCTGTACTAGTTTGCATTCCCACCAACAGTGTAAGAGGGTTCCCTTTTCTCCACACCCTCTCCAGCATTTATTGCTTGTAGACTTTTGGATAGCAGCCATTCTGACTGGTGTGAAATGATACCTCACTGTGGTTTTGATTTGCATTTCTCTAATAATGAGTGATGTTGAGCATCTTTTCATGTGTTTGTTAGCCATCTGTATGTCTTCTTTGGAGAAATGTCTGTTTAGTTCTTTGGCCCATTTTTTGATTGGGTCGTTTATTTTTCTGGAATTCAGCTGCAGGAGTTGCTTGTATATTTTTGAGATTAATTGTTTGTCTGTTGCTTCATTTGCTATTATTTTCTCCCATTCTGAAGACTGTCTTTTCACCTTGCCTATAGTTTCCTTTGTTGTGCAAAAGCTTTTAATTTTAATTAGGTCCCATTTGTTTATTTTTGCTTTTATTTCCAATATTCTGGGAAGTGGGTCATGGAGGATCCTGCTGTGATTTATGTCGGAGAGTGTTTTGCCTATGTTTTCCTCTAGGAGTTTTATAGTTTCTGGTCTTACGTTTAGATCTTTAATCTATTTTGAGTTTATTTTTGTGTATGGTGTTAGGAAGTGTTCTAATTTCATTCTTTTACAAGTGGTTGACCAGTTTTCCCAGCACCACTTGTTAAAGAGATTGTCTTTTCTCCATTGTATATTCTTGCCTCCTTTGTCGAAGATAAGGAGTCCATAGGTGCGTGGGTTTATCTCTGGGCTTTCTATTTTGTTCCATTGATCTATATTTCTATCTTTGTGCCAGTACCATACTGTCTTGATGACTGGAGCCACCAGAACTTATACAGGACTGGGAAACAGACTCTTAGAGAGCAAAAACAGAACTTGTGTGCACAAGGACCCAGGAGAAAAGAGCAGTGACCCCACAAGAGACTGACCCAGACTTGTCCATGAGTGTCCAGGAGTCTCCAGTGGAGGCTTAGGTCAGCAGTGGCCTGCTGCAGGGTTGGGGGCACTGAGTGTAGCAGTGCATGCATGGGACCTTTAGAAGGAGGTCTCCACTATCTTCATTACTTCCACCATAGTTTGGCCTCAGGTAAATAACAAGGAGGGAAAACAGTCCCACCTATCAACAGAAAATTGGCTTAAAGATTTACTGAATGTGGCCCTGCCCATCAGAACAAGACCCAGTTTGCCCTTGAGTCAGTCTCTCCCATCAGTAAGCTTCCACAAGCCTCTTATCCTTCTTCATCAGAGGGCTGACAGACTAAAAACCACAATCACAGAAAACTAACCAATCTGATCACATGGACCACAGCCTTGTCTAACTCATTGAAACTATGAGCCATGCCATGTAGGGCCACCCAAGACGGATGGGTCATGGTGAAGAGTTGTGACAAAACGTGGTCCACTGGGGAAGGGAATGGCAAACCACTTCAGCATTCTTGCCTTGAGAACCCCATGAACAGTATGAAAAGGCAAAAAGATAGGACACTGAAAGATGAACTCCCCAGGTCAGTAGGTGCCCATTATGCTCCTGGAGATCAGTGGAGAAATAACTCCAGAAGGAAGGAAGAGATGGAGCCAAAGCAAAAACAACAGCCAGTTGTGGGCATGACTGGTGATGGAAGTAAAGTCCGATGCTGTGAAGAGCTATATTGCACAGGAACCTGAAATGTTAGGTCCATGAATCAAGGCAAATTGGAAGTGGTCAAACAGGAGATGGCAAGAGTGAATGTTGACATTTTAGGAATCAGAGAATTAAAATGGACTGGAATGGGTGAATTTAACTCAGATGACCATTATACCTACTACTGTGGGCAAGAATCCCTTAGAAGAAATGGAGTAGCCATCAGAGTCAACAAAAGAGTTAAAAATGCAGTACTTGGATGCAATCTCAAAAACGACAGAACGATCTCTGTTTGTTTCTAAGGCAAACCATTCAATATCATAGTAATCCAAGACTACGCCCTGACCATTAATGCTGAAAAAGCTGAATTTGAATGGCTCTATGAAGATCTACAAGACCTTCTAGAATTAACATACCCAAAAGGTGTCCTTTTCATTATAGGGGACTGGAATGCAAAAGTAGGAAGTCAAGAAACACCTGGAGTAACAGGCAAATTTGGCCTTGAAGTGCAGATTGAAGCAGGGCAAAGACTAATAGAGTTTTGTCAAGAGAATGCACTGGTCATAGCAAACACTCATTTCCAACAACACAAGAGAAGACTCTACACATGGACATCACCAGATGGTCAATACCGAAATCAGGTTGATTATATTCTTCGCATCAAAGATGGAGAAGCTTTATTCAGTCAGCAAAAACAAGACCAGGAGTTGACTGTGGCTCAGATCGTGAACTCCTTATTGCCAAATTCAAATTGAAATTGAAGTAGAGAAAACCACTAGACCATTTAGGTATGACCTAAATCGATTCTCTTATGATTATGCAGTGAAGGTGACAAATAGATTCAAGAGATTTGATCTGATAGACAGAGGCCTGAAGAACTATGGACAGAGGTTCGTGACATTGTACAGGAAGCAGTGATCAAGGAAATCCCCAAGAAAAAGAAATGCAAAAAGGCAAAATGGCTGTCTGAGGAGGCCTTACAAATAGCTGTGAAAGGAAGAGAAGTGAAAGGCAAAGGAGAAAAGGAAAGATATACCCATGTGAATGCAGAGTTCCAAAGAATAGCAAGGAGAGATAAGAAAGCCTTCCTCAGTGATCAATGCAAAGAAAGAGATGAAAACGATAGAATGAGAAAGTCTAGAGATCTCTTCAAGAAAATTACAGATACGAGGGAACATTTCATGCAAAGATGGGCTCAATAAAGGACAGAAATGGTATGAACCTAACAGAAGCAGAAGATATTAGGAAGAGATGGCAAGAATACACAGAAGAACTGTACAAAAAAGATCTTCACGACCCAGATAATCACGATGGGGTGATCACTCACACTCACCAAGAGCCAGACATCCTGGAATGTGAAGTCAAGTGGGCCTTAGGAAGCATCACAACAAACAAAGCTAGTGGAGGTGATGGAATTCCAGCTGAGCTATTTCAAATCCTAAAAGATGATGATGTGAAAGTGCTGCACTCAATATGCCAGCAAATTTGGAAAACTCAGCAGTGGCCACAGGACTAGAAAAGGTCAGTTTTCATTCCAATCTCAAAAAAAGGCAATGCCAAAGAACACTCAAACTACTGCACAATTGTACTCATCTCACACACTAGTAAAGTAATGCTCAAAATTCTCCAAGAAATATTCAACAAAATGTGAACCGTGAACTTCCAGATATTCAAACTGGTTTTAGATAATGCAGAGGAACCAGAGATCAAATTGCCAACATCCACTGGATCCTCGAAAAAGCAAGAGAGTTCCAGAGAAACATCTATTTCTGCTTTATTGACTATGCCAAAGCCTTTGACTGTGTGGATCACAATAAACTGTGGAAAATTCTGAAGGAGATGGGATACCAGACCACCTGACCTGCCTCTTGAGAAACCTGTATGCAGGTCAGGAAGCAACAGTTAGAACTGGATATGAAACAACAGACTGGTTCAAAATAAGAAAAGGAGTACGTCAAGGCTGTATATTGTCACCCTGCTTATTTACTTATTTACTACATCATGAGAAGCCGTAGATTGGTTGAAGCACAAGCTGGAATCAAGGTTGCCAGGAATCAAGTACTCTAGCTTTTTTCAGAGACAAATTAATTGTCATAAAAAAAGAATGAAAGAAATTATTTTACATGAACTTTCCTGGAACCAGGGTTTTTAACTAGTAATATGGTTCTCTAGAATCTTTCAATTAAAAGTTGCAAAAGAATAATTTGGAGGTTAAAAGTGCATCATATGGAAGAGATTATAATTATCAAAGACCACCAAAATTAAATAATGATGGGAATTTTAAGATCATTCTATCAAATTATTTAGAAAGCTTGGGCTGGTAACATTTGCAGTGAAAATTTTGGTATAAAGGTCTGAAAAGATAGTGGTACTTTTTCTTTGTTTTTCTTGTTTTTTTGTTGAAGACTGGGAGCTACAAGTTGAGGTTAATAGTATCTAGCCTTCAAATCCTCACTGCAACTTGGTCTTAAGGAATCAGCGAATCTGAATTCTACCTTGCAGTTTCTGAAATGCCAAGTGATGGCAGTGTTCCCTGTCTCACATTCTTTACCTGCAAAAATTAACTGTGAGTCTCAGGAAAGCAGTTGATTGTGTGACTTGATCAACAAAGGGACCGTAAGTCAGCTCAGTCACTCACTCACGTCCGACTCTTTAGGACCCCATGGACTGTAGCATGTGAGGCCTCCCTGTCCATCACCAAATTCCGGAACTTGATCAAACTCAAGTCCATCGAGTCGGTGATGCCATCCAATCATCTCAACCTCTGTTTCCCCCTTCTCCTCCCGCCTTCAGTCTTTCCCAGCATAAGTGAAGTGAAGTTGCTCAGTCGTGTCCAACTCTTTACGACCCCATGGACTGTAGCTCACCAGGTTCCACCATCCATGGGATTTTCTAGGAAAGAATACTGGATTGGGTTGCCATTTCCTTCTCCAGGAGATCTTCCAGATCCAGGGATTGAACCCGGTTCTCCTGTATTGTAGGCAGACGCTTTACCCTCTGAGCTAGAGTACTCAATAAATGATGGCCCATCCAATTTTATAAACATTAGATTGGAAATTTTTGACACTTCATGTTTCAATAACTGAATATAAACTTCATAAGGGGGCTCTCAGGTTTCATACTAATGTGTCTCTGGTGTTTAATCAGTCCCCAAAACAATACAAACATTTGTTTCATAAATGCTTAGTTATATTTCTTTGAAATTCCAATTATATTCCCACTTTGTGATTTTGTTAGGCAAAAACAGAGTCTAGAAATCTTGGCAGACAATGATCACCTATTCTCTCCTCCTTTAAAATGATTTCAGCTGTATCTGTTACTTTAGTTCTCTGCCAATCATGGATATTGCCTTTGAATGACTAACAGTTTTTAAAATAATGTAATTTTGATATTATTTCAAATCTTATACAAATCTTTTAAATTTTATATTAAAAGTTATTTTTTTCATTTTTAAATTACCTACATTACAGTGCATAATCTTTCATAAGTTTTACTTTCTTTCTCTACACCTGTGCTATAAACTGATGTCAATAAAAGCCAAAGTATTCTAAGTATTATTCAGTAATGAAACCACAGCAATTAACAAATACTTTCAATATTGTTTTTAGAACTGCATAGAACTTAGCAGCTGCCTTTTAACTTGCTCCTCTTCAGAATTAATGGCTTTTATTTTTAAAGGCAATATATATTTTCATCTGTTTTAAATTCTTATTTGAGTAGGAAATTCATCATACTCAGGAGGCTAACTGCACAGTGTCAATGGAGGAGTAGCAACACTCCCCGTATTCTCCATTACCTACTATGCCCGAGACATGTCAGATAAAAAAAAAATGTACTCTAAATAAGAAAAGCACACTTGCCATGCAACTATAGTTTCAAACACCTTTTAAAAGCTTTTCTTACAGCTGGATTTCTCTGCCTAAGTTCTTATTTAGAAATTCTGAAGTTTCCTCTAGGAAGTATATACAAGTATTGTACAGTCATTGGTTTGTAATAATAGTAATAATAAATACTTACCTAGTGCTCAACATTAAGCAAAGCAGTTGGCATATAAAAAATCACATTAAAATGTGATCTTTACAGATAGGTATTATTTTCCCATTTTAAACAGTGTAAACTGAGACTTAGAAAGATAAACTATAACTTGCCTTAGGTTATAGAATTATTGTGTCACAGCTAGTGTTTGGAACTGGAAACTAGTCTGTCTTACAGTAAATCTGTGCATCTTGTTCAGCAATACCATAGTGCCTGTCTCTGTTCTGGGCAGTTACTTTACACATCTCCAACAAGAGGATACAAAAACTACATGTGGCTCGATTACTTGATTGGAGAAGGAAATTGAATAGACAAACATTGTTAAAAGAGAAGAGATATTTAATAGTTTTAATCTCTCAAAAAAAGAAGCATCATCCAACATATAATTAAAGGTGATTTGAATAGTAGAATAGATTTAAGAGACTTTAGCGATTGGAAAATGATTATAGTTATTTTTTCATTCATTCAATCAGTAGATAGTTTGAATGACTCTTAGGTGCAACCACTGAAACAAGGCACTGGACATACTGTGTGTGTGTGAGAAGTCGCTTCAATTATGTCTGACTCTTTGCGACCCCGTGGACTGTAGCCCACCAGGCTCTTCTGTTCTTGGGATTCTCCAGGCAAGAATACTGGAGTGGGTTGCCGTTTCTTTCTCCAGGGGGTCTTCCTGACCCAGGGATCGAACCCATGTCTCTTGCATCTCCTGCACTGGCAGGCAAGTTCTTTACCACTAGCGCCACCTGAGAAGCCAGTGGGATATGCTTAAAGCAGAGATTTCCTTAGTAAAAATTATAAAGAAGTCATATAAATTGGGCTTCCCTTGTGGCTCAGCTGGTAAAGAATCTGCCTGCAATGAGGGAGACCCCGGTTCAATCCCTGGGTTGGGAAGATCTCCTGAAGAAGGGAAAGGCTACCCACTCCAGCATTCTGGCCTAGAGAAATTCCATGGACTGTATACTTCATGGGGTTGCAAAGTGTTGGACACGACTGAGTGACTTTCACTTACTTACACTTACATATAAATCAGCACATCGCCGATATAAGTGTAGGGACAGATGGAAATACTGCATTAAAGCTTTCATTTCAGTTTTACACATTATGGAATTATGTGTTGCTAATGAGGGACAACACATTGAATATCTCATATAATATCACTGAACTTGTATCTCACAATGTATAATAATATCAATGTATAATATAATTTGTTACATGTATTTTTGTGTATTTTCATATTTTATGGCCAGTCTCAAACATTCAAAAATTTTGCTAAATCCACTTATTAATTCTAATAATTTGACTATAGATTCTTTTGATTTGTAAAGTATACATGATGTTTTCTGATATAGTGACAGTTTTAAGTCTTACAATAGAGATCTTATATCTTTTATTCTTGTACTTCTGCAGTGACTAGGATAGTCAGTACGGTGTTCAATGAAAGCAATAAGAGCATATATTGTCTCATCCCTGATCTCATTAAGTAGAACTTTCAACATTTCACTATTAACTAAAATGTTTGCTGTGGGATATTTGTAGATACCACAGGCCACATCAAGATAAAAGTTCTTCTCTATTCCTAATTTGGACCATTTTTAATTTTATCATTTTCTATCGCAGTTATGACCAACCTAGACAGCATATTAAAAAGCAGAGACATTACTTTGCCAGCAAAGGTCCGTCTAGTCAGGCTATGGTTTTTCCAGTGGTCATTTATGGATATGAGAGCTGGGCTATAAAGAAAGCTGAGTGCCAAAGAATTGATGCTTTTGAACTGTGGTGTTGGAGAATACTCTTGAGAGTACCTTGGACTGCAAGGAGATCCAATCAATCCATCCTAAAGGAAATCAGTCCTGAATATTCATTTGAAGGACTGATGTTGAAGCTGAAACTCCTATATTTTGCCCACCTGATGGGAAGAACTGACTCATTTGAAAAGACCCTGATGCTGGGAAAGATTGAGGGCAGGAAGAGAAGGGGACAACAGAGGATGAGATGGTTAGATAGCATCACTGACTCGATGGACATGGGTTTGGGTGGACTCTGGGAGTTGGAGATGGACAGGGAGGCCTGGCGTGCTGTGATTCATGAGGTCGCAAAGAGTTGGACACATCTGAGCTACTGAACTGAACTGAATTGATTACACTAATTGTATTTCTCTTCTCTGTTTTATTAATGCAAATGACCAACAATCAGTTTTACATATTTGAAACAAGCTGGACTTTTTTGTGGTTTATAGTCTTGTTAACTTTCTGTGATTCAGTTTGCTAATACTCAGTTTATTTAAAAAAATAATTGAAATATATTAACATAATGTGTAAAATTAAAGTGTAAAACATTGATTTAATACATTTGTATATTTATAATATGATTGCTATTGTAGTGATAATCAGCACTTCTATCACAGCACATTATTATCATTTCTTTTTTGTGGTTGGGATAATTAATATCTACTCTCTCAGCAAGTTTGATGATTATAATATGATATTGTTACCTATATTCACTATACTGTGCATTAGATACGTAGGACTTATTTACTACTCATTGCAAGCCTGTACCTTCAACAACATCTCTTTTATTTCCCCACCCCCAAATCCTGGTAACCACCATTTTACTCTCTGTTTTTACAAGTTTGGCTTCTTTTAGCATCCATATATCAGTGCTGTCATATAGTATCTGTCTTTCTCTGACTTATCTCACTTAGCAATAATGTCTTCAAGATCAGTCCATGTTGTTGCAAATGGCAGGTTGTCCATCTTTATCATGGCTAATATTTCACTCTAGCAGATAGGTTGTTTTCCATGTCTTGACTACTTTAAATAATGCTGTCATAAACTTGAGAGTGCCTATATCTCTTCAATATTATTTTTTCATTTCCTTTGGGTATATACTCACAAGTAGAATTGCTAGATCATATAATGTTTCTATTTTCAATTTTTTGAGGAAGCTCCAAGTTTACCAACAACAGTATACAAGATTACCTTTCCTCCATATTCTTACCAATACTTATTATCTGTCTATTTCTTTGTTGATGTATAGTTGCTTTACAATGTTGTGTTAATTTCTGCAAAGTGAGTCAGCCACATGTATACATGTATCCCCTCTTCCTTAGATTCCCTTCCCATTCCTATCCACCACAGATAACTGAGTAGAGTTCCCTGTACTGTAGGGTCTGTTCCGGTTAGTTATCTATTTTCTATATAGTGTTACCAAAAGGTGGGGGGGGGGTACAGGTGCTTGCTGCCCCAAAGCCAATAAACATGCCAGGCATATGGAAAGGAAAGTTAGCTTTAGTTTAGATGCTGGCAACTGGGGAGAGGAGGGGAGGGTAGACATCTCTCCTAAGGCTGACCGCCCCCACTGGCGACCACGGGTGCAAGAGCTTCCATAGACAGACGCGAGGCGGGGTGACGGCTGAACGCAGAAGCGGTGCCACCAGCTCTACTCTCCTCGTGTCCTCGTGTTGTGTTAGTTGCTCAGGCGTGTCCGACTCTCTGCAGCTCCCTGGACTATAGCCTGCCAGGCTCCTCTGTCCATAGGATTTTCAAATTTTATTTTCAAACTGGTCATCAGTGGTCTGACCATCATCATCCTGATTATTTTAGGTACAGTTAATTTTCAGTTCCAGGGTTGTTTTGAGGCCACTTCTCAGACTTGTGGCAGCTCATGTTGTGGGTACAGTCTAATCATTGTATATAGTTAACTTTTCCACCTGGGGTTTCAGTATCTCTAAGACAGCTCACAGGGTGTGGCTCAGAATATTATCTACAGCCTTTGAGAAAGAACTAAAGATTCTTGGGTATGCTTAAAGACTATATTATTATTTAGTCTCCTCTGACTGCTTTCCTTTGTTTCTGCATGTCTCATTTCTCTGATGAAACTTATTCTTTGACTAAAGTTTTCCACAAACAAAAGAAAGACAGAGGACTTGGAGAGGAGGGGAGAAGGGGACGGTTATAGGGTCCTGCTGTGTTTCAATAGTAGTGTATATATGCCAATCCCAGTCTCCCAACCTACTCCCTCCTCCCACCTTGGTATCCATACATTTGTTCTCTACATCTGTGTCTCTATTTCTGTTTTGCAACTAAGTTCATCTATACCATTTTTCGAGATTCCATGTATATGTGTTTCTTGTATTTTTGATAATAGCCATTCTAACAGGTGTGTGGTAGCATTTCATTGTGGTTTGGATTTGCATTTCCTTGTGGTTAATGGGGCTTATGATATTGAGCATCTTTTCATGTACCTGTGGGCCAGTTGTGGAAATTCACCCACAATGATTAGAGTGAAAAAAAATGAAATAGAAACTAAAAGACAATAGAAAATAATAATAGACTAAAAGATAATTCTGCTGATGGTTGGTGCTGTGTTCCCTCCCTGTAGTTTGGCCTGAGGCCAAACTATGGTAGGGATAATGGCGGTAATGGTAGCCTCCTTCAGATGGACTTATGCCCATAGGCTGCAGCTCCCAGGACTGTTGTAATCAGTGCCCCTGACTCCACAGCAGCCACTGTCAACCCATACCACCACAGAGATTCCTGAACACACAGGCAAGCCCGGCTGTCTCTTGTGAGGTCACTGCTCCTTTCTCCTGTGTCCTGAGGCAGACAAGCTTTTGTCTGTGCCCTCCAAGAGTCTCTATTTCCCCAGTCCTTTGGAAGTTCTGTAATCAAATCCCACTGACCTTGAAAGTCAGATGCCCTGGGGATACTCAGTCGCTTTGCTGGATCCCCAGGTTGGGAAGTCTGTTGTGGGGCCTAGAACTTTCACAGCAGTGTGAGAACTTCCTTGGTATGATTGTTCTCCAATTTGTGAGTCACCCACCCGGTGGCTCTACAGCGGAGCTAATGATGACTTCCTTCAAGAGGACTTATGCCGCCTGTTGTACCTCCCAGAGCTGCTGCTGCTAGAGCCTCTGTCCCCATGGCAGGCCACTGCTGACTCATTCCTCCACAGAAGACCCTCAAACACTCAAAGGCAAGTCTGGCTTAGTCTCTTGTGGGGATCACTGCTCCTTTCTCTCAGCCCTGGTGTGCACAAGGTTTTGTTTGTGCCATCCGAGTGTCTCTGTTGAGTATGAAGTTTGATTTTAAACGTAATTGTGCCCCTTCTACTATCTTGCTGTGGCTTCTCCTTTGCCATTCAAAAAACGAAGATCATGGCATCCGGTCCCATCAGTTCATGGTAAATAGATGGGGAAAGAATGGATATAGTGACAGACTTTATTTTCTTGGGCTCCAAAATCACTGCAGATGGTCCACTCTAGCCATGAAATTAAAAGATGCTTGCTTCTTGGAAGAAAAGCTATGGCAAACATGAACAATATATTAAAAAGCAGTGACATTACTTTGCCGACAAAGGTCAATATAGTCAAAGCTATGGTTTTTCCAGTAGTCATATATGAATGTGTGAATGTGAGAGTGGGACAATAAAAAAGGCTAAATGCTGAAGAATTGATGCTTTAGAACTGTGGTGTTGGTGAAGGCTCCTGAGAGTCCCTTGGACCTCAAGGAGATCAAGCCAGTCAATCCTAAAGGAAATTAACCCTGAATATTCTTTGGAAGGACTGATGCTGAAGCTGAAACTCCAATACTTTGGCCATCTGATGTGAAGAGCCAACTTACTGGAAAAGACCCTGATGCTGGAAAGATTGAAGGTGGGAGGAGAAGGGGATGACAGAGAACAAGATGGTTGGATGGCATCACTGACTCAATGGACATGAGTTTGAGCAAGCTCTGGGAGATGGTGAAGGATAAGGAAGCCTGGTGTGCTGCAGTCCATGGGGTCATAAAGAATCAGACACGACTGAATAACTGAGCAACAAGAAAATGTAATTGATTAAACTAAATGAGTTTTTTTGAAAGATAAAAAAAGTAGACAAAGAGTTATCTAGACTTACCTAGGGGAAAAAAAAGACCCAAATAAAATTAGAAATATAGAGGCAATATTACAACTGATACCACAGATATACAAAGGATTATAAAAGACTACTATGAACACTTATATGCCAACAAGGGGAACAACCTAGAAAAAATAGGAAAATTCCTAGAAAGATAACCTATTAAGACTGAATCATGAGGAAACCAAAAATCTGAACAGACCAGTTACTAGTATGGAGATTGAATCAGTAATCAAAAATGTTTCAGTATAATAAACTTAGGATCAGATGACTTTGCAGGTAAATTCTACCAAACGTTTAAAGCACTAGTACAGATTTTTCTGAAACTTCCAGTGAAGAGGAAGGAAGATTGTTACACTCATTTTATGAGGCCAGCATTACCCTGATATCAAAATCAGACAAGGATACTAAGAAAAAGATATTATAGACCAGTATTACAAAAAAGATCTTCATGACCCAGATAATCACAATGGTGTGATCACTCACCTAGAGCCAGACATCCTGGAATGTGAAGTCAAGTGGGCCTTAGAAAGCATCACTATGAACAAAGCTAGTGGAGGTGATGGAATTCCAGTTGAGCTGTTTAAAATCCTGAAAGATGATGCTGTGAAAGTGCTACACTCGATATGCCAGCAAATCTGGAAAACTCAGCAGGGACAAGGACTGGAAAAGGTCAGTTTTCATTCCAATCCCAAAGAAAGGCAATGCCAAAGAATGCTCAAAATACCGCACAATTGCACTCATCTCACATGCTAGTAAAGTAATGCTCAAAATTCTCCAAGCCAGGCTTCAGCAATATGTGAACTGTGAACTTCCAGATGTTCAAGCTGGTTTTAGAAAAGGCAGAGGAACCAGAGATCACATTGCCAACATCCTCTGGATCATCGAAAAAGCAAGAGAGTTCCAGAAAAACACCTATTTCTGCTTCATTGACTATGCCAAAGCCTTTGTCTATGTGGATCACAATAAACTGTGGAAAATTCTGAAAGAGATGGGAATACCAGACCATCTGACTTGTCTCTTGAGAAACCTGTATGCAGGTCAGGAAGCAACAGTTCGAACTGGACATGGAAAAACAGACTGGTTCCAAATAGGAAAAGGAGTATGTCAAGGCTGTATATTGTCACCCTGCTTATTTAACTTCTATGCAGAGTACATCATGAGAAATGCTGGGCTGGAAGAAGCACAAGCTGGAATCAAGATTGCTGGGAGAAATATCAATAACCTCAGATACGCAGATGACACCACCCTATGGCAGAAAGTGAAGAAGAACTAAAGAGCCTCTTGATGAAAGTGAAAGAGGAGAGTGAAAAAGTTGGCTTGAAGCTCAACGTTCAGAAAACTAAGATCATGGCATCTGGTCCCATCACTTCATGGGAAATAGATGGGGAAACAGTGGAAACAGTGTCAGACTATTTTTTTGGGCTCCAGAATCACTGCTGATGGTGATTGCAGCCATGAAATTAAAAGACGCTTACTCCTTGGAGAAGGAAATGGCAACCCACTCCAGTGTTCTTGCCTGGAGAATCCCAGGGACGAGGGAGCCTGGTGGGCTGCCGTCTATGTGGTCGCACAAAGTTGGACACGACTGAAGCAAGTTAGCAGCAGCAGCAGCAGCAACTCCTTGGAAGGAAGGTTATGGCCAACCTAGATAGCATATTTAAAAGCAGAGACATTACTTAGCCAACAAAAGTCCATCTAGTCAAGGCTATGGTTTTTCCAGTGGTCATGTATGGATGTGAGAGTTGGGACAGTGAAGAAAGCTGAGCGCCGCAGAATTGATGCTTTTGAACTATGGTGTTGGAGAAGACTCTTGGGAGTCCCTTGGACTGCAAGGAGATCCAATCAATCCATCCTAAAGGAGATCAATCCTTGGTATTCATTGGAAGGACTGATGTTGAAGCTGAAACTCCAATACTTTGGCTACCTCATGCGAAGAGTTGACTCATTGGAAAAGACCCTAATGCTGGGTAGGACTAGGGGCAGGAGGAGAAGGGGACGACAGAGGATGAGATGGTTGGATGGTATCACTGACTTGATGGACATGGGTTTGGGTAGACTCTGGGAGTTGGTGATGGACAGAGAGGCCTGGCGTGCTGCAATTAATGGGGTAGCAAAGAGTCGGACATGACTGAGCAACTGAACTGAACTGAACTTATTTCTGATAAAGAGAGATGCAAATATCCAAATCCTCAACAAAATATTAGGAAATCAAATTCAACAATACTTTAAAAGGAGCATATACCATGATATAGAGGAATTTATTCCAAGGATGCAAGAATGGTTCTATATCTGCAAATCAAGCAATGTAAACCTCAAGTTAAGAAAGCCCACGTGTAATAAGCCCATAGCTACCATCATACTCAAATGTGAAAAGATTAAAGCTTTTTTTCTAAAATCTGAAGAAAAAAAAGAATCCCTACTCTTACCATTTTTATTCATCATATTACTAGAAGACCTAGCCAGAAAAATTAGGCAAAAATAATAAATAAAAGACATCCCAAATCAGATGAGAAGTATGATTCTCTCTGTTTGCATCTGACATGATATTGTGTGTGGAAAATCTTCAAGAATCCTCAGGGGAGGGGGAAAAGCCTGTAAGAATTGATAAACAAATTCAGTAAGTTGCCAGATACAAATTTCATCAAAGACAAAATAAGTCCTGTTTCAATACACCAACAATAATCTATCGGAAAGATAAAGAAACAGATCCATTTACATTACGTCAAAAATAATAAAATACCAGGAATAAATCTAACTGAGAAGGTTAAGATCTGTTCACTAAAGACTGTAATCAATGAAATAAATTAAAGAAGGGGCAAATAAACGAAAAGGTATCTTATGTTCATGGATTGAATAGATTAGTAATATTAAAATCCTCATGTCATACTTCCCTAGTGGTCCAGTGATTAAGAATTACCTGCCAATGCAGAGGACACTGGTTCAATCCTTGTCTAGGAAGATACTACATGCCACAGGGCAAATAAGCCTGTGTGCCACAACTCCCAAAGCCTTTGCACCTAGAGCCAGGGCTCTGTGACAAGAGAAGACCAGTGTACCATAATGGAAAGTAGCCCCACTTGCCATAACTGGAGAAAGCCCACACATAGCAGTGAAGATGCAGCATAGCCAAAAAAAAAAAAAAAAAAATTAGTTAAAACAAATTCCCATACTACCCAAATGATCTACAGATTTAGTGCTATCTCTATCAAAATTTCTATGGCATTTTCCCACAAAAATAGAAAAAAAATGCTAAAACGTGTGGAGCCACAAAATGCCTTGAATAATTAAAGCCATCTTGAGAAAGAAGAGCAAAGTTGAAGGCATCACACTTCCTGAATTCAATCGATATTACAAAGCTATAGTAATCAAAAGAGTACTGTATTGGAGTAGAGACGGACACACAGATCAGTGAAACAGAATAATAGAAGGATAAGAAATAAACCCATATATACATGGTGAATTAATTTAAAAGAAAGGAAACAAGGAGGAAAGGAAACAAGTCTCCTCAATAAATGGTGTTGGAAAACTGGACAGTCACATGCAAAATAATGAAACAGGATCCTCATCTTATACTAGGCATAGAGATCAACTCAACATGGATTAAAACCTTGAACATACAACTTGAACTCCTAGAAGAAAAATAGGGGATAAGCTTCTTGGCATCAGTCCTGGCTATAATTCTTTGGACTTGAAACCAAAAGCAATGATAACCAAAGCAAAAATAAGCAAGTGGCACTACAAGTAAAAAAACCTCTACAAAGGAAGCCATCAACAAAATGAAAAGGCCTCCTACAGAGTGGGAGTAAATGTTTGCAAGCTATATATCTGTCAAGGGATCAATACCCAAATTATATGAAAAACTCATACAACTCATTAGCAAAAAAGATAAAAATTCAAATGGCAGAATAACTGAATAGATATTTTTCCAAAGACCTACAAGTTGCCAACAGGTACATGAAAAGATGTTTAGCATCACTAATCATCAGGAAAATTCAAATGAAAACCACAATGAGATATCATCTCACATTTTTCAGAATGGCTCTCATCAAAAAGAAAGGAGATAAGTGCTGGCAAAGATGTGGATTATTGGGAACCCTTTTTTACTGTTTGTGGAAATGTGTATTGGTTCAGATACTATGGAAAACAGTATGGCAGTTCCTCAAAAAAAAAAAAATACAGTTACAATATTATCAAGAAATCCCACTTCTGGTATATATCCAAAGGAAATGAAAACAGGACCTTGAAGAGGTATCTACAGTTCCATGTTCATTGCAGCATTATTCACAGTAACCAAAATATGAAAACAACCTAAATGTCCACTAATGCAAGATGTAATAAATATATATATAGCATATATTATACACACACACGTGTGTATAATATATGTATACATTTATATATATATATATAATAAAATAATATTCAGCCAGAAGAAAGATATCATCCTGCTTTAAAGATTATATATTTAAAGATTATATAAGGTAAATTAAAAATAATAAAATACAGGAAATGAAGTTCCATAGTTTGACACTGGAGGCCTGAAAGCTAACTAGGGGAGATTTTTAAAGATTTAAATGATTGAAGAAACGTTCTGTGTTCATACATTGAACAACTCTATTTTATAAAAACGTTAATTTTTCTGAAATGTGTGTATAGTTTCACTATAATTCCAATCACATACGTTTACCAACTCCACATTTTAAATGCTTCTAGAATTCGCCTTCTTCTCACTGCCTACTCTGCTAGTACACCTTAGTTGACTCCGCCATCATATTTTGCTTGGACTGTTGCACGGACCCTTTAGCTGGTCTTGTTGCCTCTGCTCGTGTTCCTGTACAGTATAGTCTCACCAGGATCTGCAGCGACATGTCTTTGCTTGTACAAAGCACTCCTGCTGCTGCTAAGTCACATCAGTCGTGTCCGACTCTTCACGACCCCATGGACTGTAGCCCACCGGGCTCCACCGTCCGTGGGATTTTCCAGGCAAGAGTACTGGAGTTGGTTGCCGTTGCCTTCTCCGACAAAGCACTCCAGTGTTTGCCAAATTGTTCAGAGTAAACATCAATACTTATAAGAACCTTCAATGTCTTTCTTGATCTACCCCTACCCCTACTACCTCAGATCTCATGTCACTGCAGCAGCCAAAATGGTCCTTCTTTTGTATCTTGAACATTTTTGGCACACTCCATATCAAGGTCTTTGCTCTTGCGAAGTGCTCTATCCTTTGCGTAGATGGTTTTTTCCCCAGTTAGCCACAGCTTGCACCATACTTCCTTCAGGCACTTAGTGACTTCAGATCCACCTGATAATAACATTTAAAAATGGAACTATCAACAGCAGGATCTACACCAGGGTCTGACATTCATGCATTAATGTATTCAGTAAATGATTGTTGAACAGAGCTGATATACATGTACTATGACTTGAAGGATGCCAACATTGAGAAGATTCAATCTTTGTCAATGAAAGTGTCAAGTGAGGAAATAAGTATAATACAAAAACTAACATTTATATAGGAGCTGCATTTTACAAAATATGTACAATTTACATACTGCTTACATATGAACCTCCCAAACAACACTATGTTGAGAGAGAGCAGGTGTTTCACAGGTGTAAACTCGGAGAGGTTAAATAATTTGCTCAAGCCAGAAATCTGTGTCTCAAAGCTTGGCTTTCTGACTTTGAAACTTTTTTTTTTTTCCCCTGTGGTCACACAAGATTGCATTCTCTTTGCACTTTGGGGAATACAATAGGAGAGTAAAATAAAGTCTGTTCCTATAATAAATTTGAAATCTTTGTGGGTCATAGCAGTGGCATGAGAAACAAAGTGAATCCCATGACACTCAGTTTCCTTAGGTTAGTTTATAATCTGTAAAATGGAAGTCATGCACACACAATTATCTAAGGGGACACTGAGAAAATTAATGAGGCCATGTTTATGAAAAATCTTTAAATTACATAGAGAAAAGCATTATCTTCAGAAAAGGAACTATTAATAATCCATATTGTTCTTATATACAAGCTTAGCATATGATCTTGTGAAAGGAAACCCATAACTGTTTAATTCTAACTTTGAAACTTACTATTATTTAAAAAATAATGTGTGTGATTAGATTTCTAAATATTGCTTAAGTTCTTTAATAAAAAAGGAAAGACAGATATATTTTCTAGTGGAGCTCAAATTTGTAGACCATCTCTCCTACCATTAGGAGACTGAAAAAAAATTAAGTACTTCTAAATTTTTAAACTCTGGCAGCTGAACTATTGAGAAAGGAATAAGAATAATATCAGGAAGAAAAATTAAAACAATGTTGAACAAAAGAATTGAAAGAGAACAATTTTATTTCTAATCTCAGCTGGAGAAATTGTAAGGTTAAGAAAAGATTACTAATATATGAAAATGGCATTTAGTTAATAAAAACTACAGGGTAACTAAGGCATTAGTCTCCTTAAGAACATTAATTTCATCATGACTATGCTTTTTATAAATAAATTTTTAAAAAATGATAAAATAAGTATTTATATAAAAATACATATATTTTCTAAGTTAGAAAGTTACATAAAATAAGGTTTAAAATACTACTAATTAGACAAGCATTGGTTTTTAAGCTTACTATAATATGTGTGCTTTATAAAAATATTGGTTTATGTGTATATCTAAAATTGATGCACTGTATATAGCCACTACAATTTATTTTTGTAAAATGGAATATTAAGATAATACAAAGAAGATTACAGAATAAATGTTCAATGTTAAACAACAATTTTATAAATTTAAGTTAGCTTTAGAGAGCATTTTATAACACATCAAAGTTAATTTATCTCTCCTACAGAAGTTTTATCAGATTTTCTGTTTGGGAAATATTGCAAGTCATTTTTCACTTTGATGTATTTGCTTAAAATAAAGTTTAATAATATTTAATATTCTAAAATAATATTTAATAAATTTTTAAAGCTTTAATTATTGTTTGGCTGCCCTAGGTCTTCATTGATGTGCTCGGGCTTTCTCTAGTTACGGCACGTGAGGGCTTCTGTTGCTGCAGAGTATTGGCTCTAGGCACGCATTGTCAGTAGTTATGGTGCACAGGCTTGGCTCAGTTGCTCCACAGCATGAGGAATCCTCCTGGACTCATGTCCCTAGCATTGGCAGGCAGATTCTTAACCACTGGACCACCAGGAAAATATCTAAAGTAATATTTTTGATTTTATAGTCAGATATTCAGAATGCACATTTCCCCAAATATTTCATGTTACTATAGTTTTATGATAAATAAAATGCAATACATTTCAGATTAAATAGGTTTCTGGTCATTTGACATGTCAAAGAAGGAACTTGTGACAAAGTCAAAAGTGATTGGTAAGTTTATGTGTCAACTTTAGTTTGGCTATGGTGCTCTGTTGTTTGGTCAAAGACCAGCCTAGGTATTGCCGTGAAGTCATTATTTAGACATGATTAATATTTAAATCAGTAGACTTTGAATAAAACAGGTTATCCTCCATAATATGAGTAGGCCTTATCCAATCAGTTCAAGGACTTAAGAGAAAAGAATGAGGTCCCACAGAAAGGAAGGGATTCTGTCTCCAAACTGCCTTCAAACTCGAGACTGAAACATCAACTCTTACCCTAAGTTCTAGGCCATAGACCTGCCCTACAAATTTCAAACTTGACAGTATCCACAATTGCATGGGTTAATTCTTTAATCACGTGTACACCTACACGTATTTATATACACACATGTGTACCTCATATTGGTTCTGTCTGGAGAACCCTGACTGATACAAGGTTTATAGCCATACCCCTCCCCTCAAAATAACAGACACTGCATTCTGTAGAAACTCTCCTAGTATGAGAACAAACAACAGAACTTTAGACAGAATTAAAGAAATAGTGGGGGAAAGGCACATGGCCGTTCTCCTCCTGAATTTTGTTTTTAACTGGAGTAAACGCTTTGATATAATGTACCTTGAAATTTTACTTGAAAAGTTAATTGGATTTGGCTGGGATGAAGATAACCACATTATCAGTGCTAAAAATTGGCTTAAGACCATTACTTAAAGTGTTGCAGAAACCAGTACTTGAGAAACCAAGCACTACACTCGGAGAGCTGGAGAACTCCGGTTTATTCCGCCAGCTTGCCCAGAGGCATTAACACTTCAAGCTCTGAGCCCCAAACAAAGGGGTTACAGAGTTTTTATAGACAGACTATAGTGGGCAATACTAGCTGCTAGTAAGCTGGTTTAAACTAAGGAGTTTTGCGTGTGCGCGAACAATGGTTAGGACAAGATGGTGGAATGCCTGACGTTTATACACACAAGCATGGTTAAGCAGGATTACAGAGGCTGGGCAGTTGCAAAGAGCAGGACAAGGGTGAGTGAGATAAGCTAGTATTCTAAGTCCCCACTTCCCAAGACTACGAAGTGATCCAGACTTTGCAAGGAGCAATCTGAGTTGCAAAGACAGAACGAGCAGGAGGTTATGTAAAATTTTAACTTTTCCTTTTCAAAAGCAGAAAAAAAGTTATCAAAATAGACTCTTAATGAGTTAGACATATAGAATTAGGGGAACATTTAGAACAGAAAAGAGATTGAAAGTCAGTGATACTTTTATGGGTAAAATTTGATATTACCTCCCTGGAAAGGTGATAAATCTTTTCAACATGATTTCAGAGATGGATGGTTGGAATTCTGGAAATATTTATGCAAAATGGAAGATGGTGTTCTAAGCAGAATGGATGTGGATTGGATTTTATGACGATGCTATTGTAAGAGAATGGCTTTGATTAACTAAATATTCGTTAATCCTCTACACTAAGGAGAAACATAAAACTCTATAGACAGAGCACTTGAGAAATACTTAAAGGAAGATGAGACAAGTGCTCTAGCTTTCTGCCTTGGCATCTCAATATCATTCTTTTTGTTCATTCTTGAAGATAACCACTCAAGAATGAACATGAGGAATATTTTGCTTCTATAGCCAGTCAAATAAAATAATAATTAAGGTCACACAAAGAATTTTACAACTGTAGCAGTCTTGTAAAAGGATGGTGACCAGATCAGTGAACATTGGAATATGTGATCAGACTATAAATAAAGGATTTTATTTCATCAGAAGCACAGACATTTTTCAAAACCATTTCTGGCCATGAATGGTTTGGAAAAAGTAAGAGGATGGACAAAGGATTCTTAAACTTTTTATTTCTCATAATTCATGTGCTGGTCATTTGCTATTTGATCACTAGTCTCTTTTTCCAACTACTTTGCTTTGCTCTGTATCACAGATCATCATGTCTATAGACTTTTGGTTATATTCAGCAAGTTGTAGGCACCGGTGAGCGTGAGAAGGGGGTAAATGGGTACTGCTCCTTCTCTTGTTCTGCCTACAGCAGCATTTCTAGCAGAGATTATGTGTCCACATTGGTTCCAGGTTCTGATAGGAAGCCACTGTTCATGGTTCCAGCTCCTGCCTGCAAAGTAGTGGATTCTAATGCCCATTAGGCAAGCCTTCTTGCTCTGGTTACACCACTTCCTCTGATTGTCCCTGTTGCCCTAAAAATAGTTGATGTCTTCCTGCTGTTGCTTCATGGTACTCAGTTTGGCCATTCAACTTTTTTATCACTTGCTTAATCAATTCTCTATATTAAATTTCCTCAGTATGAAAGAACTAAATAGATATCTTTTTCTTACCTCATACAGTTCTTACAATTGATCACATAATTCTCTCCTAAGAGAACTGAATTTCTCCTAAGTCAATTTAGGTATAGTCTCATATGAAGCCAGAAAATTGAACTTTCTGACCTCTCAACATCTTTCCAAAAATTGTCATAACCTGTTACATTTTGTGTTGTCAAGTACAATCCAAAGGAGTCATAATCTTATGGTTCATGGCATTTTACATTCTATCACTTCTAAAATAAATGCTTTAGCATTGCTCCCCCAAATACTTTTTTAATTTCATTTTTGAATAGGGGATTTAAAAGTTATTGTTGTCAAAGTATAATTGACTACGTAGTTGTTGACAACAATGGCCTTTCTTTTTTTCCTATGGATCTTATCTATTTTAAAACTAATTTTGTTTTTGGTATACTAATTACTTCAGAAATAACCCTAGGCTGAGTGTAAATGCCGGTTTTTAGGAGAAAATTTATAAAGACATTATATATTCCAGTTGTGTTCTATTAAACAGTATTTCACTAGAAACGAAGTGAATACCTTCATGATTCCTTATTGTGCTGCCGTTGAGATCTTTGCCATGGGCCAACCTTGAAGGTGAAACTGGAAAACAGTAACTACATTTTAACAATTAAGTCACTTGAATTATCACAGATTGTTAATGGTTTACTTAGAGGACTTATCTACAGAAAGGCTTTGTGTGTGTGCATGTGTGTGTGAAGTTCCAGGATTTATTCTCTTGAACTGTATGTGGCTCTTTACCCATATTTTAAACATTAATATAGCCCACAATATTTTCAAAATTGTCAGAAATCTGGCCACTGTGCTAAGCTGGACTTGGAGTGTAACCCGGTTACACCCTGGGGAGAGAATGAATATTAAAAGCAGCATGCACTAAAAAAGAAGTCCATTGGGAGAACAGCAAAATTCTGTTCTGCCTGGATCTGAGCTCAGTGACCCAGATGCAGCAGAGTCACCTAAGAGCTCCCAAAACAATCCTCTAACTTCCAGAGTGAACTGCAGGTAGGACTTCAAACTCAGAAAATCATAGTTAACATGTGCAGAAAATGCTGAAATGTTGGCATATATCATATACATATGCACTGAATGTACTTAAGCATGTTTGAAATCTTAAATTTAAAACAGATTACAGTAAAAAGAAAGCAAGCATATATATGTATGTATATTTGCATAGATGTTTGTATGTATGCACAGATATGTGTGATATACACACATATATATATATGTGCATTCATATCTATCTACCTTTGAGTTAAAATCAGTGTGTTCTCAATATTTAAGAATTCTCTCAATCTGTTTAAGACATATATTCAGATTCTACCAAATATAGCATGTGTCAGCAAGCCATACATTGATTGAATGTGAAATTCAAAGGAAATGAAAGGTTCATTTCCATGTTTTTCTCCAAATGGTCAGAGTCTTTTTTTTTTTTTTTTTTTACATATATTGACTCCTTGTTCTGCATCAGAATTCTTCTCAACAAAGTAGCTGAAACTCTCCAGACTTTTATAAAAAAAAAATAAGTCCTTCAGATATGATATTTATTTTATAACAAAAAAAGAATCAATAAGAACTCTTTAGGATTACAAGATTCACCAAATACTGGAGGGATTTAAAGGAGAGCTTTTGTTACATTCTACTGCCAGAAAGTCAGATTCAATTTGCTGCCACACTTTTGTTTTTGTTGTGGTTATCTTAAAGTTTCTGTGTAGTTTTAACTGAGAAGTGGAATTCCTAACAGCAAAAGAATAGAGAAAAAAGTTTCAAGAGTTCTAAAGGCTTCTATAAAGAGAGATTTCTGCCAAAATGAAAATAAAAAGTCAAACTAGGGTAAGGGAGTCTTAGAAGCTTTGGCTTTTGAAATACAAGCACCACAGGAAAAGCTATTTTGTCAATCTTGATCTAAATTTAACAAGCAATATGCAGGTGGTGAAGCAGTTTGTCAACTACCTGTGGGTAATGAGGCTTCTCTTGACTACATATGAGTTTTCAGATCTTTAATTATATGCCAGAAATTTCATATCTAAATTGGAATTAATATCTGTTATTTTACTTGTTAGCAGTGGTAGTTCAGTAACTAAACCTTAAGGAGGCATTTACCTACATTTAAGAAGTAAAATACAATTGTTAAAATATATTATTTTAAATTTATAAAACCCAGGTCACATAGAATCAGATAATTTGTTTGTTACAGGGATTTATTTACCCCTTAGAACTTATATTTAGTGTGATATGAAGATACTTGAACAATACTGCTTAGGTTTGATGGAATTCCAGTTGAGCTATTTCAAATCCTGAAAGATGATGCTGTGAAAGTGCTGCATTCAATATGCCAGCAAATTTGGAAAACTCAGCAGTGGCTACGGGACTGGAAAAGGTCAGTTTTCATCCCAATCCCAAAGAAAGGCAATGCCAAAAAATGCTCAAACTACTGCACAATTGCACTCATCTTATACACTGGTAAAGTAATGTTCAAAATTCTCCAAGCCAGGCTTCAGCAATACGTGAACTGTGAACTTCCAGATGTTCAAGCTGGTTTTAGAAAAGGCAGAGGAACCAGAGATCACATTGCCAACATCCTCTGGATCATCGAAAAAGCAAGAGAGTTCCAGAAAAACATCTGTTTCTGCTTTATTGACTATGCCAAAGCCTTTGACTGTGTGGATCACAATAAACTGTGGAAAATTCTGAAAGAGATGGGAATACCAGACCACCTGACCTGCCTCTTGAGAAACCTGTATGCAGGTCAAGATGCAACAGTGAGAACAGACTGGTTCCAAATAGGAAAAGGAGTACGTCAAGGCTGTATATTGTCACCCTGCTTATTTAACTTCTATGCAGAGTACATCATGAGAAATGCTAGGCTGGAAGAAGCACAAGCTGGAATCAAGATTGCCAGGAGAAATATCAATAACCTCGGATATGCAATTGACACCACCCTTATGGCAGAAAGTGAAGAGGAACTAAAAAGCCTCTTGATGAAAGTGAGAGAGGAGAGTGAAAGAGTTGGCTTAAAGCTCAGCATTCAGAAAACTAAGATCATGGCATCTGGTCCCATCACTTCATGGGAAATGGATGGGGAAACAGTGGAAACAGTGTCAAGTTTTATTTTGGGGGGCTCCAAAATCACTGCAGATGGTGATTGCAGCCATGAAATTGAAAGATGTTTGCTCCTTGGACGGAAAGTTATGACCAACCTAGATAGCATATTAAGAAGCAGAGACATTACTTTGCCAACAAAGGTCCATCTAGTCAAGGCTATGGTTTTTCCAATAGTCATGTATGAATGCGAGAGTTGGATTGTGAAGAAAGCTGAGCTCCAAAGAATTGATGCTTTTGAACTGTGGTGTTGGAGAAGACTCTTGAGAGTCCCTTGGACTGCAAGGAGATCCAACCAGTCCTAAAGGAGATCGGTCCTGGGTGTTCATTGGAAGGACTGATGTTGAAGCTGAAACTCCAATACTTTGGCCACCTGATGCGAAGAGTTGACTCATTGAAAAAGCCCCTGATGCTGGGAAGGATTGAGGGCAGGAGGAGAAGGGGACGACAGAGGATGAGATGGCTAGATGGTATTGCCGACTCAATGGACATGAATTTGGGTGAATTCCGGGAGATGGTGATGGACAGGGAGGCCTGGCATGCTGCAATTCATGGGGTTGCAAAGATTCGGACACAACTGAGCGACTGAACTGAAAAGTATATTTTTATAATAGCCATATGGCATGACTGTCCCTAGGAAAATACTTCTGTCTCCATTTCCTTTATAAAGTGCTATAGTTTAGTGATAATGAAATAATATTACAGTTCTCAGCACATTCAGCAAATGTCACGATGTCCTATTGACTGAACAATGTGGTGGTATCTATATTTACTATTTGTCAGAGTCTACCTTGTTCCACGTAGCAGCAGTGTTCTGAGATCTTCCTGTAATGACAGCAAAATGCACTGAGTTATCCCATTTCATTTGTTTATAATCTCTCATGTCCAAAATAAAATTTATTCTCATTCTCTAAATAAATACTGCACAGTCACTGAGAACACTATTCTCAGAGCCACAACCATGGTTCTTGAGCCACACCACCTGAATTTGAATCTTCCCTGTTAATAGCTAAACTGGTGACCTTGGGTAAATTAATTAGCCTCTTGAGATTCAGATTACTCATCAGTAAACCTGGAATAATGATACAAACTACCTCATAGCATTGCTATGAGGATTAAATTAGTTGATATATTCAAACCAGTTCTGCTACTCAGTGAATAATGGCGGTGCTCTCCACCTTGTCCTTCAAGGTAGGCATCTTAGGGTCATTCTGTTTCCCTCCTTTAGCTAACCATGATCAGATTTTAACAGTTCTTTTCCTTTTTAATCTATCAAAATTGTCTTTTTCACTTTTCTCCCCATTGTCTTTGAACTGGAGCTCTTACAATTGGTGTCTCTGTTCTTTTGGATTCCATTAAAGTATTCATGGAATTTCCAAGCTTAAATCTGTTCACTGGCTTCCTGGTGATTGCTGCAGTGGTCATCAGATTATTTGAAAAAGCTTTACATCTTTATTCATAGGGAAGTTTTCATGAGAGTCCAATAAGTACAAAAAGTTAAGAACTGAAATTCCCTAGTAGCAGTGGGAAGTGGGGGTGAGAATCTTACCATTCACTCTGCATATTACCTCCCCTTGGGATTTTTCTTGGCTTCTCTTTTGTTTCTTTTTGATGCACTGGGTCTTAGTTGCTGCATGTGGGATCTATTTCCTTGACCAGGGATCAAGCCTGGAGCCCCACCATTGGGAGTACAAAGTATTAGCCACTGAACCCTACCTCCTCTTGGTCTTAGACTGGCCTTTAGGCTCTATAGTGTTTGCACCTCTTCACATCCCCATCATCGCTACTCTCCCTTTGTCAAATACTCTCATCTGTGGACTCATAAAACTAATAATTTTGTGTATAATTTATTCTATTTTTTAAATTATAATATTTGTTATGCATGCTATATCACTTCAGTTATGTCTGACCCATTGTGACCCTATGGACTGTAGCCCACCAGGCTTCTGTCCATGGAATTTTCCAGGCAAGAATACTGGATTGAGTTGCCATTTCCTACTCAAGGGAATTGTTCCAACCCAGGGATCAAACCCACATCCCTCATATCCCCTACTTTGGCAGGTGGGTTCTTATGATAACATTGGGCCCACCCAGGTAATCCAAGATACTCTCCCCACCCCAAACACTTCAAGCATAAACTCAAAGCCCCTTTTGAAATATAGGTAACATACTGATAGCTTTTAAAGATTAGGACATGGAACTCTTTGAGGGAAATCGTTCTGCCTACAACACCTGGGATACTTGTCAAAATAACACTTTGATGATGTTCATGATAATACTTTGCTCTTTCATAACTTGTGTATCATTCTCAAATTTCTTTGTTCTTATTTCATTTGATCTAAACAATATTTGGCCAAAGATATGTCTCGTGTAATTTTCCCTTGACTGTCTTAAAAACTTTATATATCTGGTATATATCTGAGTATCTACTATATCATAACTTTAAGGGATAAATTATATTTTGTTCATTTCCAGACAACCATCTTTTGTTTTGATTAGTCAAATGATGAATGAAGAAACTGAAGTTCAAAGGGGTTATATGACTTATCCAAAGTCAGTATTTAAAGTAATTGAAACTACAGCTAGTTTTCAGAGCTTCTGAGATATTAATCAAAATTCTTTCCAATTTATCCCAGTGCTGACCAGTTGACCACATATGTTCTTAATATGTTGTTATAGTGATCATAAGAGTTTATAAATACACAGTAAAATATGTAGTGATATAAGTTGCATACCATTATTATGGTAATTATAATGTAAATTTCTCAGGGTTGAAAAACTTCCCAGAAATAAATAAAAGTGTGTAACAAGAAAAGATATAGAAAAATTCTCAACACAAAAATCATTTATATATTACTTCAGAGTAAGCCCCTATTTTTTGTCAGCATCAGAAGCACTGAAGTAGTATTAATTTAGGCTTAAAAATATCTGATGTAAGTAGATGAATTACCAACAAAATTGAGTGTTCAGAAATTTCTTTTCTGTCCTATCTAATAATTTACTGATGTTGAATAAATGAATAATTGAATGTTGGGAAAACTTGGAGTCTTAGGGGAGAATACAAATTTGGAAAAACTAAGGATATGATGATTTCAGTATACTTACTAGAACTGTCAATTAAGAAGCAGGAACCCTTTAAAGGTATTACTTTTCATAAAGTCTTTGTGTGTTAAGTTCAGTTCAATAACTCAGTCATGTCCAACTCTTTGCGACTGCAAGGACTGCAGCACACTAGGCTTCCCTGTCCATCACCAACTCCCGGAGCTTACTAAAACTCATGTCCATTGAGTCGGTGATGCCATCCAAATATCTTCTCCTCCATCAAGGCCTTCTCCTCCTGCCTTCAATCTTTCCCAGCATCGGAGTCTTTTCCAATGAATCAGTTCTTCGCATCATCAGGTGGCCAAAGTATTGGAGTTTCAGCTTTAGCATCAGTCCTTCCAATGAATATTCAGGACCGATTTCCTTTAGGATGGACTAGTTGGATCTCCTTGCAGTCCGAGGGACTCTCAAGAGTCTTCTCCAACACCACAGTTCAAAAGCATCAATTCTTTGGCACTAGGTTTTCTTTATAGTCCAACTCTCACATCCATACATGACTACTGGAAAAACCATAGCTTTGTCTAGATGGACCTTTGTTGGCAAAGTAATGTCTCTGCTTTTTAGTATGCTATCTAGGTTGGTCATAACTTTTCTTCCAAGGAGCAAGGGTCTTTTAATTTCATGGCTGCAGTCACCATGTGCAGTGATTTCAGGTCCAAAAAAATAAAGTCTGCCACTGTTTCCCCATCTATTTGCCATAAAGTGATGGGACCGGATGCCATGATTATAGTTTTCTGAATGTTGAGTTTTAAGCCAGCTTTTTCACTTTCCTCTTTCACTTTCATCAGGAGGATCTTTAGTTCTTCTTCACTTTCTGCCATAAGGGTGGTGTCATCTGCATATCTGACGTTACTGATATTTCTCCTGGCAACCTTGATTCCAGCTTGTGCTTCCTCCAGCCCAGTGTTTCTCATGATGTACTCTGCATATAAGTTAAATAAGCAGGGAGACAATATACAGCATTGACATACTTCTTTCCTAGTTTGGAACCAATGCGTTGTTCCATGTCCAGTTCTAACTGTTGCTTCTTGAGTGGCATACAGATTTCTCAGGAGGCAGATAAGGTGGTCTGGTATTCCCATCTCTTTAAAAATTCCAGGCTAAAGAGGCATAATTTGAGGTGTGACTATTCCAGGGAAAGTCTAGATTAGAATCCCAAGACCTTTACTATTGGTGAGTTGAATGTCGCTTGGTGGAACCAGCTAGTGGTTTTATTTACCCTTTATCTGATATGTTTTCTAATTTTTAAACAAATATTTATTTTATTGAAGTATAGTTGATTTATAATATCAGTTTCAGGTATACAACATAGTGATTCAATATTTTCATAGTTTATATCCCATTGAAAGTTATTACAAGATAATGGCTATAATTTTTATGTTATATGATATATCCTTGTCTCTTACCTATTTTATACATAGTAGTTTGTGCATCTGAAACCCATAACCCATAATGTGGCCCTCAAAGATTTCCTTTCCCCACTGGTATTCACTAGTTTGTTTTATATATCTGTGAGTCCGTTTCTGTTTTGCTATACACCATCATTTGTATTATTTTTTAGATTCCACATTTAAGTAATGTCACATTTCTCTTTCTCTGTCTAGCTTTTTGACTAAGCATAATATTCTCTAGATCTATCCAAGTTACTGCAAAAGGCAGAATTAATTCTTTTATGACCAATATTCCATTATATATATAATATGCCATTATACACACACACACACACACACACACACACACACACACACACACACACACACACACACAGACGCATGCACTGCATTTCCTTTATCCATTCATTTGTTGATGGACACATTTGTTGGTTCCGTATCTTGACTATTGTAAATGATGCTGCTATGAACAGTGGGTGTATGTATCTTTTAAAATTGGTATTTTTGCTTTTTCTGGATGTATACCCAGGAGTGGAATTACTGGGTCATAGACTGGTTCTATTTTTAGCTTTTTGAGAAATTTAAATACTGTTTTCCATAGTGGATGCACAATTTACATTCCCACCAACAGTGTAGGAAGTGAAGTGTTAGTCGCTCAGTCATGCCCAACTCTTTTCAACCCCATAGACTGTATCTTGCCAGGCAAAAATTCTAGAGTGGGTTGCCAATCCCTTCTCCAGGGGATCTTCCTGATCCAGGAATCAAACCCAGGTTTCCTGCATTGTAGGCAAATTCTTGACCATCTGAGCTACCGGGGAAGGATTCACTTTTTTACACATCATGCCAACATTTGTTATTTGTGGACTTTTTTATGATAGTCATTCCCTAGACATATAGTTGATACACAGTATTAGTTTCAGGTGTACAACATAGTGATTCAGTATTTTTATAGTTTATACTACTAGTTGGATTTTCCCTTTTCTGTAGAGTCTTACTTTTTTTTCCATTTACAGAAGACCCTTTAACATTTCAGGGTAGGTTTAATGTTGATGAGTTCTTAGTTTTTGCTTCTCAGAGAAGTTCTTTGTCTCTTCTGTTCTACTTGATAATCTTTCTGAGTAAAGTATCCTAGGTTGCAGGGTTTCCCCTTTCAGCACTTTGAATACATCACGATACTCCCTGGCCTGCCAAACTTCTGCAGAGAAATCAGCTTACATGGACTGTTGGCTTGTGTCAGCCACCCCAGATTTACGATGTGCTGCCTGTCCAGACACGTGTGGCTCTACTCAGAGTCAGTTTGGGGTGCAAGTTCCCTTTTTATTTCACAGCCAATCATTGACCCTGTCTTGTCTACCTGTACCCTGTTGTGGAATCACTCTGTATGGCAAGCGGGCCTGCAGGGCCTCCTGCCATGTGTTTGGGGTGAGTGTGGTGGAGTGGCTGCCGTCAGAGATCCAGGTTGTTTCTGATGCGGTGCTTCTGTAAGCACCAGCCATGGCCACTGCTGCCCCACCCAGGCTCCACCCTGGGACCAGGTCACCTCTGTGTCCCACAATTGAGTCTTTTCCCTAGTCATGTCTCAGTGGTCCCCCAGCCAGGCAAGAAAGCTTGTCTTCCCTGCATAGAAGCCCAGGACTGGGGCGCCCTACCTGTGGCTTGTATTGCTTGCTCCCCAGGGCAGGTGTCCTTCCATGTTAACTTCCATTTCCTCAGAGTCCCTTCCCAGGGACACGGGTCCTAATGTGATCACTTTTATTCCCTTCATACCCATTGACATATGCATCTTACTCATAGCCTTGGTTGTATAAGAATCCTTTGTCAAGTTTCCACTTAGTTTTCTGTTAGAATTGTTCCACAAGTAGGTGTAATTTTGAGATATTCATGGTGGGAAGTGAGTTCCACATTCTTTCATTCCTTCAACTTAATCTGAACCCTGATCTTCATTTCATTTTTAATCACATGGAGTAGTCACACTACCAGAAAAGGCAATGGCACCCCACTCCAGTACTCTTGCCTGGAAAATCCCATGGACAGAGGAGCCTGGTAGGCTGCAGTCCATGGGATCACGAAGAGTCGGACACGACTGAGCAACTTCACTTTCACTTTTCACTTTCATGCATTGGAGAAGGAAATGGCAACCCACTCCAGTGTTTTTGCCTGGAGAATCCCAGGGATGGGGGGAGCCTGGTGGGATAATTGCAAAAAAATTATCTATGGGGTCGCACAGAGTCGGACACGACTGAAGCGACTTAGCAGCAGCAGCAGCAGTCACACTACAGAGAGGTGTGTGCTTTTTCAGCAGACAAATAAGACTAGTCTTCATCCTGGGAAGAATTCTCTCTGGAGCTCCATTTAACGTTGTGTTTTTCATCAGAATGCTCTGAAGACCTATTAGAGCCTAGGGCACAACAAATTAGGCATAATGACCTCTAGCTTTGCTTCTTACAGCAAGGACATGCCTCTGTGTTAGTCTGTTGGGAAGGATAAAATGTCTTTGGTGTTTAAAAGGAAAGAAAGAAGAAGAGAAAAGAAAAAAGAAATTCCTCTTACTTTTGCTTTGTATGTTACCAAGACAAAGTGATAGAGTATCTCTAATCTTCTACATAAACATTCTTTGCCTAACTTTTATTGACTTTTCGCCTTCAAGATCATTAAACTCAATTTAGGTTGCTACCAGTTTCGCCTCTGTGAAAGAGTTCATTCTTAGTCAGCCCTAGAACTCTTGGGGGATTTTATATCTAATAAGAATATCCATTAAACATGTTTAATGAAAGTTGACAGCTAAGTATGATATATGAAGCACACGTGTTTTTCCCTCCTACAGAAATGATCCAAGATTGACACAAAGTAGATCTCCAGGGTTAATCTTCAGGAAAATTCTGAAAGACTAACAGAAGGCTCTGCCAGTTCTAGCATGTCATAAGGATAGGATCTTAATAGAATAACCATAGTTGAAATGCCATTGGCTTAATACATTTAGAATAAACCAAGGCATTGAAAGCCTCTTTCTTTTTATTTTTCATTTGTGCCTGGAGATGGCATATTAATCTGTACAGGTCTCTGCAGATCATTTTCAAGAGAAATTTAACATGGAGGCACACATAATCAAGCAGAATTTAAGATCAGGAATGCAAATTTTATGAACTTAATAATGTCATCATTTGTTTGAAACCAAGTTGTTCATTTTCTGTTGCATAGATTTCATTCTGACCTTCATAAGAAAAAGCACATTCCTCTGTGTGTGTGTGTGTGTGTGTGTTTCCTGTGAAGTTGTAATATTAAAAAAGCATAAATCAAGCTTGTTTTGATAGATGAACAACACAATTTTGTAACAGGATAGAAACTGAAAAAAAAGGAAAGAAAGGAAAGAAAGACTGAATAGCTGATAAAAGATGAGTTGAACTAGGAGGATTGATGTTAGAGCTGAAGGCAGCATTAGAGATTAGATGCTCATTGGCTTTTCAGCAAGCCTGGTGACTCATTCTACATAAATGAAGTTTGTGATATGTAATGAAAAGCTTTCTATCTTCACTGCAAGCAAATTAGCAGGTATTTTGTGGCAGGAATGTTAATGTTATCTCGCATTTGTTTCTGAGCAGGAACACATTAACAGAGCAGGTTTGAAAAGAATTTCAGTTTTATAACATCAGGTGCTGAAGGTATTAGAACAAGGTCACCTCTGTAAAGTAATGAGGGAAAATTAGGTTATAAACATGCAGTGCCTAAAAATATATTCAGTCTGATCTGCAGAGTGAATGCAATATAGTATTGGCCCAAATTGCTAATTTTCTTTTACTCCAAATAACACTCAGGCCACAAACTGAATCCAAAGAGTTAAATAATAGAGCAAAACACTGTAGAGGAGGGATCACTGGGGCTCATAATAGGGAATCAATCAAAATCAGTCGTGTTCAAATATCTGTATATAAACACAAAACAGTTCATAACTTATAAAGTAGGACATTTGGAATGCTTTATGCAATAAACCTCAGAGGTCTACATTTCTGTTTAGGAGAAAGCAAAGAAAGGCAAATGAAAGACAAAGGCAAAACAAAACATTGCTTGTCTTCGGTGATAGTTAAAACATAAAAGAAAGTTGAGTGATTGCTGGGAATATTATCACAATTAAAAGCTAAAAGATAAAATGACAATAAAGCTCTTGAAAAGTGGGGTAATGGGAGTATGAATGATTCTGCTCCTTTTTGGAATACATATAAGAGGCAGGATGGGTAAAGTGTGTGCAGAAGACCCACCAGATCTGGGTAATCAGGTCTTGGGCAGGATATCATCTTATATGATGGATCATTAAGACACAAATGGCCTGACTTTTTTTTTTTAATTAATTAATTGAAAACTTTTTTTTATTGAAGGATAATTGCTTTATAGAATTTTTCTGTTTTCTGTCAAACCTCAACTTGAATCAGCCATAGGTATACATATTTGGGTAATCATGCTTACAGATTTTCCCAGACTAGGACTAGACAAGATGGTATATTTTCTCACCTTGCCCTAAATATCATCAACACACATGCCTGACCTCCAATCTCCTGGACTGTAGCTTTGTCTTATTATTTGTTTATGCAACTAAACTAAAGCTTGCTGTCTTCATTTTGTCCAAATATGATGAGACTATATAGGGTGATTGATTAAAATATAACAAATCAACTTTGACCTCAATCTGCAAAAGTCCTTCAGAGTAACATAACATTTTACTTAAGCAATTACTTATAAGCAGAAAGGTGAAAGGAAGAGTGTTTTAAGTAGCAATTGGTAACATTTTTGTTGACTTAAAATTTCATTTTAGTAAGAATTTAGTTGTAAGTGAAAAATAAATCGATGGCTATGATAGCCACTTCTTAAAAAACCAGTGGACCAGAATCAGTGACTGGTTCATATTGGTTGTATCCATCATGGAACTTAGTAGATCTGGAATTTAGATGATTTAATTTGTTGACCTAATAAAGGATTAATCGTCTTACCCAACTTTTTATTTTACAGGCAAAAAATATGAGACTTGGTCAGATGAAACTTGGAAACATGAAATGACTCACCCAGATTCACAAGGTAATTATTGACAGAGTTATAAAAGATTTGAACATAAGTCTTTAGATTTATTTCTATTTATTTTATTGACTAAGAAATAATTTTATTTATTTTATTGACTAATGCAGCATGCTTCTCAAGCCTGGCTGGGTTTTGTTATCACTAATTCAGGCACTACTCCAGGCCAATTAAATTCAGAATCTCTGGGGAAAAGGTACACCATGCAAATTTTTATAACTCTTCTCTTAATGTAAGGCAGAGAAAGGACTGAGAGGCACTGGACCATTTTGGATTTCTGTTAGAAAATGTTGCAATTCCTTTAGCCCAGGAGTGCAATTTTGGGCTTCCCAGGTGGTAGTAGTGGTAAAAAACCCACCTGCCAATGCAGGAGACATAAGAGATGTGAGTTAGATCCCTGGGTCAGGAGGATCTCCTGGAGGAGGGCATCGCAGCCCACTCCAGTATTCTTGTCTGGAGAATCCCATGAACAGAAGAGTCTGGCAGCTACAGTCCATGAGGCCACAAGAGTCAGACATGACTGAAGCAACTTAGCACACACACACACAGAGTGCAATTTTACCCAAGGTAATATTCAGAGGAAAAACTTATCAGAGTCCATTTAATGGCTAGCATAGAAATTGCCCTGTATATGTCTCCAGTGTTTCTGTCATGTATTCAGTTAACAGCAGGACATGTATCTAGAAAAGAACCAGTGTTAAGGTAACACAGATCTCATTTTTGAAGCAATCTTTAAAATGAGAGGTCTGGCAAGATGAAACTCAGAAAGTAAATCAATGCTTGTCTAAAGGTTATAGAGTAACTTGGGAACTATTTGAGCTCTAGTGATTACAAGATCAGAAGATTAAAAAATAACCCTGCGGGTGTGCTTTAGGAACCATTCCCTCTGAAGATATACGGGAGATTTATGATTGAGTTGAAATCACTTTTGATTGGAAATAATTCTAGCTCAGGAAGAACATTAAAGTAGAAATGGCGGGAAAAGCATTGTCAGAGAGAATATGTTCTTTATTCACATTCTAAAGGCTACCATTTACCACTGAAAAAATAGGAACTACTTAATAAATTAATATGACAGTTAATGGGTAAGTTAACAACCAAAATCATATTACTACTGACTATGCTTAGGACTTTATTTTTTGGGGCTCCAAAATCACTGCAGATGGTGATTGCAGCCATGAAATTAAAAGATGCTTACTCCTTGGAAGGGAAGTTATGACCAAACTAGATAGCATATTAAAAAGCAGAGACATCACTTTGCCAATAAACGTCCATCTAGTCAAGGCTATGGTTTTTCCAGTAGTCATGTATGGATGTGAGAGTTGGACTGTGAAGAAAGCTGAGCGCCGAAGAATTGATGCTTTTGAACTGTGGTGTTGGAGAAGACTCTTGAGAGTCCCTTGGACTGCAAGGAGATCCAACCAGCCCATCCTAAAGGAGATCAGTCCTGGGTGTTCATTGGAAGGACTGATGGTGAAGCTGAAACTCCAATACTTTGGCCACCTCATGCGAAGAGTTGTCTCATTGAAAAAGACCCTGATACTGGGAAAGATTGAGGGCAGGAGGAGAAGGGGATGACAGAGGATGAGATGGCTGGATGGCATCACCAACTCGATGGACATGAGTTTGGGTAAACTCTGGGAGTTGGTGTTGGACAGGGAGGCCTGGAGTGCTGTGATTCATGGGGTCACATAGAGTTGGACACGACTGAGTGATTGACCTGAACTGAACTGAATGCTTAGGACAAGCCAAGGGATGGGATCAGACAAAGATGATCAAAGTAGTCCTGGAACTTGAAGGCTTAGATATGACTCAAACATGACAGCTGTTTGGAAAGCTAAATAGCAAAAGAAAAGATAATTTAGCTTAATGCTACAATAGATGATCACTTATAAGGCATTTATCAAGTCAGATGAATGTTTAGAAAATAAGTCCTTTTGGGCATTCAGAGGCAAAGAGATCAAAGGTTCCCAAATGACCATTTTTCAGATAAAATCTAAGTGCCTTAAAACTTGGAGAATGTAGATCCTTATTTATTTTATTGCCTGGGGTTTTGAGGGGTTTTTGTTTGTTTTTTAGTTTTACTATTCATTATTTTCTACTTAATGTAGGTCTTCATGCTGTGGCGTGGGAGGAGGAGAGAAAGGATATTAAGTTTTGAAACTAGCCTTTCTGACCTAGCCTTCTCTAACTTTAAACAAGAGAAAAGACACACATGGATGCTTATCTGTATATCATATTTGCCAATACAATTTCCTTGCCCTCTCTTGTTTAATTCAAAACTTCCTGTCTATATGAGACAGCACATGCTAGCTCAACTTATTATGGTAGTCATTCCACAGTATATATAAGTCACATCATTATGCTATACACCTTAAATTTGTACAGTGATATATGTCAATTATATCTCAATAAAGTTAGGAAAAAATAAGTAAAAACTTTCTCTACAAGTGGTATAAATTATTGCAAACAATTATAAGTCTGATTATATTTTTGAAGATAGTTATGATTTTAAGTTCCACAGGATTTAAAGAGGATTCCTAGAGAACAAAATGGTGAATCAAAAGAAATATAATGTGATACTATATTTATAGGCACTGTGATATATGGCTATATATTGGCTTATTCATTTATTCAGCCACTCTATAAAAGTGAATTGAAAACAATAAATAAGTACTACTAGGGCCAGATATTGTGACTGCTCCAGGGTAAAGATGAAATTTGATCTCTCACTGAATAGAGCAATAATATTATGTTTAGGAATAATATAGGCCCAGAACTAAGTAAAATGCAAGACACAGTGTCATAGGAAAGGTAAAAATATTCAGCATCTATCAAACCTGGTCCTCTTTCAGTGTTCCTTATTAGAGAGAATGGGAGCTATTCAGTTTTGCATGTCAAATACATAGGAAGTAACATTAAAATCCCACGGTACCTTAGCTTCCATTCTTAGCCATTGGCAAGTTGTCAATAACTCATATTCAATTTTTTATCTATTCTTATGTCTTTACTCCATTTCATGTGTTTCTGCTCAAGTTAAACTAAGGTTTATCTCCCACTTGCATTAATATAAATACAGTAAGTAGCCTCCTAACTAGTCTCCCTACATATGTTCAATGAGAGTAATGTTTTCAAAATGCAAATCTGGTCATATCCCACCCTTCTTAAATTTCATGAAGGTAGTTTCTGTCTCTACAGTTCATTATGTCTTTAGCAGCTAACATATTGTCAGACACAGAATAAATGTTCAATAAATAAATGAATTGTAAAGTTGGGAGAAGTATCTTGATACAAATTCTCAACTATCATGAAGCACTAACCCAAATGAGAGACACTATTTTGCCTATTGTAGAGGGGGTTGGTCACACAAAACTTCAAGAACTTAGATTACCTGACAAAGTACCATTAGTGATTCATAATGTGTCCTAAGTATCCCTAGTGGCTCAGATGTTAAAGTGTTTGCTTGCAATGTGGGAGACCCAGGTTCAATTCCTAGGTTGGGAAGATCCCCTGGAGTGGGAAACGACAACCCACTTCAGGTACCTTGCCTGGAAAATCCCATGGACAGAGGAACCTGGTAGGCTACAAGTCCATGGGGTCCCAAAGAGTTGGACACAACTGAACAACTTCATTTAAGTACATATGCTTGTTTTATAAATATCTGCATATGAAGATAAACCTGTGTGTATGTAAATAAATCTAAATATATATGCACATTTTCATCCAAAGTCCACCTAAAGGGAAATGGGTGGAAATTATGTCACAAAGAATATTATTGGTACTGTAATAAACACTTAGTGAAACAAGAAAGAAGTTTTCCTGTTTATAGTGTAGAAGTCATTTATAGTTTTTGGTCATTATTATATATTTCCCTTTTTCCTCCCAAGGAGCACCCATGTCCCTCAGTGAACAACCCTTCTGCTACTTTCACTCTTGCTGATTTGATGGTTGTTGACTCCTTTCCCACTTCTGGATCTAGGCATTGCTTTCTCTTGGCCAGAGTAATTGTTCAAAGGAGGGGTTACTGACCCAGTCAGAACTAGTGAGTTGTAATTTAATATCCACTGGGACTATAGAGTTTGAATTAGAGGATATAAAACTGAAGTCATTGCATCCACTTTCGGAGCACAAAGAGAATTCCTATCAAAGAATGTAGCCAACATAAAAAATGCAGAGCTGAGTGAGAGCGATCAAGTCCTAGTAACATTATGTGAGCTCCTGGATCTTGGCAAGTTGGAACCAGATCTATTTTGTACATGAACTGGTAAAGTCATTTTTAAATTAACTTGTTTGGGTTGGTTTTTTGCCACTGGTAAAGAAGAGACACTTATAGTATCATGTAGCTTCCATATTCCCTGGGTGGCTGGGATGTACCTGTTCATCCCAGGCAACTGGTTTCCTCTTTGAAATGTAATAGGTTGTATTCTTGGGCTTCCCTAGTGGTTCAGGTGGTAAAGAATCTCCCTGCAGTGCAGGAGACCTGGGTTTTATCCCTGTTTTGGTAAGATCCCCTGGAGGAAGGCATGGCAACCCACTCCAGTACTCTTGCCTGGAGAATCCCCATGGACAGAAGAGCCTGGCAAGCTACAGTCCATCGGGTTGCAAAGAGTCAGACATGACTGAGCAACTAAGCACAGCATAGCACAGGTTGTATTCTGGCCTGGGACAGGGTTTCTTAGCGAGTCACGTGGATTTCAGAGGTATAAGCAGTAACCACAGAAATGAAACTAGCCTCTACCTTACAGATTGTTCAGTGGCACTTATCTAGTTTTGGTGATAATAGGTTGCACCTGTTACTAAGAAATGTCTGATGGCCAAAGAAACTTACAAAGTGATCACATGCACAAGACAACAAAGGTGAAAAAAATCCAAACTGACAAAGCGTAATTCTGCTTAACAGAAAACATTGATTTTATGACTTTTATTGAGTGAAAACTCAAACCAGGGCCTCTATGCACATTCAACTCTGTGAACATTCAGCTTCAAGAAACAGAGACTGGTTTTAGAGTGAAGGGTGAAGAACTTAGAATTTTTTTGTATTTTAGGTAAAAATTCCATCCCCCCTTTTATTCTATAATTCATTCTACATTCTGTTATTTTGCCTTCCTCCTGCTGAGAAAGGATCAGTTCGATCCCTGGGTTGGGCAGATCACCTGGAGAAGGGAAAGGGTACCCACTTCAGTATTCTGGCCTGGAGAATTTCATGGACTGTATAGCCCATGGGGTTGCAAAGAGTCTGACATGACTGAGCGACTTTCATTTTCACTTTTTCTGTTATTTTGCCTTCCTCCTGCTGAGAAAGAAGGGCCAGCTGGGGGTAGTAACGTGAGGACCAGCAGAAGGCAAGGAATGGTCTGACAGTTGCTGAGCTAGTCCAGGTCAGTTGTCTTTGACACTCGAAATGGTGAAAAGATCAGCAGTTATGTCACCATATCCTCCTGTAAGTGGTTATATATGGGTGAAATGGTATCTAAAGAGGACCCCTTGATCAAAGGAATTTGGAACATGGATGAATGAGGAAGAAACCAAGAGTGGTAAAAAAAAAAAGTAGAAGCCAGAAACGTGGCTGATTGTTAAAAGCTCCATCATGGCGCAAGGCATTCTTAGAGAAGCTCCTGCCAACATATCCTTCAGACTGCCATCAACATGAACTTTGGAAGCCATATGTCTGATCATGTACCTAATCCTTACTCAGTTCAGTTCAGTTGCTCAGTCGTGTCTGACTCTTTGTGACCCCATGGACCGCAGCATGCCAGGCCTCCTTGTCCAACACCAACTCCCGGAGTCCACCCAAACCCATGTCCGTTGAGTCGGTGATGCCATCCAACAATCTCATCTTCTGTTGTCCCCTTCTCCTCCTGCCTTCAATCTTTTCCAGCATCAGGGTCTCTTCAAATGAGTCAGCTCTTCGCATCAGGTGGCCAAAGTATTGGAGTTTCAGCTTCAACATCAGTCCTTCCAATGAACACCCAGGACTGATCTCCTTTAGGATGGACTGGTTGGATCTCTTTGCAGTCCAAGGGACTCTCAAGAGTCTTCTCCAACACCACAGTTCAAAAGCATCAATTCTTCGGCGCTCAGCTTTCTTTATAGTCCAACTCTCACATCCATACATGACTACTGGAAAAACCATAACCTTAACTAGATGGACCTTTGTTGACAAAGTGATTTCTCTGCTTTTTACTATGCTGTCTAGGTTGGTCATAACTTTCCTTCCAAGGAGTAAGCATCTTTTAATTTCATTGCTGCAGTCACCATCTGCAGTGATTTTGGAGCCCAGAAAAAATAAAGTCAGCCACTGTTTCCATTGTTTCCCCATCTATTTGCCATGAAGTGATGGGACTGGATGCCATGAGCTTAGTTTTCTGAATGTTGAGCTCTAAGCCAACTTTTTCACTCTCCTCTTTCACTTTCATTAAGAGGCCCTTTAGTTCTTCTTCACTTTCTGCCACAGAGTGGTGTCATCTGCATATCTGAGGTTATTGATATCTTTCCTGGCAATCTTGATTCCAGCTTGTGCTTTCTCCAGCCCAGCATTTCTCATGATATACTGTGCATATAAGTTAAATAAATTCCTACTCAAGGTACTGGGAGTAAGTGAAATTATAGACATCTTTGCTGTCCTCGTGGGTCTTATTCTTGAAATATAAATAAAAATAACCTGAACCAAGGCCAAGTGTGAAACATAGGAAATATATAATATGAAATCAGAAAGGTGGGTATTTCATTTGGGGAATTTTTCATGGAAGAAGAAAAAACAGTGGCTTGAAGAGTGGGGAATAAATACATTAGGAAAAGAGAAAAGGATTTTTGGTTGAACACTTGCATAAACAAAGCTCGAGGGAAAACAAGGAAAATGTTTGTCAAATGGAGAAAATAAAGAGAAGAATTTGTGAAATAATACCTCTTTACCAAATTTATAAAGTATCTTTTGGCAAAAATCTTGTGTCTTTCTTTTATAATTCATCCTCATAGCAATGATTTCTTTTAACTAAATTACCTGAGGGAAAATATATGTTTTTAATTCACACTTGGATATTTTTAGAAATGAAAAAAGTATGAAGTTAGCGTATCATTTTTGATGATCTGTAAAACTTACCAGACCCAGAGGAATTCCAATTATTCTATTAAATTACTCTGTAATTGAACTAACATCTCCACTCTCAATAAAACAGGTTCTAATGTCCAAAGCAGTGTGTGAGCTATTGCTGAGTGTCTTAATGGCTCCTGTGTTTGCCTACATACTCTCATACTAGCCTCCAACTAATTACTTTGTAAAGCACTTTGGGATAATTTGGTTGTGAATAGTATTGTATAAAGCAAACACATTTCTTTTCTCAAACATTGGCTCATGTTGGGAGTTGAAGAGCTACAAGTACATTATTATTTTTTTTTTACCTTAGCAGTAGATATTTTATGTTAGGCATGCATGCATTTTCAGATCTTCTTTTAAAGTGATGTATTTTCAGGAACAGGATACAAAGACCTTTCTAAGAAGGACAGAGAATTTTAGAGAACAAAGCATATTAAACCAACAAAAGCGAAAAAAAATTTTCACTTCATGTAATGTAGTTAATGGAACCATTTCTACTGACAAAGCTATTACATAAAATATTTATTTTGTTGTAAAGTGTTTTGTTAATGAATATGAAATATTTTATAAATAATTTCCATGAAATAATTGTCTTTTTAATATCTACTGCATTTTCATGCAGCAGACTGTTAAGGAAAATTCTTTCATCACAAAATAAATCCCAGCAAAGTAAATTTTTAAAAAATTATTTAAACATTGATAACTAGTGAACTGTGTCTCATCCTATGCCTTCTTCAAGAATTAGTAGCACTTTTATTCCAGATATATACCCATTCTTCATTGATCATATTCTTTTTCAGATACTGGAAATGGGATTTAGAATATGTGTCTGAAATTGGCTATTGTGCACATAGACAAGGAAATACTTGTGTTTCTATAACTGCCTAGCTCCCATGGAACCCCCTCTCTGGTTTCAGGTTAATTGTGGTCTGCTCCAATCTTTTCTATATAACTCTTTTCCCCTGAAAACTTCATCAGATGATAAAGGTCCTTTTACCCCTTTCTCTTACTAACATTCAATATTATGACCTGTATTTTGATTTCCTGGGGAAAAATGATGATTCACAATTTGCAAGAAATATGTGTCATGTTTCTTTGTCCATATCTTAAAGTACAGGGAAGTATTTAACACTCTTAAAATTTGTAGGTATTCTTAAGTACATCATGATTTATTGATAATGGCTTGGTAACATTATCTTCCTATAAACAAACGTAGACGTTGAGTACTAGAGGAACTAGGGCAGAATGTAAATTTTGCCCTTTAAATGGAATGACCATTACTTATGCTCAGTGATGGAAATGCATATGCATATACATGTCTTCCTAACCTGGATGACAGATTTGAGAATCTTCATGTCCTGTGAGCCCATTTGGAGATGGAATTAACATTTTTGTCCCTTTGATAAACCACTAACTGCCTTAAATGAAGTTTAATGATCCTTAGTGAGTTATTAGTGGATTGTTCCATTGTGTCATGGTTATATTAGTGAAATCTCACAACAGTATAGTAGCTGTATCCAAAGGCATCTGGAAATTGATGCATCTCTACAGAAGAAAGTGATTTCTTTGTTCTTTCCAGTGTGTCTCATGATGTTCTTTTCCTTTTTAATGTACCTACCATTATTAAGAGAATATGAAGTTATTATCTGAATTTCAAATGGATTACTCCATGTGAATTGTTTCAGGATATGTGGTTGTGTTATTCTGGAGAATAATTATACAAGATTCTCAAGGGTCTTGTGTTCTTGATGTTAAAACCCCTTAAGGTAAAATTTTAAAATGCAGTTGTATTTTATGAGGTTTTACATTTGTGGTGGTAAGGGAATTCTCAGTGATATTTCTTCTGAAGCAGTCTGTGTTTGGGTACATTACAAATATGTGATAACTCGTATTGAGAGTCATTTGTAGACTTCAGATTGCATGCAAACTAAATACTGACACCAATGTCTGAGCTTTATTCATGGTTTGGGATTAAGGTGTCATCATGTACCAATGAAGTTATATGTTGCCATGAACTGTAGTCAAGGAGATTTACTTAAAATGTTTATGGGGCTTCCCTGGTGGCTCAGATGATAAAGACTCTGCCTTCAATGCCGGAGACCTGGGTTCAATTCCTGGGTTGGAAAGATCCCCTGGGAAAGGGAATGGCTACTCACTCCAGTATTCTTGCCTGGAGAATTCCATGGATAGTGAAGCATGGTGGGCTACAGTCCATGGGGTCACAAAGAGTCGGCCATGACTGAGCAACTAATACTTTTGAGTATCTTGATTTGGAAATGTAAAATTTCAAGGGATATTTTATTTTTATGTACTGCTACAAGTTTCGCTATTGATAAATAACAAAACATACTATAAGTTAGAGAGGACAACCAAAGGCAATGAATTAAAAGAGAAAGTTCAAGGATTCTCTCCTTCATTCGTTATCCAATAGCCTAGAGACTGAACTGCAGTGCTGAGAGGCAAGTTGGGATTTTAACTCAGTATGCCAATGTGGAAAATGTCCAGACCATGATCACAAAACAGCTGTTTTCTTCCATAATAGGGTGAATTACAGTACATAGTGGAGCCAAGAAATCTCTGAGCATTTGTGCAAAAGGTTCTTTTGCCAGCCAGGGAGCAAGCATCAACAAGCATTGGCTTTGGAGGAGTTGGCATCTATGTTACTATTTCTCCATGGCAAGTCTTTCCTATGAGAAGGTTTGTTAAATGCTTCCTTAAGGATTTAAGATGGTCATGAGCAAGAGAGCACCATAAGTGAAAACAAGGGTGGTATTTTCACAAAATGCCTTCACAAAATACCATTTTTAGAGTACTTATTTATGTGATCTAAATGCAGTTCTCAAAGATAACATCATTAGTACCTGAAATATTTTATACATATTAATATAATCAAATTTAAAAACCAGGAAACCAATTGAAGACATCAACATCAGGTCAGAAAATTTGGAGATTACGTGAAGTTATACTTTATCTCTGAGAAGGAGACTCATGACCTTCCTTAAAATATTAATCAGATGCAGAGGTCATACCAATCACACTCCAGAAACATAAAATAAATCACAGTAAAATCAAAGCAAAGTTTTGGTTACTAATTGCAGAAAATTTCTAAGAATGGGGAAAAGGGAGACATTTTGCATGGAGAAAATATTCTTCCTGTAGAAAAATCTATGAATGAAAGCTAAGAATACAACCTCAAAATGGAGAGAAATCAAAGATGAGCATTATATCTCTTTTTCTGGCAAAGTTTACACTAAGAGCTCCTGAAGCAGGGGCAGTGGGTTGTGTCCTAGTCACAATAACCAATGTAACTTGAATTGTATTCCTAAGTATATATAATCTGTCTCTTAACTTTCAATTTGTGACATTGACACAGAATCCCAAGGCAAATACTCTAGTAAAGATAAAATTGACACGAACAACATTTTTAGAGTCAAACTTTTACTTCTAAACTTGTAGTTCTCTGGGCCATCTGTGAAACTTTTCAAAAGCTTATATGGTGGGTTTTCACCCTCTGAATATTCTGAATCAGAAATTTGGAAATAGGATGATTTTCTTTATTTTAAAAAGTTTCACAGAATTTTAAGAACTACAGCTTTTAATATTAATAATTCCTGAATTGCAAAGAGAACATATTCACCTTTGAAAACTCAAAAGGATTTGTTTTGCATGCTGTTTAAGAGCATATTGCAACCCATGACAACTGCAGACAGCCTATGTCCATTTTATCCCACATTTACCTTTAGTCAAAACAACACTGCTCCATTGCATTCATGTCTGGTTCGTCTGACAACCTGTCGACCTTATTCTCTCAGGTCAGTTACTAGTAATTTGCCTATCCTCACTGGTTACTCTAATTTCCTCTTATGGGTTATAGTACATTTTATTTTTCCTGGTTGGATAACCTTGAAATAGTTATCTAAGTAAAAGACTCCTTTGCTTAGTTTTCTGGGATGCTTATTAGAATTAATGGTAAATGTACAATTGTTCATAGTAGTCCCTTGTGGTTCTTTGTATATTTCTGTGATATCAGTTGTAACATCTCCTCTCTCATTTCTGATGTTATTTGTGTTTTCTCTTCTCGCTCTCTTTTTATGAGTCTAGTGAAAAGTGTTTCAATATTATCTTTTCAAAGAACAACCTCTTAATTTCATTGATCATGTCCTTTGTCATTTTTGTCTCTATTTCACTTATTTCTGCTATAATCTTTGTTATTTCTTTGTTCTACTAATTTGGGGCTTTCTTCTTTTTCTAGTTCCTTGATATGTAAAATTAGGTTATTTATTTGAGACTTTTCTTGTTTCTTAAAGTAGGCATTTATTGCTACAAACTTTCCTCTTAAGTAAGTAAGTAAGTGTTAGTCACTCAGTCGTGCCCGACTCTTTGTGACCCCATGGACTGCAGCCCACCAGGCTCCTCTGTCCATGAGATTTTCTAGGCAAGGATTCTGGAGTGGGTTGCCATTTCCTTCTCCAAGGGATCTTCCCAACCCAGGGATCAAACCCATTTCTCCTTCACTGTAGGCAGATTCTTTACTGACTGAGCTACAAGGGAAGCTTGCTTTTGCTCCATCTCACAGATTTTGGCATGTTATATTTTCATTTTTGTTAGTCTCAAGGTACTTTTCAATTTCTCTTCTGATTTCTTCTTTGACTTTTTGGTTGTTCAGTATCATTTTGTTTAATCTCCACACATCTGTGAATTTTCCAGTTTTCATTAGATAATAAATTTCTAGTTTTTCTACCGTTGTGGTTGGAAAAGATGCTTGATATGATTTCATTCCTCTTATATTTAGTAAGACTTGTTTTATGGCCTAATATATGACATATCCTGGAAAGTGTTATATGTGCATTTGAGAAGAATGTATATTCTTTTGTTTTATGATGAAATGCTTTTTATATATTTGTTAAGTTAATCTGAGCTAATGTGTCATTTAAGGCTGTTTATTCATTGACTTTGTGTGCGGATGATCTATCTATTTAAGTAAATAGAGTATTAAAGTCCCCTATTAATCTCTTGCCATTTATTTCTCCCTTTGGGTCTATTAATATTTGCCTTATATATTTAGGTGTTCATATGGTGGGTGCAAAAATGTTTACAAGTGGCATATCCTCTTTTGGATTGACCACTTATCTTTATGAGTAATAACTCCATCTTTGTCACTTATAACAGTTTTTGTTTTAAAGTCTATCTTGTCTGATCTGAGTATAGCTATACAAGTTTTCTTTTGGCTTTAATTTCTATGAGATATCTTTTTCCATCCCTTAACTTTCAGTTCGCACATATATGGATTCCTGTCCAGACTGACTATTCTCAAAAAGACAAGAAGTAACAAGTGATGGTATGGATATGGAGAAAAGGAAACCTTTGGGTTTCCCAAAGGTAAAGTAAATTTGTGCAGCCACTGTGGGAAAAATATGGAGGTTCCTCAAATGATCAGAAATAGAACAAACATATGATCCAATAATTTTACTTCTGGATATTTATCCAAAGTAAGCAAAAAACTAACTAATATATCAAAAAGATATGTACCACCGCATTCACCGCAGCATTATTTATAATAGGCAAGATATGGAAACAATCTATGTCCAGCTATTAAAGAATGGATAAAGAAACTCTGTTATATGTGCTTGTGTACATATATACATACATATATATTATGGATCTTGAGGGCATTATACTAAGTGAAATAAGTTACACAAAGAAAGACAAATACTGTATGATCTCTTTTTTTATGGAGTCCTTCAAACAAACAAATGAAACAATAACAAAAGCCAAGCTCACAGATACAAAGAACAGATTGGTGATTACCAGCAGCAAAGTTATATGGATGTGGAAAAGATGTGTGGGGTGTGAGTGCATGTGTGTGGGTGTTTGCATGCTCAGTTGTATTCAACTCTTTGCAACTCCATGCACTATAGCCTGCCAGGTTCCTCTGTTTATGGAATTTTCTAGGCAAGAATACTGGAGAGAGTTGTCATTTCCTACTCCAAGGATGGGTAAAAGAGGTAAAAATAAAAAATAAAAACCTTCTATAAACTTAAGTGGGGTTCACACATGTACTGTGAAAAAAAAGCTTGGGCCAATTTTGAAATAAGTATGAAGTTCTATTCTAGAGTAATCATCATCAAGCTGGGTAAAGAACTACCCACTATAAGAAAAGGATTTTACTTCCAGACCACACACATACATATGAAGCCAGAAAAAAAAGTTTGCTGAAAATCTTTATCCCTACTATATATGACATAGCCTCTTTGTTATACTTTTCTATTCCATTAAAAATATTTGAGGAGTGGCCATTAATCGGTTGAAACCTCTAACTCAATAAATACTTTTACAAGATGCAAAGAAAAAAAAAATTAAGGGCAAAGCTTTTCATCTATTATTCAGTTTAGGATTTAAAACAAGTAGAAGTGTATGTGTTTGGACACAAGTTTCTATGTGTTTGGGCCTTCAAAATGTCACCTAATTTGGAAATAGGGTCTTTGAGAATATAATTAGTAGAGGAACTCAGTATGAAATGATCCTGTATTTCGGGTGGGCCCTAATTTGAAAACAAATGTCCTTTGAGGAGAGGAAGGGACACACACATGGAGGAGAAGATGAGATGAAGACCGCAGCAGAGACTGAAGTGATGTGTCTACATGCGAAGGAATTTCAGGACCAGAAGCCAGTAGCTGTAAGGAATGATTCTTCCCTAGAGTCTACAGAAGGAGCATGGCCCTAAACACCTCTTGCTTTCAGACTTCTGGCCTTCAGAACCGTGAGAGAATACATTTCTCTTGTGTTCTCACCTAGTTGATGATGCTTTGTTACAGCAACCCTAGAAAAGTAATACAGTGAGTGCTCAGTAAATCTTTGTTGAGTGTTTGTAAATGAATGAATAATTTCTGAAGTCTTTATGTTCATTTCAAAGACTGACCTTCTCTGTGGGAATAGTTCTAGAAGGAATTTATAATACAGTACTTTGCAAGCAGTAAGTTGTGGGCCATTAGCAGATGTTTCAATGGGTTTTGCTCAGTATTTTAAAATACAATATAATAAATATTATTAGTTCAATATAATAGAACCATCAACATGCCACACATTTTTAAGGTAAAAGTGTGAAAAAAATTGTGTGTGTGTGTGCGCATGCATACTATGTGACAATGTCAAATTTATATTACTTTGGGCTACAGTAAAATAGAAATATTTGAAAGCCAGTGATCCTGCCACATCTTATTCACATGTTTAGTCAAGCCAGAAGGTTTTCTTGAATATTGGAATATACAAAGTATGTCATTCTTTTCTGTATCATTGTAAATTGACTGTCCTTATAAATTATCAGAAATACATAGAGGAAAAGGAAAGAGTAAAACTTTTTTTATTTGAGAATGAAGTAATTTGTACATCAGAATGTGTGTGTGTGCCTAGTCCCTCAGTAGTGTCTAATTCTTTGTGACCCCATGGACTGTAGGCTGCCAGGCTCCTCTGTCCTTGGGGATTTTCCAGGCAAGAATACTGGAGTGGGTTGCCATGCCCTCCTCCAGGGGGTCTTCCCAACTCAGGGATCGAACCCAGGTCTCCCACACATACATAGGAAAAAGAATCTTTAAAAAAACTACCAGAAATAATAAATGAGTTTACAAGGTTGCTGGATAGATGGTCAACATACAAAGGTATATTGTATTTCTATATCCTAGCAACAAACAGTTGAGAATTAAACCTTTCAAAAATACCATTTAAAATAGTATCTAAAAGCATAAGGCATGTAGAGATAAATCTAGAATATTTGTCAAGACCTGTTCACTGAAAACTAAAAACACTGCTAAGAGATATTTTTTTTAAAAACTAAACAAATGAAGTGATATATCATGTTCATGAATTGAAAGAATTTATGTTAAGATGTCAGTATTCCCCAAATTGATCTAGAAATCAATACAATCCCACTCAAAATTCCAGCAGACTTTTTGATAGATATTTACAACCCAATATTCTAAAATATATTTACAAATGCAGCAAATTTACAATGGCCAAAATGATTTTGAAAAAGAACAAATTTGAAAAACTTATCCTATTTAATTTAAACAGTAAAAATATCATATGATAGATATAAGTTCTGGTCAAATCCTAAGTAGAATTGTTCTAACATATCAGTTACTTAGAAAATCTGATCTTTTTAGAGTAAAGTCCTTTAGCATTCATCCTATTTTAGATCATCCTAATTCACGTTTTCCTTGGTAGATCCTTATTACAAATTCTACGTGTTTCTATAATTAAAACAGAAGGAAATTAAATGTATAAATAGCAAAATAAATGGCTAAAACTGTATTATGGAAAGATTGTATTCTAAAGATGCTTTGGGTGAGGGATTACAAATATGAGAAAAAGAAATTTCATTATTTTCTGACTAGGTTCAAGGATACCCTCACCCCCTTTAAAGAAGGAGGTCTGTGAGGTAATGCCTTTAAGATCTTTAGAGGAACTTCTGTTTGACCGAATAGTTGTCTGAGACACTGCCTTATGTATTTCTGCGATCATAACCAAAATCTTATTGTCTCTCTCTGGCTTTATTTTTGTTTGGAAGCCCTTTTTTAATTTGAGAATTTTGGAGAGGCTAAAAATATTAGGCAGTTTTGTTTTCAAGCCCAATAAGTATTGGCTCCTTTGTATTCATTTAACTTATCTTCTCCCTCTTACCTTCTACTCTAGGATTCTTACACAGCTAGCTGGAAGGAAACCAACAGTATCTCCAACATTCTGCTTTCCCTAGATGGTTCAGCTCATTAAGTATGTTCCTCATTATCCACATTGCTTCAGGAAAGAGTTTTGGTAAACTGTTCCACTAAATGAAAGACTGCCTTTCCTCCAGTATCTGATAATACTGACTTTCCTTTAAGTCCTCAACTCGTTCACTGGGTTTCTACTGGCACTCTCTTCACAGTCATTTTAACTTACCACCCACTTCTGAAGCCACATGTTCTGGATTTTATTTTAGTGGCATTCTATTTCTAAGTAGCAGAATCTGTTCCAGTTGTCTATGTCTGTGTAAGAAGCAACCCCATAACTCAATGCCTCTAAGCAATGACAGCATTTGTTTTACCTACGAATCTACAATTTGAACAGGGTTCAGCAGGGCCAGTTTGGGACAGCATATCTCTGTTTCATTCTACACAGCTGGGTGGCGTTCATTTGCATGTCTGGTGGTTGGTGATAGCTACTGGCTGGGACTGTAGGTAAGACTAAATATTTACATGTATCTTAGGCTGTTTCATAATATGAGGAACTTATCTCAGTGATAAACATCTCAAAATGGCGAGAAAGAATCACACAAAAGTTGTATTACCAGTTATGAATGGATCTTAAAAGTCGTATATCATCATTTCTGTCATATTCCAAATATTATTGCTGTTGTTCAGTCACCCAGTCATGTCTAGCTCTTTGTGACCCCATGGACTGAAGCAGGCCAAGCCTCTCTGTCCCTCACCATATCCTGGTTTGTTCAAGTTCATGTTCATTGCATTAGTGATGCCATCCAGCCATCTCATCCGCTGATGCCCTCTTTTCCTTCTGCCCTCAATCTTTCCCAGCATCAGGGACTTTTTCAGTGAGTAAGCTGTTCACATCAGATGGCCAAAATACAGGAGTTTCAACTTCAGCATGAATCCTTCCAATGAGTGTTCAGGGTTGATTTCCCTTAAGACTGACTGGTTTGATCTCCTTGCTGTCCAAGGGACTCTAAGTTTTCTCCAGCACCATAGTTTGAAGGCATCAGTTCTTTGGCATTCTGCCTTCTTTATGGTCGAGCTCTCACAACCATATATGACCACTTGGAAGACAATAGCCTTGACCATACAGACCTTTGTCGGCAGAGTAATGTCTCTGCTTTTCAGCACACTGTCTAGGTTCGTCATACCTTTCCTGCCAAGAAGCAAACGTCTTTGGATTTCATGGCTGCAGTCACCATCCACAGTGATTTTAGAGCCCCAAAAGAAGAAATCTATCACTACTTTCACCTTTTCACCTTCTATTTGCCATGACGTATTGGGCCAGGATGCCATGATATTAGTTTTTCTAATATTTAGTTTTAAGCCAGCTCTTTTACTCTTCTACTTTACCCACATCAAGAGGCTCTTTAGTTTCTCTTCGCTCTCTTCCATTAGAGTGGTATCACCCACATATCTGAGGTTGTTGATGTTCCTCCTGCCTATCTTGATTCCAGTTTGTAACTTATCTAGCTCAGAATTTCTCATTATGTACTCAGTGGACAGAAATGGTATGGATCTAACAGAAGCAGAAGATATTAAGAAGACATGGCAAGAATACAGAGGGGAACTAAACAAAAAAGATCTTCATGACCCAGATAATCATGGTGGTATGATCATTCACCTAGAGCCAGACATCCTGGAATGTGAAGTCAAGTGGGCCTTAGGAAGCATCACAACAAACAAAGCTAGTGGAGGTGATGCAATTCCAGTTGAGCTATTTCAAATCCTCAAAGGTGATGCTGTGAAAGTGCTGCACTCGATATGCCAGCAAATTTGGAAAACTCAGCAGTGGCCACAGGACTGGAAAAGGTCAGGTTTCATTTCAGTCACAAAGAAAGGCAATGCCAAAGAATGCTCAAACTACCGGACAATTGCACTCATGTCACATGCTAGCAAGTAATGCTCAAAATGCTCCAAGTCAGCCTTCAACAGTACGTGAACCATGATCTTCCAGATGTTCATGCTGGTTTTAGAAAAGGCAGAGGAAACAGAGATCAAATTACCAACTCCATTGGATTATCGAAAAAGCAATAAGGCATCTATTTCTGCCTTATTGACTATGCCAAAGCCTTTGACTGTGTGGCTCACAGCAAACTGTGGAAAATTCTGAAAGAGATGGGAAAACCAGACCACCTCACCTGCCACTTGAGAAAGCTGTATGCAGGTCAGGAAGCAACAGTTAGAACTGGACATGGAACAACAGACTGGTTCCAAATTGGGAAAGAAGTACGGCAAGGCTGTATATTGTCACCCTGCCTATTTAACTCATGTGCAGAGTACGTCATGAGAAATGCTGGACTGGATGAAGCATGAACTGGAATCAAGATTGCTGGGAGAAATATCAATAACCTCAGATATGCAGATGACACCACCCTGATGGCAGAAAACGAAGAACTAAAGAGCCTCTTGATGAAAGTGAAAGAGGAGAGTGAAAAAGTTGGCTTAAAACTCAACATTCAGAGAACTAAGACCATGGTATCTGGTCCCATCACTTCATGGCAAATAGAAGGGGAAATAGTGGAAACAGTGACAGACTTTATTTTGGGGGGCTCCAAAATCACTGCAGATAGTTACTGCAGCCATGAAATTAAAAGATGTTTACTCCTTGGAAGAAAAGTTTTGACCAACCTAGACAGCATATTAAAAAGCAGAGACATACTTTGCCAACAAAGGTCCATGTAGTCAAGGCTATGGTTTTTCCAGTAGTCATATATGGATGTGAGAGTTGGACTATAAAGAAAGCTGAGCACCAAAGAATTGATGCTTTTGAGTTGTGGTGTTGGAGAAGACTCTTGAGAGTCCCTTGAACTGCACGGAGATCAAACCAGTCAATCCTAAAGAAAATCAGTCCTGAATATTCATTGGAAGGACTGATGCTCAAGCTGAAACTCCAATAATTTTTCCACCTGATGTGAAGAACTGACTGATTTGAAAAGACCCTGGTGCTGGAAAAGATTGAAGGCAGGAGGAGAAGGAGACAACAGAGGCTGAGATGGTTGGATGGCATCACCGACTCAATGGACATGCTTTTGAGTAAACTCCAGGAGTAGGTGATGGACAGGGAGGCCTGGCATGCTGCAGTCCATGGGGTACAAAGAGTTTGACACGACTGAGCAACTAAACTGAACTGAACTCAGCATATAGCTTAGAGAAACATGGTGACAGCAGACAGCCCTATTGTACTCCTTTCTCAATCTTGAACCAACCAGTTGGTCCATACAGGGTTCTAACTGTTGCTTCTTGACCCGCATACAGATTTCTCAGGAGACAGGTAAGATGTCTGGTATTCCCATTAATTTAAGAGCTTTCCACAGTTTATTATGATCCACACAGTCAAAGGCTTTGGCATAGTTGATGACACAGAGGTAGATGTTTTTTTGGAATTCCCTAGCTTTCTCTATGAGCCAGCGAATGTTCAGGAATATTCAGTCACAGAGTTCAGGAGTTCAGGAAAGGGTTATCACCTCCATCTATTGATGAGAAAGATGGCACATTTCTGGAAAAGTATGTGAGCTTGGAAATATTGCTGTAGTCATTTGGGGGAAATACACTTTGCCATATTCTCACTGTGCCCATTCCTTATCACATCCCTTATCTGTAAATGGTAACCACTATGATTTTCTTGGTTTTTATTTTTGTTCTCTTGTTTTTTTTCTGGTTAGTTTACCACATATATGGACTCTCCATGAATATATATTATTTACTTGTTCAAGGTTTTAAATTTTATATATGCTAAGATATGCTTGATATATTCTGACATTTACTTTAGCAATTGAATATTTTTTTCTTTTGAGAACATTCCAAGTTGATGGCGTAGCTGTAATTTATCCATTTTTACAGCTCTAAGGTGTTTATTTATGCCAGTAACACAATTTACCTATTGTATTATTGATGAACATTTAGATAATTTACAATTTTTGCTGTTATGAATAACACCCATATGCATATTCTTTTACATGTCTCCTAGGTACACATGCAAGCATTTTTTTAGGGTATATATTTATGAGTGAACTTGGGTTATATTTACATGCTCAAATTTATTAGCTGGTCACAAATTGTTTTCCTTGGAGGTAGTATCAATTTATGTAACTACCAGTAGTGTAGGAGTCTTCCTTTAGATCCATGCTTCCCAATCTGGTAGAAGTGAGAGGTATCACAAAGTATAGTAGTTGTATTCTCTGTGTAATGATGATTTTGAGTATCTTTCTACCTACTTTTTCTTACAGTGTGTGTATTCCTGTCTTCTACATGTGTTTCTTATGTATTCTTGATTTTTTTTTTTTGTGGCTGATAGATTAGGATTTTTAAGTATATACACTGTATATTAATTTTTGTCGGTATCAGTATAACACAGATCATCTAGTTATTGAGCTATTTTTTAATTTCTTTACTATGTTCTTGACATATAAAATTACACACTTGTGATTACAATTTAACAATTAATCACATTTGTATAATTTGTTTTTGTGTTGATTTAAAAAAAAATTCCCTGTATCAACCTCTTAATTATATTATCCCCCTGGAGAAGGGAACAGCTACCCACTCCAGCATTCTTGCCTGGAGAATTCCATGGACAGAGAGCCTGGCTGGCTACAGTCCATGGGGTTGCAAACATCAGACACGATTGATTATATTGTAGCTTCTCAAAGTTTTCAAATCATATTCCTTGCATGTGTACATGCTAAGTCGCTTCAGTCATGTCCGAACCAGCATCTCTTACATCTCTCGCATTGGCAAGCAGGTTCTTTATCACTAGCTCCATCTGGGAAGCCCCTTATTCCTTGAAAGTGAAAATCGCTCAGTCATGTCTGACTCTTTGCGGCCCCATGGACCATACAGTCCATGGAACTCTCCAGGCCAGAATACTAGAGTGGGTAGCTTTTCCCTTCTCCAGGGAGTTTCCCAACCCAGGGATCAAACCCAGGTCTCCCACATTGCAGGCAGATTCTTTACTAGCTGAGCCACAACGGAAGCCCAAGAATACTGGAGTGGGTACCCTATCCCTTTTCCAGGGGATCTTCCCAACCCAGGAATCGAACCAGGGTCTGCTGCATTGCATGCTGATTCTTTACCAATTGAGTTATCAGGGAAGCTCTCACATTTACCAATTTTTTCTGATGGGAATTGATCAAAAAAAAAAAGATTATAGTAGTAAAATATGGTAGTTAGCTCTATGTGTTAACTTGATTGTGATAACATATGCCTTGATAGCTGGTAAAACATTATTTCTGAATGTATCTTTGAGGGTTTCTGGAAGATATTAGTATTTGATTCAGTAGACAGTGTAAAGAGATACACTCTCACCAATGGGGCAGGCATCATTCAACCTTTCGAGGGCACAGATTGGAAAAAAAAAAAAAAATGAATGAAGGGCAAATTTCCTCTCTCTTGTTGAGCTTGAATATTCATCTTTTCCTGCCATTGGACATTGGTACTACTGGTTCTATGGTCCTTGGACTCTGAGACTTATACCAGCAACCCCCTGGTTCTCAGGCCTTTGGACTTGGATTGAATTATATCACCAGCTTTCCTGGTTCTCCAGCTTGCAGAAGGCAACTGCATAACACAGTTTCTATAATAAATCCCTCCTCATCTCTGTGTGAGCTTGACATACACTATTGGTTTTGTTTTTCAGAAGAACCCTGACTCATACAGAAAGTATATTCAGTTTTCTCAAATGAATTTGTAGAACAGCTTTGAGTACAGAATTTTTCTATAAGTCCATTAGATTACATTTGTCAATTTTTATGATTAAAATCATCTATAAATTTATGGATTACTTGCCTTATTAAAGATAAAATCTCTCTCTCTAACAATCAATTTCTCATTTTGTGGTTTTAGTTTGGTTACTTTTTGCTTTATGTGTTTTCAACTTGGGTTATTTAGATACAAGATAAATTTGTCATATCTCTCAAATGAATTTTAACCTTTCATTTAAATTGTGCATGCTATGGAAAGCATTTCTTTCTATAGATAACATGTTTTTTTTCCTTAGCCTAATTCATGACTATAAATATCCCCTCTTTGCAAATGACTTTATCATCTATATTCTAAATTCTGACCCTCCCCCCAGAGATATACTTCTACATTTCCAACAACTTGCTCAGTGTTTTCACTGGTACATTCCAGTACATTCCATTAGAATTTCAAATACAGTTAGCCCCCAAATTAAATAATCATGTCTTTCTTAAGCCTGCTTCTCTTTTTATTTTATCTGTTTCTTTTTTAATGCCATTTCATATAAGACATCATGCTTAAAAGTGACTTCTCCACTCTCCCTTGTCATACATTTGAATATGCAATTTAGTTATCAAGTACTATAAAGTCTTCCTCTGCAGTTTGATCATCATCAGTCTCTACACACTGCAGCAACAGTTGAAGGTCCTCAATACTCTGTTTGATTATTACAAATCAACCTGATTGCCTCAATTCCATTATCAATTCAGTACTATCTTTTTCATACATTAGCTTGCAGATAAAACTTTCTGAACAAATATTCATATATAATGTCTCTTTTAAAAACTGTGTAACAACATAGACATTAAAAATATGGTTTTGGAACTTGATGGACTTCTTGTACTGAATATGTTCTTTGTTTTGTATTCTCTCCAGATCCACTCTATATTCACTTCCACCTTTTTCTTAGCCTGCAGCAAGGGGCTGAAGAGTCACAAATTACATTATATCCTTCTTGCTATTCAGTTTCTTGTAGATTTTTGAAATTCCCCTGCCTTGTCCTTACAATCTTGGACTGATTGGTGATGTTATACTGCCAAAGCCACAATTGCCATCAATAAGATCTCCATATAATGTTCTCCTTCCAGTTTCTGATAACAGTTTCTTTCCCACACTCCTTCATATAGGGATAGAATTATGCACGCCCTCTTCTTCATCCAATCACTGGGGCATTGCACTATCCTTACTGGTTTTCCTACGTATCTTTATAGATAATCTTTTTATTAAACTCTCTTGCATTATACTGATTTTATTGTGCCATCTTTTTTCTGGCTTGAAAATTGTCTTAAAGTCCTGACCTTGCAATTTGCTACTGGGTAAACTTGAAAAATTTATTTAATGTTGTCATGTCTTATTTTGGTCATCTGAAATGTGATGAGTAATCGTGCCTACAAAAGTCATTGTGGCATATATAATGCTTAGTGTATAACTTGCTATTATTTATAAAATAAAACTGGAACCCTTAAAATTGAAATTAAAGACATATCAGAGGGAGAGGAAAGGCAAAACCTACTCTCCTTTCCCATATAACAGGAAGAGTATTTTATAATACCTTCCTCACAGATATCCAGATCTTCTCCAGTAGAACTGAGCCACAGTTGCTTATGAGGAAAACCAGCTCAATAGAGGGCCTGTAAATTGGCTTTTCCTTTTTGCCCGTTCCTCTATTCTGTCCTCCCACTCCTCTATACTAGATCCCTTCCACAAACACTTTGTATCTGAACCCTTATTTCAGATTCTTTTCACAAAGAAATATTAAATTAACAAAAAGCTGCTGGGATTAATTTGGGATATTGTGGTCAAAACAGTTTTGGGTTATAAGGTAAAGATCAAGTTCTAGTCACTAGTATAAAATGTCTGAGAATTGCTAAAGCTAATATTTTAAACTCTTCTACAAAAAAGCATTTCTTGTTCCTTAAACTTTTATCACCAATATTTTATAGACATTTATCACCAGCTTTTGAGACCAGGAGAAAATAAAAACTGTGTGAGTCTCTATGTAGTGATATTGACTTCATATGAAAGGTAAAGGAAGTAAAGATATAAAACTCAGTGGGTAACTACACAGTAGATGGTGGAATACTTTCATCTTGGATGTTATGTTTAATTTTATTGATACGAGTATGGCTGTTTCATTTGGAAATATCTAATTTATGGCTATATCAAACCAGTTTTATATGATTGCATTTATTATGTGGCAAACATTTTCCATTACTGTATGAATTTTTATATACACAAAAAAGCAGAGCATTCTAAATCACAGGAAAAAAAATCCCATCATAAAAATTACTTTTCTCAGAATTTATACCTCATTTTTGCTAGTTTTGACTGGATTTCACTGTAATACACATTCAATGTAATTTAGCAGATATTTACAGAGTGATAGTGCAGTGTAACTGAAGGCTTAATCCTCAAAATTCTTTATCCCTAAACTCAGCTAGTTTGTGAAGTCTGAACATCTGATTTTTAACATGCCACTGAATGTAGGAAAAGCATAAAGCTCTAATAGATCTGCTGCTGCTGCTGCTGCTAAGTTGCTTCAGTCGTGTCCAACTCTGTGCGACCCCATAGACGGCAGCCCACCAGGCTCCGCCATCCCTGGGATTCTCCAGGCAAGAACACTGGAGTGGGTTGCCATTTCCTTCTCCATCTAATAGATCAAGGCCCAACTTTCTTAAAATCTAATGATATAATAACAAGAGGATATCACTTAGGGTGCAGAAAAAAATTAATATGTCAGGTAGACCTCAAGGACTTACATGTTTCCACTCTCAAGCTTGATAGTATAAAACACTCCGGGATTGTCCACTATGAAAAATATATCCCATTCTGCCTAGATTGAGCATTCTTCACCAAACTATTAATGCACCTCCATAAGAAACTAGACAGGCATTGAGAAGCTGTATTTATTTACTCATTTGTAGCCTTTTCTAGTATATTTTTTCCCACTGAATGTTTGCTGGTTCAATAAAATATTCAGAGTAAAAGAAATAAGTCTTTCAGCCTAGTCTTTAGAATGGTGATACCTCTGGAGAAGGAAAGAAGAAAATATGGCTGGGAGAAGAATGATTTAATAGTACCCATAGTATTTATTTTGGTTAAAAAATCTGAAACAAATATGGTAAAAGTTAATGTTTAAAAATTTTATTTGGGAGCATATACAAGTAAAAATTAGGATATAATTTAATTATATGCAAATGGATACCAAATACAGAAGTTAAATAAAGATGAAAGTTACATTCATTACACTACATGATAGTGTGGAGGTAGACAGTTCTGTTTCACAAGGTCAGAAGGGAATCTTCCTTCCTTCTATTTCAGGCTCTACCATTCAGCTGGGTGTTTGCCTGTATCACATAGTTGGAGCTGGCAAATCATAATCCTTCCATCTCTAGCCTATGAGAAGGGAATTATAGAGGCAGTGAAAAGCAGGCAAGTTCCTTTTCTGGACATGATGTAGAGCTTGTACATATCACTTCTACTCATATTCCATTTGTGTAAGTCCTTGTCCACACACAGTACAAGGAGACTATGAAATATGATCTTTAACTGGGTAGCTATGTGCACTGCTAAAGCTCTGAGAACATGCGTTCAGTTCTATTACAAAATCGAAAAAGGTCAGAATGAAATTTAAGGGGATATTAGTTTCTGCCAAAATGCATGTCCCTTATATTATGTGTTATTCATTTCCCTCTATTTTCCCTATGTTCGAAATTTAAAAGAAAAATAATTTGTTAAACACTTAGGGAGTTAATGAATTTAGTAGGAACAAATCTTGTCATCTAATATACTTTGTAGTGGTTTCTTTTCATCAATAAAGTAATAGAAGTGAAGTGAACAGTCACATCCAACTCTTTGCGACCCCATGGATTGTAGCCTGCCAGAATCCTCTGTCCATGGAATTCTCCAAGCCTGAATACTACAGTGGGTAGCCGTTTCCTTCTTCAGGGAACCTTCCCAACCCAGGGATCGAACCCAGGACTCTCACATTGCAGGTGGATTCTTTACCATCTGAGCAACCAGGGAAACCTAATCACCATTCCTACATATATTGTTAATAGATGGTGAATCTAGAAGGAAATTATTGATAGTATCTTACAGAGTTTCATCTTGAATTATGCAATAAATGTTGTATGAGGTGGGGAAAAGAAAGTGAACTGGTAGCTATTAAGGCCTGCTGGGTGGTGCTAGTGGTAAAGAACCCACCTGCCAATCAGTTTAGGCGTTAAGAGAGGCCAGTTCAGTCCTTGGTTTGGGAAGATCCCCTGGAGAAGGGAATGGCAGTACAGTCCAGGATTCTTGCCTGGGGAATCTCATGGACAGAGAAGCCTGTCTGGCTATAGTCCATAGTGTCGCACAGAGTCGAACACGCCTGAAGATATAGCACAGTGTAGGCAATGCTGAACTTTAAATGTGTAATTTAATTTACTAGACTTTATTAAAGATAGACATGTTATTATCACAGTTTGCAGATAAAAGTGATTATATAGCTGGCATTAACGATGTTTCCTGAATGTTTGCAAGAAAAGGTTTAAGATAGAATCAGTTCATTTCAGTTCAGTCGCTCAGTTATGTCCGACTCCAATGAACACCCAGGACTGATCTCCTTTAGGATGGACTGATTGGATCTCCTTGTAGTCCAAGGGACTCTCAAGAGTCTTCTCCAACATCACAGTGCAAAAGCATTAAGATAGAATATTGCATGTATAATCAGAATTATGAACTGAAAGAAGCATATGAATATAATATAGGTAGAGAATTATATAAGAATTATATATAGGTAGAGAATTACTAAATTAAAAGCATTGATTTATAGGTAAGCAGGTAATGACTCATGTAAGGAAAACACTTTTAAAAACTTTAACAATTATGGTTGTTCAGTCGCTCAGTCATGTCTGACTCTTTGCGACCCCATGGACTGTAGCACGCCAGGCTTCCCTGTCCATCACCAACTCCTGGAGTTTGTTCAAACTCATGTCCATTGAGTCAGTGATGCCATCCATCCATCTCATCCTCTGTCATCCCCTTCTCCTCCTGCCTTTAATCTTTCCCAGCATCAGGGTCTTTTCCAATGAGTCAGTTCTTCCCATCAGGTGGCCAGAACATTGGAGCTTTAGCTTGAGTATCGGTCTTTCCAATGAATATTCAGGACTGATTTCCTTTAGGATTGACTGGTTGGATCTCCTTGCAGTCCAAGTGACTCTCAAGAGTCTTCTCCAGCACCACAGTTCAAAAGAATCAATTCTTTGGCACTTTATAGTTCAATTCTCACATCAGTACCTGACTACTGGAATAACCACAGCTTTGACTAGACCGACCTTTGTCGTCATAAGATACTACATTTATGTAAAAATGCTTATGTAAGAAAATACTTACTGCAAATAGGTTTTTGAGATATTTATTGTGTAAACAAAAGTGTAAAGTTTAAAATCAGCTGATAATTCAGTTAACAGTGAGTTGTTGTTGCCAACAAAAGCTATTGCAGATTTTATCAGTAGAAACCCTGATACTATCTGGCACATGGGAGGTAATATCTTCTTAATATGCTGTTAGTCATGTAGTTTGTGCCTATTGTGTTCATTTTGAGAGTCTTTATATTGAGAGACATTAACTGCCAGCAGGGTGTCCAGACTAAAGAGATCAGAACGGAGAAATATTTAGAAATTGTGCTATATGTAGAATTATAGTAAGGCCTGGGGATATTTAATATGTTAAATGTTTGCCATCTTAAACTTTTGAAGGATTTTACTGGGAAATATAGAGTGTATTATTTGTATACTATGTCATTCAGATGTCTAAGTTAAAACCATAGATTTACAGGTAAGTAGGTAATGACTCATGCAAGGAAAACACTCCTAAAAACTTTAACAATTATGGTTGTTCAAAAGTGTAATGTTACATACTTCCTGTCAAGAAAAGACTTCAAACAGAATAGATTCATCTCTAAAGTGTATCCAAATTTACAGAGAGTTGGGGATGGTAGTAGATATGTGCCCTTTTAACTTTAAATTGTGCAGACTATTTTTATCTCATTCCATTTTTATGTTACCAATCATTGTTCACTGTTATCATGAAATAATGTCATGATATCATGAAAGAAAGATAACAGAATATACTGTAGCATTTTTCTAACAAAATCTGAATACCTGAAAGCAGAATTTTTTTCTTTTTTTTTCCCATAACCATTTGATATGGGAAGAATTCTCATGCAGCCCATTAAATAAGTATCAACAAGGGCATTTGTAAATATGAGGAAGAATTTTTTTGGTGGCACAATGAACAAATAATACCACCAGAATGTATTGGGTAGATGTCTGTGCTGTGCTTATTTACTCAGTCGCATCTGACTTTTTGCCATCCCATGGACTGTAGCCCACCAGGCTCTCCTCTGTCCATGGGGATTCTCCAGGCAAGAATACTGGAGTGGGTTGCCATGCCCTCCTCCAGGGGATCTTTCCAACCCAGGAATCAAACCCAAGTTTCCCGCATTGGAGACAAGATTCTTTACCATCTGAGACACCAGGGTAGGGGTCAGTTCAGTTCAGTTCAGTCGCTCAGGCGTCTCCAAATCTTTGCGACCCCATAGACTGCAGCATGCCAGGCCTCCCTGTCCATCACCAACTCCCAGAGTTCACTCAAACTCATGTCCATTGAGTCGGTGATGCCATCCAACTATCCCATCCTCTGTCGTCCCCTTCGCCTGCCTTCAGTCTTTCCCAGCTGGGTAGGGGTGAGGGGTGCTAAATATCCTGTTCCGAATGCTAATAGTACCACTCAATTCATTAAGAAACACTGTAGGGGATATTCCACCTCAGGAACTGACTTATGATTCATTCAGCCATTTAGAAACCGTAATATTATCTACTTTTCTTTCAGTTTTGTGTACTGATAAGCCAGCAAGCCCATGCCCAAGACAGATTTGGTGAGGGTGGGGAGGACTCAGGGGCAGAACTATATAAATATCTTTTGCCAATATCAAAGTTGAGCTTCTTCACATCCAGTGGAAAGTTTCCTTCCAGTGAATAGCGTTGTCAATAGCTCTGTGCTTCCTTGAGGAACTTTGGGAGGAGTTGGAAATGTGTACTTCCACCAGGTAATAATACTGCATCAACTCCTTTTCCATTCAATGGCCTCTCAAAAATTCTCTTTTTTCTAATTTATTACATTGAAGTATAATTGATTTACAATATTGTGTTAGTTTCTACTGTACAGCAAAACAATTCTTTCTTTTTCATACACTTTTCCATTATATTTATCACAGGATATTGAATATAGCCCCTGTACTGTATAGTAGGTTGTTGTGGTTTCACTTCAGTTCAGTTCAGTCGCTCAGTCGTGTCCAACTCTTTGCGACCCCATGAATCGCAGCATGCCAGGCCTCCGTGTCCATCACCAACTCCCAGAGTTTACCCAAACTCATGTCCATCAAGTCGGTGATGTCATCCAGCCATCTCATCCTCTGTCATCTCCTTCTCCTCCTGCCCCCAATCCTTCCCAGCATCAGGGTCTTTTCCAATGAGTCATCTCTTTGCATAAGGTGGCCAAAGTATTGGAGTTTTAGCTTCAGCATCAGTCCTTCCAATGTTGTGGTTTATCCATTCTTTATATAATATTTTGCATCTGCTAATCCCCAACTCCTAGTCTATCTGTCCCACACTTCCCCTTCCCCTTGGCAATCACAATCTGGTCTCTATGTCCGTGAGTCTCTGTTTTTTAGATAAGCTCATTGGTGTCATATTTTAGATTTCGCATATAAGTGATAGCATATGGCATCTGTCTTTCTCTTTCTGACTTATTTCAGTTAGAATGATAATTTCTTGGTCTATCCATGTTGCTGCAAATGTCATCAGGTCATTCTTTTTGTGACTGAGTAATATTCCATTGTATATATGTACCAAATCTTCTTTATCCATTCATCTGTTGATGGATGTTTAAGTTGTTTCCAATGTATTGTCTATTGTAAGTAGTGTTGTTTTGAACATTGGGATGCATGTATCTTTTTGAATTATAGCTTTGTCTGAATATATGCTCAGGAGTGGGATTGTAGGATTATATGGCAATTCTATCTTTAATTTTTTGAGGACCCACTGTACTATTTTCTTTAGTGGCTGCACCAATTCACATCCCTACAAACAGTGTATGAGGGTTCCCTTTTCTTCACATCCTATCCAGATTTGTTATTTTTAGGATCTCACTAAAATTCTTTATTCTTTTCCTTAAAAGAATGTATATTACTTAATGTCTTTTGATGTCCTTCCATCACATCACTGTCCCTTTGGATAACCTGAATCACTCATGATAAAATCTAACATTTTAAAAGGCAAGACTTTCTGTGAAAAGATAAATGAATGTCTGTGAAACTATTACTGGAAACATTAACTTACTAAATTTCAGTTATTCATTCTATCTTGTTGTTCAGTTGAATAGAGATCATGGCAGATATTCAGAAAGAATGTGTTCTATCACTATCAGTTTGACCTCTGAAGGTTTATTTTAATACTTTTTGATGCAGTTATATAATGGTAAGGTATAGATAATAACTGCTAAAATATCTTTTGAATTTTAGAAAACCAATATTTATGATGGAATTTTTAATAACATAAAAAGTAATAGTATATTATTGAAGAGAGACAGTTCTAGACTGTTCAGAATAACTTAACAGAAATTTGGTGGGTTTGTGTTCTTATTTCAAGAGGCCAAATATATAAATAAAATTCCCCATATTTATGGGATTATTTAAAAAAAAATTCAGATATTGTTGTACAAAATATGTCTCTAATAATGCACAAAAACTAGTCCAGTAAAATAAAGTAAAGAATAATACCTGTAAGCCTATAGTAAACCTGATAACCTTGGGCTATCTCCCCTCAAAAGCAACATGCCAGACACACACAGCTTATGACACTTTAAAACTCTCATTGAAATTCAGGTTAAAATAGTAAACAGTACAGAATAAACCAATGAGATACATTCAGAACACAGAAAAAAAACTAATAAACAAAACACCAGGCTCCAGCATTGTCAAAACTGTACTGCTGAGTTAAGAAGTCAGGCAAGAAAATCAATTTTCTCTAATACATGAATTTAATGAATAAAAATTCAATATGAAGACAGAGGAAAAATAACCCGCATTTCTAAACCAACCTAAAAATGTCAATAAAAAGGGAAGAACAGTGTTCATCTGCATGTTTTTACTTATTTATTCAATTGACATTCATTAAGCAACTACTAATGACTAGAAATAGCATTGGGCATTTGAAATTCAAAGCTGCCTCTAAAATGCAGCTTCTGTTTTACCAGAAGTATATTTACTAGAGCAAATACAATGTTATAAAGATTTTGTTAAAGTAAAAGATGTATAGAAAACAATTTTAAGAGGTACCTGATCCAGATTGGGAGGTCTGGAGAAGGATTCTTGGAAAAGTTGACATCTGTATCAAGCTGTGAAAGCTAAGAATGCATTAGTCAGATGAAGCGATATGAGCACCAAGCAGAAAAATAACAAGCGCCCAGGGGGGAGGTGAGAACCTGGGCTAGCTTGTAATGCAGATTTGATATAATTCAGTTTCTAAAGCATAGGATGAACCCCTAGCAAGAGATGAGTTTGGAAGTGTCCATAGATCATGATGTGTGCCTTTCTAAGTATTGTGAAGGTGGTGGCGAGTAAGGCATTCAAGGGTCTAAGATACAGCACTGGTCACAATCTTGGTACAATTGATTTGAGGATTTTCCAAATGTTGCATACGTGTCTTGTTTAGAATAAGACTAATAGTAAATAGAGGTGTTGAAATCTATTTTGGTACTACCTATGCTTTGAATGAAGATATAAAGTTGGAAACCAAGGTCTTCATATATACTGGTACTGTGAACACAGAAAGTGATGGAATGTGATGGAAAAAGTTATACTTTGAATTACTAATCCTTTTTTCTAGGCCATCTCACTGACAGAAAAACTTATAATTCCATATGAAAAATTTTGTGAATTCATAAGCACCCTATCCATATAAAGCGTTAAGTTTAATATGACAATGACTAGGTTCAAGTATATATCTCAGATCTGAGGGGCAACTTGTTTACTGAGATAGATGTAGAATATTGATAACCTTTCAGCTGGGGATGTTGTTAGGTGCACAAATAGAACCTACTCCTACCTGTTAGGTGGGCTTCTTTGGAGTTAGTGATCGACAATGACAAGGGTTTTGCAAATATTGCTTTGGTATTATGAATAAAAATTTTTGATCACTGTATTTGTGACAAGATCTTTGTACATGCTAAGTCACTTCAGTCGTGTCCAATTCTTTGTGACTCTGTGAACTGTAGCCCACCAGGCTCCTCTGTCAATGGGATTCTCCAGGCAAGAATACTGAAGTGGATTGCCATGCCCTCCTTCAGGGGATCTTCCCAACCCAGGAATCGAACCTGTGTTTCTTTTGCCTCCTGCATTGGTAGGCATGTTATTTATCATATGTTCTTTATCCTAAGATCCTTGTAGTTAGAGTTAATTGCTGAAACATCAGTAGATACCTCAAATAATAGAAATTATATTTGAAGACAGTTTTTAGGAGCTAGAAACAACTTCCTCAAGGCAAAACAAAAACAGTCTGTAAATTCACGTCAGCCTATTGAATTCCTTACAAGTCTGCATTTTCTCACAAGACCTAAGATGTCCACTGTGCCTGGCCCATTTGTCTTCATCTCCTCTTTCCCTATCTGCTTAATTACTCCAAATAGTTTTGTCTTATTTTTTAGGACACAGTAAGATGCCCTTTTCTTTGTCCCTATCTTCTTATAACACATATTTCTCTTTCCTCTTTAAACCATGAGTTTCTTAAGAGGTTTGTTCACTGTGAAAGAAAGAATAGCCTGAGAATACTGCCAGCAATGTTCCTCCTTCTCGTGTTATATACCAGACAGATCACAATGTGTCAATGTCTAAAATGTGATGAGAGACTCAAATGCCATTCCTTCTAACTACTACTTCAGTAATTTTAAGGAATATTTTATGCTTTGAAAGACAGAGGCCACATGCAGTAAAACACAGTTAACCAGAGTATTTAAAAGAAATCATTTTAATTGTTGGAATTCCTGGCTCTTCTTCCATCCCTAAATAATACACTTCTCCCCTACCAAAATTCACTATTTTTGTTTAAAAGCTTATTACAAATGATTTGCTTTTTTTCTGCCAGTTCTTCTGGTTCAGTCTATATAGGATAAGAAGGCTATTGTAACTTGAAGGTGGGGTCTGGCTGCTTGCTGCTCAAAAGCCAACAAAGAATTCAGGTTGGTGGAAAGGAAAGTTTGCTATTTGGGGTGTCAGCAGTGGGGGAGGGGGTCAAACACCTGTGCAAAGGCCAACAACCCCCCTCCCACTGACAAAACCATTAGGCAAGAGCTTTTATAGACAGAGGGAGAGGGCTAAATGCAGAACCATCATGGTCAGCTCTGACAGTCATCTTGAAATTGGTCATTGGTGGCCTGACCACATCATCTTGATTGTTTCATGTACAGTTTATCTTTAGGTCCAGGGTCAGTTTGTTTCCATTTCCTTGAGATCAATTCTGAGAATTTTGGCTGTTTATTTCATGGCTACAGTCTGGTCATCATGTAGTTAACTTCTTCCACCTGGTGAGGGTTTCAGTATCTATATGACAGCTCGCAGGATATGGCTCAGAATAATGTCTATAGCCCTTGAGAAGGAATTGAAGGGTTTTAACTATGATTAATGACTGCTGCTGCCAAGTCGTGTCCGACTCTGTGCGACCCCATAGACGGCAGCCCACCAGGCTCCTCTGTCCCTGGGATTCTCCAGGCAAGAACACTGGAATGGGTTGCCATTTCCTTCTCCAATGCTTAATGACTAAACTGTTATTATTTAGTCTTGTTGGACTGTTTTTCTTTGTTTCTGCCTGTTTTCACTTCTCGGATTAAACTTATTCTTTGGCTAAAGTTTTTCCAGAGACAAAAGGCAGGCAGGGGACACAGGAGACAGGACTGCAGGGTCTTGCTACGTTTCACTATGACTATGGAGTGAAGCTTTCTTTGTCTGTTCCCTGTCTGAAGAGTTCATGGTCTGTATATCAAAGATTCAGCTAAACCACACTGAACCTAAGATATACACTGAATCCTTCCTTTTTAAGGGGGGCACGATTGATTTTTGTTTCCATTTGCTTGCTTTAACTTTAGTTATCACTGTGAGAGTCGCTCAGTCATGTTCAACTCCTTGCAACTCCATGGACTATAGCCCACCAGGCTTCTCTGTCCATGGAATTTTCCAGGAAAGAATACTGGAGTGGGTAGCCATTCCCTTCTCCAGGGGATTCTTTACCATCTGAGCCACTGGGGAAGTTAGCCGTCACTAATCTCTGAATACTTGTGAGTATTAATCTACAGTTCTTAAGTATATTTGTTGCTCCGCTATACTGATTTCATACTCAAAATAGTAGTAACACAGCTTGCCTGTCTGTAGAAGGAATTGAAGGACAAGGTGGTAGTCATTTCCAGAATTGCTGATGGTAATCCCTTAAAGTAAACAGATGGTTTGCTTTCATAGCTCTCTGGATGTTAAGAGATAAATTGTCACTAAATTTGAAAACTGTCTTTTCTTAATCAGAAGAATGGTGTGTTTGGGAATAAAAGAGATTATACTTTGTGGAATAAAAGAGGTTATACCTCCTCTTTAGAAAGGACAACTTTTGAATCAGCTGCAAAATCTTCTCCAAGAACTTCTTGCCTAGAGAGGGCTGACACAGAGTACAAAACATCTGCATTCTTGCTATGGGAAGTATTCTGGTCTCCACATGTGATACTGACTTCTATGTTTGTGAGCATTTTGAGTACTCTTTCATGGAAATGTAGTTTATCTACAGTTATCAGCACTGGTATTGTGACATCTCATACCATCTTATAACCCTTATATGCATATTTTGCCTTATTTTTAATTCCAGCCAGAAGAATCCAGGTATTCCCATCACACTACCACTTTATTGTCATTATTTAACTTAAAAATGAGCAAAAGTAAGTGAAGAAAAGAAAGGTCAAATTAATTTAGGTCAAAACAAACCAGAGAATCTCGTAGTCTTAAAGTCATGTAAAAATGGCAGTAGGGTTTTTGAGAACAATATTTTTTTTTTCCTTTGCAGACAATGACTGATAGCTTAAAAATGTTCCTAGATAGAGACCTCCTTCATCCATCTCCACCTTTTTGGAAGGATTGCCCTAGTTGTTTTGATAGTTGGGGAGCTTACCCGCAGATAGAGACAATGTTATTTCCTGTAGTATTTCTCATGTGTACGTGTGCTAAGTGATGCAATACCTTATGTCAAAAGATAATAATACAAATTTAGAGCTGAGCAGAGATATAATTTAAATAAGCAATCAAATTTAATGTTTTTAAGGCAAAGAGAATCATGCCTCTGTCCTAAAACTAGTTCATCATGAAAAATGAACTAGCTTTTTTTTTTTAACTTAACTCACATAAACAAATTTTATCATTCATAATAAAATATGCAGAAAACATATGATGAGAGCTGGTCCATTTTGATAGAGCAATAAATAACCTAACATCGTGCATTAAAAAAGTGAGGACAGTTCATCAGGAAGAGGTGGCATTTTGTGGAGAAAAACCAACTTGTTTTTTAAAGCTACTCCACAGGCTACAGGCTAATTTATTATTACATTATTATTTCCCTCTAGACTTCAAAATAGTGTGGTGGAAAAGATTTTATACTTATCAGGAGTTCTAAATCCTTAAATTTTCAGTGCTTTGCATTTTCAATTCTTTATATAGTAAAAGGAATAAAATGTTTCAGGCTCTCTCCTTATTTTTATTTCTGTTCAAAGATGCGGCAGGAGCTGTCACAAAGAGGATTATCCAAACATGTGCTGAATTTAAAGCATGTGTATGGATAAAGAGATATATGATTCAAGAGGAAAGAACAATACCTCTTGTGTGGATGTGTTTTTATCACTATAACTGATTCCATGCAATCATTATTATGCAGATGAGTTGGAAGCAGCTAAACATTGTGAGCTTCTAGCACAACATAATTAAATAAACACATTGTCCTTTGTATTTCCAGGAAAGTGGCTGTAGAGCTGCAGCCTTTTGGCAGCCCTCCAGGGCTGGTGGGCATCTGTGGCAGGGTATTTTTGTTCTCTGATGAATGAAAACTACATTTGACAAATGGTCTCACACTCTGAAGTGTGGGGGGGGGGAAGATATGGGTCAATGTACATTACTTCAGATTAGTTCTTTGTAAAATATTGATATGTTATCTCAATAACATATTGTAAAATACTCCAACTGTACAATGAGGCACAGGTTTGTGACTGTCACATCACATCTTAGGATGTGGCAAGGATACAGTATAAGGGTATGTACAGATCACAATCATTTACTTGTGTCTGAAAGTGCAACAGTTGAGACAAAGTGTGAAGTTAGATAAAAACAGATGAAAGTGGGACTGTGTTAGAAGTAGGAAACAGGCTCTAAAGTAGGGGCAATTTTGTAAAGAGAGAACAGATTGCATTCCAGAGAAAGACCAACTGTTGTTGTTTAGTTGCTAAGTCGTGTCCAACTCTTTTGCCACCCCATGGACTATAACCTGCCAGGCTGCTCTGTCCATGGGATTTCCCAAATAAGAATTCAGTTCAGTTCAGTTCAGTTGCTCAGTCGTGTCCAACTCTTTGCAACCCTATGAATCGCAGCATGCCAGGCCTCCCTGTCCATCACCAACTCCCGGAGTCTACCCAAACCCATGTCCATTGAGTCGGTGATGCCATCCAGCCATCTCATTCTCTGTCGTCCCCTTCTCCTCCTGCCCCCAATCCTTCCCAGCATCAGGGTCTTTTCCAATGAGTCAACCCTTCGCATGAGGTGGCCAAAGTATTGGAGTTTCAGCTTCAACATCAGTCCTTCCAATGAACACCCAGGACTGATACTTGGTGGTATTAGCATTTTGGGTCAGGTAATTCCTTCTCATAAGGGCTGTCTTGTGCATTGTTGGATGTTTAGTAGCATCCATAATGTGTACCCGCTACATGACAGTAGTACACCCTCTAGTTATGACAACAAACAATGTCTGCAGACATTGCTAACTGTCCTTGGAGGACAGTTGTATTTCCTGTTGTTATTGTTCAGTTGCTCAGTTGTGTCCAGCTCTTTGCCACCCCATGGACTGCAGCCTAACAGAACTTCCTTGTCATTCTCTATCTCCCAGAGTTTGCTCAAACTCATGGTCAGTGAATAGATGATGCCATCCAACCATCTCATCCTCTGTCATCCCCTTCTCCTACCTTCAATCTTTCCCAGCATCAGGGTCTTTTCCAATGAGTCAATTGTTCACATCAGGTGGCTAAAGTATTGGAGTTTCAGCTTCAGCATCAGTCCTCCCAATGAATATTCAGGACTGATTTCCTTTAGGATTGACTGGTTTGATCTCCTTGCTGTCCAAGGGACTCTCAAGGGTCTTCTCCAATACCACAGTTCAAAAACATCAATTCTATGGCACTCAGCCTTCTTTAAGGTCCAACTCTCACATCCATACGTGACTAAAGATTTGGTCTCTATCTGCCTCAAACATGCTTCCCTGGTGATTCAGAGAGTAAAGAATCCTCCTGCAATGAAGGAGACACAGGTTTAGGCCCTGAGTCAGGAAGATCCCCTAGAGTAGGGCATGGCAACCCACCAGTATTCTTGCCTTGAGAATCCTGCCAGAAGAGCCTGGCAGGCTACAGTCCATGGGGTCGCAAAGAGTCAGACACGACTGAGCAACTAAGACTTTCACTTTGCCTCAAACCCTACCATACCTAAGACAGAAAAACTTGAGGGACTATATATTACCATTATTGGTTTTAGCATCATTCTTGCTTCCTCATGGGCCACTCTTGAGCCTGTGTTCAACTTCATGAAAATCAGATTCTAGCCTGTGCTTCGTTTTTTTAAAAAGTGGACTTCTCTTTTCCCTATGTCTCTACACTGTTAATCAGAAAACTATGCCACACTTCTGGTAAAGAAACCACTTCCTTACTCTTATCAGGTGTTATTCTGCTTTCTTTCCAAGAATATAGTAGCTTTCCCCCACCTTTATACTCCAGTCTAATAGTTGTCATTTAGATATTCAAGATGAATTTAAATGATGCTGCTGTTTTCTTTACCTAAAATCCAAAGTAGGTCATGTCCTTCACAGCATGACTGAATAGAGTTCCATGCTTTCTCAGTGAGAAAAATAGTGAGATTTATTGTCCAGAACCAAGTGAAGCAAGAGAACATCTACATTTACCTGACCAAGGCAAAGTCGTAATGCACTAAAGGCAGAGATTGCCTTAGGTTGCAAATGCTCCCTTTTGGAACTTAAAATTATTGAGAAAATTTATTAAGATAATGTATGGGAAGTAGTTTGTCATACAGTTTTCTTGTGGTAACTCTAGAGATTCTTGTTAGAAAGACTGGTGGAGAACAATTTATATGTTATCTCAATAAGCCCTTAACAATATTGATTGAAGTGAAATGAAAGTCGCTCAATTGTGTCCGACCCTCTGAGACCCCATGGATTATACAGTCCATGAAATTCTCCAGGCCAGAATACTGGAGTGGATAGCCTTTCCCTTCTCCAGGGGATCTTCCCAACCAGGGATTGAACCCAGGTCTCCCTCATTGCTGGTGGATTCTGTACCAGCTGAGCCACAAGGAAGCCCGAACAATATTATCTGCAATTATTTCTTTTGTCCATTGAATCTACATCTTCTGAAATACCTCCTGATATAAGTGGATATTTACTTAATTTGAAAGAGAATAGGTGTAAGAAGAGGTTTGTTTCACATCTTTAATTGGGTTGGCAGTTGTTTGCTTTGTGCAAAACATCCAGTAGGCTTCAAAATAGCCATTGATATCATCTTATTTTTCCTGTATGTTCTGTTCCTATCTCCCTCTCTACTCTTCCCTCCACTGATGACCAAACTTTGTACTCAATAAATAAGATCCAGTCATACATCTACTCTTTTCACCTTCCCATTACAAAACTGTCAACTCACCTGCATCTGTAATCACCTACACTGTCTGATTTTCCCTGTTACTTTGGATGAAGTGTCTCTTTTCCAATTAAACTTGTCAGGTGTGACCTGGATTCCACTTTCTCAAAATGTGACCTCTGTAATTAGCCACTTCTCTCCTATTACTCTAGGGAGGCAAAGACAGCCTAAACTAAGATTATCTGTGGAATCACAAAGAATAAATAGCTGAGAGATGAGGTAGGGCAACATCAGTAAGAATTATTAATTGATCCTACTTGAAAAATAAAGGAGAGAACAGTGAAGATTGCAGCACTTTTTCTAAATAAATAGAGAGATACCATGGATTGGAACTGAACAAATAAGAGGTAGAACATTAATCTTATGGTTTAGGGTTGATTCCAGAGAAGGTAATGGCAAGCCACTCCAGTACTCTTGCCTGGAAAATCCCATGGATAAAGGAGCCTGGTAGGCTGCAGTCCATGGGGTAGCAAAGAGTCGGACATGACTGAGCGACTTCACTTTCACTTTTCACTTTCATGCATTGGAGAAGGAAATGGCAACCCACTCCAGTGTTCTTGCCTGGAGAATCCCAGGGACGGCGGAGCCTGGTGGGCTGCCCTCTATGGGGTCGCACAGAGTCGGACACGACTGAAGCGACTTAGCAGCAGCAGCAGCAGCAGGGTTGATTCACACACAGAATTACTTTCTATCTTTTCCAGGTGGAGAAAGTCCTTGTGTCTTTTTATGCACTTATGAGCTTTCTAATATGTCCATGAATTCTCCAATAATGTTGTTTCTGAAAGAATCCTTTACCACTCATACTTTAGGCAGAACCTTTCTCATATCTTTTTTAAAATTGCGCTCTGTGCCTAAGAGTGGTTCATATATTCACTTTGATAGTAGAATCTCTTTATGATGATGGTGGTTCTACTTTCTTATACTATGTTATCATAATAATAGTAAGGACCTTGGGGGAAGAAATATTTTTTGAAAATCTAAAACAAACACATTATGGCTGTGATTGTTTCACATATTCTAGGAATTATTAGCTCTTTCAATATATAACTGATAATATTTATTCCCTCCCCACTGAGTATCAAAATATTAGACTTGTTTTCCATTTTCCTAGAGCTTTTTTATTTTGGACAGAATGCACTTACCAGTACATAAATTTTATTCAAGAAATTTAAAGTGCTATAACCGACTTAATCTACTAGGTTCTTCTATGAAATTGATAGATAGCCATGATCTCAATTTCAATTTGAAACAGAATTTGAATCTATTAGTTTCTACCAGGTGTCAATATCTATTGACTTAACAAGCTTGTTACACACAAATGCTAACACACACACACACACACTGATTTCAAATTTTTATAAACTGACTGTCACAAAATGATAGGATTTACAAGGTTAATCCCAAGATATCACATCTTCATAAATATAATGACTTGTGTTTACACACTTGTGTTTATATCAGCTGTACTTCATGGGTTTGGAAGAGGGCAGTAAAACAGGACCAATGAAAGGTACCAGTAGAGGAAAGCCAATAATTAATACAGTAATGAGTTAGTGGAGGAAAAAAAACAATTAAAAATCAGTATCCATTCCTATTTGACCATTCTCTGGTTGAATGAGCATACGAATTTCTTGGTACAACATTGGTTTCAAATTGTGTACCGTTTTCCCCATGAGCACACTTGGATCAAGTTTGGTTGAAGACTGAATCTAGAACATATTGCTATTTTATATCAAATGAACTTAACTTTTAAAAGTTTCTATAATCAGAAATATTCTGAACTTACATTCTAGAACAATTCAGGTAATTAAACACTTTTAATAAAGACCTCAAGTTGTGGTGAATGTCCTTGCACTGTAACATCCCTATATACTGTTCTCAATATGAAACCTGGATATAAAAATGTGAATAATTTCCTTTGTAAGATCCATAGAGAAAGTGAGATGACTTGAGATTACCAAAATTATTAAAGGAATATAATTACTCTTTAGGAGTAATATAATTACCCTAAGGGAATATAATTACCCTTTAGACTTGTCTAGAGTAGAGATGATCACATCATAACTCACAAAGATTTTTAGGCCTTAAACTGCTTAATTCTTCGTCCAATATTTTCATTTCTCCCTCACTTGTATGTTCAGGAAATTATATATGTGTATGTGTGTATATATATATATATATACACACATACACATATATATATGTATACACATACATGAAGAATAAAGTCCTGAATAAAGCCAGTTTTTAAAAATTAATTTTAATTTTCTTCTTTGAAAGAATCACAATAGCCAAGCAATTATCTGCATCATTGTAAAACTATGTTTTGTCTGAAATTTTGGCTCTTGGTTTGGCATAAAAACTTTTCTGAAATAAGTGCTCTGTAAAACAGGAATCTCTTGGTTATAACCACAGTTATAACCACAATTTTTAATTATGTCACAACCCCAAATTTTTCCAGGAGTAAGATATTCATTGTAGTTATAACCACATAAGATTCTGATATAATAATATGGTAGAATAATTACATTCTTTAAAAATATATTTGTAAAGATAGATCAAAATATAATTTTTGTATTTCTTTCATAGCTTCCCTCATAGCTCAATGGGTAAGAAATCTGCCTGCAATGCAGGAGACCTCGATTTGATTCCTGGGTTGGGACGATGCCCTGGAGAAGGGATAGGCTACTCACTCCAGTATCCTTGGGCTTCCCTTGAGGCTCAGCTGGTAAAGAATCCCCCTGCAATGTGGGAGACCTGGGTTCAATCCCTGGGTTGGGAAGATCCCCTGGAGAAAGGAAAGGCTACCCACTCCAGTATTCTTTCATAACCACTAAGAGGCTGTGGTACTTAGCACTGATTGTTATTAGAGTCTTTCTTGCACCCCCAAATCCACATATAAAATGTATCAAGAAAAGATCTATTCATTTTCATTATTTCAGTCATCCTGTTAACATGACATGAATTGCCTTTACAGTTTTCCAAGCACATTATCAGGTACACTTGTTGGTCTCAGCAAAGCAACAAAAGAAGAATTAGCATGAAGAAGTGATCTGACGTTTAGAAAACAGGGATTTTGTTTCTGCCTTCATCAGTTGTTCATTTTGTCACTTCAGCATTACTCGTCCTCGATGGGCTTGAGCCCTTCTGTCCACAATGTATCTTGTTTAGTTCAGTGTACCCAGGGGACCCTCTTGTGTTGTATTCCACTCTTTGCCAACCAATGGACTGTAGCCCACCAGGCTCCTCTGTTCATCGTATTCTCCAGGTAAGAATGCTGAAGTGGGTTGCCATGCCCTCCACCAGGGGGTCTTCCAGACCCAGGGATCGAACCCTTATGTTCTTATGTCTCCTGCATTGGCAGGCAAGTTCTTTATCACTAGCACCACCTGGGAAGCCCCATCCAGGGGCTCCTCAGGAAACATTAAAAATGATAAATGGAGTCCATGGGTCACAAAGAGTGGGACACGACTGAGCAACTCACGTTCACTTTTTCAAAGGTAATTTACCTCTTACCTGTTGACTACAGAATGTGCTGTGTGATTAAATAAACAAAAGGCTTTGAAATTATAGATGGGGCCTTTTTGATTTTTCTTTTTTCTAGCAGTATTCGGTGCATTATTTTCTGTTTAATTTTGAGTTGGACATAGTGGAAAATACTCTCAGAGACAGTAAATATCTACATCTTTCCCGGTGTGCTTTCTGTCTAAAAAAGTTCATTTTCTTCTGCTGTGTTTTCTGTTGTTCCTACAGGTTTATGGAGAATAGCAAATACAAAGATGAATGTATTATTACCTTTCATATGCTGTAGTAGTAGCAGTGTTGGTCACTAAGTTGTGTCTGACTCTCTGGGAATCTGTGGACTGTAGCCTGCAAGGCTCCTTTGTCCATGGAATTCTCCAGGCAGGAATACTGGAATAGGCAGCCATTTTCTTCTCCAGGGGATCTTCCCAACTTAGGGACTGAACCTGGGTCTCCCGCACTGTCGGCAGATTCCTTACCACCTGAGCCACCAGGGAATCCGCCCCCATGCTGTAAGGTTATTCTAAAGTTGTCTTTCTCTGTAATAATATTCTTGGATTTTTATATAATTTCTATCTCATTTCTCTCCGGATGTACTTTAGATGTTCCACATATTACATATTTTACGAGTGGTTTTGCTTGTTTTTGGCATTGCTCTTATGGCACATAAAATTCCAATTTTATTAGAATTTTATATTCTAATATTCTAATTGGCCTGAAAAGGATAATGCATCTTCCAAAAATAAGAACTAAGTTCATATTTGATGAATGTGGTTGGCTTTTTCAAAAGAAGTAAAATAATTTCAAAGGTTACTGGGCAATCCCTTAAACTTAGCACCTCTCTGAAATTCAACCCTTATGTTAAAATAAATTGTACTTAAAATTTGAAAACCTTGAAATCTCTATTAAATTAATCATCTATAGAATTTTTAAAATATCCCTGTTATTTTGCTCTATTTTATGGGAAACAATTCTTTCAGCCTTGGTTTATACTCTCAAGATAATGGGTTCCATCTTTTTAATTTATCTCAATTCTTACCTTTTGATAGGAATTTATTATTTTCACAGCAGTAGGGGAGAATCATTCTTTACCAAAATGCAGCTATCTGCTATTTATTGAAATAAACATCTATATCTGACACTGTTTCTCAGTATCTAAGAAAAAGAGTTGTGATCACTCTGTCTTGGCTCATTCCTTTGTGTTTGTTTTTAATTATGCTATCTTTTGTGTTTGACATATAATGCTTTCTCATTTTAAAATTAATTTTTATGTTTCTTTATTTACTGATAATACTTGTACACAGAAACAGCACATTGCAATCATATTCACCCGATAGTGAAAAGATCTGGAAGTCTTTCTGGAAAGTTAATAGTTGGAATTCAAGAATAGATCCTGCTCATAACAAGCATTTTCTTTTCTATTTCTACTATACCAGAGAGAAGGTTTCATTTTATATGCATAAAGCAAAGTCCATTGTATACATTAAACCAGCTTTATGACAATAGGGAATCTTCATGGGCCTAAAAACAAAAATCAGCAAAATATTTATAAGAAAAAAATGGCAAGGAAGACCATGCAATCCCTGCTTATCATTCCATGTTATTAGGTGATGGCTTAAGCCATTTTTGAATTGCAAAATGCAATTACTACTATAAAATCTTTCTCATCATAAAGCCACACTCTTTCCAAATTGATACAGGTTATTGCACTGCAAGGAGGTAGTGCTCATCTCCACTCAGAGCTCAAACAGTTAATGTTCAGCACTTGGGACCAATTTGGCTGACATGAAAGAGCCCCTGGAGTGGTAATGGCTCTTTTCTGGTGATCTGTATATCACTGCACTCAAGTTCTAGAATGCCAGGAGTGCTTCAGATATGAATTTATTTTGTTACTGGGCTTAATGCACCCACTTGAATATTTAGATGAATCACTCTTCTGTCAAACAAATTTCTCTTTTGAATATCAAGCACTTAAAAATAATGCTGATAAATAGGCAATGGATAAAATTATGTTCTGCTTGATCAGAGTTTTTATTTTTCCACTTATTCTGGAACCACTAAGATTTGAATAATTCTTCAAACCCTTTTTGGACTGGAACAAACATAAATAAATATGAAATTGACCTTGATTTTACAAGACCAGCTTTTCATGGTCATCATATATGGCCATTAAGTTCAGGCATCGCATAACTTTACAGAGCACTGGTCACTTTTAATCTTTGCAAAGAATTCCCCCTGTATCTGGATGGTGTACAATTGGCACAATGGTACATGGAAGCACTACCACAGATAGATATGAAGCAAGTAAGGGGTTTGATTAAATCATCATTCTGAAATTGCATGGTAGGTCAGTGAGTAAATCAGAGCCTTACCTGCTTTGAATGACCTACTTAATGGCATCTGATCTGAGACTACAAGTCAGAATTGACTTAAGAGTTCATCTAGTACAAATTCATTACAATATAAGTTAGGTAAACTTAAGTTTCTCCTCACCAAAGGGTTGAACTAAGTCCTGTAGGTAGCTAGTAGCTGTCAAAGCTAGATGTAAATTCCAGTCTATAGATTTCTTTTCCAGTGCTCTGTTTTCAAAACTCTATGCTAACTCTCATATCTTATTAATATGTTGACAGTCACCTCTCCCCTGATTATAAGAGACATCCCTGGGAAGTGACCTTACAATAATAGAGTTGTGGTTTTAACCTCCCTTGAAGTCCATTCTGCTATAGGGATTCCACCGTTTTGATCTTGGCTTGTTAACCTCATTAGCATTGATTCTCAACACCTGTGCCTGTGGTTAGTTGGGAAGCTAGGGCGTGTATGACTTCTTTGTACCAGAGCCCACCACCAATAATCATTTCTCCCATGACCAAATAGAGTATGAACAGCCAGAAATACTGAATCCAGAATCTTGTATGGACATTGAACAGGTTATTATAAAGATTTCACTTACATGCATATTTGATAATATTTCATGCAATAGAGGTTTTGGACAATAGGCGAAGGAATGGCAAATGAAGTTAATTCTCTTTTTTTCCTAGTGAGGATGGTAGGGCTTTGTTTACTTTCCTAATAAGATGGTGATTTACATGTTTTAGAGAATCACTTACTCTGGGCCCTCCATGCATGGTTTCAGCCTTGCAGATCTGAACTGGAGGCATGTTTAAGTCCAGAGCAGATGTGTGCAGCTGGGCAAACCTTTTGGCCATTGCTCTTCCTTGGAATGATAATCCACATGCCGGGATTTCAAATGAGTTTAACACACATTTTCTTGATTAATGGAAAATGGCAGAGTGTAGGAGACTGAAACAGTTCGTGCTTTGCTTGATTAATTAATAAGGGACTCTCTTTTCCCAGCCTCGACTCATTATGCTAATGAAGTGTCATCAATTAAGGCTTTCCCTTGATTATTGAATCTGTCAGGTAGTGCTCAGTGAAAATGCTGCATTCCTTTGCTGTCTGGGTGGAATTACCATTACAGCTTTTTATGGACTGCTTCTTCCATTAGCTGCTATTTGTTCTATTTTCTCATTATTGTATCTTTCTCTTGACCTTAAGAGAGGTGACTATCAAAACTTGGAATGAACTGGAAAATGTTATCTCTGGAAATAGGGGTCAAGAAAATGTGCTAACAGAAAGATACACACCATTTTTCATTCAGAAGTCATTTCTAATTACTAATGATATAGTAAAAAATTAATCAAAAGAATATGTTGAACTTTATAAAGTAAGCCTTTGGCATTGTCACTAGATTAGATAAGCAGTTCCAGAAATACATCATTAACCATTTCCACCCTACTATTCAAATTAAATTTTTAGAGGAAACCACCCCACCCATCACCCCCTCACCCCCCACCCCCACTCCCCCCTCCCACACACTGGAAATATTCTGAGACCAAAAGAGTACTGATTCAAATGCTTTATTCTCTTTGAAAAAAGTGAAAGTGAAATAGTCACTCAGTCCTGTCTGGTTCTTTTCGACCCCATGGGCTGTAGCCCATCAGGTTTCTCTGTCCATGGAATTCTCCAGGCAAGAACACTGGAGTGGGTAGCCATTCCCTTCTCAAGGAATTGTCCCAACCCAGGGATCAAACCCAGATCTCCTGTATTATAGACAGATGCTTTACCCTCTGAGCCACTGGGGAAACTCATTACTAATTTGTTTGCAGATATTACTTAGATTTGGATCCACTTAAAGATGACAAAAATGTAAAAAGCATAGAGCATAACCAAATACAGCCACTAGATTAGGTTTAAGAAACGAGCATTTTTATATTTATTCGTGGCTTTTGCTCCTCAGCACTGAAGATGAGGCTTTTGCTATGGATCAGTTTTGTACCCTCATGTGATCTAATTCACTGATTAGGGTATACTTTACTTTAAGGTTATGTAGTCTCCATTAATGAGGGGCTGCTAAGCCATGTCTAAAGGCTGTAAGTAGAAGACCTGTGTAAGGCACTCACAATCATCCATCTTATCTGCTTTTGGTAACTGACATCTTGTGGGAGAAGTAATAATTGGTTTGTTTAATTTACTCATCACTTCACCTAAAGTAAAAAGTAGTTGTATTTTGTGGTATATCTCTGGTCTTGAAAATTTTTTTTTCAACTGGTGGTATCATCTGTTTAATTCGTTCATCAGCTTCTCTGTTTCCTTAACTACAGAATGAGGAGACAATATTCATTCATGGCTGTTTTTCTGGAGATTTTGAATACAGATGAATATATATGTGTATATATATATATATATATTTCTTATTATAAATCACAATATCACATCTTCAGTGGCCACATCTGAAGTGAGTAGGGTGGAGAATGACCAGCTTGGAAGTTTCACAGTTCAGACAGCTATCTTCCTGATGGTATAATTACTGGCATTCATTGGTTGATGAGCACATACTCTTCTCTTATTGGCACATGAGAACTTCTTTTCCACTTTTCATTTTAATATATATCAGACTTACAGAAAAATTTCAAGAATAGTAACTAAATGTTCATGTCCATATCACTGAAATTTCTAAATTGTTAATGATTTTGTGTGCTTGTAATTTCTGAGGTAATGTAATTCCATTGAGAATGAATTCGCTTCTGATAAGTTCCATGTTCCAGTCATTTTCACATTCTAGTTAAGCAAGAGTTTTTTCCATGCTTCCTTGATGGCTCAGACAGTTAAGAATCTGCCTGCAATGCAGGAGACCCAAGTTTGATCCCTGGGTTGGAAAGATCCCCTGGAGAAGGAAATGGCAATCTACTCCAGTATTCTTGCCTGGGAAATCCCATGAATAAGAGAAGCCAGCTGGGCTCCAGTCCATGGGATCGCAGAGTCAGACATGACTGAGCAACTCCATACACAACATGCTTATTGAAGTTTTATATCTATTAATACATTTACTCTTCATAACAACCAAATGTGGCAGGTATTACTTTAACTAAGGAAGAGAAAAATGAAACATGAAAATGTTAAACACTGCTCATGTTCACATAGATAGTTGGGAGGTGGGCTAGGATTCACACCCAGGCTGTTTGACTCCAGGATCTGTCTGTTTAACTACTTTATGGCTCTCTTTCACAAAACACTAAATTCCTACCATGAAGAAAGTTTCTTAGAGGAAGCGACCATTTGGCATCAACCATGGCAAAGTATTGACATGTCTGTTAAACTGATTATATCCAATTTCCTTTTGGTTAACTGTTGGTTACTGACTAAACACAGTATTGTTCATCATACTGTTTTTAATCTGTTGATCTGTTATACCACATACCTATTCAGGCCCTGAAATCTATTTCTCTAAAAATAATCACAATTAATCAATTATATAAATATGGCATTCCTTTCTATGCACATTTTAGTCTGTATTTCAAAACAGGCAGGACACAAAGATTATGTTATACACGCAGCATGACTTTAGTTATGAATGACAGAATCATATCTCATATCCTCAGATCTATGGTACTCATCTATTTCTCTCACTCAACCAACACTGCAGTATTATAAATATAACAGTCTTACGACTTCAAATTTAATGACAGCAGGAACATGTACACTTTGGTGAAAAATTGGACATAAGTTGTTTTCCACAATGAAAGTGGAATTTTATTGTTAAGAAGAAGAAACTGACTGAGAGTAATTTGATTCTAAAAAATATTTTATCCCGGTTCATCCTATCTGGTTATCATGACTTTAATATAAAAAATAAACAAAATAGAAGATTAAAATGATGGCAATGAATATATACACACTGCAGTTGGTAGGGCTTAAACTAATTTTTCATTCCCTGGGTAATTTGATCTTCCACTACTTTGTTTCAGAAGGTTATTTACCATTTCTCTACATCACATGGAACAAATGCAAGTAAGACTATCAAATGGAATACTGGCTCTAAGAGTTGAGTGAATTGCCCTTTCTGCACAGCCACCTGCACAGAATCTGAGGCTTGGGGCTCATCCTTTAAAGGAGCTGCAATCTCAGGCCTGAATTCTGATGATTACCCATCCCTGAACCAGTCCATCCTTAGATTTAGATTCATTTCTCACCAAGATCCTTCTGAGAAGATAAGACAGTATTCCGTATTGAGGCAGTCAATATTGCCTCTGCTTGGCAGCTAGTGGAGGTGATGTAATTCCAGCTGAGCTATTTCATCATCCTAAAAGATGATACTGTTAAAGTGCTGCACTCAATATGCCAGGAAATATGGAAAACTCAGCAGTGGCCACAGGACTGGAAAAGGGCAGTTTTCATTCCAATCCCAAAGACGGGCAATGCCAAAGGATGTTCAAACTACCACATGAGTGCACTCATTACACACGCTAGGAAAGCTATGCTCAAAATTCTCTAAGCCAGGCTTCAACAGGACATGAACCGAGAACCTCCAGATGGTCAAGCAGGATTTAGAAAAGGCAAAGGAACCAGAGATCAAATTGCCAACATCTGTTGGATCATTGAAAAAGCAAGAGAATTCCAGACAAACATCAACTTCTGCTTCATTGACTAAGCTAAAGACATTGACTATGTAGATCACAACAAACTGGAAAATTCTTCAAGAGATAGAAATACCAGACCACCTGACCTGCCTCCTGAGAAATCTGTATGCAGGTCAAGAAGCAACAGTTAGAACCAGACATAGAACAACAGATTGGTTCAAATTTGGGAAAGGAATACCTCAAGGCTATGTTTTGTCACCCTGCCTATTTTAACTTATATGCAGAGTACATCATGTGAAATGCTGGGCTGGATGAAGCACAAGCTGGATTCAAGATTGCCAGGAGAAATATCAGTAACCTCAGATATGCAGATGACACCACTATTATGGCAGAAAGTGAAGAGTAACTAAAGAGCCTCCTGATGAAGGTGAAAGAGGAGAGGGAAAAAGTTGGCTTAAAACCCCTATCCAAAAGTCTACAAGCAATAAATGCTGGAGAGGGTGTGGAGAAAAGGGAACCCTCTTACACTGTTGGTGGGAATGCAAACTAGTACAGCCACTATGGAGAACAGTGTGGAGATTCCTTAAAAAACTGGGAATAGAACTGCCATATGACCCAGCAATCCCACTGCTGGGCATATACACCGAGGAAACCAGAATTGAAAGAGACGTGTGCACCCCAATGTTCATTGCAGCACTGTTTACAATAGCCAGGACATGGAAGCAACCTAGATGTCCATCAGCAGACAAATGGATAAGGAAGCTGTGGTACATATACACAGTGGAATATTACTCAGCCATTAAAAAAATACATTTGAATCGGTTCTACTAGTGCATATATATGGAATTTGAAAGATGGTAACGATAACCCTATATGCGAGACAGAATAAGAGACACAGATGCATAGAACAATTTTATGGACTCTGAGGGAGAAGGTGAGGGTGGGACGTTCTGGGAGAATAGCATTGAAACATGTATATTATCATATGTGAAACAGAACACCATTCCATGTTCGATGCATGAGACAAGGGCTCAGGGCCGGGGCAATGGGATGACCCAAAGGGATGGGATGGGGAGGGAGGTGGGTGGGGGGTCCAGGAAGGGGAACACATGTAAACCCATGGCTGATTCATGTCAATGTATGGCAAAAACTATTACAATATTGTAAAGTAATTAGCCCCCAACTAAAATGAATAAATTTATTAAAAAAAAAAAAAAACCTCAACATTCAAAAAACAAAGATCATGGCATCCGGTCCCATCACTTCATGGCAAATAGATGGGGAAACAAAGGAAACAGTGACAGACTTTATTTTTCTGGGCTCCAAAATCACTGCAGATGGTGACTGCAGCCATGAAATTAAAAGACGGTTGCTCCTTGGAAGGAAAGCTATGACAAACCTAGACAGGGTATTAAAAAACAGAGACATTACTTTGCAAACAAAGGTATAGTCAAAGCTATGGTTTTTCCAGTAGTCATGTATGGATAAAGGATGCTGAATGCTGAAGACTTGATTCTTTTAAGCTGTGGTATTGGAGAAGACTCTTGAGGGTCCCTTGGACTGCAAGGAGATCAAACCAGTCAATCCTAAAGGAAATCAATCCTGAATATTCATTAGAAGGTCTGCTGCTGAAGCTGAGACTCCAATACTTTGGCCACCTGATGTGAAGAGTCAACTCATTAGAAAAGACTGTGAAGCTGGGAATGATTAAAGGTAGTAGAAGAAGGGAATGACAGAGGATAAGATGGTTGTCTTGCATCACTGACCCAATGGACATGAGTTTGAACAAGCTCTGGGAAATGTTGAAGGACAAGGAAGCCTGGCATGCTGTAGTCCAAGGGGTTGCAAAGAGTTATATATGACTGAGCAACTGAACAACAGCAGCAGCATACTTAGATTTCTTTATGGGTTGGTCTTTCTTTAGTGCTATAACAGGTTTGGGACTCAAAGAAAGAGTTAAAGGTATGAACCAACGACAGCACATAGAGGGTTCCAATAAACTACAGAATTATTCCTGAAAGCAGAAGAAAGGAGTACTTTCTGAAAAGAGAAATAAACTTTAGTATTAGCTGATGGAGCTAACTAGGCATCAGTATGCTCAGAAATGAGTTCTATTATATGTCTTCCTTTCACTGTAAAACTCACAACACCAGAATTAAAGTGTGTTCCATACAAGCAAGTAGTAAAGTGTATCATTTGTATTCAACACCACAGTTCAAAAGCATCAATTTTTTGGCACTCAGTTTTCTTTATAGTCCAACTCTCACATCCATATATGACGACTGGAAAACCATAGCTTTGACTACATGGACCTTTGTAGGCTAAGTAATGTCTCTGCTTCTTAATATGCTGTCTAGGTTGGTCATAACTTTTCTTCCAAGGAGCAAGTATCTTTTAATTTCATGGCTGGAGTCACCATCTGCAGGGATGTTGGAGCCCAAGAAAATAAAGCCTGTTACTGTTTCCCCATCTATTTGCCATGAAGTGATGGAACAGGATGCCATGATCTTTATTTTTTGAATGTTGAGTTTTAAACCAGCTTTTTCACTGTCCTCTTTCACTTTTGTCAAGAGGCTCTTTAGTTCCTCTTCACTTTCTGCCATAAGGGTGATGTCATCTGTATATCTGAGGTTATCGATACTTCTGGCAATCTTGATTCCAGCTTGTGTTTATCCAGCCTGGCATTTTTCATGATGTACTGTGCATATAAGTTAAATAAGCATAGTGACTATATACAACCCTGATGTACTACTTTCCCAATTTGGAACCAGTCTGTTGTTTCATGTCTGGTTCTCACTGTTGCTTCCTGACCTGCATACAGATTTCTCAGGAGGCAGGTAAGGTGGTCTGGTATTCCTATCTCTTGAAGACTTCTCCACAGTTTGTTGTCATCTACACACTTAAAGGCTTTGCCATAATCAATAAAGCATAAGTAGACAATTTTCTGGAATTCTCTTGCTTTTTTGATGATCCAACAGATGTTGGCAATTTGATCTCTGGTTCCTCTGCCTTTTCTAAATCCAGTTCGAACATCTGGAAGTTCATAGTTCATGTCCTATTGAAATCTGACTTGGAGAATTTTGAGCATTACTTACTAGCATGTGAGATGAGTGCAATTGTGCGGTAGTTTGAGTATTCTTTGTCATTGCCCTTCTTTGTGACTAGAATGAAAACTGACATTTTCCAGTCCTGTGGCCTCTGCTGAATTTTCCAAATTTGCTGGCATATTGAGTGCAGCACTTTCACAGCATCATCTTTTAGGATTTGAAATAGCTCAACTGGAATTCCATCACCTCCACTAGCTTTGTTCATAGTAATGCTTCCTATGGCCCACTTGACTTCGTATTCCAAGATGTCTGGATCTAGGTGAGTGATCACAGCATCATGGTTATCTGGGTCTTAAAGATCTTTTTTGTATAGTTCTTCTGTGTACTCTTGCCATTTCTTCTTTTATTTCCTGCTTCTGTTAGGATTGGAACAGAAGCAGAAGATATTGGATCGGAACTTTCACTACAACTTCTGACTTCCAGGGAAGGACGAGGTGCTGGAGATTGAGTTCAATCACCAATGGCCAACAAAGGCCATGCCTGTGTAATTAAACCTCTATAAAAACCCAAAAGGTCAGGGTTCTGAGAGCTGCTTGACTTAGAATATGATCCCCAAGGCAGTGTTGGAAACTGCAAACTGATACTAGAGAAGTTGTCCTCACTTTTAATTCACATGATTTTGGGGTGAAGACACTTCCCATACTCTGTATACTTGGAAATTCCATGGACTACTATGGGAAATAGCTCTCAGTTGGTAAAGAATCTGCCTGCAATGCAGGAGACCCTGGTTCAGTTCCTCAGTTGGGAAGATCTGCTGGAGAAGGGACAGGCTACTCACTCCAGTATTCTTGAGCTTCCCTTGTGGCCCAGCTGGTAAAGAATCCGCCTGCAATGAGGGAGACCTGGGTTCAATCCCTGGGTAGGAAGATCACCTGGAGAAGGGAAAGGCTACCCACTCCAGTATTCAGGCCTAGAGAATTCCTTGGACTGTATAAGTCCATGGGGTAGCAAAGAGTTGTACACGACTGAATGACTTTCAAAAAAAAAAAATCTATGGGAAATAACTTTTCTTATGCTGATCTCTTGCATATCTGGGTCCAGTATTTTTTTTTTTTTTCAGTCTATCCTACGCTAATTAATACAAAGGATAAAATCTATAACATCTAATTGAAACTGTCAAGATCTAAGAAATGGATTAATCTTACTCTAATGTAGGGGATAATTTAAAACTCTCAATTTACCTATAAAATGTTTCAAAATTTATATAGTAAATGTGAGATAAACAGGTTGAAACACCTTAAAAATTATAGAGGTTTCCTATATTTCCTAACACTATAATGATAATGTTTAACAGTCATCCTGAATTTTCTTTGTCTTAAATTTAAAAAATAAAAGCTGAAATAATCCCCAAGTTAATTTATGACTATATGTAGAATGAACAGGGAACACTATTACTACTTGTTCCCTTTGCTGTTGTAGTCTAAGATACTGAAGCATTAGAAAGAAGTCTACTGTGATGTCATTTGAAAATAAACTATTTTTTCCTACTGAATCTTCATATCCCTGGAAGTTGAATATGTTACCATGATTCGGAATGCATATTAGCATAAAATTTTGCAAACCAAAAAAGAAAATAAAGCAATACACAATTTAGCATTCATATTTGTTCCAGGTTTTCCATTACAAGCCTCATTATGGAAAATCAGTAACATGGAAAGGAGATAGTTGGACCCAAATATTGGATATTTTTCTAATATGGAAATAAAAATACTTAAAGTTAATACTTTTATTTCAGCATTATATAATTTTGTCATTTCAATTTCTGATGTGTTAAAATTTTCTTTGTTTTCATATAAACTCTTACATCTCCCATTTTATATTTAGGTGATATAAGTTGGAGCCTCAGGTGCCAGTTTTTTGTTTTCTTTTTTTTTTTTTAGCCTCATTTTCTGTTTCTTGATATATCTAGGAAATTAAAAAGTAAAATAGGAAACATAATATTCTGATAAGAAAACAACAAGCTTCTTGTGCTGAGGTAAGTACAAGCAGTAATTCTGCATTGCAGTTATTACTACAGAATCAATAAGTATGGAACTAGAAAACAAATGTATCTTGCTGAAAGTTTAATCAACCAGCAATCTCTGGTAGTGCCCTTCTGTGAAACAGTGTCATTTTTATGAAGAATTTATTAACTTACATTTTATTTTTGAATTGCTGCATTCAAGAGCAGTGTCATTATTTAAAAACTATACTCTGCTAATTTCTGTGTAAATCATGTTCTAAAGATACATATAGGATTGAAAGAAGGACCAAATGGAGAACGGGCCAGATTTCACCAAAATAAAGTGTTTATTAAATGTTACAACTACAGCTGTTACTCTTCTAAGCAATTAAAATGTGATAAATTATGTAATAAAATGCATGTCCTTGAGTTTACAGCATGTTCTTTTTTAAAAAAACAATAAAACTAATACATATTCATCCTAGGAGGGCAAAAGAGAAGAAAATAAAATTTACCCGTAATTCTGCCAAGGAATAATCAATTTTCTGTCTGACTCATTTCTACCTATCTAGCCATCGATCATCATCTATCTATATCTATATCTATATCTATATCTATCTATATCCTCTGTGTGTGCTTTCAAACTTTCTAAGCTTTGTATATGCCTCTTTATTTTTAGGAAATTGGATTATACAATTTTATTTTCTCTATTGCACACTTCATATATATTGTATTTTTTTCATATCATTAAATATTCCTATAAAATATAATTTTAGATAGCTTCACAGAATTTTTTACGTAGAAATATTGTGTAGTCATCTATTTACCTGTAGTCAAACATCTACTGTTTCCTGTTTTGCTTCTTATTAATATTTTTTCTTTAAATATCTTTGTTCACAACTCTGTGGTCCAGTTTTTACTCCTTACAATTATCGATTATTAGAGATGAAATTTTATGGTCACAGAATAGCAACCTCTTTTTAAAGTCTTGCTGTATACTAGGAACTGTACTGATTTTTGGGAGCATGGTGGAGGAAGCTGGGAGAGGGGAGATAAACACTGCCAAGATGATTTCAAACTAGAGGTACTAATTTAATTCCAACCTATGAATACCTAGGAGGACATATTCACTATACTCTAGGCAACATTATTATTCTCATTATTAAAAGGTATGATAATTCATCAGCCAAACTGTACCTAACTGCTATTTAATTGAATATTTAACTCATAGGCTATATTCAATATATACTCAGATGTTTGTCATTTGTATTTCTGATTTAAAATTTATATTTTTACATTAATGGTATAAACCAGAATGATGTCTAGACATAGAACTCATACTGGACATTTTTTCTTTTGTTTCCAAATTTTTTATGGAACTGCTCTATTTAGGTATAAACTGTGATACTGACAAACATCTTGGGATTTTAAACATAGCCTTTAACTGAAGAGCAAAGGGGAAATAACTTGCTTACGTTACCTATTTTTCTTTTAGTTGTTTTGTTCTGCTATTTCATCACCTCAATTTTTCAAAGTAAACTGTTTCAAATAATAACTTATATAGAAATTAAAATTGTCTTTTTCTGTAACATACAACGACGTGTAACAAAGTACCATCAGAAATGGTTTTCCTCACTAAAAATATGTCTTTGGTTTAATAAAATAAAAATTATCGAAGTTAGACCTTAATAAACTAGAATGTGGATAATTACTCATCTACAGGATGCACCATTTAAAATTTCATTACCAGTTTAAGGTCTGGATATGCAAATTGATTTTGTAAATTTTAAAGAGGGTAATACTTAATCTACTGAAATAAACTATTTTTAATAGTTTTAGAAACACAATTTACATGCACATATATTATATGCTAACTTCAGCTATTTCTCGTCTGTTTAATAAGCAAGTCTGACAAAAGAAGCCTATTCAGCAACACTGTTAGCTACTAGTTTGGTGTATGTTATTGATTGTATTTCTAAATCAATTATACTTTTTTTAAAAAACAGCGAACATGATGGAGCACATCCAAGTAAGGATTGTTTTCTTCAGTGTTTAATTCTGAAAGTTCCTATGCTGACTGTAATAATACTGCTGCTGCTGTTAAGTCGCTTCAGTCATGTCCGACTCTGTGCGACCCCATAGAGGGCAGCCCACCAGGCTCCCCCGTCCCTGGGATTCTCCAGGCAAGAACACTGGAGTGGGTTGCCATTTCCTTCTCCAGTGCATGAAAGGGAAAAGTGAAAGTGAAGTCGCTCAGTCGTGTCCGACTCTTAGCGACCCCATGGACTGCAGCCCACCAGGCTCCTCTGTCCATGGGATTTTCCAGGCAAGAGTACTGGAGTGGGGTGCCATTGCCTTCTTCCTTTAAAAATTGTCTGCTTTGGAACTATCTTTACTTGCTCTAAAGTACTCTTTTGAATAACTTGTTAGTTGTAGTTATATTTTGATTTTGTACATCACAAAACTTTGGAGCCTAGTAGTTGTGTTTAGTTGTATGAGTGTTGGTCAAATGCTCTTGTGAAAAAGATGCCACATGAACAAATGCCTTTTTGATGAAAAGTACTGTCATTGGACATGTACTTTGTTAATTTCTATCAAATACAATCTTTCAGATTCCTCAAAATTTAAACATAAATATCTTGATTGACTATTTAGCCTTTTTTCAGCTTTTTTGGTTATATAATTGAAAAATAAGAATTTAATATTTTTAAGGTGTGCAACCTGATGATTTGGTATTTATACATTTTGTGAAAGACCACCACAATCAAGCTAATCAGTATATCCGTCACTTCACATAGATATCCTTTAGCAAATTTCAAGAACACAATATAGTATTGTTAATGTTCACCATGTTGTCATTAAATGTCCAGAAATTTATTTGTCTTCTATAACAGAAACTTTGAACCCCATTGACCAACATCTTCCTATTCCCCCCAATTCCCTACCTCTGGCAACCTCCATTCTACTCCCTGCTTTTATGACTCTGACTGTTTTAGATGCCACATATAAGTGAGATCATGCAGTATGTGTCTTTCTGTGTCTGGCTTATTTCACTTAACATAATGTGCCTTGGGTTTATCCATGTTGTCATGAATGCAAAGATTTTCTTCTTTTTTAAGGTTGAATAATTCATTAATTCACAGACACAGACATAAACACACACACACACACACACACATATATATTACATTTTCTTTATCCATCCATAGTTTTGCTATGTGGATAATGCTGCTTTGAGCATAAAAGCCAGATATCTTTTTGAGATTATGATTTCAATGTCTTTGAATATACCCAGAAGTAGTATTGGTGAATTATACTATAGTTCAGTTTTTCACTTTTTTGGAGAAATATCATAATGTTTTTCATAGCAGCTGCACTGTTCTCATCAACAGTGTACAAGGATTCCATTTTCTTCACGTCTCACCAACACTTGTTATTTTTTGGGTTTCCAGTAAAAGTCATCCTTACAGATATGACGTGATATCTCATTTTAGCTTTGATTTGCATTTCAAGCATATCTTGTTCCTTGTTTTTGCTTTCTGTTTAAAACATATGCTGCAATCTTAGAAGAAACTTTTTTCTTATTCAAATAAATTCACTTCTACATGTTTACAGTCTGCCTCTCATGCCAAATTTAATTAAAAAATACACTTGAGCATAGTTTGAAAACTGAAATAAAATACAATGTGATTCTTTTTCTAGTGGATATAGAAGTATCTATGTAATTTAGTGATTTGACAGCAACCTCTATAAGATACTAATTTTTAAAATAATGAAATTAATTACCAATTATATACCTGCTCAAACATATAAGCAGAACTAAAGATATGAAAAGTGGCCTTAGGAAGGTACAGATTGGAAATTTCTCATAAATCAATAATTTCTTGCTTTTTAGGTTGGGTAATCTTACATAATGATCACTCATCCAGAAGATAAAGCTATAACATTGTGACAGGGAAAACACATATTTAGAATGCTGTATTTGTATTTTATCCACCTTGATGCTAATAAAAATGTTAATACTAATATGTAAAAACTGTCAAGTGACCTCAGTGACCATGATGATCTTCATAATACTAGAGTAGTGGCATCTTCAGTGAAAAAAGCAATTGGTCGGTTATTTCCCCTAACCAACCATTACAATATTAGTGTTTTCCAGGACTCAGTCATAGTTTTTTTCTTTTTTATCATCCATGCTTTACAGGGGTCTCTTTATCCCTTACTACATATGCCATCTCCACCTAAATTATTGACTTTAGAGTTAATCTCCAGACTTGAACTTTCTTGTGAACTTCAGACTTCTGAGTCAAATTTTCTATTGCATGTCTTCACGAGAATGTTCCACAAGCATCTTCAATAATAGTACATCTAAACCTCAGCATCTTTATTTTTTGATTTCCTTCAAATTGCTTTCTACTGTCCTTGCCTCTGCCACAGTCTGGACACTTCTCATTATCCATGACCCAAAATTTCCCTCTGGGACTGTTGCAATTGTCTCTTTATTGATTGGCTTACTTCTTATCCTTTTATCAGCTTAATATCTATACTTAGTTATGTTCCTGACACATGAATAAAACTGTGCCATTTTGTGCTTTAATTGCTGAAGTGGCCCCTTAGCTCAATTTAACGTATTAGAAATTCATGACGTATTATATAGAGAACTATCTCAACAAGGCATTCTGCACTACCACTTTAGCAAAATAGTTGTTCTGTTCTAAACTTGCCAGTTTTCTCATTCCACTTCGGTTTTGTACATGTCTTTATCCATGCCTGAAAAGTTCTCTATTGCTTTTCTGACAAGGAGCTCAATAAATATGTTTTACATCTCGGTCAAAACTCATTAGTGAAGTCACCTCTGACAACTCATGGTGAACGTATGCCCCCTTCCTCTCACCAAGGGTGCCATTAATTTCACTAGAGCAACTACCAACTTAAGGTTCAATATCTCAGTTTTTCTTTCTCTAGATTTAAGCTGTCTTTAAGTAAAAGATCATGTTTTGTTATATATGCACCAGTTAGCATAGTGCTTAGCCTGTGACAGAAGCTAGTGCAATGATATCCAATCTCTTTGGGGGCCAGAGTGGAGTTGGATATGTTCACTTTGGTGGTAGGCTCTGATTCGCCCATATAGATTCAGCTTCAGAAAGTGTCTGTTTATCTGTTTTGCATACTGATCTATAGCACAATATTTTGGAGAAGAAAGTATTTAAATTTTTAAAATAGTAGAAAAAGAACAAAATTTGGAGTGAAACAAATTTTACTATAAGTCCTCTCTAGCATGACTAGTAATTATTTATCCTTGAGCAAATTACTGAATATTTAGTCTTTAAAATAAGACTTACCATCTATACACAGCATAATTGTTGGGAAAAGTAAAATGAAGGTAATATTTTTATCATAAACTCACAGTTTTGTAGCTTAATCATTCTTGTATTAAATGATACTGCAAAACAGAACCAAATTATAAGTTGGATGAATAAATTTACATATAAGAGATCTGCATTTATAGGTACGAAGAATCATGCTGTAGGGTTTCTCAGTATTTTTTTCAATGGAGAAGTCTAAGAAAAACATTTTTCTCTTTGAACAATTGGGTAAGCAAATTTGAACAGTATGCTTACTATATTTTTTCAATACCAGTTAAAATGTAATAATAAAGTATTTTTCCAGAAATGTTACTATAGAATTTTTTCCAGGTTTCCCTCATAGCTCAGTCAGTAAAGAATCTTCCTGCAATGAAGGAGACACAAGCTTGATTCCTGGGTTGGAAAGATGCACTGGAGAAGGAAATGTCAACTCCAGTATTCTTGCCTGGAGAATCCCATGGACAGAGAAGCCTGCCAGGCTACTGTTCAGGAGGTCTCAAAAGTCAGATGCGACTTAGCAACTAAACCACCACCACTTTTCATGGAACTTCTTTTCACATTTAACAGAACACTATTTTTCTGTGAGTCAGTCATTAAGATTGAGTTTGGAAAGTTATATTTAACCCCAAAATTTATCTTTCAGTGAGATATAAAATGCAGTATTTTAGTAGTATATGAGTAGTATAGAGACAAAAAGAGTTTGGGTAATATTCCTGGTCATTCTCCTAGCACTACACAGTAAAACTTTCTATGATGATGAAAATGGTCTATAAACTGTGCTGTCCAGTACTGAAGCCACTAGTATCATGCAGCTATTAAGAACTTGAGATGTGTGCATTGCAACTGAAGAACTGACTCTTTCTCATTCAATTTTAATTGATTTAAATATAAGGCATATGTAGCTGGTGACTTTTTATTAGACACCTCAGTTCAAAGCAATTCTGTTGTGGATAATTACCACAAGTTACCTGTCATTAGTGGTATGGATTAATTTTTCTTACTTTAACCTGAAAGTTGAATCATGCCCCATTTTTTTCTTAGTAACTTTTTATAGTTCTGTCATTCATCAATTTGATGAAAGTCATTTTGAATCCAGTTTAATTTGCTGCCACTGCCACTTCTTGGAACAAATAGTTCTTTAAGTTTATTATCCACTTTGAATAAGGGCTTCCTGATCCTCATAGTAAGGTAACTTTGCCCAATTTCAATGTTTTACCACCACTATATCAGAGTTAGGCCAAAAAAAAAAATCCATTGATAATTTATCTATTAGGTTCATATATACATGATTTTGATCCTATTTCTTTTATAATTTTATCTTTGTGAACTAAAAGATTGCCATCATGTGAATATATTACATGAGTCTACATCAGATTCTAGAAGCACATTGTTTTGCGTTGATTCAGGACACTGACTTTATATCTACCACGGTCATTTTTTAACGCATAAGAATTTGCTAAATGTTTTGATTACCAGCACAGGGTTAATATACTAGTGGTAAGAAAAGGATAGCAAACAAAAACAAATAGCAATAGCACTTAAACTCCTTTTATTATCTCTCTTTATTCTGAGTTATAGGTCATTATACATAATTTGAATTTTGTGCTTGTATAATCTTTTCTTTGAACTTCCTTACTCTAGATTGTGTCTTCCATTCTTCTGCTTATTTGTGAGACCTTATAATTATTTCATCACTGTCTTCATTTACCAAGAAGTTTGACTTTATCCAGCAACTTCAAGATTTCAAATCTTATAGACTTTGTGGGTTGAAAAGATCATGATACACCCTAATCTCTATCAGTTCAGTTCAATTCAGTCACTGACTCCTGTTCAACTCTTTGCAACACCATGGACTGAAGCATGCCAGGCTTCCCTATCCATCACCAACTCCTGGAGCTTGCTCAAATTCATGTCCATCGAGTTGGTGATGCCGTACAACCATCTCATCCTCTGTCATCTCCTTCTCCTCCTGCCTTCAATCTTCCCCAGCATCAGGGTCTTTTTCAGTGAGTCAGTTCTTCGCATCAGGTGGCCAAAGTATTGGAGTTTCAGCTTCAGCATCAGTCCTTCCAATGAATACTCAGGATTGAGTTCCTTTAGGATTGACTGATTGGATCTCCTTGCAGTCCAAGGGACTCTCAAGAGTCTTCTCCAACACCACAGTTTAAAAGCATCAGTTCTTTGGTGCTCAACTTTCTTTATGGTCCAACTCTCACATTCATACATGACTACCAAAAAAACCATGGCTTTTATCATATAGACCTTTGTCAGCAGAGTAGTGTCTCTGCTTTTTAATATACTGTCTATGTTGGCCACAGCATTTCTTAAAAGCAACAGAAACATATTAAACAGCTTTGTCAACACTCAGATTTATTGTGATTTTTTTGCAGTCATTCAGTAATCCTTTAAAAGACTTTTGAAAGAATTTTTAGAAATAATTTTAAAAGTCTGAGTAGGTTACATTGACTCCCTTCTGCTATGATTATTTCTTTTTTCTAATATCTATAAGTTAATCCAACACAGTTTACTCAGATTTTGCCAAGAACTGTGTATGTTGCTTTCTGTCAGACCCCATAACTAATTCTAAAAACCATCTATGTCTGGTTCTCTCTTTTTCTAGGCACATTCCCAGCCCCTTGGAATCAGGCACCAATAAGTGAGTCATTATGTTTAAGATGTTTTAGAGTTCATGTTTTGCTTGCATTATGCAGTTACCTCTAACCTTTGAATTATTAGTATGTTTTGATACTGAGTCATATCTCTGTTATTTAAAGTCTCATTTAACTCTCCTATTGTGTGTATCATCTCAGTTAAAAAAAAGGAACTTAAATGCCATGCTCTAGGTATGTTCAGCTTTAGTGATCATGCCAATTTTCAAAAACTGGTTTATTATCTCACACTCTCACCAACAGTCCATCAGAGTCCTACTTGCTCTACATTCTCAACAACACTTGGTTTTGTCAACTAAAATAATTGATCATTATAATTGGTTTGCAGTAATTGGGCATTTTGATTATAATTTATGTATTTAAAGTCTGTCTGTGGTTTGGATACTCTCTTTTGAGAATTGTCTAAGTCCTTTTTCTGTTTTTTAAAGTGTGTTGTCTGTATTTTTCCAATTAACTTTATATAGTTTTAAATATATATATGGGTATAGATCTATTGTAGGGTGCAGGTATTGGAAGTATTTTCCAGTTTGTAAAGTCCTTTTTTTACTTGCTTAATGACATCTCTTGACATTTTTAATCTAGATTAATTTGAAGATCAGTTAAGCAACATTTTTACCTTTTTGCTTTTTACCTTTGTTCTCATTGCCTTTTTAAGAAATCTTCAACTACTTCAAAGATTTTCTTCTATAATAAACTATTCTTTTCTAATATATACATCTAAGTCCTGCACAGCTTTTCACAGTTTTGGATATAATTTAGTTTCCATTATCATTCATTCCATGTCATATTATTCCAATTTAAGTATTATAAAAATTAGGGATTTAATATAGGCTTTAGAATTCACAAGGATGGGGGAAGAGATGGGGGGATGAAAGCACAGAGGGGCTCCAATTGGGGTATAAAAGAAATAGTAACTAAATGGCTTCCACTGGAGTATCTAGATATATTGGAGAAACTGAAGCTTGAAGAAAGTTTTAGAAAAGTCTTCACATTTGGCTTATTGATTTAGAGAAGCTCGTAGGGAGGTCTGTGAATATTGCTATGATGGTATAATGAAGCTTGTATGACAGTCTTCAAAAAATAATGGTTTCTGCCACATTTTTGCTTTGGTCTCAGTAGTACTGTAGCTGGTAAGCATTCTTTGGGAAAGTGACCCCAAACCAAAGTTACATTTTTATAGAATCTGAGTTATTAACAGTTCTTTTGGGACCTGTTTGTGTTGGTTATTGCAGTTTTGCATTGAATTTACCACGTGACATCAAAGTACTAGAAGACTCCTCATAAAATGTGTTCGAAACACATTCCTCCCTTCCTACATGGTGTAGGAGCAACCCAAGTTCCTCTTGATGTTCTCCATTCAGTATAGAAGGAGACTCAACTGAGAGCCTTTAGCCACCAGCACTCCCCAAAATTGAGGGCATGAGTGTTTCAATCTAGGAGGAATAATCTGGGTACTGTACCCCCATCTATTACTGTCCTACTCTTATGCTGCTCTCAGCCTCTTATTTTATATCATAAGTTCAATGAGAAGCTCTGCTATGATTTTGGTTGGTCTTTTTTCTTGAGATATAAGAAGATTAGTGTGATAAGATTACAAGCCCTGCTGTAGCGGGTCTCAGGAGTGAAAATGATATGCCGTGTCTTCATTCACTTCTGTCCATTTGAGATGCCCTCTTTTGGATAGCACTTCTGCCAGTATAGGGTACCTACCAAGACCCTTATCCTTTAGAATTCTTAACATCTTCTCAAATCATAGCTATTGCATTTGTCCATTTATTTTCAAAAATGGGCAAACATATATCAAAGCACATACACATGGATGCCCTGAGTATCAAACATAATCTTTACTACCTCTCCATCTAAGAACAGCCCTACCTCCTCATGATGATTATGGTCAATTATATCTTCCAAGCTGATAATTCCTTTCCTTGCCTGCTTCTTTCTTGATGTAAGGAACCTTAAGTGACCAAGAGATTAGCATAATTTAAAGTTTAGTGGTACTCTTTCTATTCCCCGTGGGGAAATATTTGTCTCTGGGAACCAAGACGTCTAAACCCATATTGCCATGGGGACAGGAAGCTTAAATTCTCCAACAAAGACATTGAGTTTGATGCTAAGCAAGGCTACAATGACTTCTATCTTTGGTAACCAAACCCATGTTTTATCCTATCTATTTAAGACACAGGAACATTAAATAATCATTGATTTAGCATAAAAGTGAATATTGACAAAGGTCTCCCCATATTTATCAGCTATCACATCCAAACTTACTTGTCTCAGTTATGCCTTTAAAAGGCATTTCCATCACTCCATCAGGTGAACAATTTCTAGGCAGTGAGATGGATAATAGAACCTATGGAACTTCTGTATATCAGTTAAGTTTCATACTTTCTTTTCTATAAAGAGGAGTCATGTTATATGAGATCGTGGATAAGTGGATCACACCAGATATGATTCTGTCTGAGGCCTCACAAGGAGTAAAGCATACCCTACTGAATGTGTGTTAATTCTACTCAAGCTGAATCTCTGTCCTTTCCAGTATGGAAGGGATCCAATGTAATTAACTTGCTCTCAAGTGACAGGTTGTCTCTTCAAAGTGAAGTGAAGTCAGTCAGTCGTGTCCAACTCTTTGTGACCCCATGGACTATACAGTCCATGGAATTCTCCAGGCCAGAATACTGGAGTGGGTAGCCTTTCTCTTCTCCAGGGGATCTTCCCAACCCAGGGATTGAACCCAGGTCTCCCACATTGCAGGCAGATTCTTTACCAGCTGAGCCACAAGGGAAGCCCAAAGGATGGCATTATATCAGGAACTCAGAATTAATCTCTATTGCTGACTTTGTCAGCAGCAGAGGTTGGAAGTCCCTACAGTTGGATTTTATACATAGTCTTTATTGCTGTCTCCATGGCTGCTGTGTCTGTAAACCCATTGTAGGTCCTTTTGGGGGAAAGAATGGGGAAGTCATTATTCTATTGATTTGCTATTGATTTGAAGAGCCCTTCTTCATGGAAACTCAGTCTTTCCTGTGGTCATGAAATTCAAGGTTGAAACTGGCTTAAGGCAAACAACTGGGCAAGGGACCAATTCTTAAAAGGACAGCCAACTTCAACATCTTGGCAACCTTTCCTTAATTTTTTTTTTTTTTAATTTTTAGGTTGAAGAGTTTCTTTATTGGAAGCTCATTAGTTTGTGACTTGGGACATAGTGATATAGTAACCATCTCCTTAATTCTCAAGGGGTTATATCCCTTTGGCTACCACTTTGACGTTCAAAGTCATTTTAGTACTGCCATCTGGCCTCTATCACTTAGGGTTCCTATCATCCACATTGCTATCAGGGTTTACTGTTCTGAAACAGCATCTTCTATTAAGTTCTATACCAATGAATCACATTGAGCTTCTTGGTGATAGTTAATGCCTCTTTCCCTAGGATATTCCTTTTTTTTTTTTTTTAAGTGTCTTTTACTGAGCCCTCGGTATAAAACTTAGACAGTTGGTGAATTTTTTTGACCTTAGGTAGTGTGTCTACTTAAGCATATCCATTTCTCTGAGAATTTTAATCTTTTCCTCAACTGTCTTTTATAGAAATTCTGACATTTCTATTTATTTACTCTTAGCCATCACTTTCTCTAACCTCCAAGAGCCATCCTAACAGGGTGTTATTTATCATATTCTGGAAGTCTTGCTAAGATGATAAACTTTGTTTTATGAGATAGTCTCATACCTGTAAACTCCCCAATTATTCAACTTTCACTTCTTCCCCTGTTTGTTCAGACCATGTAAACTCCCTAGCATCCTGTCAGTATATGATGACTACATCCTGAATCTCCTTTCAGCTATACTCCTGCTCCTCTCTTAGTACTTCCCTGGTCATGATCTGTTATAGCTTAATTGTACTTACAAGCCTGGTGGTCCATATATGTAGTGAGGGTAGATCTTGAGGAAGGGGCATGCTTTCTTGTAAGCCAGAGGCCTCCACATCACCTTCAATCAAAGGAGTGCATTTACCTTTAATAGGGAGTAGTGGGGCCACTTCTGAGCACTGTAGGACTCAGAAGAATCTAGAGATTCAGGATTTTTGAAAGCATCAGTCTAGATATCTCTGTCACATTTCTTAATGTCCCCTTCTCTCCCAGTACCCTGAACTTAGTGCCTAAAATATGCTAAATGACTTTGAGAATTGACAGACTTTTGTAACTACTATTATAAACAAATTTATAAATAATTCCTGGGTCAAATCCTTATGTTTTCATGCACTCAGGCTCCTTAGGATGAGAGTCTACTTACATGCTGAAAGTCCTTTAGCTTTCAAACTATAACTTTAATTGGCAAATAATCAGTTTCACCTTTTTCATCAACTTTTTTTCAACGCATTAGAAGTATCTACAGAAAGCCCTTCAGTTTCATAGGTACTATAATTTTTACTTGTCCAAATTTCTTAAATACCAGTTTATTGCCCCCACTATGAATCACAAAACTCCTAGAAGAAAACATAGGCAGAATACTGTTTGATATAAATCATGGCAATATTTTTTTGGATCTGTCTCCTTAAGGCAAAGGAAACTAAAGCAAAAATAAATAAATACAATCTAATTAAACTTAAAAGCTTTTACACAATACAGGAAACTATTGACAAAATGAAAATACAACTTACTGAATGGGAGAAAATATTTGCAAACAATATAACTCTTAAGGGTTTAATATCCAATATATTTTAAAATTTCATACAAATTAATATCAAAAAATAAATAACCCTATTAAAAATGGGCAGAAGATCTGAACATTTTTCCAAAGAAGATATACAGATGACCAATGAGTACATGGAAAGATGCTCAACATAGCATCTTTATCAGAAAAATACAAAGCAAAACTCCAATGAGGTATCACCTTACAACTGTTAGAATGGCTATTGTCAAAAAGATCACTATAGCAAATGTTGGTGAGGATGTGGAGAAAAGGGAACCCAGGTACACTGTTTGTGGGAATGTAAATTGGTGCAGCCACTACAGAAAATATTATGGAGGTTCCTCAAAAAATAAAAAATAGAACTACTATAAGACCCAGATAGAACTAAGTCAAGTAATGGCAACCCTTGATAAAGCACTCATATTAGTTTTCTTTCCTTATCTCAGTCTCTCTGTTGTTACTTTTGCACCTTGGGAATACTGCCCAAATAAAGCACTTGTTGAGAAGTAATTGTTTCAGGCTAGAATAACTAATTAAAGTACCCTGAGTGGTAAAATAGAAAGGGCGAAACATTTAGTGAGTTGTATTTCCAACAAGGGAAAGAAAAGCGTGTATGATTTGTTTCTTTCACTCTTGCCTAAGTAAAATTATGGAAGTCATGATTTTACTTGAGTCATCTTGGAAGAGACTTCCCAAGCAGGACATTTTGGAGCAAATGTTGTGTAAAAGATAAAAGGTGACATTATTGGCTATTACTGATTATCATTACAAATGTCTATCTAGGTTAAGATTCTTTTTCAATAAGAACAAATGATGAGCATGCTCAACATGCTATCAGGTGACTGAAAGATTTTCTACTCTTGATGCTATATGCGGAGGTCAGCCCTGATGTTTATTAAAGTATGATGATGAGAACTCTATGTTGAATTATTCAATGAAAGGAATGCTATTTTATTAAGCTTGTTCATAACCTCCATATTTGCCACCATGAAATTTTATACTTGAGTCTATTAAACAGGAAGCAGGGTACCTGGTAAAAGAGACAGTCTGTCATGTATAGAGGGAAGCCTCCACTGCAGTGGTGCCTTTTGGTGAATATTCATTTGGGAAACAAATATTTTCACAGAAAATTTTGAGCAGTATGCCATATGCTTCTACTCTAGGCTTTCTGTTCTCAAAGTTCCAAACATATTTTACCCATTTTCCTGACAAATCTTTTAAAAGTGTAAAACAATATCATAAATCAGTATATCCACATTTTTATTTAAGTATCCTTACAACAAAAGTGAGCAATCAGAAGTACCACCTCATATTTCATTTGCTTGTAGGATCTTTCTTCATCACTGTCTTTCCTGGTCATGTAGAAGTTACGTGGTGGCAACATATTACATGCAATCATCTTTAAATCAGGCCAGATGTTTTTTACTCCATAGACTTGTCATTAAGAAATCTTCATGGGGCCATAAGTGTAAGATGAAAGCAAGGTGGCAATACTGTAGAGTTTAAGCCAAATGTAACTATGTCTTCTGGAGCTACTCAGGTATAACCTGACTCTCACCATATTCTCACAGTAATGGATTCTTCCTATTCACACCTAGTTTCATATCCTGGTAGAACAGAAACCTATCAGCTCATGATAACTCATTTTTCAAATAAGAAACAAAAAAATCAATTTATAATAAAATAGTGATATTTCAATATGTAAATACTCAGACACAACTGTACTAGAAGACATAACAAAAGTAGAAACACTCTGTTATAAATCTAAACTAACACAGTTGAATTGTGATGATGACTCAAAGTTATGAGCAAAATTGCCATTGCAGAGCAAATTTTCTAAAAGAGTAAACAGTTCTTGGTACATTCAGAACAAAATGATGCACAGACTTCCCGTGATTTGTTTTTGTGATTTTTAAAAAAATTCTAATCAGATTTTTTATCTAGTTTTTAACTTACAGTTGAATATTGAATGCTGAAAAGGAGTTCAAATGATAGATAATACTGGAGTTGGGAGAAGTTTAAGAAAGGAGGAAAATCAGGTATCAAGAACAAGTTTACCTGAGAAACTAATTCTTTCAGGGCAATGTACTTAAGCCTGTTTTTACCAATCTGATTCTTTTGATGGAAAGATTTCTGTTATTTGGCCACATGTTAATAAAACATCATACTATCTGCAGTCCAAGGAGCAGATAAATTATTACTTTAAAGCATTTCTGATAATGAAATTTTTCTTGCCAGGGATTAGATTAAGATAGGAAATGTGACCATTATTGGCCAATGTTAAAGTATTTGAAATTTTCTCAAGCTAAGAGTTTCTACTGGTGTAGAAAGTAGTCAATAAGAAATATCCTTTCTTCATTTATTGGATGTTGTTGGCTCTATATGGAATTGTAGCCATCATGCAATCATGAAAATATTGGATGTTGTTGGCTCTATATGGAATTGTAGCCATCATGCAATCATGAAAAACATGTCAAAACAAAAACATGGAAAAAACATGGACTCTTGATTCTGACAGTGAGTATAAATTCACCAACAGTGTAATATTCCTGATATTTGAACTTCTCATTTCTTGAGATAATATATCCACTTATTGTTTAAGCCATTTTAATTCGAATTTCTGTAACTTGAAACCGATGTTCTAACTGATATAGAAAGTGTTGAAGAGTTACTTTAGCATTATACTTTTCAGTGTCTAAACTACACTCTAACACCAAAAAGTGCTCAAAGAGGTATTTAAATTAACCATTAAATGAAATATTTTCACTACTGAACCTAAGAAGTCATCCTATTTTATTAATAGGTATATGAAAAAGGCATTTTTATTTCCTTTGTTCCCATAAGCACTCAATAAACTATAGGGAAAAGAAAAGAGTGGCTAGTCAATTAATATCTCTAAGTTTAAATACTTTTCTAGATAAAGGTGATTGAAAAATCATCTCTACACTATTCACAATGCATATGTAATGCTATTTTAAGAGTATTAGTAATAAAAATGACACATTAGGATTTTATCTAGGGATTTGCATAATATTAGATTACATTCCTGATGAGAGTTAAGATTGATTTTCCAGATTCTCGAAAAGTTTTCTTTACAAAACAAAACAAAAAAACTCCAGATAATAAAAGTCCATATTTCTAGCTGAATTTTATTTTGTGATTAAAAAACAAATCTTAGTGGGTTACTTTGAAAATTATCTTGGGTGACATTATATTAATTTCCTGATTGATGGGCTAATCTAAAAAAATTTTGGAGAAAGCATGATTATAAAGAATAAAGGAGGATTTCCCTTGTGGTCCAGTGGGTGGTTAAGAATCCACCTGCCAATGCAGGGAACATGGGTTTGATCCCTGGTCTGGGAAGATTCCACATGCCTCAGGGTAAATAAGCCTGTGTGCTGCAACTACTAAAGCCCTCGCAACCTGAAGCCCATGCTCTGTAACAAAAGAAGAAGCCTGCCACAATGAGAAGCCTTCACACCACAACTAGAGACTAGCCCTCCTCACTACAGTGAGAGAAAGCTCATGCAAAGCAATGAAGGTGCAGTACAGACAAAAATAAATTTTTTTATAAAAGATGTCCCCTTAAAAAAGGAATAGAAGAATAAAGGCCTTACAAGAATGTACTTGGAACTGTCATTGCTCTTGCCTACAGGAAGATGGTTTTTCCAGTAGTCATGTATGGATGTGAGAGTTGGACCATCAAGAAGGCTGAGCACGGAAGAACTGATACTTTTGAACTGTGTTGTTGGAGAAGACTCTTGAGAGTTGCTTGGACTGCAAGGAGATCCAACCAGTCCATCCAAAAGGAGATCAACTCTAAATACTCATTAGAAGGACTGATGCTGCAGCTGAAGCGCCAATATTTAGGCAGTATTTCCAACACTCCAAAACCGGACACAAAGGGCCAACTCATTAGAAAAGCCCCTGATGCTGGGAAAGATGAAGGCAGGAGGAGAAGGGGAAGACAGAGGAAGAGATGGTTGGATGGCAACACTGACTCAATTGGCATGAGTTTCAGAAAGCTCTGGAGGATGGTGAAGGACAGGGAAGCTTGGTGTGCTGCAGTTCATGGGGTCACAAAGAGTCGGACACAACCAAATGACTGAACAGTAAAGGAGGATAATCAGTGTTTTTATCAAAGTAATTAGATGATTATTTATTCTAAATATTGAAGATTATTATTGGGCCTACCATTTACATGAAATGCTAAGAAATGCAGGAAAAACCTCAAAAAGGATCTCAAGATGTCCCTCAAAGGAGCCTTTCACACAAAACGCTTGAAGAATGGGCCTATTTTGAGTCTAAGGACAGAGGATGCCCTGGCATAAGGAAAATATTTTCTGTGTTTTATGATTCAGTTCTGTGTTTATTCATATGTGTTAAAGCAATAAAGACAAAAACATGTTTTCATTCTGTAGTTACTAATAACGTGTTAAGTGCCAACCCCCTGTCAAATTTGGCATTGTCCCTTACGCTGGATGAATATTTCTTGCAGCATATTTCTTGGATGCATTTCATGTACTTTGTATTGTATATAATATTAACATTCCCCAAAGCACTTGGAAAGAGGTAATCTGTATGATGATTAGGAGAAAACAGAAGTATCTATCAGGACACAGATTTTCCAGAGGACTTGATTTTTGGAGAAAGTGTGAAGCAAAAATAAAGCTTTAAATTCATACTTCTTAAAACTTAGGGGATTGTCTATGAGAGAAACAACTTCAACAACAGCAACAAAATTGGCCATCTCTTGTAAGAAGTGAAGGGTTGCGGTCTAATCTGAGCAATGCATGATATTAATGGGCTTTCTTAAAAAATTATTTTTGAAGTCATCTCTGTGAGCCATCTGGTGTTGAAAATGGGAGAGACAGTATCTTATGTATCTTTTTATTTTGTTTTTTAAAATAATATATTATTTTTCCCTGGCATCCTGCTAAAATCTCCTGTATCTTTCTATTTCTCCAGTTAAGAAAGTAAATAGTAAACAAAAATATTAACTGAATTCTTATAAAACACATAGGATAAATTGTATGAGGTTTTTACTTTTTTTATTTTACTTTGTTTTGTTTAAGAATTTGTAACACTCTGTATGACCTGCTGTGATTGCTAATTGCTAAGTCAATATAAAAAAAATAGAAATTGACTCACTAAACAGGCATTGTCTATATATTTCTATATTCACATTGACAGTTGTAAGTTCTAAAAAGAAGTTGAGAACTTCCACTTTTATTTGAAAGTATTATATTAATACACTAATTGAATAATATTATATATATAAATATCTAAACTTCTCATTCAGTAAATGAATCTATATAAAGGATAAATATATAAAAGTTATATACATGTATGTGTATATATAATATCAACTAGTCTTATTCATTTATTTCCTAGTTTTTCATGTGGAATGAAAATGCTTAGAACTGAAAAAAAATTGAATTCATCAATCAGTTAATTGTATTAATCAATTAATCATTTCTTTTCTTTTCATCTCATATAATGATCTGATTTCACTCTTAAACTGCAAAGATATGTCACTACACATCATATCGTTATTACAATGATAATAAGGGAAGCCTTAATACCAGTAAATTTGACAAATAGATGCAATATACATATTTCTTATAATTATAACATGAAAACTGACACAAGATGAAATAGAAAATCAGAAGAGTTCAATATTTATAATAAAAATTGAATTCATCATCAAAAAGTTTTTCTCAAAGAACTCTAGGCCTAGATGCTTTCACTGAGGAATTATGCCAGACATCTAATGAATAAGTAATAGCAGTTTTATACAAACTTTTTCAGAAAATAGAGAAGGGAACACTTTCCAATTTATTTTATGAGGTCAGTGAAAACCTAATATCAAAACATGACAATGATGTTGCAAATTTAAGACTCTCTCAAAAAAGTAGAAGGTAGGAGTCAAAGATACTCTTCCATCAGTAAAACACTGATTTGTAGTAAATCAAATTTTACTAAAAATATACTTCCATGACCCATAACATGATAAAAATTATTTTTAAAATCTCATGATGTTTTGTTATTCAATATGTAAGATTTTAGTGAAGAAGAGAAATAAACATTTTGATAACCATGTATGAAAGTAAAAATTCTCTGTAATCTTAGTTCTTCTGCTGTTTTAAGTAAAGAATTCACCTGCAACACAGGAGACTCAGGTTCGATTCCTGGGTTGGGAAGATCCCCTGGAGAAGGGAATGGCAACCCACTCCAGTATGCTTGCTTGAAGAATACCATGAAGCCTAGTATTTTACAGTTCATGAAGTTGCAAAGAGCTGGACACAACTGAACGCCTAACACACACATACACAGACTCAGGGGAAAATGACAAGAGATATATAAACCAACCACCATATAATGTCATTAGTATTATTACGAGCCACTTACCTGGATGTTATTACTAAGCATCTGGGCAATTCAAAGAATAATTTCCACCTTGAACTATGTAAAAAGTCTTTCTAGCAGGACAGTACCACTTAATGTAGTTAAGAAGAGCTAAGGAAACATATATACACCCAGAAGTGGGATTGCTGAATCATATGGTAGTTCTGTTTGAACTTTTTGAGAAAATTCTGTACTGTCTTCCATACTTTCTGTATACCACTTTACAGTGCCACCAACAATGCACAACATATATACATGTATATAATTATAACTGGTGCTATTCCTCTTGTGTTTGAATTACCATCCAAAATTTCAAATTGTTCTTTTATGATTTCATAAACAATTCCCTATGACAATCCACAATGATCTAATATTACTCAAACTTCTATATCTTTTATTTAATTATATACTGTCTTACTAGAATTAAGATAAATATGATGTATTTGCAATTAAGATGTACTCCAAATAAAATTTGTATTATATTAAAGCATACAGAAAAGAACGTGTTATATACATGTAACACATAAAGAATAATAATTCAAAAAGCACTCATTGATTTAAGGAAAAAGAGCATTACAATTATCTTTGAAATCAACTAAGTAACTTTCCCCAAGGGTACCAAGAGGTAATTATTCTGACATCTTGTATTTTTTTCACCCCCTTTCTTTGCTTTGTAACCCCTCAGCTTTACTCTTTCTGGTCTTATAGGAAAAGCATTTGGTATTTCACCATTAAGGATAATTTTATCTCTAGACTTTTTGGAAATAGCCTTTATCAAGTTGAAGAAATTCACTTCTATCCTTATTTTACTGAGATGTTTTATCAGGAAACAAAGTGTTGGATATTGTTAAATGGTTTTTCTTTGTCTGTTGAGGTGGTTATATGTTTTTTCCTTTATTCAGCTCACTTCAGTTTAGTTGCTCAGTCTTGTCCGACTCCTTGAGACCCCATGGACTGCAGCATAATATGATTATGAGAGTACTTATATGAGAGTTGCTTACTCCTTGGGAGAAAAGTTATGACCAACATAGACAGCATATTAAAAAGCAGAGACGTTCCTTTGCCAACAAAGGTCTGTCTAGTTAAGGATGTGGTTTTTCCAGTAGTCATGTATGGATGTGAGAGTTGGAGTATAAAGAAAGCTGAACGCTGAAGAATTGATGCTATTGAACTATGGGGTTGGAGAAGACTCTTGAGAATCCCTTGGACTGCAAGGAGATCCAACCAGTCCATCCTAAAGGAAATCAGTCCTGAATATTCATTGGAAAGACTGATGCTGAAGCTGAAACTCCAACACTCTGGCCACCTGATGTGTAGAACTGACTCATTGGAAAAGACCCTGATGCTGTGAAATATTGAAGGCGGGAGGAGAAGGGGAAGACAGAGGATGAGATGATTGGATGGCGTCACTGACTCAATGGACATGAGTCTGAGTAAACTCCAGGAGTTAGTGATGGACAAGGAGGCCTGGCATGCTGCAGTCCATGGGGTCGCAAGGAGTCGGACATGACTGAGCAACTGATCTGACTGACTGACTGAATGAATGGTCTAGTGGTTTTCACTACTTTCTTCAATTTAATTCTGAATTTGGTATTAAGGAGTTCATGATCAGCCACCGTCAGCTCCCAGTCTTGTTTTTGCTGATTGCATAGACCTTCTCCATCTTGGCTGCAAAGAATATAACCAATCTCATTTCGGTATTGACCATCTGGTGTTGTCCATGTGTAGAGTTTTCTCTTATGTTGCTATGACCAGTGCATCCTCTTGGCAAAACTGTGTTAATCTTTGACCTGCTCCATTTTGTAAACCAAAGCCAAATTTGCCTGTTGCTCCAGGTATCTCTTGACTTCCTACTTTTGCATTCCAGTCCCCTATAATAAAAAGGACGTCTTTTTTGGGTGTTAGTTCTAGAAGGTCTTGTAGTTCTTCATAGAACCATTCAACTTCAGCTTCTTCAGCATTACTGGTCAGGGCATAGACTTGGATTACTGTGATATTGAATTTTCCTTTATTATTTTGTTAATATAGTGGATTACATTGTTTTGTATGTGAAATCAAAGCTTCATTCTAATTGAGTTTATTGAGATGTAAGTTACATGCAGTAAATATGCACTCACTTTAAAACAGTTCAATGTGCTTTTCAAATGTATTTCTTCCTTATAATTATGACCCCAATTAAATTTTAGAATTATTTATGTTACCCCCAAATTTCCTTCACGACTCTGTAGCCACTGACAGCTAACCCTTGCCCAGTGCGATGCAAACTCTGATCTGATTCTTATTAGTATATATTCATTGTACTTGACCTATAAATTCATGTAAATGAAGCCATACAATTTATGCTCTTTTGTGTCTTGTTCCTCCCACTTCACATAACATTTTGGGGATGTGTTGGTTATTTGTAGTCCATTTCTTGTTGCTGAACATCATTTTATTTTATGATTATACCACAGTTTGTTTATCATTTACCTGCTGATGGACATATTTGTGTTGTTTCCATTTGGGGGTGATAATTGTTGAAATTATTACGTACAATGATGTACAAGTCTTTAGCTGTATATTTTCATTATTCTTGGGGAAACACTTTGGAGTAGAATTTCAAGGTTGTGTGTGATTTGAGTAGATGCTAAAATTTATAATAATATAAAAACTAATAATCTAACACACTTTTTAAAAATTGTTATATTTAATATTTTCACTGACAATATGTGAAAGTTTCAGTTGTTTCATATCTACATTGGTTATTTTAAATCAATTTTATTCTAGATATTCTAATGAGTATACAGAGGAATCATAAGATTTTAATTTTGATTTCTCTGATATCTAGCAATGTTGAGGATTTTAATATCTACCAATTGGATAAATATATAGGTATATTATTTTATGAATTATCTGTTTAAATGTCATACTTGTCATAATGGGTAGTTTGTTTCATTATTTAATTGAAATGTTCTTTATGTGTTCTGGTTACACACCCTTTATCAGGTGTTTGTATTGCAAATATTTTCTCCCAGTCTGTGAATTACATTTTCCTTATTTCAATGTGTTTTAAAGCACATTTCTTGTCAATTCCAAATTATAAATTTTCTTGTGATTTGTGTACTCTTAAAAATATTGTCCTACTACAAGATCAAAAAGAATTTCTTCTGTTTCCTACTGTATATTTATTTTATTTATCATTCCTAGAATTCCTTTATTATTATTATTTCTATTTCTTTGTTGAGATTTTCCATTTTGGGGGGTGAAATTTTTATTGATTAAATAAATGGTCTTTTATTTCATTGAGAATGTAGTAGCCACTTCTATATTCTTTCTGTTAGTACTAACATCTAGGTTTTCTTGGTTTTGCATTCAAGTGATTTCTTTTTCTCTAATACTGTATTCCATTGTCTTGGTTCTTGGTATGTCAAGACCTTCTGGACTATATCCTGGATATTATGAATATTACATTTTTCAGATTCTTAATTCTATTATTATCCTCCAATGACTATTATGTAGTTTTGTTGTTGTTGTTGTTCTTGTTGTGTTTTTTTTTTTTAATAAGTGTTTTCCTTGCCTGTGCTTGAACTTTAAATTTTGTTTCTTGGGAAGCAATTCTGGTCCTAGTTCAGACCTTAGTTACCTGCCATTGAGTCTGATCCACACATTTGTAGTTGAGGGGTCAGTCAGACACATGGATGGGAAGTTTGAAGGTTCTCCTCTCTAGCTCTTTCCCATTCATGATTTCACCACTATGTTTGCAGTTTCTGGCTTCCTGACTTCAGTTTTCAATTCTCCCTGGCTGGAAGAGCTATAGTCTTTTGCAGGCATGCTCTCTGCTCCCAGTAGTCAAGTCTGAAAGTGGTGGAAACTATAACTTAACTGGTTAACTACCCATATTCCATTCTCCAAGAAAATATGCCCTCCTAAACAGTCTTTTGGCTTCTGTCCACACTGCAGAACAATTAAATAGTTGCTTTTAGCATTATGTCCATGTTTTTATATTGTTTGCTGTTTTTTTTTTTAATCATGAATGTATATTGAATTTTATCAAATTTCTAGATTAATTGTTGATATTATTTTTATTTTTTGTTCATATTGTAAAGTATACTCTTTAGATATCTAATTCTATCATTGCAGTCATCATATAAAGTTTGATATTTCTTTACTTGTAACTAGTGTTAATTTGTTATTAGTTTATATATGATTTTTGCATATAAATGCAAAAGTGAGATTTGACTGTAATTTTTTTCCCTTCTTAGGTTTTGGTAGCAAGCTTTTACTAGCCTCACAAAAATGAGTAGAGAAGTTTGTCTTTTCTATGTTATGGTGTTTGTGGATTTTAAATTATTTATTCTTTGACTATTTGCTCGACAATTTAATTTTTTAAAGATTGGTAGTTTATTCATCCATTTACTAATTATAACTGAAAGCTTGTACCCTTTGACCAGCACATCCCTATTTTTGTCAGCCTGCAGCCCCTGGTAATCGCCATTCTACTTCTTTCTATGAATTAGACTTTTTTTATTTTTAAGATTCCACAAATATGTAAGATCATATAGTATTTGTTTTTCTCTGTCTAGTTTACTTCACTTAACCATAACGTCCTCTAGGTTTATTCAAGTTGTTGCAAATGGCATTTTCTTCTTTCTCATGGCTAAATAATATTCATTATGTATATACATGCCACATCTTCTTTATCCATTCATGTGTCAATGGACATATTTTGCTATTGTGAATAATACTGCAGTGAACATGATGGTTCAGATATCTCTTTGAAATAGTGATTTTATTTTCTTTGTTTGAATCCCTGAAGTGGGATTGATAGATTACATAGTATTTTTAGTTTTAGTTTTTTGAGAAATGTCCATACTGTTCTCCATACTGGCTATACCAATTTGCCTTTCCATCAACAGTGTACCAGGATTCCTTTTTCTCTACATCCTCACCAACACTTACTATCTCTTATCTTAGGATAGTAGCCATTCTAACAGATGTGAAGTGATATCTCATTGCGGCTTTGATTTGCATTTCCTTGATGACCTCAATAAAGCTTGAGGAAAGGAAAAAGTTATATATTATTGTGAGTTTTTTTGCCAGACCAACAGCTGTGGAAAATTTAAACAATACTGATTTGCATCTGCTCTTAGGAGGTTACAAATTATGTCTCTTGTCTAGAATAAAATTTAAGGTAGTTAAGCATTAGAACATAAAAATTATTTCTAGATATTTTGAATGAAAGAATAAACCCTAAAAAAATAAAGTAAATGAATTTGACCTGAAGATAAGTTGCAAATTCTCTTTCTTTTTGTCTGAATCACATATAGATTCACACAGTTTTACAGGGTCAGTCTAATGGATGTAAGACCAATTCATGATGAAGTACTTTCACCCATTGAGACAGGAGTAAAATCATTCTCTTTTCTCTTATGGAATTATACTAGATAACTATAGATTGGGGTGAATAGAGTAGAAGATATTACTTATACTAAAGAAGAAAAGATGTGTGGATAATTTCTTTTTCTGGGGATTTGTCAGATTTGTGATTATACTGATTATCTTGTCCTTAGCTGTAACATTTTCTTCTGTGGCTGTGAATTTTCATCATTTTATTATGGGCCAATCATCCCTTATTTAGAAAATGATAAAATACACTTTTATTTTTCTTAAAGTTATCCTGACGTCTGAAAGTTTTGCAATCACGAAATTATCTGGTGTTATTTATATCTTTATTGTTGTCAATTTTAAGGGGGCTTCCATTCCACTTATTGATCTTTCTGAACTGGTTTTCATGGTAAGAGGTAAGTACACTTATATTTACTTTAGCAATATTCATTTTTCTCATTTTTCATAAAACATTTCTAATGAGAATAGACATCTTTATTAGCTCTCCCTTTCCATTCATTTCATTTTCCAGCTGCCATTCGTTTTCCAGTTTCCATGTTAAATTGTATGAATAATTAAAGTTGGACTTTTAATTTTCTTTTCTGGGCATGATTCCATTGTTTTATTTTGTGAATATTCTTAGTGGTAAATATGGGAAAATATCCCTAGAGTCTAAAGATTAAAATCAGACATATCCTATTCATCTTGTGCTCTAATCAAGCATAGAACTTGAGCAATTTTCTCCCTCATACTAGCAGCCTGCCGTAAATCAGGTGTGTGATATATTTGCTCTGTCCCTTTTCAGCTCTGATAACTTTGTGTTTTGACAGATAACCAAACTGTGTAGTTATGTTTTCAGTGTGTGATATCCTCTTTGTAAGAGCCACTCAAAAACTGACAGATGTTGGGGCACATGGTGACTTCTACCTAAAGTGTAAACACAGTGTAACTGTTTATATAAAGTCAAACCATTTGATTATATATAAACCTCTTCAAAACTCTGAGACGTATTCCAAAAGCAATATTATCCCATTTGAACTTACCAAAGTGCTTTAAATACTAAACCATTTGAATATTATGACATTCACTCTTTGTGTTTACTAATCACAAATGACATAAACATAAATTTTGTTGAAATGTTATAAAATTAGTCTGCTGTAATATCTGTACATTAAAATCAGTTCAGGCTCCAATGGCGAATGAAATATTGAATGTTACTGGATACACAGAAGAGATTACTAATCTCCTCTGAATTTGAAACAGTTGTGAAGATATGGAACATTTTCAGGAATAGAAGCAGGTTATTTGAGTGACAAATCACATATAACATGCAACTTTTAAAAATACTTAGTGAAGATCATTTACAGTAGTATTAGCAGCAAGATTCTTCAATTATACCCAATGAACTAAAGTATAATCATCAATCTCAGTTTTTTACACTACTGATGTTGCACATTCTATGAATTTTGATAAATGTATGATAGGTATCAACCATTTTAGTGCCATACAGAATAGTTTCTCTGCCTTAAAAATCCTATGTGTTCTGCCTGTTCATCTCTCCTTCCCTCTGAACCCCTGGCAATCGATGATTTTTACTATCTATATAGTTTTAACTTTTCCAGAATATCATATACATGGAATCATATAGAATATTGCCTTTTAAGGTTGACTTTTTTCACTCAGTAATTAACATTTAAGATTCTTCCATTTCTTGAAGTCTCATTTTTTCAACACTAAATATCTGTTGTCTGAATGTATCACAATTTATTTATTTGTTCAGCTACTGAAGGACATATTGATTTGTACAACTTTGGGCAGCTATTAATAAAACTACTATAGACATCTTTGTGTAGGTTTTTGTGTGAATTTTCAACTCCTTTGGGCAAATAAACACCAAAAAGTTCAGTTGCTGGGCTGGCTATCTTCCAAAGTAGCTGTTCCATTTTGCATTCCCTCCAGGAATGAATGTTTCCATTGTTTCACATCCTCAACGGCATTTAGTGCTGCCAGTGTCTTGAATTTTGGCCATTCTAATGAGTGTATAGTGCTTTGTCATTGTTGTTTTTGCATTTTTCCCAAATGCACATGATGTGGGGCATCTTTTCATATGCTTATTTACCATCTTTGTATCTTCTTTGGTCTTTGACCATTTTTTAATCAGGTTGCTTATAATTTCCACCATTCCCAAAGGCTTCAGACTGTCCCTAAGAACTGTCTGTAAGTTCTCCTTTACCCACTTCTTTCTGCTCTTGACAGCCACTCATCTGATTTCTAACACTATAAATTAGCTTTACTTATTCTAGATAGTTATATAAATTAAATCTTAATATTGTAATTTGTGTCTCACTACTTTTGCTTAACATAACATTTTCAAGATTCATCCATGTTTTTTGCATGCACTGAAGGTTTTTTCCTTTAATTGCTGAGCTGTATAAATATACCACAAGTTGGTTTTACATGCTTCTTTTTTGTTTCACAGGTTTTTAAGATCAATTTCAGTTACTGTGTTTTACATTTTAACATAATGTTCTACATAGCATTGCATTTAGATTTCCTGGACATAGAGTTTTTCTCTGGTGAAAGAGAAAAAAAAGTTTAGTTTAGACCTTTATAGAATTTAGTCAGTTGCACACAGAATATCTTTCTTTATTCATTAGAGACAATATAAGAATGTCATGGAAAAACACGGACCTTAAAGTCAGTGAAACCCAAATTTGTGTGCTAGCTCTGGCATGTAATGCTCCTCTCATCTTCAGGAAATTATCTATGCTTTTTAAGCTTCTGATCCTTTTTCTATAGTATGGGAATAATAGTAGCCACTTTACACATGGATATCATAGAAATAAATGAGATGATATAAAACACAAACATTAGTGCCACACAAGAACCAAGACTACACGAGAGTGTGAGAATTAGATTCTGTTTCATGCTCACTCCAAGCTACATGCATACAAAAGGGACTGGAGACCAATCTCACCCTATTGCCACCCTCCTTTACTTATAGAGTAATTAAATGCAAGTCCAGTGAGGATTGTCTGTTTAGTTCTGGGGACAAGGGAGTGACATACCACTTTACAGGGAGGGCACAGCTGAATCTACAGTGCAGGGAGAGAGACATTAATCGTTATGCATACAAGTTACCTGAATGTAAACTGGTCAGTTGGACTGTTTGATCTGTGTAAATTAATTTTCATATAGAGATTACTTGGGCCTGTGAGGTCTTGGAGCTTAAATCTGCAATTTAAGAGATATTGGCAACTTACTCCCCCTGAATGGGAAGAGCATAATCATTCTTAGAGCTGGATTCTATTATGACAAGACCCACCTGCTCATTGTGGTTTTGGATATCAGGAATACTCTTTCCTATTGTGAGGAGAGTAGTGAAAAGAAGTCCATTCTTTAGACTGGCATTGGTCAAGGCCAGGTCTATAGATACTTTTGGAGGATACTATGTTTGAAACTTCTTATAATATATAGTGAGCATTTTACCTCCTGTTCCAGAAGGCTTCTGGGAGTGATCAGATCAATATTCACTCTATTTATAAGGCACTTTGGAATGTACCAAGGCTGTGTTTCATGAAATTTATGATTTATAAAACTCAAGAGGCATTATTATACCAGTACAAACTAAGGCTCAGATAAGCTCAGGAACTTACCCCACATTCACATGGTAAAAAACTGGTGGTGCCAAAATTTGAACTCAAGCAAGCTTACATGAGATTGATTTTTCTTGTGCATGGCTGGCAGACAAGGAATCAAGAGGCCATGGAGAGAAGTCACCATAAGGAAGAACAAAAATTGACAGGCTATGTATAAAACAAAAAAGCTACAAAGATAAGTTACGTGGAGATACAGCCAATATTTTATAATTATTTTAAATATAATCTATAAAATATTGAACCACCATGTTGTTCACCTGAAACTAATATAGTATTATAAATCAACTATAGTTAGTTAGTTAGTGTTAATCACTCAGTTGTTCCTGAGTCTTTGTGACCCTATGGACAATAGCCTGCCAGGCTCATCTGTCCATGAAACTCTCCAGGCAAGAATACTGGAGTGGGTTGCCATTTCCTTCTCCAGGGTAAATCAACTATACTTAATTTTAAAAAGTGGACTTGGATCAATATTAGGACTTAACTGTTTCTGGACACATCCTAAGTGATGATTTAAACAAATCATGGAATATTTATATAACAGAATAACATACCAAATCTATACGTATTGATATGGATCTTTTTTTAAGCTATGTTTTTAAAGAAAGAAATTCAATATGTTGTTTCATGTTGGAATTTCTATAAAGCAATATTTGTACAGCACATAATATTTCTAGAAGTTCATACATGAAACTGATGTGGTTACCTGTGTACAGAAGTACTGGGTAGAGGATAATTTTGGGGTTGGTGACACTGACTGTACTCAAACTATTTTTAAGACTTAAAACAGTTATGCTTAAAGTAGTTTAGTAAGGAAAACTGTATTATAAGATTGAGAGAGCACTTTCAACCTTATCTCAAAGTGGTCTACATTTTTTAAAAAAACATTATGTTTTATGTCTAAAAGAAGATTAGTAATACAGGTAGAGGCAATATTGATTTATGCATAGTGATCTTCCCTTAGTATTCTAGATAATCTCCAGGTTTATTCTATCTCTGTCAGCAGAAAGTATGATTAGAATTTAGTGAAGGTATTATTTTTCATCTAGAAACTGAAAATATGCATTCTTTAAAAAAAAAAAAAAGCAAAGGACAGAGCATTCACCTATTTTACTCAAGCAATTTACAGTTTCAAAGTGGTAAAGAGGCCAGGTTGATAACACTGAACTGGTACATCAAAATAATTAAGCTTTAATCTCTGATTCAAAGACTTCAGCTTAGGGGTCATGAGGAATCAAGAAGACATTTTCTTTTTAATCAGTCTGAGATGATTAGTAACTTTGCTTGTGGAATGATCATTTTCCAAGTACAGCAATGCAATGGTGTAGTAAAATAGAAGGAAAAGATTAAGGAGTTTAATTTACTTGGCATGTTATAACTATGTTTATTAAAATACTAAGAATTACAGCAAAACTTTATTATTTGTTAATATTACTTTTGCCTCAATGGGGGTTATATTGAGAAAATAATATTCTAGACATAAAGGCCATTGCCAAGCTATATTTTTAAAAAATATATTTTTCTACTTTCTTATAAAATAACCCCCTGGGTACTTATAATGAAATCTATTTCTTTGTTGGAATGTAATTTTTCCCCCTCCCTCAGTAAGCTTTCTATCTCTGTTTTATTGCTGTAATGTTGTTCAAATAAAAAGACAGGTTCAGAATTCTGATATATTAATCAGCATGCCTTATATCATAAGAAAAAGGATAAAGGGGACTGTGAATTATTTCTCAACAAACGTTTTGTTTGCATAATGCCACACTTGGGATCTTTCTGGTTTTATGGTTTTATCATGAAATTAATTGGATTCAGTAAATACATGCCAAGAACTGTATTAAATGTAGAAAATCCAAGTTAAATAAAAAATACCTTCCCCAAAATAAAATTGAAGGTTTTATAAATAGATCAGCGATTTTAACTTACTGGGTCTTATAACTTTGGCTTGTTTTAGTAGTCAGAGAGTCTTTTTCAGGATCAATAGGTATTCTTTGATTTCCAAGAAGATAGTTGACAGGAAGTTGGTTTCAATAGGGTTGAAATATGCAAAACAAATACCAAGAAAATATGGACAGCTTTCTAAGCATTTCTCATGACAGTGGTATATTATGTAATAATATTTTATGATGGAAACCATCTTTGCTATGAGAAACATCATATATTTAGAAAGGACAAGAATATATTTATCAGGGCCCGAATATTTGGCAGAGGTTCTTCAGAGTTTAAAGGAAAAAAAAAAATGTACAAAAAATGTTGGATGAGGATGTAAAAGATGCATGCTATACTTCCAAACAGCAGCTTGTCTTTCCAGCCTGGTCTTGCAATCTGTGTCCTTTGTGGCATGAGCCATAATGTTTTTGCTGTACTGAGAATTTTAAAGTCTATAACACAATCATCATTTAGTGGAATAATTACTGTTTATTAGAATTTTCAGAACTCCCCAAGTACCCACATGAACTGCTTTACAAACTGCAAAAAAGAATACAACACGAATTGAGAAAAATAAGACTAAGATATGGTTGTATAAGGAATGTTGCTAAAATTGTCTCTTTGCTTTACTTATAAGATTCACAAATAATTGTGATTTGGGGTCTAACAAATCCAGAAAGAAACTTTAAACAAACAAAAATAAATGGTTTCTTTATTCAAATAATATGAAGATTGTATAAATATTACTAAACTCACATCATTAAATAAGATCAGTTTGCTATTATCCATTTGTTATCTTAGCTCAATATAATTCTTATGAATACACCTATAAAATGTCAACAATACATACTGTGTGTGCATATATATTTATATATATTTGTATATATTTATATATATAAAACTCTCTCCATAATACCTTTTCAAGGATTAGCATTTTCCCTTTTTAATTTTGTGTTTACTATCTCTAAAAAATATGGTTATATTACTGTTTCTCTTTATAAATGAAACATAAACATCTATTGACATTATTATTATGGTATTTCCTCAACAGTTTTGCTGCTTTCCAGCAAAACTTTCCAGCTTTCCATTATCATTGATAATGTTTAATAATTTAAGTAGTATATTTAAACATTTTTCCTGTTAATTTCTACTTAGACATTTTAAATTTATGTACAATAAAATTCATTCATTCTGTTACCAAACTCAGGTCTGGCTGCTCACTATTCATAAGTCAACACTCAAGAGACAGGTGCTGGTAGGAACAAAAAGACTGCTTTATTTAGGTGGCTGGTAATCTAGGGAGAAGGCAGAATTGTGTCCTGTCCAGAACCTGCTCTAATGATTTTACCATAGAAATGTTTAAAGGGAAAACGGGGAGTAATCTCAGTTAATCACTGAGTTAGGGGGTTGGATTTTTTGCTGATTCCCATTATGCACAGGCTTGTTGATTCCTTGTGATCTTTAGATGCTATCTTGTTCTCACCATCTGCTTATGAGATTGCCAAAGGAAAAAACTAGGGGAAAAGATATAGTCATCTGTTAATTATTTATTCTTCATTTCTACTTCTTTAATTTAAAAAAAGGAACCAACAGGTTAGGCAAGGTGCGCTGTTATCAAAAGATTTGAAAGTTGTGCGTGGGCTGGGGGTTAGTTAAGCATGGGGGCATCTGGTATAAAGGTTGGTAAATATATAGTTTTGCTAAAATGGTGAGATGAAAGTGGCCTTCTGGAGAAAGCTGCTGCCTGCAAAGAGCTGCTTACAAATCCCCACACTCAGACATTATTCCATTTCTATTGGATTATGAGTAAAAGTCTCCCTATGTAACTTCTTCATGTTGACACAGGGCACCACATGCATAGAGTGGGTTGATGTGGGTCTGTAGTGTTTCTTTGCTAACAGTTTTAGTTACCTACTTATACATACTGGTAGGAAGGAAGGGAAGTCGCTCAGTCGTGTCCGACTCTTTGCGACCCCTTGGACTGTAGCCTACCAGGCTCCTCCGTCCATGGGATTCTCCAGGCAAGAATACTGGAGTGGTTTGCCATTTCCTTCTCCAGGGGATCTTCCTGACCCAGGGATCGAACCCAGGTCTCCCGCGTTGGAGGCAGACGCTTTAACCTCTGAGCCACCAGGGAAGTCCTATATACTGGTAGAACAAGCTGTAATTATTTTGATGATGTCCACAAAGATACACATTATTATGAGCAATAGTGTTTATTAATCCTGTTCTCTTGAGACCTGTTTTTAGAATTGTGCTAACCATAGATTCAGTACTGCTCAAGATGGAGCAGCTTATATTTGCCATGGCTGCAGTCTGGTCATCATAGTGTCAGGCGAGTGTATTCTCCTTGGTTCTGTCTCGTCACAACAAAGATTTGGAGTGGCAGACATTAAAGCCCTCAGCGCGTCACAGCTCTCGGGTCCTGGACAGACCATGTTATAGCTCTTAGATCAGTGTTACAGCTCTGTGTTACAGCTCTATTTTATTTAGAAAATAGCAGAAAAATCCATTCTCATTCTCGAGATGTGAGGGTATGCTGACCCGAAGATGTGAAGAGAAGAGAGTGGGGAAGCGTGCCAGTGCACGGGCGAGAGAGAGAGACCCCCCGGCCCTTTGGCTTCTCTTTTTATATGTTTTTTTCCTCCCCCGGGTCTGCCCTATGTAAATTGGGCTAGCCAGGAGTGCTGTTTGTTCTACTTGAGGTCCTCACTCCGGTCCTCGGACCTTCCTTTGACATTCCTTTGTTCTATTTTCGTGGGCTTTTCCCTTCCTTGTCTTTTAGCCACCACCATTTTGGACTCCTGTTGCCTATTCTAACTACCTAACAATAGGATTAGCTTTTTTCCCTCTGGTGATAATTATAGTATCTGTAAAACAACTCAGAAATGTGCATCAGACACAGAAAGATTCTGTGCCTCTATCGTGCAAATCATTGACTGTTTTGGGCATACTTTTTTGTGAGGAGGTCTGAGACACTTTAGCTTTTCTATAAACAGAAGCGGGGGACGTGGAGGAGTCTTCATGCTTGGGAGGGTCCTGAAGGGTTCTGCTTGGTTTCAGTTTTGATATATTTGTTTGAGTTTTGACAAATACACAGAGTTGTGTAACTACCAAAATGAGCAAGGTATAGGGCAATTCTATCATCCAGAATATTCCCCAGTTCTGCCCTTAGTAATCAACCCCTTTCCTCATCCCTAAAACCTGACATCTACCACTTAACTTCATTCTCTGTAGTTTTGCCTTTTCTAGTATGTCATACAAATGAAATCAGGAAGCACATAGCCTTTTAACCCAGCATCTTTCCCTTATAATATGCTAGAACGATGGGGTCACAAAGATTTGGACATGACTGAGCAACTAATATTTTCACGTTCACTTTTCAGTGTGTATATTGCTGCTTGTATCAATAATTTACACCTTCTTATTGCTGTGTATTATTGCACTGTATGAATTTACCTAAGTTTGTTTATCCTTTCATCAGTCAAAGGGTGTTTAGGTTGTTCCCAGTTTTTAGAACACATGATTAAAACTACTGTGAACATTCATGTACAGGATTTTTTTGAACATAAGTATTATTTCCTTGGGTAAATTTCAGGAGTCATTAATTTTATTTGTATTGCTAAAGCAACAAAGAAGTATGTATTATATACATCAAAGATTTTTTACCTTTGTGAAATTTTTCAGGAGATTTTATGTATGGCTCTTAATAACAATATGCATTTTCTATTTTCTAGGTAAAATATTATTAACTCTAGTCACTATGGTGTATATTTTATCCCCATGACTTTTTTATTTTATAACTGGAAGTTTGTACATTTTGATCCCTTGATTTACTTCATCTACCCCCTCACCTACCACCTCTGTCAACCACCAACCTGTTCTCTCTATCTATAGCTTGGTTTTGTTTGTTTAATTCCACATGTAAGTGAAAATAAACAGTATTTGTCTTTCTTAGTCTGAATTACTTCAGACTAAGCATAATACCCTCAAGATTCATCCATGTTGTTGCAGTAAGATTTCAATCTTTTTAATGGTTAAATAGTGTTCCACTATATGTATCACAGTACCTTTATATTTTTGTACCTCAATAAACACTTAGCTAAACTCTTGACTGTATCACTTTTGCATTGCTAGCAGCTATGTATGAAATTTGAATGCTCTGCAAACTTGCCAGGGCATGAGACTTTATCAGGTTCTTTTTGTATCTGTTGTTTGCTGATCTGATAGATGTGCAGTGGTGTCTGTTTTTGGTTTTACTTCACATTACCCGTAATGACTAATGATATTGAACATTTTTACATATATCTATTTGCCACTGGTATGTCTTCTACGGTAAAGTGGGTTATTTTATTCAAATATTTTATTATTTTATTGGGTTGTTTTCTTGTTTTTGAGTTTTGGAAATTCTTTATATTCTATGGATCCAAGTTCCTTGCGAGGAATAATTTACAAATATTTTTCCCAATCTGTAGTTTGTTTTTTAATTCTTTTAACAGTATCATTCACAGAAAAAAAGTGTTTTTAATTTTAATGAAGTCTAATCTATCACTTTTTTCTTTGGGAGAATCATGCTTTTGATATTCCATATAAGAATTCCTTGTCTGTTCCAAAGGTCATGAAAATGATTTTCTATGTTTTCCTTTATAAGTTTTAAAATTTTACATTTTATACGTTTATGATCTGTTTTGAGTTAACTATTATTGGGTTGGCCAAAATGTTCATTTTTTTCCCCTATGAGATAACTCTAGTAGTGCATAATTGTCGTTAGTTTCATTCAAACCAATTTTGTTAGGTTGTATTATAACAGGTATCATATCAGCATGAATTAAAAAAATATCAAAACTGGTGAATTTTTGTGTAGCCATTTTAATATTGAAGATGAAAGAAAAAAACATTTTTGGCATATTATGCTTTATGATTTCAAGAAAGGTAAAAATGCAACTGAAACACACATACAAAAAAGATTTGTGCGGTTTATGGAGAAGGTGCTGCAACTGATGAGTTGTGTCAAAAGTGGTTTGAGAAGTTTTTGGTACTGGAGGTTTCTCACTGAATGGTGCTCTGTGGTCAGGTAGACCAGTTGAAGTTGAGAGTGGTCAAATTGAGACAGTAAGTTGAGAAAAATCATTGTTATACCACATAGGAGATAGTTGACATACTCAAAATATACACATTAATCGTTGAAAATCATTCAAATCAGCATGATTAGGTTAATCATTTTGATGTTTGGGTTCCACATAAGTTAAGAGAAAAAAATCTTCTTGACTGTATTTCCTTATGTAATTTTCTACTGAAACTTAATGAAATCATTCCACTTTTAAAAAACAAATCATGACAAGTGATGAAAGTGGATACTGTGCAATAATATGGAATGGAAGAGATTGTGGAGCAAGTGAAATGAACCAACACCAATCACACCAAAAACCTATCTTCATCCAAAGAAGATGATGTTGTGTGTATGGTGGGATTGGAAGGGAGTCCTCTATTATGAGCCGTTCTGGAAAACCAAATGATTAATTCCAAGTATTGCTATCAGGATAATGCAAGACTACATGTCTCTTTGATGATCAGGCAAAAATGGTTACAGCTTGCCTGGGAAATTTGGATTCATTCACTATATGCACCAGACACTGCACCTTTGGATTTTCCATTCACTTCTATTATAAAATTTTCATCATGGAAAAAATTTCAATTCTCTGGAATACTATAAAAGGCACCTGGAACAGTTCCTTGCTCAAAAAAATAAAAAGTTTGGGGAAGATGAAATTATGAATTTGCCTGACAAATGGAAGAAGGTAGTCAAACAAAATGGTGAATACATTGTTTAATAAAGTTCTTGATGAAAATGAAAAATATGTCTTTTATATTTACTTAAAAAATGAACAAAATTTTTGGCCAACCCAATGTATAAGCTGAGAGATCGGTCAAAGCTTTTTTTCCTTCTTTTTCCTTCTTTTGCATGCAGATATGAAATAATTCATCAAATTTTGTTTAAAAAATTTGTTTTAGACATTGGCTTGTCTTTGCATATTTGACAAAAATCAATTGACCATAGTTGTGTTTCTCTATTTCTTAATATTCTCTCCCATTGATTGACATGTCCATCTTTTCATTGATACCATGGTGTTGTGATCTTTGCAGCTTTATATCAGATAGTGTGAATCTTCCAACTTTGCTGTTTAAAAAAAAAAACTTCTTGTTATTCTGATTCTCTTTCCTTTCTATATGAAGTATAGAGTCATCTTGTTAATATTTACAATAATCCTATTGTTATAGAGACAGGAAAAAATTCCTGAGAAATGTGTATGGACAGTACAAGCCCACACTAAAAGCCAGGACTAAGCCAGTGTCACTACAGTGCACTGGTTGAAGAGCTACTGTAGCATTAACTGGGCATTGATGCTAACTCAAATACCATCAGACAACATGGCAACAATGACATTACTGCTTCTGGATAGTGGATACCATATCATCACCAATGGAATGCCCTATAGAGTTGTTGATTGGTTACTATGTTCCCCCAAGGGTAACATATTAACACAGTTCCCAAATGAAATAAGAGGTTCATATTCCTGGTGACTCAGACTGTAAAGAATAGGCCTGCAATGCAGGAGACCTAGGTTTGATCCCAGGGTTGGGAAGATCCCCTGGAGAAGGGAAGGGCTACCCACTCCAGCATGCCTGGCTGGAGAATTCCATGAACAGAGGAGCCTGGCAGGCTACAGTCCATGGGGTCAAAAAGAGTCAGACATGACTGAGTGACTTTCATTTTACATGCTGGAAAAAGGGGAAAAAAATTGGACAAACTTACACTAAATTTTATTAATTTCTTTGTAAGCTGCACTATTGTCATCCTAGAATTCTTTTTTTTACACTTGTAGATTATGCCTCCTCTTCCACTGATATTACATCACATAGGCTGAGGCACATCTTCAACAGTTTCTCATATTATGCGACTGACACTGACTTCTACCTTTGTGTAAATTAGTTTCCCAAATTGTTTCTCTTTTGGATGGGAGGGCTGATTCTCAGCATTTCCATTAATGACATGTGAATAGGTAGCAAATATAAAAGCTAGCTTTTACTCTAATTTCCAAAAAAAAAATTAATAAAATTGAATTAAATAAAAAGTAGAAAATATCTGACATACTAACACCAATGCTAGAATCCCTAGTGCTCTCCGAGACATTGTTCACTTTCTTTTGAGAGTTCTTAAGTTATGTCTGAAAGTAACCAGTGTCTCTGCCAATGCAGGACTTGCATGTGGACAGCTTGCATAAAGCAGCCTGGTCCTGCAATTACTTACAAAGCCTTTAAATTATTTAAATTTTTTCTGTCCCATTCAGACTTCTGCACAATATAACCACTGTAATTAGGCTTGTACCCCTGAAATTTTCAGGCCCACTAAAGATCATTGCTCCCATGACTGTTGTTTTCATTTGCTCTTTTTTTTGTGGGCTATAGCTTTCTTTACTCTATTTCATCTGCTATGAAGATTATATCTACAGGTTCTCCTGTTCACAATGCATGTGGTTTTTTGTTTTTTGTTTTTTTTTTAATATATCTGCCATTTCAGTGGGCTTTTGTTAAGGAGGAAGAAAAGACATATATGCAGAGTTCACTGTCTGAACCAGAAACACATAAAGGAGTTCTACTATGAACTTTAAACTACTCATAATAAGGAATTGGGCTTCCCAGGTGGCACTAGTGGAAAAGAACTCAGCAATGTAGGAGACATGAGTTCAGTCCCTGGGTCAGGAAGATCCCCTGGAGGAGCACATAGCAACCCACTCCAGTATTCTTGCCTGGAGAATCCCCATGGATAGAGGAGCCTGACAGGTTACAGGCTACAGTGCATAGGGTCGCGTAGAGTTGGACACGACTGAAGTGACTCAGCACGCATGCACACCATAAGGAATTATTGATACTCCTTGACCAAGTTTGACAAATGAATTATCTCATGGAGGGGGTGAATTTTCCTAAACTTCTCTTTCTTTTTTTTTCTGTGTCTCTCATTTTTCAAGTTTCCACATGTCAGAACTAGTTTGTTGATTATGTTCATTCCTCCAATCAGGATTCCTATAACTAATTGCATAAATGTTTAATATTATTTCCAGTTATCATTTCTTGATGTTCTTATTTTAAATAACAAATGTGCTTGTTAATTATCTCAAAATATTTCCACTGGTATAGAATGAAGTTTGGGCTCCAAAATCACTGCAGATGGTAACTGCAGCCATGAAATTAAAAGATGCTTGCTCCTTGGAAGAAAAGTTATGATCAACCTAGACAGCATATTAAAAAGCAGAGACATTACTTTGCCAAGAAAGGTCTGTCTAGTCAAAGCTATGGTTTTTCCAGTAGTCATGTATGGGTGTGAGGGTTGGACTATAAAGAAAGCTGAGCGCTGAAGAATTGATGCTTTTCAACTGTGGTGTTGGAGAAGACTCTTGAGAGTCCCTTGGACTGCAGGAAGATCCAACCTATCCATAGTAAAGGAAATCAGTCCTGAATATTCATTGGAAGGACTGATGCTGAAGCTGAAACTCCAATACTTTGGCCACCTGATGTGAAGAGCTGACTCATTGGAAAAGATCCTGATGCTGGGAAAGATTGAAGGCGGGGGAAGAAGGGGACAACAGAGGATGAGATGGCTAGATGGCATCACCGACTCAATGGACATGAGTATGAGTAAACTCCGGGAATTGGTGATGGACCGGGAGGCCTGGTGTGCTGCAGTCCACGGGGGTCACAAAGAGTTGGACACAACTGAGTGACTGAACTGAACTGATAGAATGAAGCAGTGATGTTAATCAAACTTTTCAGGGCAGAAAGTTAACTTATGGCAGAAAGATAAACTTGAAATTCACATTATTAACCATTATTGTGTATGCTTTTCCTTTAAATCACTCCAGTGTTTTAAAAGAGTTAATTTTTCTGCCAAGTTACCTGTCTTAAAATCACATGATAGTTTAAGGACATGGAGAACACACTTCAATCCACAGACTCCTGTATTTTTAGAACTGAAAAGCACAATGCTGTAGCTCTAGCTTAACTTCACTTTCTCATGCATGCTAACAAAAATCCTAGAGCTTAAATGATATGTTGATCAATTCAATTATTACAAGAACTGTTACCAAGTTCCTCATTTGCATACCCATTGTTTTCCTAAAACTTCTATTTTCTTTATTTACCTTAGAATACCACCACTGCACAAAACAAACTATCCATACCTTTTTCACCTCACTTATCCATTGCTGTATTCTGTGTTGATGTGCAAATGCCTGGTCTATTAATCATTTAAAGGAAGGTGACTAAATTCAGGAGCACATCAGATGCAGTTTGACCAGTAGTAGGTAAAATACTAATTTTACATTTATCTAAAATATTCCTGATCTAGTGGTTTTCTGAACACCATTTGAATCTGTGTTACGTTTACATATTTTAGACTTTATGAATAGGTTATTTGCAATTGTTTGAGCAATAAGAAAATAAAATTATGAAATATCTTCTGTCAGGATCCTCAGAGCACTATGTATACACAATAATTACAACATTATAAAATTATAATAAGCAATTATCCACTAGGACAAATTTAGGGAGGAAAACGTTTTGAATAGTGTTACATAAATATAAAGAGAATTAATTGTAAACTCAAAAAAAACCCTGCAGACGTGATTAAATGCAAAGCCAAACACAAATCGAACTGAACACATTTGTCTTTGGGAAAGAAATGATAAAAATGTTTTGGCAGTAAAATGAAATTGCTTATAAGTCATTTCAAAATAATAACACACCCTGGATGATTTTATTGGTTTTATAACTTTAAAACTGTGACCCAGTGTCTTGTATATGCTTCCTTGTAAAGTTATAATCTAATTATAAAGTGACCAAATATTAAAAAGCTGCTGTGAATCTGCTGCTGCCTCCAAATGTTACTTTTGATGTTTAAAGCTCTTCTAATGAAAATTGCATGCACTAACTATCAATAGAAAAAGATTAAATACTATAGTGCAGTGAAGTGAAGCAGAGATTGGTTTTTCTCCCTGTTAAGGTTATGATTGGATTATTGTGAACTTAATATTTGTTCCAAGAGAAAATGGTTTCTTTGTTTAAATATGCATTACAATAATTGAATAGACAAAGTTATTCCTGGAAGTTAAGGGGTATTTTAAAACCAATAGAAATAGTTGTATATTCTCTCTTCCCTCTATGCTACATGCCTCTTTTCTTCAACTCCAACTCTGCTGTTATTTATGAAAACACTATACAAAGCTCCAAGGGAAAGAAACACTATACAATGCTCCAGAAATTTATTGGAATCTTTTCTTGTATCTCTGTTTCTCTTTAGGGGTGTGTGTGTGCGTGGTGTTTGAGTTATTGATGAAAGAGGAGGGACATCTAGGGCTAGGGTCTGGGTAACTTACTTAGCTCATTACCATCTTTCACAGCCCGTGGGAAAACTGTTTTCTGGTTCTTCACTGTCTCTGCCCATTCATTCCACTTCTCCCCACTCTCTTCCGGCCTCCTCTTCAGGAAGCCACATGTCAGTATTCCGCTCAGGCAGGGCTTTAGTTTTCCCCTGGGAAATACCTCTCCGTGCTACAAAATCAGACTTTCGTCCTGTATTTTTCTTCTCATGTCTACAGTTCTTATTCCTTAAGGCAAATTTCAGTTCTTTAAAGTTAAGATTCTTTCTAAACTCACACTGAAATGTAATGTGAATAATGACTATGTTGTCATGTTTAGGAATAATAATCTAATATAAGTCTACTTATGTTTCAAATAAATATGTAATAGACGGTGAAATTTCAGGCAAGTGAAATTAGCTCCCAATAGGATTCTACACTCTGATCATCGGACTGTGAATATATTATTTAACATGTCAAAAAGAACTTTGTAGATGTAGTTAAATTTCCTGATCAATTGAATTCAAAAGAGGAAGATTGACCAGCAGCAGAGGCCCAATATAATCACATGATCCCTTAGAAGCACAAGGCAAGGCAGAAAGGGAATTTAGAGAAATCCAAAGCACAAGAAGAATTCAATGATTCTTTGCTTGAATTTTAAGAGAGTAATGTGTCAAGAAAACAGGGACTTCAGTTCTACAACCATAAGAAGCTGAATTTTGTCCACAACCTCATAAGCTAATATGGTGCCCCAGAAGAGAATAGTATCCCTGACAGATATCCCAATGACTTATCACTGCTGCATCATTCATCCGTTTAAAAATACTGCTTGTTAAAATGTAAGCCATTTAAAAAATAAATCAAATAAAGCTCTTGTACCTTTCTTTATCATTTCTAAATCTGTCCCTAATATGTTTTCATGTACCAGCATTCATATTGTATCTTTGTTGTCCAATATTATCCTGTCCAATGTGTTTACTCAATTCTGTTACATATAATGAAATATCTAAATGCTAAGCATTTATGCCAGCTAGTAATAGCTAATCTATTTATTTTTCAGCAGCTGCATATACTCTTTCAGAGTATTGTCACTTCTCTATTTAGCTGGAAAGACTGACAAACAAAATCTGAAAAAGACTAATGTTTGCAGAACAGAGGGTTTCATACCTCCCATCTCCCTAGCTGCATATTTTCAAATTTTATGCCTTATCTGCTAAAATCTCTTTCAACACAAACCCCAACTGTGCAGCTGTGTAAATCATGCATTCCTGTGACCAAGTGTGCCAAGGATGACTGTGGAGATACCCCTGTTAAAGTAATCCTCCCACTAGAAGAGACACTGATAACATTGATTTTTGGATGTTGACAGGCTGGATGGCTTAGAAGCCAGATAGTTTAAGATGGCTCCAGAATGTTTTCATTTGAAGCATGATGATATACCTGTGTGTTACAAAGTTTGGGAACACTAGGAGCACCTTCTCTGTGCTAATAATTACTAGAGAGCATTGTTCTTTGCAGACTCAGGAATCCTTAACATGTAGGCTGAACTTGCCCTGCTAAGATTTTCCTGTTTTCCTTCTGCTGATGCTGAAAAAATAATAATACAAATCATAGTTTTTCATCTAACAAGCATCAGTTACACAACATAATCAAAAGAAGACATTCATTTTTTAATCTATCTCTGTCATCTATCTTATATCTATCTATCATGGAGCTACCCTGAGGCCATCAGTCATTATGCAAGTTAGTTGTTTATTTTTTTAACTTAGTTTTATAGCATGACTTAAGAAATGGCTACCCTGGACGTGCCTATGATGACCACAGTGAAGTAAAGTAACACTGCCTTACTGCCTTGAGAGAAAATCACTGACTTTTATTATAATAGTGTGGTTTATGCTAGTGTTCTCTTTCAATGAAGGTCTAATATGAAAAATGGTGTTGGGAATATTTTAAATCATCATCACAAATCAGTATATATTATTCCATCAGTTTGATGTTTAGATGTATAATACATATTTTCCTTTCAAAAGAGCTGAAAAGTAATGTGTTTTGTTTACTGGATGTTCCAAGCCTATGATGATAGCATCCTTGCTTATGTCTCTTTTGTATGTTTACTCTGAACTCCTCAGAAGTTAAAGAGAAACAATGATTTTCACTGGGAGCTTTGTTGTTGTTTGAAAATAACAAACTTGACACTAGCAAATAGTGAAGTGTTAAGTCAATTGAATAGGGGAAGAAATTTAAAACCTTTCATATCCTTAATACAGGAAATAGGAAATAGGTTTGTAAACTAAAATTTGTGGTTGCTTAGATTTTGATTTTACTCAGAAAGTCACTGAATTGCTTTTGAAATTGCAACTTTTAATAACTGTTAAACAGGAGTAATACTATAAGTTTCTAATCCATATCAGAGACCAATTGTTATGTGGATTAATGCAATAATTTCTACCAAGATTTTTGGTATATATCAAATGGGCTGGGTGAACACAAGATAGTGCTGTTGTTTGTCATGAAACTCTGATTTTTGTGTGTGTGTTCAGTTTCTTTTAAATCCCTCCTTTTTCATTTTTCTTAAGTTAGTTGCTTGCTGTCTTGATTCAATACTAACCTAGATTTTTCTGCTGATATTGATTTCTATTTTTCTACCCACCATCTCTTGAAACACTCCTCACTCTATAGGCTTCAAAGTGTGGCATTTGGAGTCTTAGAAAAACTTTTGCCTGTGGTTTTAATACAATGAAGAGCACGCAAAATTTTAATCACATTCAACAATGTATTGTGTAAAATCTTATGCTTATACTCGTATTGAAAGAAGCCATTGGTAATTTCGAAAGATATAATCTCTTAAATTTTATTTTGAGAAATAATTCTAGTATAATGGCTTAGGACTGTACTTTCAGCTTTGTATTTATCAAAAACAACTTCTTTATGGCTTATATGGGCCTTGTGGCTCAGCTTGTAAAGAATCTACCTGCAATGCGGAAGGCCTGGGTTTGATCCCTGAGTTGAGATTTGTAAAGGCTTCCCTGGTGACTTAGACAGTAAAGAATCTGCCCACAATGCAGGTGACCTGGGTTCGATCCCTGGGTTGGGAAGATCCCCTGGAGGAGGGCATGGCAACCCACTCCAGTATTCTTGCCTGAAGAATCCTATGGACAGAGGAGCCTGGAGGGCTACAGTCCATGGGGTCACAAAGAATCAGACATGACTCAGCGACTGAGCACAGCATGACTTATTTTGCCTGTTTATTCTCTTGATTTATAGTTCATGTTGACAACTAATTAATTGTCCTATTTTAATATTTTGTTCTTGTTCATATGTCTAAAACTGGAAATTATAGACCACTTCCAATGAAAGTTAAAATCCACTTCTAAGATTCTGCACATTGTAATTGGTATAAGTTCAGTTCAGTCGCTCAGTTGTGTCCGACAGTTTGTGACCCCATGGACTGCAGCACGCCAGGCTTCCCTTTCCATCACCAACTCCCTGAGCTTACTCGATTCATGTCCATCGAGTCAGTTATGCCATCCAACCATCTCATACTCTGTCATCCCCTTCTCCTTCTGCCTTCAATCTTTCCCAGCATCACGGTCTTTTCCAGTGAGTCAGTTCTTTGCATCAGATGGTCAAAGTATTGAAGTTATTAAACAATTTATTGTTTTCTATATCCATGTATTTGTCAACTAGTTTTGAAAGTCAGTTAGAGGAGACTGCAGTTTATTATTTTAGCAAACAACTAAGAGGTAATCTTAGAGGTAAGAGGTAATCTTAACCTGTTCTTTCAAACATATTTATTAAGTGCCTTTTGTATATGTTTTACATTTAAGAACATAATTTTATAATATACACAGTAATATATATATATCCATTATGAAAGGATTTATGTTATAGTAACCAAATTTCTTGACTGTGTTTTTTTTTTTTTTTAATTTAAAATTAAGGAGATTACCTGTCAGGCATAATATGAGAAAATTCTGTCGATAATGTGAGTTCCCATTTAAACCTATCTCAGAAAGAAATTGTTCACAGTTTTCATAAGCCAAATGTCTCCTGACTTCAAATCCGGTCTCCTCCCACCATAATACTATAACCACTCATTTGCAAGGGATGCAGTTATTGTGGAGGTGCTGATGTTGTTGGTGTTTCTTTGTTGATCTGGGAGAGATTAAGAGGAGATACTTTTACATTTGTTCTTCCTTAGAAAAGATTCCTACATTATCTTTTTATTAATCAAAATAGATGGCAAACATATGGCTTGCTAAACCATGTGATGCACTAAAAATCTCAAGTTATCAAGAATAAACATTAAGGGTGCTATGATTGCATCATAGTTTTGCCATCACTCATATTCACTTTAAAGCCTACACTTATTTGCTTAACATATATAATTAGGAAAAGAACAAAAGAAGCAGAGAATTGAGGCATTCAAAGTTACCATATGTGATAGAACCTGTTCTGAGACTGGAACAAATTAGCTCATTTGAGTTTTCTGCCTAAAATTATACACATTAGTATTTAACATGAACATGACATGTAATAATAAATATCATGATTCCTTAAGATAATAAGAATGACAATGACTATGATGATTTGTTAGCACTTGGTAGTGATAAAATTTGGAATGTGCCTTAGAATTCATCTAATCCAACCTCTCAGACACTCCAGTCTCTGATAGCTCAGATAGTTTTTATTTTCTTGGCCATTTCTGTAAATGGGAACTCACTATCTGTAGACAAAGAATAACATCTTGTTTTAAATATGTATTGTGACAAAAGGCATGCCCTCAAATCTCATCACTTTAAAAAAATTTCTTCCCATTGGGAAAATTTTACAATTATTATATGTGGAAAAAAATGATTAAATTAAAAAGAACTTAAACTGCTGGGTAATACTTGTCTCTTTTGTATAATTTCTATTTTACATAAGACCTAAAAAGTGGTGAAGAATGATTCTCAATGATTCTATAAAGATACCAATTATTATTTTTATTTCATAGTTCTCTGTTTCATAACTAACCATGGCATAGAACTGTAAACTAAATACCAAGGTAATCTTTTACTGTGTTCTTCTCTGTCTTGGAATTGTCTATTTTTCATGTTTGTTTTGCTGTTTTGAATATAATGTTCATTTAGAGAAGATTCAATAAGTTGATCCTTTCTTTTTCTTGTACTGAAAAAACTAAGATATGCCTTTGTGTTCTCCTGACTTTGCAAATACTTATTGACTTATTCTGTAGCATAAAAACTCATTCCGGCTTCTGATTTTGTGTTCAGATGACATGACGTGACATCAGAAGTTTTAGATCCTTCCTAAGATGGGCCTGAATCTAGTACTAGCTGTGTCAAGCTACTTTTCTTTTTTCTAATGACATGTGTTTTTGTTTGTCAATAACTTGACTCATTTTTATTGTAAACTTCATTTTAAAATGGCTAACTACAACTTGACAAGATTGGTGCCTTGATTTTATGCACACATGTTAGTTGTCAAAGCTGAAATTACCTTAGGAAAGAGCAAAATGAAGAGATCCCACTAGGAGGCACTATTCTAGATATACCCAGTCACGTACTATCTTTGAACCATGATAAATTCTTGGCTTCCGCTGATTGCCACACATAAATATTCTTCAATTTTTCTTTCTGCAAAGACATGGGAATCATATTAGGTACCAGATAGCTGAGTCTCAGTCCTATTCCTTCCTTTTGATGGGTAGCAGTATTTCCTGGGCTATATCTTCTCTGCAAGTAATTTCAAATCAGGCTATTATTTATTAATTTCACTTATTAAAATCACCATGGTTGAACATGGGTTTACAACTCTTTAGTGTTTAAACAGATAAAAATTTCCCAGTCATGTCTGCTGCTAGTGGAGGTGATGGAATTCCAGCTGAGCAATTTCAAATCCTGAAAGATGATGCTGTGAAAGTGCTGTACTCAATATGCCAGCAAATTTGGAAAACTCAGCAGTGGCCACAGGACTGGAAAAGGTCAGTTTTCATTCCAATCCCAAAGAAAGGCATTGCCAAAGAATGCTCAAACTACCGCATAATTGCACTCATCTCACACGCTAGTAAAGTAATGCTCAAAATTCTCCAAGCCAGGCTTCATCATACGTGAAGCGTGAACTTCCAGATGTTCAAGCTGGTTTTAGAAAAGGCAGAGGAACCACAGATCAAATTGCCAACATCCACTGGATCATCGAAAAAGCAAGAGAGTTCCAGAAAAACATCTATTTCTGCTTTATTGACTATGCCAAAGCCTTTGTGTGGATCACAACAAACTGTGGAAAATTCTGAAAGAGATGGGAATACCAGACCATCTGACCTGTCTCTTGAGAAACCTGTATGCAGGTCAGGAAGCAACAGTTAGAACAGGACATGGAACAACAGACTGGTTCCAAATAGGAAAAGGAGTATGTCAAGGCTGTATATTGTCACCTTGCTTATTTAACTTATATGCAGAGTACATCATGAGAAACGCTGGGCTGGAAGAAACATAAGCTGGAATCAAGATTGCCGGGGGAAATATCAATAACCTCAGATATGCAGATGACACCACCCTAATGGCAGAAAGTGAAGAAGAACTAAAGAGCCTCTTGATGAAAGTGAAAGAGGAGAGTGAAAAAGTTGGCTTAAAGCTCAACATTCAGAAAACTAAGATCATGGCATCTGGTCCCATCACTGCATGGCAAATAGAAGGGGAAACAGTGGAAACAGTGTCAGACTTTATTTTTTGGGCTCCAAAATCACTGCAGATGGTGACTGCAGCCATGAAATTAAAAGACACTTACTCCTTGGAAGGAGGGTTATGACCAACCTAGATAGAATATTAAAAAGCAGAGACATTACTTTGCCAACAAAGGTCCGTCTAGTCAAGGCTATGGTTTTTCCAGTGGTCATGTATGGATGTGAGAGTTGGATGGTGAAGAAAGCTGAGCACCAAAGTATTGATGCTTTTCAACTGTGGTGTTGGAGAAGACTCTTGAGAGTCTCTTGCACTGCAAGGAGATCCAACCAGTCCATCCTAAAGATCAGTCCTGGGTGTTCTTTGGAAGGACTATTGTTGAAGCTGAAACTCCAATAATTTGGCCACCTCATGCGAAGAGTTGACTCATTGGAAAACACCCTAATGCTGGGAAGGATTGGGGGCAGGAGGAGAAGGGGACGACAGAGGATGAGATGGCTGGATGGCATCACCGACTCAATGGGCATGGGTTTGGGTAGACTCCGGGAGTTGGTGATGGACAGGGAGGCCTGGCGTGCTGTGATTCGTGGGATCGCAAAGAGTCAGACACGACTGAGTGACTGAACTGAACTGAAGGAGCAAAGAGGGCACAAGATTATGTAAAATCTGTAACTTTCCTTTCTTTTCCATCAGAATATTCTTTTTAGCCTTTCACGTGTAATCTTGTCTATTGTATTAGGATTACTTCATTTTCTGCAATAAACCAACACAGAACATTGTTCTTTAATCCTGTTCACTCCCATATCAGAGTGACTAGTTTGTACTTATACCGCACATCATCAGTGCCTGTCTCAGTTAGGGATGACCTACACAGTAAATACCTTGAAGGACAATGGAATAATAATCTCACTGTTTGCCCATGAGTAACGTCAAAGCCCCAGTCTTTTTTGGTTTCCAGAATTCTCAGGGAACATTTTTCCCTAAATCTTGTCATAGCAACTTACTTATTTACAGCTGTTTACAGGAAGCTTTTTGGCACACTGCTTTTACTCGGCTCTGGTCACTTTTTTTCCCTTTCAACTGACTCTGTTAAACCCATATGTCTTAGAGGTTTACAGCCACTGACTTTCTGTGCATCAAAAGTCCAAATATAACTTATGTAATCTTCACGTATCGTCTGCCATCCCCTTCTGCTCCATATCCATGGTTACTCCTTATGTGCAGTTTTGGTTCTAAGCGTTCAACCAACTACTTACTGTCTAGTAATTACTATTGTAAAAAAATATATATACAAGTAGGCCCATACCATTGAAATCCATGTTGTTTAACTTTCAATGGTATATATATATATAATCTAATTTGCAATTCTTTACTAATTGGCTAGACTTTCCCAGTGGCTCAGTGGTAAAGAATCTGCCTGCAATGCAAGAGATGTGGGTTTCATCTGTAGTGGGGAAGATCCCCTGGAAAAGGGCATGGCAACCCTGTCCAGTATGCTTGCCTAGAGAATCCCATGGACAGAGGAGTCTGGTGGACTACAGTCCATAGGGTTGCAAAGAGTCAGACACAACTGAAGTGACTGAGCACGCACGCACTAATTTACTGTTCTGTTAACTTCTAAAGGATAAATATGGTTTATTAGCTAGTCTGAAAGTTGACATCCTAATGTTGAATCTTCACAGTTTAACACATTTTGCTTCTAACTATTTATGATGCCTTCACACTTTTCCCTATACAGTATACTTATGATATGTGAAAAAAAGTGAAAGTGTTAGTTACTCAGTCATGTCCTACTCTTTCCAATGCTATGGACTGTAGCCCAGTCCATAGACATCAGGCTCCTCTGTCCATGGAATTCTCCAGGCAGAATACTAGAATAGGTAGCCATAATTATGATATAGTCATATCCAATTTAGCTTATGAATGTGAAGTAGATATATTTTGGTTCATACTCTGTAAAAATTTGTTTGAGTGATCTTGATGGAATCATCTATATTTGGATATATCATCTATATTAATTTTTATCTTTAGAGGTTCTTCAAAATAGACTTGAGATGGATTGCCTTACATGAATTACAATGAGTGCCTTGTCTGTGTTTTTGTTCTCCTTGTTTCGTAGTGTAATTCATTTTGCAGTAGGATATGCATCTATTTTAAAAATTCATTAAAAGCTTACTCTTATCTCCTACTGAATATGCCCCAAACTGTTTATGTAATGATTACCTTATTACTTGGAAAAATTTCAATTTCTCTGAAAAAAAATCCCCTTTTTAAATATATCAAGTTAGATTCTTCTGTTTTACCTTTTCAAATAGACTTTAATTTTTAGAACAGTTTTATATTCACATCAAAATTAAATGGAAAGTATAGAGAGTTGCCATACACTATCTGCCCACGCAGCACCCCAGCCCCACCTCTCCAATATCACCTTTCTCCACTAGATTGGCACATTTGTTACGACAGATGAACTGCATTGACAAATTATTGCTATCCAAAGCTCATGGTTTATATTAGGGTTTTCTCTTGGTGTTGTTCGTTCCATTGTTGTTTTTTCAGTCACTAAGTCGTGTCTGACTCTTTGTGACCCCATGGACTGCAGCACGCCAGGCTACTCTGTCCTCAACTGTCTCCCAGAGTTTGCTCAAATTCATGTCCATGGAGTGAAGAATGATGCTACCTAATCATCCCCTCCTCTGCCATCCCCTTTTCCTTCTGCCTTCAATCTTTCCGAGCAGCAGGGTCTTTTCCATAGAATTAGTTCTTCCCATCATATGGCCAAAGTATTAGAGCCTCAGCTTTGGCATCAGTCCTTCCAATCAATATACAGGGTTGATTTCCTTGAGGGTTGATTAGTTTGATCTCCTTTCTGTCCAAGGAATTCTCAAGAGTCTTCACCAGCACCATCAATTCTTCAGCACTCAGCCTTCTTTATGGTCCAATTCTCATATCTGTACATGACTACTGGAAAAATCCTAGCTTTGATTATATGGACCTTTGTCAGCAAAATTATATCTCTGCTTTTTAATACACTGTCAAGATTTGTCATAGCTTTCCTTCCAAGGAGCAAGCATCTTTTAATGTTTGGGCTGTAGTCACCATCCATAGTGATTTTGAAGCCCAAGAAAATAAAATCTGTCACTGTTTACATTCCCCCCTCCTATTTGCCATGAAGTGATGGGACCAGATGCCACGATCTTAATTTTTTGAATGTTGAGTTTCAAGCCAGCTTTTTCACTCTCCTTGTTCACCCTCATCAAGAGGCTCTAGTTCCTCTGTGCTTTCTTACTTTAGAGTGGTATCATCTGCATTTCTGAGGTTGTTGATATTTCTCCCAGCAATCTTGATTCGAGTGTGGGATTCATCCAACCCGACATTTCTTATGATGTACTCTGCATGCATATAAGTTAAATAAGCAGCATTACAATATACTGCCTTGTTGTACTCCCCTTTCCTAATTTTGAACCAGTTAGTTGTTCCATGTCTGGTTCTAACTGTTGCTTCTTGACCTGTATTCAGGTTTCTTAGGAGACGGGTAAGGTGGTCTGGTATTCTTATCTCTTTAAGAATTTTCCACAAGTTCTTGTGACCTACACAGCCAAAGGCTTCACCATAGTCAATGAAGCAGAAATTAATGTTTTTTCTGGAACTCCCTTGCTCTCTCCATGATCCATGTACATTCTATGGTATTAACAAATATATAATTACATATATCCACCATCATAGTATCATACAAAATAGTTTCTCATTCTAAAAATTCTATGTGCTCTGCCTACTTATCCCTTCTTCTCCCTTAATTCCTGGAAACCACTGATCCTTTTATTGTCTCCATAGTTTTGCCTTTTCCCAAATGTCAGAAACTCAAACCATACAGTATGTAGCCTTTCAGATTGGCTTCTTTCAAGAGTAATATGCATTTAAGATTTCTCCATGTATTTTTATGGCTTGGTAGCTCATTTATTTTTAGTACTCAATATTATTTCATCATCTAGATGTACCGTAGTTTATTTATACGTTCACCTATTGAAGGACATATTGGTTGCTTCCAGTTTTGGACAATGATGAATAAAGCTAATGTAAACATCTGTGTGCAGATTATTGTGTGGACATAAGTTTTCAACTTATTTGCATAAATACCAAGGGGTGTAATTGCTGGATCATGTATTAAGTGTATGTCTATATTCCAAAATGACTCTGCAATATGTATTCTCACTATCAGTGAATGAGAATTCCTATTGCTCTATATCATCTCTGCCATTTTGTGTTGTTAATGTTAGGACTTTTGTCATCCTAATAGGTGTTTGTTGGTATCTCATTGGTATTTTAACTTTCATTTCTCTGATGACATATGATGTTGAACATATTTTCGTATACTTATCTGTCATTTATGTATCTTCTTTGGTAATGTGTCTGTTAAGGCTTTTGATCCTTTTTTTAAATCAGTTTGTTTTTTATGGTTGAGTGTTAAGAGTCTTTTGTATTGGGTTGGTCAAAAAGTTCAGTTGGGTTTTTTCCATAAAATGTTGTGGAAAAACCCAAGCAAACTTTTTAGCCAACCCAGGACATTTAGAATAACAGTCCTTTATAAAACTTATCTCTTGTAAATATTTTCTCCCAGTCTGTGGCTTATCTTCTCATTTACTTCATAGCATCTCTCACAGAATGGCAGATTTTTATTTTAATTAAGTCCAACTTATCAATTATTTATTTTATTGATCATGTTTTAGATGTACTATCTAAAATATCCTTACTCAACCCAAGGTCATCTATATTTCCTCCTACTTTATCTTCTGGGAGTTTTATCGTTTTGTGTTTTACATTTAGATCTATGTTGTGATGGTATAAAGTCTGTTTAAATTCATTTTTTAGCATGTGGATATCTACATGTTTCAGCACCATTTGTTAAAAATACCATATTTTCTCCATTGTATTGTGTTTCCTCCTTTGTCAAAGATCAATGTTTTACTTGAAATAGTGTAATGATTGGTCCATTTCACCTGCCTTCACTAATCAAGTCATTTTAAGACTTGCTTGGGCGCCAAGCGGCAACTAGCCTAAGCAGTAAGATGTTTGCCCAAGTTGTTTTCCAGGAGCTTGGAGTCAGCTGCATCTAGTTCAAGATGAGTTGATTGAGACTGGATAGTATCACAGACCACTGACCCTTCAACTGGGCATGCTTGATGACCTTTTGAACATGCAGAGACCTGTAACTCAGGTATGTCTGTGTGTGGAATGATTCCTATACCTTTTCCCACACCTCAGATCACCCTGCTTCTTTATTTATTATCCATAAGAGCTCTGAACTCCTTGCTTTTAGGGAAGCAGATTCGAGACTAGTTCTCCAGTCTCCTTGGCCTTGGAGATAAACCCTCTTTGCTTAAACCTCAGTGTTTTGACTTGCTGTGCATTGGACAAAACCAACCTGGTTTGGTAACATACTTTTTTAATGTTTCTTGTTATTTGTTTCTTATATTCAAACTACTATTATGTCTTGCATGCATTTTTTTAATAGTCTAACCTTAGTTTAAACTTGCTACTTCATTATCAGTAACTAACCAAACAGAAACGATTCTGCTTACTAGCTTTTTAGAATTTCCTTCTAAATTCATGGATCTTTTAGGTTCAGTATAGCATCTAACTAATGGAAATAGAGGCTAACTATGCCTGCTCTTGCCTGGAAACACCCATGGACAGAGGAGCCTGCTAGGCTGCAGTCCATGGGGTCACTAAGAGTAGAACACGACTTCACTTTCACTCTCATGCATTGGAGAAGGAAATGGCAACCCACTCCAGTGTTCTTGCCTGGCGAATCTCAGGGACAGTGGAGCCTGGTGGGCTGCCGTCTATGGGGTCGCACAGAGTCGAACACGACTGAAGCGACTTAGCAGCAGCAGCAGCGTGCCTAAAAGGAGAAAATTTCTCATGTTTTAGTAAAGATGCAAATATTGATCACTATTTTGAAGAAACAGTTAGCATTTCTGAGTTAAAACTATAAAATAACCTGAAAAATGTTAAATGTTTGATACTGAGGAATGAACTTAAAAATAATGAGGATCACTGAGTTTTCATACCATGATAGTGGTAAATCTCTTTCTCTGCATGCATTGTAAACTGGCAGTGGAAGACCAAACATATTTTGTATTTGATACCATTTGATATGAAATGCTTGTTCAACACTGCACTAGTAAACTAAATGTGGTAATTTCAGTCAAAGTTAACAATGCCAGATACGGTGTTGGGAACAGAGAAAGTGACAGAGAGAGTGTATTTGCAAGACTGTTAAAAGTAAAAATAGTGAAATATGATGTGGAAAAAGATTGTCTAAGAGTCAAAAGACGGGTTCTAGAACCATGTTGCTGTCACTTAAAAGTATCTGTTTTATTCAACATAAATTGGAGAGTGAATAAGTAGTTGGTTTTATTTTGTCTTCTTCAGCTTTAAAATTCTAAACTTCTAATACAAGTCAAACACAATTCTGGGTTAATCTAGTTCAACTCAGCAGCTTTAGTGACTAATTTAAATATGTGTTTCCTTAAAACTACATGTTTTTAATAATAATATGTGTAAGAAATTTAAACTTCAAATTTTTCCACTATTTTTCCTTTTAAAGGTAAATCGATAATAAACACATACAAGTGATTGTGATGATTTGAATTTCCTACAAATTTCTGAGTTTTTATTTGGCATTTGTTTGGAAATCCAATTCAAGTACTCGGAATTACAGGATTTTAGGATTAATAGGAAAATTTTAATTCCATGTCCATCCCAACCTTAATTTAGGAAACAGTAAACTGAGGTACCGGAGAAGGCAATGGCACCCCACTCCAGCTGCAGTCCATGGGGTCGCTAAGAGTCGGACACAACTGAGTGATTTCACTTTCACTTTTCCCTTTCATGCACTGGAGAAGGAAATGGCAACCCACTCCAGTGTTCTTGCCTGGAGAATCCCAGGGACGGCGGAGCCTGGTGGGCTGCCGTCTATGGGGTCGCACAGAGTTGGACATGACTGAAGCGACTTAGCAGCAGCAGCAAACTGTGGTACAGAAAATGTAAATTGTACAGTGTCACATAGCTAATTGATGGTAAAGTTGGAAGAACAAGCTAGATTTCCTGATCTTCAGCCCAGTGACCTTTCCACAATAAGCTTAAAGTCCTTAGCAATTAGTATTGGTTCAATAATCCATTGATAAGACATTTAATTCTTTATTTGACAGAAATAAGTTTTGACACACATTAATTCATTTTATCCTTTCAACATCCCTGAAGGTTATTATCATTTTCATTTTTATACACACATTAGAAGAGATGAAGTATTATTCCCAAGGTCATATAACTAATAAGGAATGAAGTATGAATTTGAAGCATCACTTTTGCCTGACTCCAGATCCTAACCACTTTCAAGGCATTAACTTAACTTCTTCAAGTTTCCACTGAACATTAGGATAATAATTGTTCTGAAGGGCACCTTAGTATGTCTTTCAAATTGGTCTTTATCAGGGCTTAGTAATAATCCAAATTTATCCAAATTTATGGTTATTTTCTGGTACTGCTCTATTGTGAGGCTTTCCTTAAAGTGAGGCTGACATTAGGATATGTGCAGTAATAAATGGGATAAATAGGGTGCTTATATAAGTTTATTAACTAATCACTATGGTTGATTAGAAGTGATTTACACAGTATTTCATACTTTGAACATATTTTTACTGTATTTGTGTGTTTTAATGCACATATTGAGAATTGTTCTGAACATCTTAGTTTCATACTATCAAAATGATCTTAAATGCTGATCCAAAGTCCGATATATAACTTTTCTGAGAATCTTAGAGTCAACTTTCAGAATAAAAAGTTGTCACTAGAGGTTTCCCAATGCCTTCCTACTGCATTTCTGAATTAACAACAAATGCAGATTTGTCTTTGATGGCTCTTTTATAGCTGCATGCAGCTGGAGAAAAACCAACTGCCAAGGGAACTCAATTTTCTTTATCATCAATTTGACATTGGTTAACAGATGGCTTCTGGATACCATGGTAGTCTTCTTAATTTGTCTTTTTATGTAGTGCTGCAAATACCCTTGGTTAATTGCCTGATTATTACATCTAATTCTTTGTCAACAATATACCTCATTGTTTTGGAACATATCCTAGGAGATAGGTTATAAAAGGCAGATATTTGAGTGTTGAACTGCTACCATGCATTTGAAACATAAAGCAGGATACCTAAAGGAAGACAAATATATTCAAATATTCCCATCTTAAAATACAAGATGCTTTCTCTGAATTATTCCATTTCTCCAGAATACTGTGGAGTATCAAGAGCTGATGTAATACAAAAGATAGAAGAAAATAGATCTAAAAAAACCCCAAAAAACAAATTGAAAACAAATTCAGAGACACTTTAAGGTAAAACATCTTTCCAAGTGAACATTAACCTAAGGTTAATTACAACTGAAGTCATTTTTTTTCTTTTCTTTTTTGAATTTAAGTAGAATTTAAATATTACACCTGGGAGAGTGAAAATTTTTCCACTGTTTCAAAGAGTATGTAAAAATCAGCATACAGTTGGTTGAATCTTTGGCATTCCTTAAAATGCAAATATGAACCATTTCTCTGACTACTTTGAAAATTCAAAGAAATGAACAAACTTTTAAAATAGAGTTTGAGAGAGCTGATTCAATCAGAAAATATTGCACACAGTATTACATATACAGGCATTCTTGTACATATACAAAGAGGACAATTCAATACATGATGAAAATTCATTTGATCATTATAGTATTACCTTAGGTTCCTTATGTTGTCCATTATGACAGTGGTATATTGACTTCCCAAACATACCAATTAAAACAATTATCATTTTTTAAAATTTTTTTCTTAGTTTTTATTTTCTTTTATTCATTGTTAAATAGTAAGGCTAAAAGCTTTCTCAGAAAATGGCACAGAATTATATTTTTGCTTACTATTGTACTTTAACAAGATAAATTGCTCATTTACTTTTTTAAGCATTTAAATAGATTCAAAAAATGAACTCAATAAAATCAGAAAACCTGCAAAATAGTACTTTACAGCCATTATTATAGAAGATTAAAACTATAACTAATAGTAAATATTCTGTTGAAGTTTATGTTGCCACCCATGAGATATGAAAGTTCTTAGTAATTAGTCTAAAACGTAAACTTGGCAATCACGAAAAAATTTGATATTTCGAAGTAGATTTTATTACTATTTAATTGTCAAAGAAAGTCCATTTGGAGAAAGCTGTAAGTTCTTCAGCTGTTCCTTAGAAAACCCAGATTTAGCCATTGAGCTACATAAACCACAAGGATCATTTCTAAAGAATGTCTTCAATATCAAAGTTGTGTATTTGCAATTAAGTAATTAAAAATAATACAAAGTGAATTCACATATGTGAAATCTTAAGAGTTAATTTAATAATGCTTCTGTTGTGTTCACTTCCCTTTCTTTTCACTTCTGCCCTTTTAACATATACCGTCTTGTTCAAAGTGACAAGCAGATGAAACTAGTTATTAGCCTCTAGCCTTCTAATATAATAATGTAGTAGAATGAAAAACAGAGAAGGCGATGGCACCCTACTCAAGTACTCTTGCCTGGAAAACCCTATGGACGGAGCCTGGTAGGCTGCAGTCCATGGGGTCACGAAGAGTCCGACACGACTGAGCGACTTCACTTTCACTTTTCACTTTCATGCATTGGAGAAGGACAAGGCAACCCACTCCAGTGTTCTTGCCTGGAGAATCCCAGGGACAGCGGAGCCTGGTGGGCTGCTGTCTATGGGGTCGCACAGAGTCGGACACGACTAAAGCGACTTAGCAGCAGCAGCAGCAGAATGAAAAAAGAAAAACCTTGACTAGAAGAAGTCTTTGGTTAAATTTTATGCTCTAACACTTGCTACTTGTGTCATGCAAGGAAAATAATCATCAGAAAGTAGCACTGCTAGTACCTATTTTATAGGAATGCTGTAAGAAATGTTATATGTAAATATTTTATAGTGCTTAGCAGAGTACAAAATTGAGTCTCAATATTTTCTTTCCTTTCAAAATATAGTCTGCCAACAAGATCCAGAAAAACTGAGTCAAAATTCACCCTGTGACTTTCTTTTAATCAATAAAATATGGGAAAAGTAATGAGCTCATTCAATGATTATGTTATATAAGACTCCCTTGCTGGTTTTGAAGAAGTAAATAACCATTTTGAGAGGCTTAGTTGGCAAGGACCTGAGGGAGGCCTTTAGGAGGTGAAGGCACCTTCCAACCAAGAAGGAGCAAGAAGTCAGGGCCCTTAGTTTATAAGCACAAGAAAATGAAGTCCTCTGTCAATTCTAGTGACTCTGAAGCAGAGTCTTCCCTATTCTATCCTCCACACAAGAATCCAGATTTGGCCGTTATATTATTAATAGCATTCTTCCCAAGAACCCAGTTAAGATATAACTAGATTCCAGACTCACAGACACTATGGAATAATAAATTTATGTATTATAAGCTGCTAAATTTATGCTAATTTGTTATGCAGCAATAGGAAAACTGATCTAGTAAATTCCCTTGGCTAAATTCTATTTTTTTCCTTGTTTTGTATTTCTTTAAAACATGTGAAAACAAATTTATGAATCTGAGCTTTTTGAAACCATTAAAATCACAAAGCTTTATACAGTGTATCACTCTACATACATGTATCAGCTTCATCTTCCTCCGCAAAGGCAGTCACCATTTACTGCTTCACATTTTTACCTCTGGTGAAATAGTCTTCCAAATTCATAAATCTATAGGGAGATTTAAAATTATTTAAAACTTTTTCTAATATTTGTCATGTACAAAAAGAAAATGTTTATTGATCCTTGGTTTTAGAGAGATGTGAAAGCTAGGAACTACTTGCAAGGAACTACTGTACTATGTAATGTTATATCTTAAATTTCATGGACAATCTGTGATCTGAAAAAAAAAAAAAAGGGAGGCAATGAGCCCAATCAGTAGAAGACTATTTTAAGAAAGATTCTTATGCAGTATTGCTGCCAACTGGCCATATATTACAGAAACTTATTCTTGTCTCTATACCCTTAATTTACACAATTCAGATTATGTTTTATAGATATAAGCACTTTGTGATTTGTGAGTGTTTTATTGTTCATAATGGTGCCTGGTGATTTTCAAACCTGGCTGATCACAAAATCATACTCAAAGTGTATTATTACTCATTTTTATTGTTGATGTTATTATTTTGATCATTATCATCAATAGTTATCATCTCTGGATATTCTGATTCTGTAAATTTGGGATGTGGCTATGGAATCTGTGTTACAATAACTTCACAGATTATTCTGATCAACTTGATTGGGAAACAATTTAGAGATTTCATTCGTACACATATAATACTATAATAGTCTATACCATCTCATCCTTCAGAAGACAGACATAAGATGCAAGAAGTACAATTCCACAGCCTCCAGAACAAAAACCACAATCTTAGAAAGCTAACCAAAATTATCACATGAATCAAAGCCCTGTGTAACTCATGAAGCTATGAGCCATGCCATACAGGGCCACCCAAGATGGACGGGTCATGTTAGAGAGTTCTGACAAAATGGGATCCACTGGAGAAGGGAATGGCCAACTGCTCCAGTATTCTTGCCTCAAGAACCCCATGTACAGTACAAAGAGGCAAAGAGATATGACACCAGTAGATGAGCCCCCCCCCAGGTCAGGAGGTGTCCAATATGCTATGGGGGAGAAACAGAGAAATAGCTCCAGGAAGAATGAAGAGGCTGGGCCAAAGCCAAGATGATGTTCAGTTGTGAATGTGTCTGGTGGCAAAAGTAAAGTCCGATGCTGTAAAGAACAGTATGGCACAGGGACCTGGAACGTAAGGCATGAATCAAGGTAAACTGGACGTGGTCAAGATTGAACGTTGACATCTTAGGAATCAGAAAATTAAAGTGGACAGGAACAGGCAAATTTAATTCAGATGATCATTATGTCTATTACTATAGGCAAGAATCCTTTAGAAGAAATGGTGTAGCCCTCATAGTCAACAAAAGAGTCTGAAGTGCAGTACTTGGGTACAATCTCAGAAAGAACAGAATGTATCAGCTTGTTTTCAAGGCAAACCATTCAATAGCAGAGAAATCCAAGTCAGTGTGCCAACCACTAATGGCTAAGAAGATGAAGGTTCTATCAGAACCTACAAGACCTCATAAAACTAACGCCAAAAAAAGATGTCCTTCTCATCATAGGAGATTGGAATGCAAGAGTAGGAAGCCAAGAGATACCTGCAGTAACAGGCAAGTTTGGCCTTGAAGTAGAAAATGAAGCAGGGCAAAGACTAACAGAGTTTTCCCAAGAGAACACGCTGGTCATAGCAAACACACTCTCCCAACAACACAACAGACAACTCTGCACATAGACGTCAGTGGATGATCAATACTGAAATCAGATTGATTATATCCTTTGAAGATGGAGAAGCTCTATAGAGTCAGCAAAAACAAGACCTGGAACTGACTGTGGCACAGATCATGAGCTCCTTATTGTAAAATTCAGGCTTAACTCGAAGAAAACAGGGAAAACCACTAGACCATTAGGGTATGACCTAAATCAAATCCCTTATGATTATACACTGGAGGTGACAAACAGATTCAAGGGATTAGATCTAATAGACAGTGCCTGAAGAGCTATAGATGGAGATTCTTTGTACAGGAGGTGGTGACCAAAACCATCCCAAAGGAAAAGAAATGCAAGAAGCAAAATGGTTATCTGAGGAGGCCTTACAAATAACTGAGAAAAGAAGAAAAGTGAACAGAGAAAGGGAAAGATATACCCAATTGAATGTAGAGTTCCAGAGAATAGCAAGGAGAGACAAGAAAGCCCTCATAAGTGAACAATGCAAAGAAGTAGAGGAAAACAATAGAATGGGAAAGACTAGAGATTTCAAGAAAATTAGAGATACCAAGGGAACATTTCATGCAAAGATAGGCACAATAAAGGACAGAAATTGCAAGGACATAACAGAGGAGAAGAGATTAAGAAGAAGTGGCAAGAACACACAGAATAACCGTACTTAATGACCAGGATGACTATGATGGTGTGGTCACTCACCTAGAGCCAGACATCATTTAATGTGAAGTCAAGTGGGCCTTAGGAAGCATTACCATTAACAAAGCTAGCAGAGGTGGTGGAATTTTAGCTGAGCTACTCCAAATCCAAAAAGATGATGCTGTTAAAGTGCTACACTCAATATGGCAGCAAATTTGGAAAACTCAGCAATGGCCACAGGACTGGAAAAGGTCAGCTTTCTCTCCAATCCCAAAGAAAGGTGATGTCAAAGAATGTTCAAACTACCATACAATTGTGCTTATTCCACATGCTATCAAGGTAATGCTCAAAATCCTTCAAGCTAGACTTCAACAGTACATGAATGGAGAACTTCCAGATGTACAAGCTATATTTTAAAAAGACAGAGGAAACTGAAATCAAATTGCCAACATCCGTTGGATCATAGAAAAAGCAAAGGAAGTCCAGAAAAAGAAATATTAAAAACTTCTGCTTCAACCGACTATGCTAAAGCCTTTGACTGTGTGGGTCACAACCAACTGTGGAAAATTCTTAAAGAGATGGAAATACCAGACCATCTTATCTGTCTCCTGAGAAACCTGTATGCAGGTCAAGAAGCAATAGTTAGAACCAGACTTGGAAGAACAGACTGGTTCAAAATTGGGAAAGGAGTACATCAAGGCTGAATATTGTTACCCTGCTTACTTAACTTTTATGCAGAGTACATTATGCAAAATGTCGGGTTGGATGAATCCTAATCAGGAATCAAGATTGCTGGGAGAAATACCCACAACCTGAGACATCCAGTTGATACCACTCTAATGGCAGAAAGCAAAGAGGAACTAAAGAGGCTCATAATGAAGGTGAAAGATGAGAGTGAAAAAGCTGGCTTCAAACTCAACATTCAAAAACTAAGAGCTTGGCATCTGGTCCCATCACTTCGTGGCAAATAGAAGGGGGAAAAGTGGAAACAGTGACAGATTTTATTTTCTTGGGCTCTAAAATCACTGCGGACAATGACTGCAGCCATGAAATTAAAAGACGCTTGCTCCTTGGAAGAAAAACTATGGCAAACCTAGACAGTATATCAACAAAGCAGAGACTTCTCTTTTGCCTGCAAAGGTCCATATAGTTAAAGCCATGGTTTTTCCAGTAGTTATTTAAGGATGTGAATGTTTGAACCATAAAAAAGGCTGAGTGCCAAAGAATTGATGCTTTTGAATTGTGGTGCTGGAGTAGAATCTTGAGAGTCCTTTGGACAGCAAGGAATTCAAACCAGTCAATCCTAAAGGAAATCAACCCTGAATATTCACTGGAAGGACTGATGCTGAAGCTGAAGCTCCAATACTTCGGCCATTTGATGCAAAGAGCCAGCTCATTGGGAAAAGACCTTGATGCTGGGAAAAATTCAGGGCAAAGGAAGAGGGGGCAACTGAGGATGAGATAGTTCGCTGGCATCACCAACTCAATGGACATGAGTTTGACCAAACTCTGGGAGATAGTGAAAGACAGGGAAGCCTGGCCTGCTGTGGTTCATGGGATTGCAGAGTCAGACAGGACTTAGTGACTAAACAACAATGGTCTGCAAGTCACTGTAAGCTACAGTAAGCTACATGATAGGAAAAGCAATCACTCTGGTATAGATTATATGAAAAAACAATTGCAAATGAAAACAGTGTAAGAAATCTTTCCTAACATTTTATTTTCCTTTCTCATTTGATGTATTTTTATTGATTCTTGCCCTGGAGGTTATTTTGTGTCCACAGCAAATCACATCTTCTCCTTGTCTCCTATCCAGAAATTCTCCTTCCCTTAGAAGCTCTGATGCTGGAAATCTTTAAAATCATCAGCCAAGGTTCAACTATACAGGTCAGTGTTTCTAGTCTTCCTTGTTTTGGGCTTCCTTTTCTCCCTGGTGGATGAAAGCAGGGAGCTGACAGTATCATCTCGTGTTCTGTTGTAATTAAATTCGTTAGCTGTACTTCTTATTCAGAAGTTGCTTTTGACTTATACATTAACTTAATTTTTTTGACATAACATTCTTCAAGCATAGCATATAGTGTATGTACTTTGTTATAAATATGCAGTGTTTTGGCTATACATGATCAGGAAATGAACATTGTAGTTGTTATTTTGTGGTTATGGAGACTCAAGCAATTATAGGAGGATCTAACCTCAAATATAAGAGAACTGTAGCTGCCTTCCTTTCATCTTCTCTAATCCTTTTAAATAGGTAGCTAGCTAACTTGCTAGCTAGGATTCACATATCATAAAGATTACTCTTTCAAAGTGCACAACTCATTGGTGTCTGGTATATTCACAGAGTTCTACAATTATCACTGCTGTCTAATTTTAGAACTTTTTTTATCACCCCTAAAATAAATCACATGTATATTATTCACCTTCTATCTCCTCAGCCTCTGACATCTAATCTACTTTGACATCTAATCTACTTACTGTCCTTATGGATTTTATTATTCTGGAAATTTCATATAAATTGAATCATATACTACGTGGTCTGTTGTGACTGGTTTATTTCACTTAGGATGTTTTCAGCGTTTATTTATATTGTAGCATGTATCAGTACTTCATTCCTTTTTTGTAGCAAAATAATATTATATTGTATGAGTATACCACATTTTGTTTACCCATTCATTAGTTGATGGACATTAGTTTGTTTCCACTTTTGGACCATTATAAACAAGGAGTCTATGAACAATCAAGTACATGGTCTTTAACGTACACATTTTTTTTCATTTATCTTTGATATATATCTGGGAGTGAGTTTTCTGGTTTATACTGTAACTTATATCTAATATTTTGAGGAAATGCCAAACTGTCTCTCAAAGCAGCTAAACCATTTTAGACTCCCATCATCAATATATGAGGTTTAAAATTTCTCCACATTCTTGTTTACACTTATTATTGCCTTTCTTTTTAATTTTAACCATCTTAGTGGCTATCCCATTGTGGATTTCATTTGCAATTCCCTAATGACTAATAATATTGAACATCTTTTATGCAGTTATTAGCCATTTGTCTGTCTTCTTTGAAATAACATCTGTTCAAAATCTTTGCCTATTTTTTAATTGGGTTGTTTTGTATTACTGGGTTGTAAGAATTCTTTTTATATTCTGGGTATAAATTTCATGTCTTATCACATTCTTGGTGGTGTCCTTTGAATCAGAAAAGAAATTTCATTTTGTTCCCTCAGTTTTTTTTAATTGTGGTAAAATACACATAACATAAAATTTACCACCTTAACCATTTTAAAGTATACAGTTTAGTGGTATTAAATGCATTCATATTATGCAATCATCACCACCATCTTTTCAGAACTCTTCTCATCTTGCGAAGGCTAAAACTATATTCATTCACTGATAAACTCCCCATTTCACCCTCCTTCCAACTCCTGGCAAACATCATTTTCCTTTTTGTCTCTATAATTTTATTACTCTAGATACCTCATATAAGTCTGCATCCTTGCTAACACTTTTTGTTGCAGTGATCCTATTTGATGTGAAGTGCTATATCAGTGTGATTTTGATTTGCATCTTCCTAGTGAATAAAAATGTTGAGCATATTTGCGTGTGTTTGTTGACCATTTGTATGTCTTCTTTGGAGAATCATCCAAATCCTTTGCCAATTTTTGAATTGAATTGCTTGATTTTTTGTGGTTGGAGTTTCTATACATTCTGCATTGTAATCCCTTACCAGATATACATATATAAATATTTTCTCCCATTCCACAGGTTGCCTTTTCACTCTGTTAATTGTGCCATTTGATACACAGGAGTTTTTAATTTTAGTGAAGCCCAATTTGTCTACTTTTCTTCTTTTATTTTCTGCATCCTTTGTGTCATACCCAGGAGATCATTGCCAAATCCAATATCATGAACTTTATGCCCCATATTTTCTTCTAAGAGTTTTTTTCTTTTTTAATTTTTATTGGAGTATAGTTGATTTACAGTGTTGTGTTAGTTTCAGGTATACAGCAAAGTGAATCAGTTACACTAAGTGAAGTAACTCAGACACAGAAAGACAAATAACATATGATATCACATGTGGAATCAAAAAACATGGTATGGATGAATTTGTTTACAAAACAGAAATAGAGTCACAGATACAGAAAACAAACTGATTACTAGGGTATAAGAAGTGGGGAGGAATAAATTGGGAGATAAGGATTGACATATATACACTACTATATATAAAATAGATCACTAATAAGAACCTGCTGTATAGCACAGGGAGTTGTACTCAATACTCTATTGTCCTATATGGGAAAATAATATAAAAAAAATAGTGGATATATGATATGAAAAAGAAATTTTATTTTGATTGAAACCAATTTATTTTTATTTTCTTTTGTTACTTGTGCTTTTGGTATTATAATCTAATAAATCATTGTCTAATGATTATATTAGATTAGACAATGATCACAAATTGTTGTCTAATCTAAAATCACAAAGATCATGGTTTCTTCTAAGAGTTTTATAGTTTTAGCTCTGTCATTTAGGTCTGTGAGCCATTTGTAGTTAATACTTTCTTTGGTGTGATGTAGGGAGTCCAGATTCATTCTTTTCATGTTGCTATGCAGTTGTCCTCACACAATTCAATAGTTCAGAAGGTTTTTCTTTTCCCCATTGGGTTGTCTCGGTACCTATGTCAAAAATCAATTAACCATAAATTAATCTATATGTTACCCTTTCTGAACTGATCACTTATATGTACCTTTATATATATACCACACTCTCTTGATCACTCTACCTTTTTAGTAAGTTTTAAAATAAGATAGAATAACTCTTCCAATTTTGTTTTTCCAAATGATTTTGGCTATTCTGGGTCCGTTGAATTTCCATATAAATTTTAGGATCACTTTGCCAATTCTTGCAGAAATGCAATTGAGATTTTGTTAATGATAGCTTTGAATGTATAGATGAAGAGGGATCAATATTGGGTTATTTAATTCATGAAAATTGATTACCTCATTTATTTATATATTGATTTCTTTCCTCAGTGTGGTGTTGTTTTCTGCATACTGATACCATGCATACTTTTTATATTTATCCTTAAGTGTTTCATTCTTTGGTTGATTCTTTTTGAATTTCAAGTTCCAGTTCCCCATTGCTGGCATATATAAAAGCAATAGAGCCTTGTATATGGACCGTGCATCCTGGGACCTTGCTATACTTACATAGTTTCAAGGTTTCTTTGAAGATTCTTTGGAATTTTCTACACAGACAGTCATGTTGCATGCAAATAAAGACTTTTATTTCTTCCTTTTCAATCTGCATATATTAAAATTAAATTTGTAGTCTGCTGCTATAGCTACAACTTCTCACACAATACTGAATAGGAATGGAGAGAGAGGTGACGATTGAATTGTTCTCTAGAAGGGAAAATCTCTTACCACTAAGTAAGATGTTAGCTGCATTGTTTGCTGTCAGTGTCATAATTAGTTTAATATGCTATCTCATTTGGTTTGCTAGTATTTTTTTGAGAATTTCTGCATGTATGTTCACAGGAATATTGGTGTATAGCTTTCTTTTCTTATGATTTCTTGGTCTGGTTTTAGTATGGTCATATTGACCTAATAGAATGAGTTGGGAAATATTTCTTCCTCTTCTTTTATTTGGAAGATAACGTGAAGATTACGTGAAAAATTGGTGTTGATTCTTTAAATGTTTAGTAAGATTCACCAGTGAACCATCTTGATGTGGGTTTTTCTCTGTGGAAAGTTTTTAAATTACAAATTTAATTTCTTTGCCTGTTACAATTTATTTCAGGTTTCATATTTTATATTGAGTCACTTTCAGTAGTCTGTTTCTAGGAAAATTTCCTTTCTACTTTGTTGACATATAGTTGATCATAGTATTCTTATAATTCTTTTTACCTCTATAAAGTCAGTAGTAACAACTACTTTCTAATTACTTATTTTAGTAATTTGATTTCTTCGTACACATTCTCTCTCTCATTCTTTGGTTCAATCTAATGAAAGATTAGTGAACCAACTTTTGATTCCATTGATTTTTTTTTCTATTCTTTGGTTTATTTCCACTCTAATTTCTATTATTTCCTTCCTTGTACTTACTTTGGACTTACATTGCTTCTTTACTAATTTCTTAATGTGGAAGGTGAAGTTGATTAGATATCTTTCTGTTTTATTCATGTGTGTGCTCAATTGTATATGACTTTTTGTGACTCCCATGGAATGTAGCCCACTAGGCTCCTCTGTCCAAAGGATTATCCAGGCAAGAATACTGGAGTGGGTTGCCATTTCTTCCTCCAGGGAACCTTCCCAATACAGAAATCAAACCCGTGTCTCCAGCATCTCCTGCATTGCAGGTGGATTCTTTACCAGGGAGGCACCAGGGAGGCCTCTAGGTATTCATAAATAATAATTTTCTCCATGCACAGTTTTAACTGAATTCCTTAATTTTTGTCATGTTGTATATTCATCTTCATATATCTCAAAGTATTTTTTATTTTTCTTTAACCCACTAGGAATTTGACTGCACTGTTTAGTTTCCACCCATTTCTGAAATTCTCTAGTTTGCATCTGTTATTTCTAATGTCCTTTCACTGTAGTAAGAGAACACATTTTTCATGATTTATGCCATCTTAATTTTATAATTAATAGCACTTTACATTTAGTAAAGCTTGCTTTATGGTTTAATATATGATCCATATTTGGGAATGTGCTATATGTGCTTAAAAATGTTTACTTCTATTGTTGGGTGGAGTGTTTTAATTGTGTATTAGATCAACTTCATTCATTGTGTTTTTCAAGTCTTCTATTTCCTTGTTAATCTTATGCTGAATCTTGCTCTCCATTATTCAAAGTGGAGTATTGAAGTTTCTCCAACTGCTGTTTAATTATCCATCTATCCCTTCATTTATGTCAGTTTTCAATTCATGCATTTTGTGCGTTCTATTACTAAGCACATGTGCTTATAATTGTTATGTCTCTTTGATGATTGGTCCCCTTTTCACTGTAAAATGTTTTTTTTTTTCCAGTAACAATTTTTGCCTTAAAGTTTATTCAATCTGAAATTATCAATAATATTGCCTCTTTGACTCTCTTTGGTTTATGGGTTGCATGATATATCTTTTTCCATTCTTTTATTTTCAGTCTATGTCTTTGTATATAAAGGATGTCTCTTACAGGCAGGTCAAAATTGGATCATTTTTTTAAATTCAGCCAATTCTTACCTTTTGTTTGGAATGCTTAATCCACTTACATTTAATGTAATTACTAATAAGATAAAGTTTAGATCTGCTGTTTTGTAATTTGTTTTCTATGTGCCTTATGTCTTCATCAGTCCTCTATTCCTTCATTGCTGCCTTCTTTGATGTTAAATAGATCTTTTTCTTGGGTGCTATATTCATTTCTTTGTTGTTGATTTATTGTAGCTTGATATATCTTTTAAAATTGTTGTCTGAGGATTACAAGTAACATCTTAATTTATAATAGTCTAATTTAATGTCAACTTAATTTCAATACTACACAAAAATTCTGTGCCCAGAAGCTGGATATAGAATTCTTCGTTGATATCCTCTTTCAACACTTTGCCTTCTGGCTTCCACTCTTTCTGGTGCAAAGTCAACTCAATTTTATTGAAGATACCTTGTATATGATTTTTCCCCTCTTGCTGACTTCAAGATCCCTTCTCTATTTTTGACCTTTCACAACTTGACTAGGATGTATTTGGGTATGGATATCTTGAGTTTAACCTATTTGAAGTTAATTGAGGTTCTCAGATAATGTAGATGAATATCCTTTATCAAATTGGGAAGTTTTTCACTTTCCCATGATTAGAGACATAATGTTTCTAATGTTCTTTCTGTTCCTTTTCTGGACTCCACTTCTTGACTACTGTTACGTAATATCGGTACATTTCAAGGTGTTCAAGGGTTCTTTGAAGCTGGTTAATTTTATGTATTGTTTCCTCTTTCTCTTCCTCAGAAATAATTGAAAAAATCTTAATTGACCTACCTTCAATGTTAACCTCTTGTCAGCTCAAATCTGCTTTTGAGCAATTCTAATGGATTTTTATTTCAGTATTTAATTGTTTTTGTCTCTTGATATTCTCTATATAGTCAGATATTGTTCTCATACTTTTCTTTAATTCTTAAGATATGGCTTCCTTTACTTTTTGAAAGTATTTGTAATAGCAGATTTATACAATTTTTCTAGTAAGTCCAACACCTGGTTTTCCTAAAAGATTATTTTTTTGTTGTATTAATTTTTTTCTTTCTGTTTATAGGTCATACATTTATTTTTCTCTGTATATCTTATATTTTTAAATAGGAAACTGAACACTTGAAATAATATGGATACTCTGGAAATGAGATTTCTGTTCATCATCAGAGTTTGTTGTTGTTATTTGTCAGTGATTTTCCTAGACTAACTCTGTGAAGCTTATATTCTTTGTCATGTGTGGCCACTGAAGTTTCAGCTAACTTAGTTGTCAACTAATGATGGAATAGATGTTTTATTAAATGCCTTGAGCCAGTAGGTCTCCCAACGTTTGCAGAGAGGCTTTCCGTATTTGATGTGGTGTGATTTTAAGTCTCCTGCTGAATTATGCCTCATCCTTCATTTCTAGATTGTGTAGATCCTCAACTAGAGGTGAGAGGTTAGGAAACACTTAGGTATTCTGAGACATACACACATACTCAGGAATAATTTGGAGCCTATCAAAGCCCCATATAGGCATCTCATAATACATATTTTCCTTTTAAGTTCTTTGGCTACACTCTTATTTGGTTAAACCAGTGTCACTTTGTCTGGGAACTTCAAGAGTAAACAATTGATGCTGATTATTTTTGGCAAACACCCTAGGGTAGAGTTTTCCCACTGAGAAAGCTCTGTTTCAGATCAGATGAAAAGCCTTTTGAGGGGACCTTTTCCTGAGATCTACTAGATAAATAGTGAAAAGTGAAAGTTGTTCAGTTGATTTTGATTCTTTGTGACCTGTGGACTGTAACCTGCCAGGCTCCTCTGTCCATGGAATTCTCCAGGCAAGAATACTGGAGTGAGTAGCCAATTCCCTTTTCCAGGGGATATTCCCAACCCTGGAATCAAACCTGGGTCTCTTGCATTGCAGGCAGATTCTTTACCACCTGAGCCACCAGGGAAACCCAATACTAGATAAATAAATGGATGACAATTCTCTGTGTCTTTTATGGCAGCTCTGTGTCTATTAGACGGCTGGTTTTTAAGGCTACCACAGAGCTGGCAAGAGGAAAATATGATCAGTTCAGCTCAGTCGCTCAGTCATGTCCGACTCTTTGCGACCCCATGAATTGCAGCACGCCAGGCCTCTCTGTCCATCACCAAATCCCGGAGTCCACCCAAGCCCATGTCCATCGAGTCAGTGATGCCATCCAACCATCTCATCCTCTGTCATCCCCTTCTCCTCCTGACCCCAATCCTACCCAGCATTAGGATCCTTTCCAATGAGTCAACTCTTTGCATGAGGTGGCCAAAGTATTGGAGTTTCAGCTTCAACATCAGTCCTTCCAATGAACACCCAGGATTGATCTCCTTTAGGATGGACTGGTTGGATCTCCTTGCAGTCCAAGGGACTCTCAAGAGTCTTCTCCAACACCACAGTTCAAAAGCATCAATTCTTCGGCGCTCAGCTTTCTTCATTGTCCAACTCTCACATCCATACATGACCACTGGAAAAACCATAGCCTTGACTAGATGGACTTTTGTTGGCAAAGTAATGTCTCTGCTTTTAAATATGCTATCTAGGTTGGCCATAACCTTCCTTCCAAGGAATAAGTGTCTTTTAATTTCATGGCTGCAATCACCATCAGCAGTGATTTTGGAGCCCCCAAAAATAAAGTCTGACACTGTTTCCATTGTTTCCCCATCTATTTCCCATGAACTGATATAGGGCAAGTTAAAACATCATATTTATTGTTCTTACTGAGATTTAGCTGTTTGTTTGCTTTTTTTTTTCTGTTGTTTTTTGGTATAAATCATTCATGGATTTTTAAAGCTTCTTCTGATTTCCAGAATTTTGAAACAGCTGATTTTGACAAACTTATTTTTTTGTCTTCTGCTTGGTTTTTACAAAGGAACAGTTTTTCGGAGGTCCTTACTCTGCCATTTCAGAAATGATTTCTTCTCCTTAACCTAATTCTAAAGCAAGGAATATTAAATCTCTCACTATGTGTAGGAATTTGATATTATCATTGTCAGGCTCCTTTGTCCATGGGATTTTCCAGGCAAGAATACTAGAGTGAGTTGCCATTTCCTTCTCTAGGGGATCTTTCCAATCCAGGGATAGAAACTGGGTCTCCTGAAGTGTAGGCAGATTCTTTACCAACTAAGCTACCAGGAAAGATCCACTACATGTAGGAATTTCATATTATCATTTGAGTTACATTAATAGGAAAGAACTTGCTAAATAATTCAGAGTAAACCTTATTCCCAGTGTTGGATAGAAGGACATATCTACTTATGCTCTAGTCTAGTTCAGGATCACTGTAATTGCTCCATGACTTCACAACTTCACAGTACAATTTAAGAACTGCATTGACTACTCAAAGTTATAAACAATAGTTCTGATTTTTCAGTAGTATGTTTTAGGCCCATCATTTTAATGCTTTAAAACATGGACTTGTGTTTATCTAAATTTCATAGATTTGTATTTTATTCCCAGTATTAATTAGTGTGATTGGCTCTCAGTATCTATGAAATCTTTTCTTAGACTATAAATTCTTTGAAGACTGAGTCTTCTTTGTGTTCAATTATTAATATATCTCATCTTGTAAAGTGTCTTGTACTTTTTGTTACTTACTCAATCTAGAAAATATATTAAGAACCTAGTATATACCAGTTACTGTTACTTATAGCAGAGATAAAAGATGGAAAAAAGTGTACATTGAAGCCCTTATTTCTCCTAGAAATTTAATGAATATTCTTCGTTTGTATCCTTAGCACAATATATTCTTATGTGTTTAAATTTTCCTGCATCTTAGTGAGTACCAAAGAGAACAAATGAGACCTTAATAGAACATTGAATATAAAGTATCACAGTGTGCTTACTTTGAATGTTTATGAAAATTGCAGGGGACTTCCCTGGTGGTCCATTAAGAAGGACCAATGCAGGGGATGTGGGTTCAATCCCTGGTCTGGGAACTAAGATCCCACACGCCATAGGGCAACTAAACCTGCAAACCACAACTGAAGAGCCTGCGCACCACAACTACCGAGCTTGCACACTCTAGAGCCCACGCTTCCCAAGAGGAGAAACCTGTGCACCACAACTAGAGAAAGTTCACATACCGCAACAAAGAACAAGAACGATACAGCATGGCCAAAATACATTTAAAAAAATAAGGGCTTCCCTGGTGATCCACTGGTTGAGAGTCTGCCTGCTGATTCGGAGAACATGGGTCTGATCCCTGGTCCAGAAGGATCCCACGTGTTGAGAGGTAACTAAGCCCATGCACCACAGCTACTAAGTCCCCATGCCACAACTACTGAAGCTCACACACCATAGAGCCTGTCCTCCACAAGGAGAAGCCACCCCAACGAGAAGCCCACACTGCAACTAGAAAGTAGCCCCCACTCACCACAACTAAAGAAAGCCCACACCCAGCAATGCAGACCCAGGACAGCCAAAAATAAATAAATAAATAAATAAATTTTTCAAGTGAGGAGAGTTAATAAACATATAAATAAAAAATTAAAAATAAAGTAAACTATAAAGTGATTTCTATAAAAATATAAAAAGAAAATTGCCTAGAGATCCATAGAGATACTGGCTCCAGGTATTAAAATTATTACTAAGCTGAAATGATCCAGCTAATATGCAAGTTCAACAGTAATAATGGTTAAATCCTTTCAATGTTGAAGTAGTATAAAAATTAAATAAAGATAAGAACATGCTAAGAAAATATAAATTAAGAAAAATGTTTTGGTGTCTTCCAAACAGTTGTTATTAAAAATATTCTCACTTACAGGTAGATTACTATGTTCTGCAGTTGAAAAAGACAGAAAATGTTATGAAATTTTTAACTGACATTGGGCCTCTTCTGTAAGACTAGGGTATAGAATATAGTATCAGAATTAGTATTAATATTTGATGATAATAGGAATATTCCAGATCCCATCCCTGTTGGCTAAAAAATGGAAGTGTAATTGAATACATGAAATGGATGTCATTTGAAGGAAAGCACAATGACTAAATGTGCTTCCAAGATGGCTCAGTGGTAAATAATCCACCTGCCAATGCAGAAGCTGCAGGAGACTCAGTTCAATCCCTGAGCCTAGAAGATCCCCTGGAGGAAGAAATGGCAGCCCACTCCAGTATTCTTGTCAGAACAATCCCATGAACAGAGGAGCTTGGCAGGCTGTAGTCCGTGGGGCGACCATAGGGTCTCAAAGAGTCAGATGTGGCTGAGTACACACATAATGACTAAATAAAAAAGTATGATTTTTATGTTTATGAATCAAAAATGTCTTAGCTCAGACAGCTATAACAATGTACCATAGATAGACTGAGAGACTGCTGACACATTCAATTCCTGGTAAGAGCCTTTTTCCTTGTTTATAGATGACCACCATCTAGCTGTATCACAGGGCAGAGGTAAATATTTTTCTTCACTTATATGTAATTTTCTTCTTATAAGGACACTGATTCCACAATGGATTCATGACCTCATCTAAACCTAATTACCTCCCAAGGGATCCATCTCCAAATACCATCACAATGGGAAGTTAGGGCTTCAAAATAGGAATTTTGGGAGACAAAAACATTTGGTCCATAACAAAGCATAATGTAAATGAACATCAGTTTTAGTAACTGAATGCAGAAGATACATCTTGAGATTTAACATTTTACAAGCATTGAGGGGAGAAGATAATCAGACAGAAGAATGAAAATTATCAATTTGGTCCTCAAGTTTAGTTTCCAGATTTATGTCCAGATGGAAAGATAGAAAATCACAAACAAAGTATCATATACATTCCACAATATCAATATTGTTATGCTTATGGTATAGATCTACTGGAGATCATTTTTGGAGCTTGCCTTTGATATTTTGATGGAATCCTTTCTAATTATTCTCCCCTCTCCCCATACTCCCTCTCTTACAAACAAATTTCTGTGCTTACAGGAGAACGTATTATCTTAATGAATTAGCAAATGCTTTCCAAATAACAAAGCTAAAGAGTGTTTATTTGCAGTCTTGTTTTATGTAGGTTTTAATAATTTTTGTTTATAACTTTATAAAACAGTTTAATTTGACTTTTTATTACCATATCATCCTCATATTCTTTAATAATATCATAAAATATAAAAATCATATTTTTATATTAGTAAAATGTATTGCTCCTATGATATTTAACATATGCTTTATTATAGGTCTCTTATGGTATCTCTCATGTATTTATGTTTATGAAACCTTAACATAAAGGGAATTTTATAAGAACACTTAAAATATAGACTCTCAGCAAAATTCTTCCTTCATTAACTCCCTTTCAAGGCAATAGAAAACCTAGTATTTTTAAGTAGAGCAGTTTAAAACCTAACATTTTGTTCATATTAAGATTTGCTTTGATGTACTACCTCTACTTGTTTTTTTTTTATGTAAATGAACAGAATTCAGGGATTGATGCTATGCCTCTGGGTTTCCTTGTTGCAAATTTATAGAATATTTAAGATGTTTAAGACCACACTTGTTTAATTATTGGATCCATCTTTGAAACCCAGTTAGCTATAAAATACATATGTGTTTCCAGACTGTATCTTCCAACACTGAGAAAATCTGAGACATGCTGTGAGCACTTTCATTTCACATGATTGCTTTGAAATGAATACCATAGGCTTCTATTAAGAAGGCATTGTGGAAAGAACAGTTTAAAGAATTATAGTGGAGGAAAGTCGTTGGATTTGATACTGCCACTTATTAATTGCTCTAGGTGATGAGTGAGAAACTTAATTTGTCTTAATCAGTGTGAGGTGAAGAAAGCATAAATTAATTTGACATGCAAATTTTGTGCTTTTGTAATGATGCTGAAAGTATTCTGATAGCAAGAAAAAACAGTATATTAATCTCATAGGTCAGTGACTACTATGCCCTGCCTATAGCAACATTGTGCACAGTGTTCCTAAGCCTGAAATGGATAAAATCTCTACTCTAATACTATTGATCTTCTTGATAATAAATTGATAAAGCAGACATGACCTCTTGCCTGACAGCTGTTGTGACTAAGTGTGTCATATAAGCAGTGTAGGATCAGGAAGCAACACATTATTTAATCTTTAGATAAACTTAACAAAAAGTAAATTGTACCTAGCTAACAGTAGTCCTCAAACAAAACTTTCAGCCCTTTCTCACTACTTTCTGAGTCCTTAGTGAAAGCAAAGAAATCTTTAACATCTCCAATTCTGATGTCAACAGATACCATAAGCATGTGATAAACTGTTCCTTTTCCACCAGGAACAACGATATTAAATTAGTAATTATATGTGTGTGTGGTCCTCTTAAGAAAAAGTTACTGTGTACTGTTTTCAGAGAGCTCAGTAATTTGAAATCTGTACTCTCTTAAAATATCACAGGTATTTTATTAATGTCTATGACTCAGTTTTACATTTCAGAAAAATATACAAAACTAAAAACAAAGAAAAACAGACCTATGTAACGTAATACCTGCTCAGTTAACAACTATTTACTGCAGTAGCTCTAGAATATCGTTACTATGTTTTCACCAAAATCTCCTTTTGTTCCAGTATCATGACTTTTCAGTTAAAGGCACAGTAAATTAATGTGCTCTAAAAAGTAATACTTTGACATTTTAATTTCAGGAAAAGACACAATAATTTACTTGACAAAACAGTTCCTAGAAAAATACTAGAGAAAAATAATTGAATTGTGTCCTATGTCTGGATGAACCTAAAATGTTTTCTTTTGTATGTATGCCAGTAAAATGGATGAAGAAATAGCATCTTCTGTTTATTCATGCATCTCTTCTGCACGTGAACAGTTTCCATGTATTTCAAAGTGTTTTTTTGTTTGATTGGTTTTTCTGTTTTGCTCTAAATGTATTAAGCAATGTTTGGGTACAGGACAACCATGAGCCATAGAGAGGGTGAAAAATTGGTGATGAAAATAGTGCAATAAAAGACTGCACCAGCTAAAAAACAACTGCTTTTCATATCTTTTCTGTCACTACTATCTTTTTTTCTTACAAGAAATTTATATTGCATAACTTTTAGGTAAAATATGTGTTCTTTTCTAAATTTGTTTATTTTTGTCTGCTTTGGGTCTTCGTTGTTGCATGCAGGCTTTCTCTAGTTGCGGTGAGGAGAGGCTACTTTTCCTCGTGGTGCATGGGCTTCTCATGGTGGCTTCTCTTGTTGCAGAGCACAGGCTCTAGGCATGCGGGTTTCAGTAGTTGTGGCCCCTGGGCTCTAGAGCACAGGGTCAGTAGTTGTGGCACACAGGCTTAGTTGTTCTGCAGCATGTGAGATCTTCCCAAACCCCAGGGATCATACCTGTGTCTCCTGCATTGGCAGGTGGATTCTTAAGCACTACACCACTAGGGCTGGCTTAACAGGTTAAAAAAAAGCCACCTGCAATGCAGGAAATGCATTCAGAAGTGGGTTCAATCCCTAGAGGAAATGGCAACCCACTCCAGTATCCTTGCCTGAAAAATCCCATGGGCCGAGGAGCCTGGTGGGCTACAGTTCACGGAGTCGCAAGAGTCAGACATGACTAAGTACGCTCACTGCCACCACAGACCACCAGGTAAGTGCTAAAATATGTATTGTTTTGCAAATTGTTTTTTCCATATATACATATTTTATTGTCTCTTGATTTTTTTTTCTGTGAACATATACATATATATATATATATATATATATATATATATATATATATATATATATATATAATATATAAACTTTTCACTTAGTGGTAAAATTTCCAGCAATGAATTAAGGCTCTTAAGCAAGAGATGGATGAATTTCCAAAGGTTGTGGTGAAGAATGTTTTTATTCCTTTTGACCTAGAATCACACTTAGATTCACAATCTGAACACTTTATGAAGGATTTGTAAACGTGTTTGCCTGTGTGCCATTTCACGTGAAATTATTTAGAAACATAATTTTATTTCTGTTTTGCCAAACAAAAGGCAGAAAACAATTTAAATACGTTTTAGATTATATATTAAGTCCTTTGCTTTTTAAAGTCAGAGTAGTTTATTAAAAGCAAATAAGAAAGCTTAAAAATGAAAATTTCCATTCAGCCATCAATATTTGATATTTGTACTTTGTCCTCTTGAGACCAGCACTTATCCTTTCAATGTAGCAGTCCTTATAGAAGGTAGTTTCAGGAGTCAGGAGAGCACCTCTTTGCATCTAACAGCTTTAGTAAGCATGCTGAAAAATCCAGAGACACTAAACTGGTTCCAAAGTGATGAAAGTGAAAGTAAAAGTGTGAGTTACTAAGTCATACCTGACTCTTTGCAACCCTATGGACTACTGTAGCTCACCAGGCTCCTCTATTCATGGAATTCTCCAGGCAAGAATACTGGAGTGGGTTGCCATTTCCTTCTCCAGGGGATCTTCCTGACCCAGGGACTGAACGTAGTTCTCCTGCATTGCAGGCAGATTCTTTACCGTCTGAGCCACCAAGGAAAACCTCCAATGTGACGAGATCCAGTTTAAAGACACAGAGTTATCACTTCAGAAATGTTTTGTGAACTTGTTGGTTTTACTAAGCACTGAAACCAACAGTGTCAGCACTAGCTCTGTAGTGCAAAATTCATCTTTACCTATAATACACAGTTGAGTCTGTTAATATCATTGCCATGGTGATGTTCTCCTTGAGGAAAATACTAAAAGAAACATTAGTAATGCTCAATAGGTGCAACTTTTTGACTTTGCAAGCTGGCATATTATTAAACTTAGATTCTTTAATATCTTGGCAAAATACTATTATTGCATGAAAAGAGGAGATAGATTACATCACAGTGATTTGAGGAGCATTTAAAAATACCTAACATATAATGTGCATTCCTATATGCCAGGCACAAGGCATATGATCTAATTTATCCTCAAACAAATGTTATGAAGGTGATATATCTTTACTGTGAATAATAAAATGAGGACTCACAATGATCAAGTTCATTGTACAATATCCTACTGATAAGGCATTGTGGAGCCAGTGTCAAATCCATTGTTTAAAATCTATTCCAGAGGCTAGATGTAAACTAATATACCATACTGTTTCTTATAAGAATGAGATACTCCATCCAACCCTCTCTCCAGTGTTTCCAATGTAATTATCTCAGATGAAGTCATCTTACTTTTGCAAACCTTTTTATCCAGCTCATCACCCATACCAAGATTCACAGCATCTATGAGATCTTAATTCCAGTAACTATTAAGATATTCAAAAATAATTATTGAACACTCTTGATGAGTAACCACTCTAGGTGGTTGGAGATATGCTTAGTAAATGCAACAAATAAGATCCCAGTCTTCAGGAAAGAAGAGCCTACCAAATGTTAATAGGTGATAAAACCAACACAGTGGTGAGATAGAGAATATCTGTGTGTAAGAGAAGTAAACTTCTCATCATATTATCCAATTCTTGCAAACTTCTCATTTCTTTATTTCTATCACTTTGATCACAGAATTTTCATTTCCTAGATACTTCTAGTCTCATATAGGTAGCACTCTCACCCTTGATCCAGTTTCATTTATTTTTTTTTATAGTAAAGCTCTGTAATTTAATTGGTCAACTACTTTCTAACTAACTTTTTCATTTCCCATACGTTTAAAATTTTTTTCTTGCCCTACTGACAACCAACCTTGGGTTAAAGCTATCAGCCACTTTCTAGAGAAGAATTATACCATGCTGATTGACCCATTAAAATGTATTATCTTTGTCTTCGGTTAGACCTTTAGTATTTCTCAACTGTCTTTGTATGTGTCTCTGATATGTCTTTGTTCCTTGTCCCCTTATAGGAACAACATAAGTGCTTTTCTCATAACCTCTACCCCTGCTCCTCAAAGTAAGGTGATCTTCTTACTTCACTTGAACAAGAACAACAAACAAACAAACAAAAACAACACTAAACAAAAAACTAGACATACGATCTTTCTCAGTGATGTGCTCTTGATATCAGTGGCATTTTCAATTGCTTCTCGTTTCCTTTGCTCTGCCTGCCCTGCGCATTTTGGAGGCAGTATTGTCCTTCCTTTGGTTTAAGTACCCTTTCCCCATCCACTCTGTAACTTTGTTTTCTAAGCAAGTACTTATGCTTATACTACTCTGGAAACAAAAATAATGACAATGAAATTCTCAACATTTATTCCTACTTGATTTTGGACTTTTTCCTTCATTTCTTCTTCAAATTGAATGTAACTGGGAGGAGTGTTTATTGAGTGACCTTAATGCTTGAGGCTATGCCAGATGACTCTGTGGTCACTTTAGGGTGGGGTCTGTCAGGCTGATCAGAAGCTTGTGTCCACTGGCCAGCACCCACCTCCCCTGGGCAATGCTAGAGGAAAACAGAGGAGCCCTTACTTTTTGGCTGAACCTTTTATAACCCCACCCTTGTTTCGGATAGCATAAGCCTGCATAGTTGGAAACCTCACTAAACTCACTTGGGTATTTAAATGTCCAGACTCATATTTAGAGATAATTACCTATTTTAATTTGTAGGTACCTGTAATTCTGCATAAAAATTATTATGCTGACACTTTAAACATTAGTGTTTTTTTTGTTTTTAATTTTTATACCTATGTAGTATAAGATTAGCTGCTACTGCTAAGTCGCTTCAGTTGTGTCCGACTCTGTGCGACCCCATAGACGGCAGCTCACCAGGCTCCGCCGTCCCTAGGATTCTCCAGGCAAGAATACTGGAGTGGGTTGCCATTTCCTTCTCCAGTGCATGAAAGGGAAAAATGAAAGTGAAGTCGCTCAGGCGTGTCCAACTCTTAGCGACCCCATGGACTGTAGCCTACCAGGCTCCTCCGTCCATGGGATTTTCCAGGCAAGAGTACGGAGTGGGGTGCCATTGCCTTCTCCCAGTATAAGATTAGACATGTGTTCAAATACTCATTTACTCAGTTTCCTGGTGGTAGACATTTAGAATCTCTCTTTTTTGAAATGAAAAACCACTTAGTTATAAACTTTTTTATTCATGAATTCTTGTAGTATATACCTGTTTTCACTGTTGAATTTCATTTGTTTATGGATAATCTGTCTTTTCCCTTCAGCTACTTTCAAATTTTCTGTTCTTTGATTTCTATAGTCGTATTACTATCTGTCCATCTATCCTTGCTGTATGTTTATGTCAAATCTAAAAATTCATGTGTTTCTTCAATTATGGAAAATTTTTAGCCATTATGTCTACAAAAATATAATTTTTTTTTAATCTCAGCTTTTTGTTCTCCAGAATCTCTAGATCTTATTCTGTCTTTTTGTTTCTTAATCTCTCTTTAATTTGGTTAGTATATATCTTAATGTTAGAATCTGGAAATTTTCTTTATATTTTTAGTTATCTTTAATCTACTATTTTACCCAGCTATCTACTTTAAAAATTTTAAAGCAGTGTTTCTCCTGCTTAGATGTTTATTTCATTTCTGAAAAGTCTAAGACTGAAGGTACTCTATCTCCCTGTCTTTCTGCTCTAAACCATCAACTTTCTTGATTTGGTGAAATCCATCTTTATTTTTTAAAGCTTTGATATAACAGATTATTTTCTCACTTGTACTCTCCATATCATAGATGGTAGATGAAATTTCTGAAACTAATCTCTGTGCATCTCGATTTTTTTTTTTAGTTATGTTAATCATTTTGGTTTTTTTTCATCTTATTTTCCTAGAGACTGCCCTTTAAATGTTCTAAGTTACTAATCTTTTTCAGCTATATATACCTAAGGTATTTATATGTAAATGACTTTGGTTTTAGTTCTAAAGTCCATAATCCTTTTTTAATAATTACAGTATCATGGGTTTAATATTCTTTTTACCCCAGCATATTCAAATTTTTGTTATTGTCCTAATCAGTGTTTTCTCTATTTACTCTTCTGACTATTGAGTTTGGTGCTCCTCTAATACTATTTTTAAAACTTTCCTATATGCTCATCTTTGTTTTTGAGTTTTCCCTTAGTTATTTTCTGATGCTCTACTAGTTTCTGAAATTCTTACTCAGGGGCTCATGAGTAACAGTGACACGTGCTACCAGACACTACAGTTCTGAATTTTGGGTGTAAAATCTCATTTATTTTCCAGATTCTTGCCACTGGCCTGTCCCTTCAATGAGAATTGCTGTAACTATGTATTGCTCCAGTGCAAGGGCAAGTGATTCTCTTGCTAACACTTGGTACCATGTTCAGAAAGGGGCTGGCTGATTTATATGGCTGATAGGGCTTTCTAAAGCTTTCTAGTCTTCTGATAGTATTTTGCTTATTTGTATTTCAAGGTTATTACAGATCAGTTTACTTTTTACAACAGCTGTATGTACTTTTGAAGCTAGAGATTTTAGACTATGAGTTATACTTTTGTAGCCATTTTGCCATTTTAATCTATTCTCTTATTGTGTTTTTCATCACAATATCACTAAGGATAATTAAAAACCCTTTTTTTCTTTAACAAAATTGATTTTGCTGATGCTAAGTCCTCTTAAATTGTCTTCTAATTTGCAAAACTTCTTTACGCCTTATTTCCTTTCTTTGACTCATGTGTCTTTTGAATTCACCTTCCCTAACTCTTTTTTTAGTTGGTTAGTTTATATGTTTTACTTCACTTCTGATGCAGTTATCTCTCTCTTTCTTTTTTGCCTTCAAGTAATTTTTATTTTACTTTTTTTTTTTGGTCATGTAAAAAGTTGAACATATATACTATGTGTTTGTTGTGTGTTAGTTGCTCAGTCATATCCGACTCTTTGTAACCCTCATGGACTGTAGCCTGCTTGGCTCCTTTGTCCTTGTAATTCTCCAGGCACGAATACTGGAATGGAAGTCCATTCCCTTCTGTGGGGTATCTTCCCAACCCAGGGATCAAACCCAGATTTTATGCATTGCAGGTGTATTCTTTACCATCTGAACCACCAGGGATGTTTATTTACTATAGACAGCTCAGTGAGTTTGGGAATAAGTGTACATCCTTGAAGGGCTTCCCAGGTGGTGCTCATGGTAAAGAACCCACCTGCCAATTCAGGAGACGCAAGAGAGCTGGTTTGATCCTTGGGTCTGGAAGATCCCATGGAGAAGGGCCTGGCAATCTACTCCAGTATTCTTGCCTGGAGAATTCCATGGACAGAGGAGCTTGGCAGGCTACAGTTCAAGGGTTGCACAGAGTTGGACATGACTGAAGTGACTTAGCACACATGCACGCATACACCCATGAAAACAACACAACCGTGAGGGCAGTAGACATATCCATCAACTCCCAAAATTCCCTCCTACCCTCTTTTATTATTTTTTTCCTATGGAAATAACACTTTGTATGAGGACTACCTTCTTGGAAAATTTTAAATACGTGAAACAGTATTGTTGGCTGTAGGCACCATGCTATCCACTAGATATTTACACTTGAAGCTTTACATATTTGCATAACTGAAACTCTCAAAATCAAAATAGAAGATATAAAATTGTCCCTTTTTGTAGTTGACATAGACATATATAGAGAATCCTAAATAGTCCACTAAAATCTCACTATTTGAACTGATAAATGAATTTAGTGAAGTCAGAAGATACAATCAACATACAAATCAGTTGCAATTCTAACGATGAACTACCTGAAGAAAATACTAAGGAAAGAATCCCATTTACAATAGCCTCAGAAAAAAAAAAAATCTAGGAGCAAACTTAACCAAGAAGATGAAGTATAAATATACTGAAAACTATAAAATTATGAGGGAAGAAATTGAAGAAGCCAGAAATAAAACGAAGCTCACCCCAAGGTCATGGATTTCAAGAATTAATATTGTTGAAATAAACATACTAACCGAAGTGATGTACAGATTGAATGAATCCTTATCAAAATTCCAATGGCATTTTTTTCAGAGGTAGAGAAAAAAAAGTCTCCAAAATCATGTGAAACTACAAAAGACCCTGAGTAGTGAAAGCAAGCAAAATAAAAACTGGAGGTATCACACTTCCCAATTCCTGTTATACTACAAATCTACAGTACTAGCATAAAATTGACACATAGACTAGTAGAACAGAATAGAGAACACAAAAATAAATCCATACATTTATAGTTCACTAACTTTTCACAAGGGGTCCAAGAATACAAGCTGAGGAAAGGATAGTTTCTTCCAGAAATAATGTTGGGAAAACTGGATATCCATTTGCAAAAGAATGAAATTGGACTCATATCTTATACTATACAAAAATCAACTCAACTAGATTAAAGACTTAATGTAAGACCTGACCCACAAAACTCCTAAAAGAAAATGTGGGTAAAAAGCTCCTTGACATTGGTTTTAGCAAAGGTTTTTTGGATATGACACCAAAAGCACAGGTAACAAGCACAAACATAACAATTGGAATTATATAAAACTCAATCAACAAAATGCATAGGCAGACTATATAGTGGGAGAAAATATTTTAAAACCATGTATCTGATGGAAAGGAAAGTGAAGTCACTCAGTTGTGTCCGACTCTTTGCGACCCCATGGACCGTAACCGACCAGGCTCCTCTGTCCATGGGGTTTTTGAGGCAAGAATACTGGAGTGGATTGCTATTTCCTTCTCCAGGGTATCTTCCTGACCCAGCAATCGCACCCGGGTCTCCCTCATTTCAGGCAGACGCTTTACCGGTAGTCTGAGCCACCAGGGAAGCCATCTGATGAGGAGTTACTATCTAAAATACCTAAGAAACTTCTACAACTCAACAGCAAAAACAAAAGAAAAAGAATCTGATAAAAATTGGGCAAAGGTCATAAATAGACATCTCTCCAAGGAAGACATAAAAATGATCAATATGTATATGAAAATATGTTTAATATCAGTAATTATTAGGAAATGCAAATCAAAACCACAATGAGATATTGCCACATACTTTTTAAATGACTCATTAAAAAATACAACTACAGTTGTCAGTGCTAGAGATGATATGGAGTAGAAAGAACTATGGTATGCTGTTGATAGGAAGGTAAATTGTACAGCCATTATGAAAGACAGTATGAAGTTTCCTCAAAAATGAAAATCAGAACTGTCATATGATCCAGCAACCTCACTTCAGGGTCTGTATATAAAGGAAATGAAATCAGGATCCTGAAGAAATATCTGCACTTCTGTGTTCACTGCAGCATTATTCAAGATAGCCAACATAGGAAAAACAACCTACATTTCCATCAGTGGATGAATGGATAAAGAAGATGTGATATATACCAGGGAATATTAGCCTTAAAAAAAGAAAGAAAATCCTGCCATTTGTAGCAATGTGGATAGACATGGAGAATATTATGTTAAGTGAAATAAGCCAGACACAGAGAGTCAAATATCATATGTTCCCATTTGTACATGCAATCATAAAAAGTCAAGTTCATACAAGCAGAAAACAGAATGATTATTTCCAGGACCTGTGGACTCAGTGGGAATAAAGGAATGATGATAGTCAAATGATACAAAGTGAGAAAACTCTTCTGAACCATCTAATTTTTTCTTAGAAGTTTTTCTCACCATTTTCTCCATGTTAATAAGTGATCAAAATTCCCCAGAGTTTTATTCAATTGGTCATCATTGTTCATATTTAACAACTGCCTGTGATGATTTTCTCAATATAAATAAATTACCATATAAACCTAGATCTTATTATCTAGTACATTTTCCCCTCAGTTATATACTCTAAATTATTATCCATTAATCTTGTGAATTTCTTTTAAATATATGATCACATGACAACTTTGTGATTTCTAAACTTCTTACATTAGATTCTGAGTTTGTGAGAATTTCTCTCTAAATACTAATAACAAAGCAATAAAAACAAAATACCTGTAATAAAAACATGTAATATGTAAACACTGTAATAAAATAAAATAAACCCCTGAAATAAAAACATGTAAAATACTGGTAATGAAAAGTATAACTGATGTTATAGCAGTTAATGTCTGAGGAGTTCATGAGATCTGAGTAACTGAAAACTGCTCTTATTTAAGGCATTAAAAGGCATAAGACACCAACTATTTGAATTTTACCTGAAGGAAACACTAACTTGGAGATACTGATGTGATATAGGTACTGTGCCAGGTATGTATGACAAATTATGCCTTGTTAATGGTACTGCTCACTCATCCAAATTGCCATCCAAAATATTCATCACTAATGGCCATGCATCCCTTACATACAATTTCAGCAGCTGAGCAATATACCCTGGGTGGGGTTTTTAGGAACAGAATATTTGTATTATTATTATGAGGAACACTCTTCTTTCATTTCTGAGTCTCTGTGGTTTTCTCTTCTCCGTCATCATAAGCTGTTTGCAATTTCTTTGGGCACTGAGCCATTCTGGAGTGGTGTATAATTTGTTTTGTTCAATGATTTCTTATCATGCATAAGAAATGCCTTTTTTATCACTCATTTAAATTATTGTTTTCCTCTGGTGATGGATTTTTACAGCTTCTGTATTGACTTTATTACTTGTGACTAAGGCATGTTTTCTCATCAGGAACCCATCAGAGGTTTGCATTTAGTATTACTTCACCGTCATTCAGAACTACATTCTCTGAAATATCTCTACTCAATCTGAGGCAAGGAGTCTCTGGGTTAAATAGTTAAAGAAATAACTTCTTTTCCCCTCATAGCCTCAGCCTTCACTGCAAATTATTTTAGACTACTACAATCTATATTAACACAGTTAATTTATTTCCTGTGTCCTCTATTTTATGTTTGTGTTTTTGCCATGAACAGAAAGAGATAAGCAATGAACTGATATGAGCAGTTTTCTTTCCAAAGTCATCGTTGTTGTTGTTTAGTTGCTGTCATGTCCAACTCTTTGTGACCCATGGACTGTAACTCACCAGGCTCCTTGTCCATGGGATTTCCCAGGCAAGAATACTAGACTGGGTTGCCATTTCATTCTCCAGGGGAATCTTCCCAACCCAGAGATTGAACCCATGTCTCTTGCATTGGCAGGTGGATTCTTTACCACTGAGCCACCAGGAAAGCCCTCCAAACTCATCATTCACTAAAAAAAAAAAAAAAACAAACAAACAAAAAAAAACTGAGATATATTCTTAATAGCTATATTTCTTCTAAATTTTCTGCTTAGTTAATTTCAATGGAATCAAATTTCTTTACTCATTTAGAAAGTTAAATAATTGGAAAGAAGTTTTCAGTGCTTTTATATCCCATCCTCATTCTTCAGATAGAACCACTTGGAAATTGTCATGGAAGGTAAAAAATCTGACCTGTTTCTTAAGATCCTCAGAAGTGAAAAGTCTACTTTGTTCTTTAATATTTATTCTACATCTCTCATTTCTTGTAGTATTTGCTAAGGCCTAGCTAAAATCTTGATGATAATTGACATCTATTTCATTTCTTCATTCCAAATCAAATATAACATTTTTTTTCCAACAGGTCACAGTGCTGTAAAGTATGAATATTTCAGTCAGACACAGATCTTGTCGTTATAAAACATTTTAGCCTTTAAAAGAAATAAACTACATAATTAAACAGCTGTGGAATTAATGACAAAAAATATGCACATAGTGGTATATGGTTCACAGAAATGTTCAGTTTTTTTTCAGTTGGAGGGACAAGAACACACTCTTGAAAAGAGCTGAGTTGGAGATATGTCAATGCTTAAAGAAGAGTTATATGAGACCCAGGGCATTAAGATGTATTAGTTAAGATCAAGATTCCAGGAGAAAGAAGTTGGAGTTTATTCTGGTAGGGGCAGAGCAAAAGCTTATTTGAATCCTAGTTCTGTCTTATGGCTTCAGACAATCTACAGAAACATCTCTAGAGCCTCAGTTTCTCAACTATAAGATAATGATAATAACCTATAGATTTCAACATATTTATGAGAATAAGGTGAGACAGAATTTTCAGTGTGTTTATTATAGTTTTTGGCACAGAGAAAGTGGTAAGTAAAAGAAAAGAAAGCTGAAATCAATAATGATGACATTATGATATTTTATGGTGGCACTGGGAAACCATCAAGAAATTTTGAGCAATGAGTATGACTATAGCCATATTTCAAGAAATTTAATCCAAGAATAGTATATAAATGTAACTAAACAGTGGAGGTATAGGAAGTAGGGAGCATAGTTTTATAAAAAAATACATATTCTAGATGTTTTTTAAAGGCCCAATTAAGGATAGTGGTAATATTAAATTTGGATATAGGGAAGATTCTAGATATAATATTAAATCAAAGAGAAGAGATTTTTAATCTGAAGTATCGTGAACTTTTATATGTTTAATTATTAGTCTTTATTTTAAAAAAGAAAAGTCCAGTTCCTTTTGCTTACTGCTTATATGTTATAAACTGTTTGATCACACCTGAAACTCTTGCCATCCCTCTCTTGTGCTGTGGATTAAAGTAATTAAAACCTTCATCTCAATCAATTTACCTAAGGCCTTTCAAAGATTGGCAGTAATAATCCTATCAATTGAAAAACTGAACTTCACAGACTTTAATTTAGGACACATATCAAAGTAGGAAATAGATCATAATAAATTATAATTTCACTTTCATTCCTTCAAGAGAAAGCCATTTTTAGCACCTGAATGGCAGGAGGAATTTCTTCTGGGAAGTTTCTCTACAACAGAGCAGGGTAAACGTCATTGAATTTTGGTAAATGTATTTCATAGCAGTTGAGAATTTATCCTCTGAAATCAAAAGGACCTATATTTCATCCAAGCACTGTCATTTACTTGGCAAATTTACCCTTTCATTTAAGTTAGCTTACTTATCTGTAAGTTAGAGGTGATGAGAGTACTCAATTTACAAGGTTGTTGTGAAGATTAAATAAACTATGTATTTATCACATCTACTGGTACACACATGTACACTGCCATTAGTATCATAAATGTCAAGCTTCAAAAGATGGTAGATACTCACCATTGGTTGCCCCTGAATTGTTCATGGCTCTATTTTGCTCCATTGACTTTAATTCTTAATCACTAACTTATAAAGGCATGAAAAATAAATTAGTTTTGTATTACCAAGGTTGTTTCTAAAAAGCTCTATTATGTGTTATCAAGATCCAAGAACTATTGAAGAATTGCTCAGATATTCAGAGTTCATGAGTCAAATTTCTTCCATATTCCATAATTACTTCCTCAAAAGTAATTAACCTCCAAATAATCTTGGATTCCATGGTGGACAAATAAATGAGTTTAAAGACATGATCTCAGTTGATTTTGGACTTCACTCCTATTCTGCTTCCTGAGGGCAAATATGAAATCATTGTTATGATTTTGAAATCTGTTGCTTTTCTTCTTCCTCTGACTGTGTAAATCTTACTAGTAATTTGATTTTTAGTTGACTCCTGTCAAGAAATCTTCTTCCCAATATTGTATGCAAATAATCAGAGAAAAATAAGGCAGGAGGAACCCTCAAGCAGATCAATATGTAAACAGTATCAGGCAGATGTCAGAGACTGTGTAATTTCCTTTGGTGGTCTGCTGTTGTGCTTATATTCCCTTATTTTCTGAAAGCTATATCTGTCCTTGATCTCTCTAGTTAAACTTTAAGCTGATTTAATCTTGTTCTTTCCACTAGAAATCAGGAACATCTGGTTACCATCTCTTCCTTCCTAATCTTTTACACATTTGAAAAGTATTAATATATTACCACAAAATTTACTCTATTGTAAACTAAATTATTTCGGTTTCTTTCATCTTACCATTACTCAAAAGACCTATTTGCCAACTCCTTAATCATTTGTGTGGCATGTATATAGCCTTTGTTTACTTCTCCAGACTAACTCAAAATTAGAAACTTTTAGGCTTTTCTGAAAATGCTAAACATCATTCATGAACAAGTGGAGAAATTATGCTTTCCAGAGTTTATACACTGGAAAAATTTAAACTGTGACCTAAAATATGCTCTATCACTTCTAAGATAATTCTTTCCAGCATGAACTTAAAAAAAAAAACTCCCTACTCTATTATTTGTTACCTGCAATCCATGCACTGTCTTCAGACACACTTAGAGGAGAGACTGTTTTAGCTATAAATTTAAGGTATTTATATCAAATTAGAAGTGTCATAATAATCCAAGAATAAGAAATAGAAAAGACCATTTAGTGAAATTTGGGGTTAAAAATCATATATTAAGTGCAGAAATATTCATAAGTAAATCTCTGTCCCTGTTCTGTCCCCCAGAAGTCTCACCTTTACCATTTTTCATGGAAGCTTGTGCTTTGTATTTACAGAATTTATCACAGTTTGGAATGTTACATTTGTTTATGTGGTTAATGTCTAGTCTCCACCCTACTTTAAGCTTCATGAGGGAAGGAGTCTTGACTATTTTTCTTGAACTTGTATCTTTGGTGTTTAACATGTATTAGATAACCCAGATATATTTGTTAATTGCATAAATGAATGATATGTTGTGATTGCACCTGAAGAGATGTACAATTCCTATTTTCCTATTAAGTCTGAACTACCATTTTATTTATTCCATTAAGGTGCATGATTAAAAGGAAACACAATCAGGGAGGAAATTATATGTCATTATTGAAAGTAAACATATTAACCCAAATTTATTGACCTATTCTTTAGAAAAACATAGAGACCTAAAAAAATGGAGATCAGTTCAGTTCAGTCACTCAGTCGTGTCCGACTCTTCGCGACCCCATGAATTGCAGCACGCCAGGCCTCCCTGTCCATCACCAACTCCCGGAGTCTACCCAAACCCATGTCCATCGAGTCGGTGATGCCATCCAACCATCTCATCCTCTGCCGTCCCCTTCTCCTCCCGCCCCCAATCCTACCCAGCATTAGGGTCTTTTCCAATGAGTAAACCCTTCGCATGAGGTGGCCAAAGTATTGGAGTTTCAGCTTCAACATCAGACCTTCCAAAAACACCCAGGGTTGATCTCTTTTAGGATGGAGATAGCAGAGGTCAATTTGGATGTGTGTGAAGTGGGAGAAGTAGATGAGAAATCAGTGGTTTTTGCTACTTTAGTCAGAATCTGTAGTAGGAAAACCTTGAGAGCAAGGTATGTCTTCTGTGAAATGTCTTCTCATTTTAGAGTAAATTGGTCTTGAGAGTTGTAGGGATGCAGAGAGCACTACAGGGCTCGGGAACAGAGGTATAACTTTCATAACGTAACTACTGTAGGACTGAATGGCATTCTATCAAAAAGTCAACACCAGAACTTTTAAAATAACTCTTCTATAATAATTTCTTTGCTTGGAGCTACTTTTCTATGATAAGTATGCAAATAAAGTATTCTCAGTCTCTATCAGTACAGGATAATTCTCTTCACTCTCTAATCTTTTACAGGAGGCCTATATATCTTGTTTACTTCTTGTTCCTGCAGGCTAGGAATGTAATTTCCAGCAAAATTCTTATACTATAGTGGCATAAATACACTATAAATATTTTGTAAGATAAGAAATAGTCATAAAAATAATCTAGAATTTACTAGATTCTAGATTCCTAATCATCATGCCACTCAAAAGAATTTATATATCTATAAAATATAAATTCTTATTAAAAATACATAGATGTAAAATATAATATATCATGAAAATGATACATGAAAATGGTGTAGAACTAGACTGAGTTAGAAAATGAGTTTGGTCAAGTCTGTATCACTGATGCTTTGTAAAGTAGAACTCATCTCTGACCTTTTCCTGTGTTTTAGTTTTCAAATCAGCAGACCAATCTTACTAATACTTTAAAACTTTCACAGACTGAAAAATGTGTACTCTTTACTTTTCTCTGTCCTTCAACATCTGTATAAAATGGCATCCTGTTCAGATATGGAAATATCTCCTCTATTGTTTCCTTGTTTCTATCAGCATACAAACAGACTCTCCTTAACATTTTATATGAGACTGAAACATTATTCTAGGTTGTTCTCCTGCATCTTTTCATGATTGCCTCTCTGTTTTCAATATCATTGCTGCCAAACTCAGTTTTATGAAGCACTGGTTCTCTGCCAAATTGCCTTGTTAAGGAACTTCTAATAGTTCATTACTACTTGTTGATGCCTCTGCACTGTTGCTGAATCAAATCCAGGAAACAGAGTTTGGGTGAAGTAGAAAAGAATAGCTTTATTGCTTTGCCAGGCAAAGGGGGATGCAGCAGATTCCTGGCCTCAAAAACTGTGTGTCCTAGCCTGAGAGGGATTAGTGAGACATTTTATAGGGATGGGCTTCCCTGGTGGCTTAGATAATAAAGAATCTGCCTGCAATGTGGGGGACCCAGGTTTGATCCCTGGGTCAGGAAGATCCCTTGAAGAAGGGAATGGTTACCCACTCCAGCCTGGATAATTCCATGGACAAAAGAGCTCCATGGAATGGCCAGCTACAGTCCTTGGGGTCGCAAAGAGTCAGACACACTGAGCAACTAACATTTTCACTTTATAGGGATAGTTCAAAGGTGGGGTTGCTGATAAGTTAGAGTGTGTCCACTCCTTTTAATCTGGTCTCAGATAAGCTTCTCCATTCCTTCAGTCTAGCCTCAGGTAATCTTCTCTGGTATAAAGAATGCTGACATCTTCTGTTTGATGGGTTTAATTCTATGAAGAGCTTAGTTCAGTTCAGTTCAGCCTCTCTTTGCAACCCCATGGACTGCACCATGCCAGGCTTCCCTGTCCATCACCAACTCTCAGAGCTTACTCAAACTCATGTTCATCGAGTTGGTGATGCATTCTCCTCCTCTGTCGTCCCCTTCTCCTCCCACCTTCAATCTTTCCCAGCATCAGGGTCTTTCCCAAGAGTCAGTTCTTCCCATTAGGTGGCCAAATTATTGGATTTTCAGCTTCACCATCAGTCCTTCCAATGAATATTCAGGACTGATTTCCTTTAGGATGGACATGTTGGATCTCCTTGCAATCCAAAGGACACTCAAAAGTCTTCTCCAACACCACAGTTCAAAAGTATCAGTTCTTCGGTGCTCAGCTTTATTTATAGTCCAACTGTCACATCCAAACATGACTACTGGAAAAAACATAGCTTTGACTAGACGGACCTTTGTTGGCAAAGTAATGCTTTGTAGGCAAAGTAATGTCTCTGCTTTTAAATATGCTGTCTAGGTTGGTCATAACTTTTCTTCCAAGGAACAAACGTCTTTTAATTTCATGGCTGCAGTCACCATTTGCAGTGATTTTGGAGCCCCCCAAAATAAAATATGCCACTATTTCCACTATTTCCCCATCCATTTGCCATGAAGTAAAGGGACCAGATGCCATGATCTTAATTTTCTGAATGTTGAGTTTTAAGCCAACTTTTTCACTCTCCTCTTTCACTTTCATAAAGATGCTCATTAGTTCTTCTTTGCTGTTTGCCATAAGGATGGTGTCATCTGCATGTCTGAAGTTGTTGATATTTCTTCCAGAAATCTTGATTCCAGCTTTTGCTTCATCCAGCCTGCGTTTCACATGTCAGTTCAGTTCAGTTCAGTCGCTCAGTCGTGTCTGACTCTTTGAGACCCCATGAATTGCAGCACGCCAGGCCTCCCTGTCCATGACCAACTCCCGGAGTATACCCAAACTCATGTCCATCGAGTCAGTGATGCCATCCAGCCATCTCATCCTCTGTCATCCCTGTCTCCTCCTGCGCCCATTCCTTCCCAGCATCAGGGTCTTTTCCAATGAGTCAACCCTTCGCATGAGGTGGCCAAAGTATTGGAGTTTCAGCTTCAACATCAGTCCTTCCAATGAACACCCAGGACTGATCTCCTTTGGGATGGATTGATTGGATCTCCTTGCAGTCCAAGGGACTCTCAACAGTCTTCTCCAACACCACAGTTCAAAAGCATCAATTCTTCGGCACTCAGCTTTCTTCACCGTCCAACTCTCACATCCATACATGACTACTGGAAAAACCATAGCCTTGACTAGACGGACCTTTGTCGGCAAAGTAATGTCTCTGCTTTTTAATATGCTGTCTAGGTTGGTCATAACTTTCCTTCCAAGGAATAAGCGTCTTTTAATTTCATGGCTGCAGTCACCATCTGCGGTGATTTTGGAGCCCAAAAAAATAAAGTCTGACACTGTTTCCACTGTATTCCCATCTATTTCCCATGAAGTGATGGAACCAGATGCCATGATCTTAGTTTTCTGAACGTTGAACTTTAAGCCAACTTTTTCACTCTCCTCTTTCACTTCCATCAAGAGGCTCTTTAGTTCTTCTTCACTTTCTGCCATAAGGGTGGTGTCATCTGCATAATCTGAGGTTATTCATATTTCTCCCGGCAATCTTGATTCCAACCTGTGCATCTTCCAGCCCAGCGTTTCTCACGATGTACTCTGCATATAAGTTAAATAAGCAGGGTGACAATATACAGCCTTGACGTACTCCTTTTCCTATTTGGAACCAGTCTGTTGTTCCATGTCCAGTTCTAACTGTTGCTTCCTGACCTGCATACAGATTTCTCAGGAGGCAGGTAAGAAGGTCTGGTATTCTCATCTCTTGAAGAATTTTCCACAGTTTGTTGTAATCTACACAGTCAAAGGCTTTAGTGTAATCAATAAAGCAGAAGCAGATGTTTTTCTGGACCTCTCTTGCCTTTTCAATGATCCAATAGATGTTGGCAATTTGATCTCAGGTTCCTCTGCCTTTTCTAAATCAAGTTTGAACATCTGGAAGTTCATGGTTCATGTAGTTCTGAAGCCTTGCTTGAAGAATTTTAAGCATTACTTTACTAGTGTGTGAGATGAGTGCATTTGTTATGTAGTTTGAACATTCTTTGGCATTACCTTTCTTTGGGATTGGAATGAAAACTGATTTTGCATTCCAGTTCCCTAGAAAGAGAGGACATTAATGAAGAACTTAAAGACATTATTATGTGTCTCCCTAGAGGGGGAACCAGGACCCTCCCCAAGGCTAGACTAATTCTTGGCGGTTCCTCCCTTGACTCTGTATCCCTTTCCTTCCTGGACTAGTAACTGTTCACATCTGCCCTTTGGAACTCAGGGAAAGTCATGGAGGCTAGAATCTGTTTCCTAAAAGGAAGTGGGGGGACATGGAAAGCCTTCATGGCCAGGAGCTCCACATGTTCCTGCTTGATTTCACTATCACATTACATTTTGCTTTTTGAAACCTTTGGACATGTCTTAAGTGATACTGCATGTTGTTTTCTGAATATACATTTCACCCTTATTTCTTCTTTTCTGATGCATAAGTATGCCACTGTAGATAGTTAAAAATAAAATAGAACATGTTTTCCCTGGTCCTTTGTGTGTGGAGATGACCATATGACATGATTGGATAATGAGATAATGAGAGGTGAATTCACTAGGAGCTTTCAGAAAAGGTAGGCTTTTCTCTGCCAGGGCTTCCCTGGCAGCTCACATGGTAGAGCATCTGCCTGCAATGCAAGAGACCCAGGTTCAATCCCTGGGTTGGGAAGATCCCCTGGAGAAGGAAATGGCTACCAATTCTAGTTCTTGCCTGGAGAACTATGGACAGAGGAGCCTGGTGGCCTACAGTCCATGGGGTCGCAAAGAGTTAGACATGACTAAGTGACTAACAGTAGTAGTAACAGGCTTCCCTTTGCCTATCATCTGTCTGGAACACACATACTCTGCTGGCAGTGCCAGACTTAGTTGTAACCAGCAGGCTAAAGATGGTAAGACTGGCAGAACGAGAGAAGAATCCAGGATGTAACAGTGTCTTAGAGCCTCTCTACTTCCCCAAGCTGTCTATCTCTAGAGTCCTTGTTTCATGGGAAAAGTAATCTCTCTTTTGGTTAAGCTATACTGCCATCAAGTCTCTGTTTCATACAACCAAACATAAATAATACACTGATAAATGCTGCTGACCCAAGTCTTACCTTTTCTGAGACACTTCCTCTAAAAAACCAACCAGTCTTTGAATTTCTGCAGCACATATATTTTCTACTACACTACATTAAACTGTTATTTGTTCTGTAATTTTGTTCACTTGTGTTAAGTTTAACACTGTGCTAGATTGTACATGTTTTAAGGTCTGGGACTACTCCAAAATTTAATAGAATATAAATTCCTGAAAGGCAGAGGCAAATTTTACATCCAAATCTATTTACTACTTTTCTCTTCCTTCAGTATCACTTGTTCATCATAAGTACTCAAAATAGGCTTTGGATATATATGCATATATATACTGGGGAAGGCACTGGCACCCCACTCCAGTACTCTTGCCTGGAGAATCCCAGGGATGGAGGAGCATGGTGGGCTGCAGTCAATGGGGTCGCAAAGAGTCGGACACGACTGAGCGACTTCACTTTCACTTTTCACTTTCATGCATTGGAGAAGGGCATGGCAACCCACTCCAGTGTTCTTGCCTGGAGAATCCCAGGGACAGAGGAGCCTGGTGGGCTGCCGTCTATGTGGTCGCACAGAGTCAGACACGACTGATGTGACTTAGCAGCAGCAGCAGCATATATATATATATACATATGTGAAATTTTATTTTAATTGATTCAGTGATTAATGCTTAATGATATTTATTCTAAATTTATTTTTTAAAAGAAATGTATCCTTTAGATGTATCCTTTATTGGAGAGAGTCTCACTCCAAAATGTGTAGCAGATAATTAAACAAAAACAAAACTTTTGTGCTCAATTTCTTCTTTTCCCATTTATTGTAATCATATAGTAATTTTGTGAGGAGTTATTGATTAAGGTGAAAAAAACTTAAGCTTTAAATTTGGTCTTTGCCCAAAGTCAGGAAAAATATAATGCAAAATGAATAAATTAACATGTTTGTTTATACTTCTATCCTCAATCAATTATATTTGAATGAAGGGATACCTGGGCTTCCCTGGTAGCTCAGCTGGTAAAGAATCTGCCTGTAAAGTAGGAGACCCTGTTTGATTCCTGGGTTGGGAAGATCCCCTGGAGGAGGGCATGGCAATCCACTCCAGTATTTTTGCAAGGAAAATCTCCGTGGACAGAGGAGCCTGGCTGGCTACAGTTCATGGGCTCGCAAAGAGTCGGACATGACGGAGCGGCTAAGCACAGCACAGCGAAGGGGTACCGAGGGGATAAACCTGTGTAGAGTGAAACAGCTGCAACTTAGAGTTTTTCTGACAATGTTTAATCTTTCTAATAAAGAATCTTGTGTATTATTATAAAACTCTAATCACTCTCTCCTAGGTCTGGGTGAACAGATTGTGTTAGTATTAAAATCACAGCAGTCATTCTAACATAAAAATCACCAAGGGAAAAATGAAGATATGAATGCAATAGGAGTTTTTTCACACTCTATAAAGTTTTCCTCTTGTTAAGCATTAAAGATTTTCTAGTGTGTGCCCATATTAGCACTATTTCTAAAATATCTGACAATTGTTACACTGCCTATAATAAATGAACTAGTATTGAAGATAAAGAATGTACCTACACTAGCTATTTGAAATGAAGTTGTTTGGAGTGGAATTGCTTCCATCCTAAGAAAACCTTTACAGTTTATATAGGCACTTACTGTTTTATGTGCTTTCTATTGTGCAAGTTTGAAATGTGTTCTTTTTTTTTTATTTTTCCAGAATGTGTTCTTTCTGTTCATTCCTCTTAATTTTTCAAAGTACACTCCTGCTCTTGTTGGAAGAGAGTGGTCTGAAGTCTATGGCAGTGCTAACATAAGTGTGCATCACACTACTTGGGCCTTACCTGGTTTCCTGATTAATCCCCTGTGAATGCCAATTCAGTGTCTCTTCCCTACACGCACCGTCTTCTCTACCTCATCTTTTATGTTTGTGCTAGACTAGGACCATGCTATAAAGTTGATGGGCTTCCCAGGTAGTGCAAATGGTGAAGAAGCTGCCTGCCAGTGCAGGAGATGCGAGAGATGTGGGTTTGATCCCTGGGTTGGAAGATCCCCTGGAGGAGGGAATGGTAACCCACTCCAGTATTCTTGTCTGGAAAATTTCATGGACAGAGGATTCTGGCATGCTACAGTCCGTGGGGTCATAAAGAGTCAGACATGACTGAAGTGCCTTAGCATGTACAACGTGCGTCTTGCTTTGAAACAGTGAATCTTTCATCTATTACTTCAGAGTTTAAGCTATACCCCTTTTAAAGCAATCTGCTCCTCCATAATTAAAAAAGAAAAGCTCATACTGATACAGTAAAGAGTATGAATTTAAGAAATAAAGACATCTTTAGGCTAATCGCCACTGCTGCTGCTCCTAAGTCGCTTCATTCGTGCCCGACTCTGTGCGACCCCATAGACGGCAGCCCAGCAAGCTCTTCTGTCCATGGATTCTCCAGGCAAGAATACTGGAGTGGGTTGCCATTACCTTCTCCAGTGCACGTATGCAGAGTGGGTTGCCATTTCCCTCTCCATTAGACTAATTACATTTCCTAAATTTAAAATATCCAAAGGTCCATGTGATTTTACTCTTTAACTTAGCCTTTGGTAATTAATAAGAGGTCATTAAAAATCTTATAGCGGATCTTTCCTGGTGGTCCAGGGGTTAAGAATTCACCTTGCAATACAGGGGATGTGGGTTTGATCCCTGTTTGGGGAACTAAGATCCCATATGCCATGGAGCAACTAAGCCCATGTGTGGCAACTACTGGGTCCACTGCTCTCTGGAGCCCATGTGCTACAACAAAAGATCCCATATCCCACTTGAAGCAGCAGCTCAATCAGTAAACAAATACTCCATCCCAGAAAGCCTTGGTATTTGGTGGGTTATCAGGTCAGATATTCAGGTACAAGAACTTGGCACATCAGAAGAGGGTTTTTTTCAGTGTGTGTCCCGAGCTTAAAATCAGGGTCAGATTAGCTCCAAGGAGACAGTCTTTCAGTTTTGAAACAGAGCTAAAGAAATTCATCCATATTATAAACATGACCTGATGTGTGAATATATGTGTGGGATCAATGTGATGAGCAATTCAGTGGCTAAAACAAAGTACATATAAGTGTATGTTTATGTCCTTGTGTTGAAATATTGTACATGCTTAGGCTTTTGACGGCTTCTGCTGCTGCTGCTGCTAAGTCGCTTCAGTCATGTCCTACTCTGTGCGACCCCATAGACGGCAGCCCACCAGGCTCCCCCGTCCCTGGGATTCTCCAGGCAAGAATACTGGAGTGGGTTGCCATTTCCCTCGCCAATGCATGAAAGTGAAAAGTGAAAGTGAAGTCGTTCAGTCATCTCCGACTCCTAGCGACCCCATGGACTGCAGCCTACCAGGCTCCTCCATCCATGGGATTTTCCAGGCAAGAGTACTGGAGTGGGGTGCCATTGCCTTCTCCGTTGACGACTTCTACTCCCCACCAAATATTCAGTTTGGCTGCTAGAGGTGTATTTTCAAAGATATTTACATTTTGCCTACCTACTTGATAGTGTTGTATTTGGACATGAGCTTAATTTTCTGAAGATACAAACTATTTGTGTGAAACTCTTGTTTTCCTCTGATTTTTAAGTGTATATAAATCATTATTATTATCTCTAAAAGATGGTTCTGAAGGTCAAATTCTGCTGGCAGAACAACAACAGAGATAGAGTGCATGGTAAATACAGCTGCAAACCTAAAACTGCACAGATCTTGAATGCTTCCCTTTGCACTCTTTGTTGGTGAGGAGTGTTGAGGGAAAGTGATTGCTTTTTTTCTTTTATCAGTTTCTATTTGTGGGGTAAACTTTGCTTTCTTATCTTTCTAATTTACTAGCCACAACCAGTTTAGCTTACTTGCTGATGACTGCACAATTTTCTGACTTCCTCTAATGCTCTCTTTGATAACAAGGATAAACATGAAGATCTAAAGGTGCTTTCTGTGATTCAAAAACAAAAGCAAAATTTAGCTGTCCTGTTAACTGAGGGCTTTGCAACTAATTTTCTCCTACTTTACTTCTGTATCATCTATGAATTCTATACAATGCCATCCCTATCGTTTTACATTTTAAAATTTTTATTTGGTTTACATTGAGACTCATCACTAAACTATAAACATCTCAAGGGTAAAAAAATGATTGTTTTTGATGTGAGAGGGGTGAGTAAGATTTTTATCCACAAACTTTGGCTTTTGAGACCTAAGTCTCACCCTCAACAGAGGAAGTAAATGAAAGAATACTGAAAGGTTCTGAGAAGTCAAAAGTCAAATAAACTGTCGTTATTTCATTGTTCACTGCTGTTTGCTAATCCCACTGTCTGTGTCTGAAAGATCAGTCAAAAATCATCTCCTGAGGACAAATCTAGTTGTTCCCTACCTACATGTTGACTTTAAATATAAATTGTCTATCTGAAAATGAAATAAAAACAGTTATAGGTTATCAGTTTTATTTTTCTTGTAAAGTAGCAAAGTTATAAAGTTTAAGGACATTTATTTTTGAAGGAATAGGGAGTAATAATTTTGATAGGTGTATATCTTGGAACAGGCTTCCCTGGTGGCTCAGAAGGTAAAGAATATGCCTGCAATGCGGGAGATCTGAGTTCGATCCCTGGGTCAGGAAGGTTCCCTGGAGAAGGGAATGGCTACTCACTCCAGTATTCCTGCCCGGAGAATCCCATGGACAGAAGAAACTTGTGGGGTACAGTCCATGAGGTCACAAGGAGTCAGATACAATTGAATGACTTACACTTTACACTTCAAGTCAGTTTTTATAAAAATTTCCCAAACTTTTTGACCTAGCAATCCTAAGAAACAGTTCTACAAAAATAATAACTTGAAAATTTTTAAAAAGTAGAAAAATATGTGCTGTAGTATTTGTTTCAGTCTTGTTTTTAATAAACATTGGAATCTGTCTAAATTGACTTTAGTAGGAAATTGGCTGAATGAAGTATGAACATACATGCAACATACTATGTCAATTAAAAAGGAATGAATCTCTATATACACACTTACCTGAAAAGGTGTACACAAAGCGTTTTAGCTTTAAAAAGCATCAAGGAGAGACTTACCTGGTGGTCCAGTGGCTAATACTCCAACCTCCCAATGCAGGGGGCCTGGGTTTGATCCCTGGTCAGGGAACTAACGCAACTAAGAGTTTGCATGCCACAGCCTAAGATTCCACACGCCCCCAACCAAGATCAAAGATCCTGTGTGCCTCAGTTAAGACTTGGTGCAGCACCCAGCACAGCCAAATAGATTAAATAATTAAAACAAAAATTTAAAATGGCTTCCCTGGTGCCTCAGTGGTAAAGAATCCACTTGCCAAAACAAGAGGCACAGGTTCGACCCCTGGTCCGAGAAGATTCTACATTCCGCAGAGCAACTAAGCCCTTGTGCCACAGCTATTGACCCTAGGCTCTAGAGATCATGAGCTGCAATACTGAGCCCATGTGCTACAACTACTGAAGCCCATGTGACCTAGACCCATGCTCCACAAAAGAGAAACCACCACAATGAGAAGCCTGCATACTGCAGCTAGAGAGTAGCCCCTGCTTGCCACAACTGATGAATAGCCCTCACAGCAACGAAGACTCAGTGCAGCCGAAAATAAATAAATATATATTTTTTCAAGCATTAAGGAATAATTTGATTCTATTGTGTTGAAAAACTTTGAAAAATATATGTATTGTTATATATATATATATATATATATATATATATATATATATATATATACACACATATATATATATTGCAAATTCATGTATATCTGACTTTATTTAAAATATACCAAAACTATGAATTTTGCAGGCCTAGAGAGACATATGGAAAAATATATATCAAAAACTTAAAACTTATTCCTTTGATGGAGAAACACCAAGGCAAATTTCATTTGCTCCTTTTATTTACAATGGGTAATTTTTACTTTTGGATTCATATTTGTGTGTATGGGGGGGGTTCATTTTCAAGTAATAATGATAATTAAAAAATTACCAATTTTGTACTCCTTAAAAATGGAGATAAACAAATCTTGCTTTCAGTATTTGTATGAACAAAAGCAATTACATGAAATGCATGGCATATATTTTTGTCTTTCAAATTCACAGATGCATTATTATCAAGCTGTCATGCTCAATTATTGTTATGATGAGGACAATCTTATAATCAGTTTGCTATTCAAACAATTCACAATTATTCTCAAATGCCCACAGTACAAAATTCTTTTGTAATTCATAAGATGATTATTAGACCTTCCCTTTCTCAGGACTTTAGAAATTTATAGAATCTATAGTTATGAGAGTGTGCTGAGCCATACTGGAGAATAATCATGCATCTATTCCGACCCTTTGACCTCCTGATTCCCACTGGCAACCTTAATATACACTTCAAGGAATATATGTTAACTACCACAAATTCAATTGACTTCAACTATATCTAATTTGTAACAATTGCTTAGTGAAATCTCAAGGCTCTGTTTTTCTTGATCTTTATCTCTCACAGAATCCAAGTGCTCAACAAATACTCATTGCATTTATCCAATCAACTATTTATACAATCATTCATTTTGTCATTCAGATCTTTATTTCTTCACAAAAGATAAGGAATAATTGCAAAACTACACTGGGAAGAGTATGGTAATAGACTCAAAATATATTTCAAAGATGAGAAAATCAAGGTAGAGAAGAGTTGAGAGACTAAACTCAAGATATGTGATCTATTTCAATATAAATGTCACATTTTCTCAGTGTCAATATGTTTTTGAAAAGTTGTCACAGTTGCATTTAGTATAATACACATTAAAGATCAATTAATTCAGCCTACCTAGAAATAGCTCAGTGACATTTAAAAATGTTTTTAATTGCTATGTCACATCCATAAACCAGGTTCAGTTATCCTGATCAATGAGCCAATGTAGGTGCTTTGATAGAGGTAAAGCATTAACCCAAAGCATAGAATAGTATATAGGAAGCTGCTTTTACTGATTAAGAATAGAGCAACTTCAGTGAGAAAGGCTTCACTATATGATATTACTGGTAGAATTTTTTAATTGAAATTTTGTTTTGTTTAATCTGATTTTCCTTTCCTGATGTTTCTCTGTATTTGTGGATCCAGAATTACTAATAACAAATTATACAGTATTTAATTCATTCTTATGTTCACATAATCTTTATGTTCATTGAACCTCTGTTAATGAATGATGTTTAGCATGCTAGTGACCTTAAAAGCTATGAAGCCAATTTACTGGTGACTGAGCTCCCTGTCATTATCTAGCTCCTAGTTTGAAATATCAGAGAGCTGACCATCTTTGGGGCATACTGTTCTCACTGCCTGGAACCACACCTTAAGTTGCATATAGGTAAACTGAAATGTGTGTAGAGAAGCTTAACCAAAATGGTAAAAAAATAAGAGAAAGAGGCAAGGCTATAAGGAATCAATAACCTCAAAAAAAATGGGTGTCAATTTGATATTTTCCCTCAAATGTTCAGGGGGATGTTACGTAGAAGAAGGATTGAAAGTATGCTGTGCCTTTCCAGAGGATCAAACTGGAGTGCAGAGATAAAAGCTACAGAAAGACCTGCTGGTAAACAGATTCTTTCTAGCTGGTAATGCTCTAGTTCCTTTCAGAGGTCATAGATGCTACCAGTAATGCCTCTGTCATTATCTGGGTTTCTTATTTAATCCTTAAAATAGGGAGGTGGGCTTCTACAGCATGTCACTGGAGAAAATTTCTTAATTTAGCATTATTACCAATTTTCCATTATATATCTACATAACTTTATTATTCCCTGAGATATGTTTCCCTCAGTTATGCACACTATAGGATTTTAAATGCCCTGTGGAAGTTCAGAAATCTGTCCTTGGCAATTTTACAGCATGATCAATATAGAAACTTAGTTGAATTTGGCTACACTTGTTATTAATGAACAGATGCTAATTACAAGTGATTCATTTTTCTTTTAAATGAAATTCAATATATTTTAAAATGTACTGCATAAATTTTCTTAGGATCCATGTAATATTTATTCATCTTTAGTTTTCAGAATTGAATATATTTTTATTTGTGAAAGCCAGGACTTGTTCTCACCTTTCCTTTTGGACTCCTTTCCAGTTCTCTGCTCAAGAGACTTGCATAGGAAGTTCATTGCTGGAGAAGAGTAATTCTAGAGTATGAATGTTCCAGAATTTGCCAGTTCCTTTTTCCCTTGAGGTTGGAATGACTAGCTCCTTTTTTCCTTGAGATTTCAATTTAGAGATTCACTTCCTCAGGAAGACCTTCCCTAACTCTAAACGAAATATGTGATCACTCTCTCTCCAGTTTTGTACTGATTTGATTTTATTGAATTTATCACAAGTTGTAATTTTTTTTTGTCTTTTTAAAAATGTGTTTATGATTTTTCATCCTCACTGGGAATGACAAAGCTAAGATAATTTCTGTCTCATTCATCATTGTATTCTCTGCATTTTAGCACACAGTTCCTGATGTATATGCAGAAGTGTGTTTCAGTATATGTGCATATTTGGATAGATATTGTGTGGCATATACTCCACAAATTAATCTTTTCATTTATTCATTAAACACATGTCTATTGAAGACTCTCTAAATTAACAAATCCACTAGATCCAGCTAGGCGGCCTTTCATATAAGAGTGAGAAATGGAGTTACTGATCGATATGCCAAAAAGGAAACTGAATATTTACTACCTAATCAAAGTCATTACTTTTTCTCAAAGGCATTTGAGGTATCCTTTTTCTTCTCAGCCTGAGATTTAGTATAGTTAAAACCTAGGTCATAATTTAACTTTGTTTTTATCATTTATGGATATTAAGTTCAATCCCTGGGTTGGGAAGATCTCCTGGAGAAGGAAATGGTAACCCACTCCAGTACTCTTGCCTGGAAAATTCCATGGACGGAGGAGCCTGGTGGGCTACAGTCCATTGGGTCGCAAAGAGTCGGACACGACTGAGAAACTTCACTTTTTCTTTTCAACCTGAGAGGTAGTATAAATAGTTAAAACCTAGGTCATAATTTAACTTTGTTTTTATCACTTACGGATATCAAGTAGGAAACAGTGGTATATTAAGTTAAATTTCCTGTTTGAAGCAAAGAGGAAACATCTGTGAAAAATCTGTAAGTAAGAAATACAAATTTTAAACAGAGGATAAGGATTTTTTACATAAATCTCGAATCAGTTAATTATCTGTCTCAGATGCTTGTTTTATATTTAAGCTTCAAAAATGAAAGAGAATAACTGTTAGAAGGTGATTGTGAGAATTTTTGTTTCTAAGTCCTTCTTTTTTAAAATAATAGGCTTAGGGTAATCTCTCGTTATAATTATAGAAAAACTGACTTCAGTGTAGATTAGTCACTAAAACAGATTAAAAAGAAACCCACTAATCTCACAAATATTTTATTTGAGAGACATATATTACATAGCCTGGAATTTTACTGTCCTTTCAAAAGGAAACTTGAAATGAAAAGAGAAATAGATGCTTATTGACTAATGCAGGGAGGGTAACCTTAGGCATATATTTCACGTGATAATTGCTTTTCTTTTGCATTTAGGAACCACAGGCAAAAGCAAGAAAAATGTAGCTGGTTTTATTACCCAAAGGAAAAGCAATCACTATGCTTGTCAGGTCTATCTATGAACATTTCTCCCATCCTGGGAAATCTTTGAAAAATAAAATCATGTTGGTGGCTATCTTGCAGTGCACTCAATTAAAGTTAAGTTGTTAGATGTTTTTCCCTAAGAAATGTCAGCCACTGCCATTACCAAGTAACTGACCAGGTCACATGGAAAATAAACGTGTTCACACTATTCTATCTGCCTTTGTCGGAAACCGAGCTAAAAAGAGGACTGATGAGTATCTCATGGATATTCATTCTGGTTTCACTCAGGGCAAATTATATTCATCCTGCAAACTCTCTGACCACAAACTATTCTCTTTTGCTATTGCATTTACCTCTAAAATTGAGCACAATACAGAATGTTATCATTTGAAAGTTGAGATCAAATGCCACTGGTTTTTACATAGACTGGATGGAAATTTGAAGAAAGCTGCTTCATCAAACATTAATTTAAAATGGATGCAATTAGAAACTGACTGTCCTATGGAGAGATTATAACTACACCTCTGATTTTAGCTACAGTGAAGGAAGGTAGTAGAAAGAAAGAATGAGTGAATGAGAGTATAATTGGGTTTTTCAGGTTGTTCTATTTGGAAAAGGTCACATTTCAGGGATTTTGCTGCCTTTCTTTTCAGGACAGAAGGTTAGATTCCAGAAAGCTTGTGTGGATATAGAAAGGGCAAATTGCCTCATCAGTCATCCACCCCATCTTCAGCCACTCTAATCACTCTCATTCCAGCACTCTGCTGAGACAGACCCAAGGCCAAAGTCTGCTGCTCAGATATGTGAAGAATAGTGTGTGTGTGTATATATATATAAGACCAAAGAATTCAGAAAAATTAAAACAAAAAACTACTGTTCTCACCTGAGATATGTTTTCAGAATGAGTTTCTCATGTATTTTCTTATTCCAGATCCTCTGTTCATCAACATTTGCCTTTTGTGACTGAGTTTTCTCTAATTTAGCTATTGCACCATATAATATTGTTTCCAGTTATTTCAGAGTTCTGAAAATGGCCAAAACTATTCAATGAACATTTCTTGTGGACTATTTAACTTATCTGCCTGCTTCTAAAGTTTTATTGAAGCGTGGTGATATCATCTGAAGATAACTTCGGTTCCAGTGGCTTTTTTTCTGTAGATTTGTGCTAAAGATATCTGCTTGATTCCTAGAAAGATGCAGCTATTATTAATTCTATGACTATTCAATGAATATTTGTTATTATGCTTTTACATTACTAAAAATTATCTCCCAAGAAGGAACTATTCCATCACTATTTTGTCCACTAGTGTTTTCAAATGACTCTCACTCAAGAATATCCAACATAACTGGTTTTACAATTATTAAAATTATATTCAGGTTTTACAATATCTTATATTATCCTGCCTATGCCTCCATCTTTTTAACAATATTTTACTTATTACAGTTTTCATTTATATGAGAGACAAAAAGAAGTTTGCACAGATCACATCCTTACCATATCTGATTATGTTAAATTCATTGAGCAGAGGAAACAGCAGTGACCAAAACAGAAAAAACAAGGATGGAAATGAGGAAAAGTCCTTTATTATTTTCTTCCTCTCTCTCAGATGAGTAATTCTGTTGCTTTTGATTTGTTACTTGAAATTTCTTAATGCTCCATATATGAATGCATTTTACTTGGAGTTACTTTATTTTGTTATGACTGAAAAAATAACTTATCTCAGTAAGGTGATAAAGCATCAACGCCAAGACAACATGAATGCCTGACTCTTCAGGAAGAAACTAGCTTAGCAAAGGAGTCAGGGCTTTATTACTGAGTAATAAAGAATCCGCCTGCCAATACAAGAGATGCAGGTTCAATCCCTGGGTCGGGAAGATGCCCTGGAGAAAGGAATGGCAACTCACTCCAGTATTTTCACCTGGACAATTCCATGGAGCCTGGCGGGCTATAGTTCATGAGGTTGCAAAGAGTTGGACATGACTGAGCAACTAACACTTTCACTTTCTCATAATAAAGGTACACAATAAATCATTTAACGGAACTTGTTTGACTTAGAAGGTTTTCCATTTGCAATATTGACTATAATCAATACAAATATTGGGGAAAAAAACAATGAGGCTCTGGACTCCAGATGAGAAGTGGAATCATTGCTTGTAAAGGTCAATTTCTTAGCTGTAATGACTGAAGTCAGTAGTATGGAATTAAGAGCTAAAATGTCCAGTGGAAATCTCTATCTCCTGGAAGTTTGAATTCAAAAGATTAACTACAATTTATGGTAATTTGGGACTTTGCTTATTACTGCTTGCTTATCAATTTTTGAATGTACATAATCAGAGAATTACAGAAAATTAAAGCTGAAATTGTACTATGATGTATCAAATCAAATGTATTCATTCTAGAGGCAAACACACACTGATACTTCCCCTGTGTTTAATTCTGCAAATGTCAAATATGATTTCAAACACTCTTCAAACATATGTTTATTTGTCCATTAAATATATATAATTCTGTTTCAGGCTTATATTGCACACCTCTTTCTAACAATGTAGTATTTGTTTATTTACCTTATGCTGAATGCAATCTCCAAATATTTCCATTGTCTTATTAAATAAGGACATGACTACACAGGATGGAAAAATCAGATAGTGTGGGTGAGCAATTTGCCTTTAAAACAGGTAAATCTAATTTGAAGATCACATACTAAGCCTGTATCACTCTTAAGGTAGTATTTTACAGGAAAGTAATAGAGAATTTGCCTTATAGTATAACCAAAGAAGGACAAAAATCTGCTTAGGTAACTGTCTAGACACACTGCCAGTTTGAAATGGGGCCACTTGGGGTAACTGACGATATGGGAGCAATAAGAATTGGAGAGAATACCTTATATTTTCATACAAGATTTATTCTGTGGGTTGAGTTTTGGAAAAGAGGAAAAGAATTTGGTAAACAAAAGCACCAAAAATGCTTCGGACAGTATTTTTGTTACTCTTCTAAATTTGTTTATTTTTTTTTCTCAGACAATACCTTGAATAAGTTTAAATCTGTATTTCCTATCTGTATTGCATATACCGAGTAAAAAGCCTATGCTATATAATATAAAGTATATACAAGTGAAAAAGAATATGATTGGAAGTCTTCCTTTTATTCTAATATCTGGGAGAGTCCTCTGAAGGTTGATATTGACAATGAAAGTAGTTATTCTTTGTCAAGGGCAATGGAAAACTGAGATTTTAATTGTAAAGATACCTGCCCACTCCCAAACCCCTCCTCAGATATCTTTAAAGGTATTGTCAATCAACAAAGGTTTCTGTTATCTAGATAAAGAATCTCCTTCTTCAGCAAAATAGCTGCTTCTCCCCAACTACACGTTATAGTAATGTTAAATATTTTACTTACCTATCCCATTTTTTCATATCCTGTTCTACATAGATTTCTAGTTTATTCCCAGTGAAAATTGTATTGCTATATGTTCAGTTGTATGAATTAAGATGGGAAGGCTCACCAGCTTGCTCATGTCTTTGTGTTTTCTTTGTTCATCTTTATTGTGATAGTAACACTTGGCTCTGTCCCTAAGGTCAGATGACTTGGCAGATTTATTTTAGATACTATTGTATAATCCTAGAGTTCAGTATGAAAAAAAAGAAAAAAAGAAAATGTACATGTGAGTCACCATTGGTGATTGGAATGGGCATATAGAAATTGACCTACTTTATAGTCAGTTAAAAAGCAGAATATCAATTTAACTACCTTTTATTCCAATAGGCCAGAGAAGATACTCCTTATTTAAGAGACTATTAACTCCACTATCTTTAGCATATTTTTTAAAAGGTAAGCTAGTTCTTTGGAAAAACGTATTGCTTTCCTGCTTTTCTGTGTATGTGGCAAACAAATAACACAGAACTACGGGCATACACACGAGATTTTAGGGAATCTTGAATACCAGAATAGTTTTGTTTCTCACTAATCTTTCCTACTAAAGATAACTACCTCTATTTCTCTTTAATAAAATCACTTGGTGAGTTTGTATAAAGAAATGCAAATAGAACACTTACACCAACATCACAGATCTAAGTCCTTTTTAATCCATGAAAAAGCAGACTTTTTTCCCTTTACTTTTAAGAAGGTTAATTCACGGAAATCTCTATAGGACACTTTAAAACTTGCAATTCTTAATGGAGAAAAACATGCAGCCCTTTAAATATCAGAGCTGTGCCAGAATGTCCATAAATAATTTCTACTCTCCCACAAACCAGAGTGCTAGGAAATGTGCATACACTGCAGATTTTTAGTGTTTTCTCTGCTTGCATTCATATTACAATAAATGAGAATAGATTTCTAATATCCATTTCTATTACATGCATTAACTGAAGCTGTGGGGGTAAAATGAAAAATTTCCCATGATTTCAGTCACTGGGGAGGCCCATATGCTTATGTGTGGGCAGAACATTCAATATTTCTTCATTTTTTAAAGAATAGCTTAAAATGTTCTAGGGAGTGCTAAAGGTTATAAGGTTATAGAGCCTCAAAGCACTCTTTTCTGAGTTCAGTTGTAACCCTTTCCATTAATATTGTTAGAAGGATGAATTAGTTTCAATTAAAAAGCCCGAACTGAGATAAAAATTAAGCCAAACCGAAATGTGCATGAACATATTTAGAGTGTGTACCTTTTAGCATTATTTTCTTTCTGGTGAATCATTAACATGAAAATGCACAAGACTGAATAATAAAGTCTTTCTGTCCACATTTGAAATTAAAATATGATACTTAGGACAACATGATGTTTTGTAAATGTCGTTTTGCCTACGTCTAAATTGATTTCTTTACTGTGAAGGAGTATAAAGATAAAACTTTGCACAGCAGGTACTTCTTGGTGGAATATATACCTGAGTAAACCTATTATTTGGCAATACACATTATAGATACTTGCCAAAAAGGAATTAGAAAATCAATGACAAAGTTGGAAAGTGGTCTCTGAAGACTTAAATTAATGGAATTCTGCTAGAGACATTAAAGTTGTTTCCCTGCTGTTCACATCTGTTGCATCCTCGAGAAAAAAAAAAAAAGAGAGAAAACATTATGTGAAGAGCTGATGCTTGCATCACTGACTCTTCCTGATTTGTGCTGATGATAGCTAAAGCTGAGATCTTGGCATCTTCTACTGCACATTGTCATCAGCAAGGTGGAAACATATCCCTGAATTAAATTAGAATTCTATCCAAAAACCTTATTTGTTTGACAGAAATTCACTTTCTAGTCTAGTCTGTAGAAATGGAACTGTTTTAAAAGTTACTACAACAATATTTGAAAATATTACTAAATGCAACCTACCTGTAAGAAAATAATTTTTGAAAAGTTTCCTCAAAGAGAGGGAAAAAAATCATAAATATCGTGTGAAAGAATGAATCTGATCACAGCCACAGAGGCATGATGAAGAGATAAACCTTGAGTTTGTACCATTTCTAGCATACTAATATTTGTTTTTCCTTTCTTTGTCATTTTATCTTTTTTTTACTTTTCTTTTTCACTTTGGAAATATATTTTCTAGTCTTCTACCTCCTTAGGTGCACCAGGATAATCCGGAGGGATGGGATGGGGAGGGAGGTGGGAGGGGGGTTCTGGAAGGGGAAAACATGTACACCCATGGTGGATTCATGTCAATGTATGGCAAAACAAATACAATATTGTAAAGTTAAAAAATAGATAAATAAACTAATTTAAAATAAAAAAAAATAAAAGTAGTATGCATCAGTGTCAGAAAATGGGCTAAAAACATTTACATGTATTATATCAATTAACATTTATTCTGTGATTTAAATGCTATTATTATCTCCAATTTACAGATAAAGAACCAAGGCTTAAAGAGATTAAATAAATTGCTTAAGTATTCCACTAGTTGGTATAGAACTGGGATCTCTTTCTCAAGATTGCTCTAGGAATGGAAAGGAGTAGATATGGAGAAAAGACAAGAATACATCTTGATAGGTTGTGGGCATCCTAGAAAGAGAGATGTGAAAAAAGCCAAGAATATATGCATAAATGTATTCACTTCAATAACTTGAAATGTAGGTGCTATGTTTTCATTCCTACTTGAATTGTTATCAATTGATAGACTTGGAACAAAGCTTGTATTGATATAAAACAAATGTAAAAGGTAACAAGTAAAGTTCCTGGTGTGCATATACACGTGAGTGTGCATGCTTAGTTGTGTCTGACTCTTTACAACTCCATGGACTATAGCCAGTCAGGTTCCTCTGTCCATGAAATTTTCCAGGCAAGAATACTAAAGTGGGTTGTCATTTCCTATTCCAGGGGATCTTCCCAATCCAGGGATCAAACTCGTGTCTCCTGCATTGGCAGGCAGATTCTTAGCACCACTGGATGCAAAAGTAATTCAGGATGAAATACAGAAAGAATGCTATGTTAAAAAAGTTCATGATAATTCTCAGCAGCGTGGCAGATGAAAAACCATGAGAAAAAATGGAAACATAAGAGTCAAGGATTAATATAGTTTCATCACAAATTATAAAACATTTTCAAAATTATGAAGAACTAGCCCTTCAACATCTAATGGAACAATAATGAGATTTTGCAGTCTGGAGAAGGTTGAAAAAATGGTGTTGTTAACCTCAGATGGAAAAGGTAACTAGTGGTGATGGTTCCAAAGGAAAATGAATGTAGACACTTTCCTGCAGTGCAATTAAGTTTGAGGGCATGTGCCTGGCAAACAGAGGTCATCCTCAAACACATTACCCTCTTTTATTTGTTTAGAAGTTTTTACTTTTATCAGTTATCCTTGCACATAGTAAAAAGTGTCAAGTATTTCTACAGGTTAATTTTGAGAAACAGCATCCCACTGCCATTCTTTCTCAGCAGCAATTGCTTCTATTTCTTTTAGCTGATTACTTTGAAAATTGACTCAGTGTATCCAGATAATGGCCTTCTATTATTGTTCTTTTTGTTTTTTTATTGTTGTTTGGGTTTTTGTTCATTTATTTTTAGTTTTGGAACATTACCTTTTGACTTCTCTCTGTTGAGAATAAGGGCTTAGCAGTTTCTTCCCTGTTTACTCTCTGATTTTTCTTCTGGAGTTAATTTTGCTTTTTTGTTTGTTCAATTTTCACATGTGCATGTCTCTAATTCAACCCAAACTTTTGCCAATTGCCTGTATCATCTCTCAAGGCCTTTTGGTGCAACAAGTCTTCTGAAGACTTAATCTTTATGAAAAAGTCTCTTTCAGAATCATCTCACCTATATTACAGTCTGGATGGGCTGGCCCACATGTCTGTCATCCTGGAATCTCCTTTGCACATCATTAGAGGGCTTCTTTATCACACTGCTTTGTTTCTTTCATTTATCCATCCATTATTTCATGTATTCACATTTATTGACTGTGTAAGCAATTTGGGAGGCACTGTATACTGGGGGGGGGGGCAACAAAATTCATCGCTCTCATTGGCATTATACAATCAGTTCAGTTCAGTCACTCAGTCATGTCCAACTCTTTGTGACCCCATGGACTGCAGCATACCAGACTTCTCTGTCCATCACCAACTCCCAGAGCTTACTCAAACTCATGTCCATTGAGGCGGTGATGCCATCCAGCCATCTCATCCTCTGTCGTCCCCTTCCCTCCCACCTTCAATCTTTCTCAGATTCAATCTTTCAATCAAAATGGAATAGCCTGCAATAATATTCTCTGCTTCTACATGGATGCCTAATACCAAGTACAAGAAAAAAATAGAAACTCATGTTATTTGGTAGATAAATACATGATCAGAGTGTATCATGTTCTGTTTGAGAAAACAATTTGAGAAATCCAACACAATTTCCTTACTTTCCATCTTACTAGTCCATTCTAGAGTTTATTCTACTGTCCAAATAGTGTTTGGGAGGCCCTAAAGGTGAAAACTCTTTCAGAAACTTTGGAACCTTCAGTAAGATTTTTCTACAAAAAAGTATTAATGAACTTTTCTAGTGACTAAAAATGAGTTATGTGAACTTTGAGGGCCATGGAAAACATGTATTTATTTAAGTAATTTTATTTATATATGTACTGAAGTGAAAAAAATACCAGTAAGACAAATAGGAAAAGAAAAACACACAAAAAGCAAAGGTGCCATTATTATTGTCTTCACCTTCAAGTATCCATGAAATCAAAATCAAAACCCCAAAGCTAGATATAAGTTTGCATTAAAGAGAATGGTACTATATCTTACATATTTACTTTTTTCCCCCTAAATAGTCTGAAGTAAAATATTAGTAATTAACTCTTGTTTCCCAAGTAGTTCTCTGACTCCTTCTGGGAAAAGACTTTTATAGGTAAATTTTTAGAACTTTGTACATATTAAAATATCTTTATTCTCCAGAAACGCTTAATTGATACATTAAGTCATTATAGAATTTTAGGTAGGAAATACCATCTTTCATAAATCATTTTCAGAATCGTAAAGAAGTAATGCCATTTTGATTCCTGATCTTTTGCTTAGGACACATTTTCTTTCTCTAGAACCTTTAAGAAGCTTCTTTTTGCCCCCAGTTTTCAATACTTTCTGCATGATGTTTGGGTCTGTCTTCCCTGAAAGGAAAAGTGAAGGTGAAAGATACTCAGTCGTGTCCGACTGTTTGCAACCCCATGGACTATACAGTCCATGGAATTCTCCAGGTCAGAATACTAGAGTGGGTAGCCTTTCCCTTCACCAGGGGATCTTCCCAATCCAGGGATCGAACCCAGGTCTCCCACACTGTGGGCGGATTCTTTACCAGCTGAGCCACAAAGTAAGCCCAAGAGTACTGGAGTGGGTAGCCTATCCCTTCTCCAGCGGATCTTCCCCACCGAGGAATCAAACCGGGGTCTCCCGCATTGCAAGCTGATTCTTGACCAACTGAGCTATCAGGGAAGCCAATAAAATATTCCCTTCCTTTTTTTTTTTTTTTCTACCCAGAAGTCCAGTTTTGGGACATTATGTGAGCCTTTTGGAAAGACCTAATATTATGTTCTTTTCTCTCCTATAATCCATCTCTTTCACTCTTTGCCATAATATCTTGAAGATATCTTCAGTATTTCTTTAGAACACATTATTGAGTCTCTTAGCACTGACACCAAAAGGTTAATGCGCAAAGTTCCTTTTAAATTTGCTGAATGTTTCTTTACCAAAGGACTTCTTTCTTGTTCGTAGTTCCTTTATCTAATATCTTTCTGGTATATATTATTTTTACATTTTCTTTTCTCTGTATGTAGTTGATTTTTTTTTAATAATGTTTTCTTTCTTTTCGTTTGTTTTAATTAGCATCTTGCCTATCAGTAGCTTTCGAATCCTTCTAGTATTTGTTGCTTTCTCATATTTAAGACTGTAGCACTATGTAGCTTGTGAAAGCGCTGAGCATGTGAGTGGAAAATGCAGATACAAGCTTTAGTATGGGGTGATCTAATGATATTTTAATTGAGGATGCATGTTCCTTCTTTTCTTTTTCTTTTTCTCCTTTTCTTTCTGTCCAGAACTGTTCCATCTCTTCCCTTTTCTTAGACTGCTAAAATTCCTGATAGAAGACTCTTCAAATATTTTTCATGGAGAGTAAAGACCTGGCTTCAGTGTTTTGGTCACCCAGTGAAGGAAGGGTGCTGGATATAAATGAGCACCTGGTATAGGCATGCTCACATTTTCTTCAGTCTAAAGTTTGGTGCCTAACTTGCCTATTTTGAGACTCTGTTGCTACTTTGTCTTTTTAACTTTTTTATCCATGTAATAAACATACATTTGTTTTGCAAAATGGAGAAGAAATCACCTTGCTAACCAAAGCAGAGAAAGGACTTTGGATTCTAGAGTGATTCTTGAACAGATTTCCAGGTATTAATAGTTTTCCTTAGTCTATCCTTGTCCTCCACCCTGTATCCAAGATTGCCTAGTGACTTTCAAGATTCTATGGAAAATATTAAATTCGTTCTGAATTGACCCTTTTTGAATTTATTGTTCAAATTTATCAACTTTGTTACGTATATTCACACTCATTTTAATGTTTTCCAGCTTCCACAATTGTGATGCTACTGTCTTTTTTCTCTTTCTTTTCACTTCTGTGGGTTAATTATAAAAAATCACATTACTGTTCATTTGGTAGAATTTAATTAGGCAACAAAATAGATATATGTATTCAATAAGCTACCCTTACTTTATACTTACCTTCAGCTTTTTTTTTTTTTTTTGAACTATATTGGGAAGATTATACTAACACCATTACAATGTTTGGCACAGAGTTAATTCTCAATATACATTTGCTAAATTAGCTAACACATGAAGAATGAATGAATAAATGAACAAAGAAAACTTGACTGTCTTTCTAGTGATATTGATGAGCAAATTAGTAAATATAATAGTAAATAGAAGCACTTGGGAACATATGTAGAATACTTGCCACTTACAATTGAAGGTTAAAATTTGAAAGAACATGTATTATGAGCAGTGAACAGATGGCTGTGGATATGAAGTTAAAAATAGGATTTTAAAATTCTCATTGTTGAAGACATTGGATCTTACAGTACACAGAATAATGTAGTTAGAAAAGCATTTCTGTCTGATCAAAATAATTTAAGCTGAAATATCAGAGGAGAGAGTTTTCAAAACAAACTAGGCTTCATAAAAGAAGGAGGTATGTCATATCAAATATCATGGCAGCGAGGATGCAGAAGGTCATATAGAGATATGAAGATATGATATATAGAGTGTCAGTAATTGTTTACCAAAACTATGCAAATAAAGTGAAGACCTGATATTTTTGCAAAAGTAAGTGTATGTATTTTCACAGCAATGCCAGAAATTCAGTGGGATAGAACTCAGAATATGGCTCTTGCTTTTAAGAAACAATTCTAGTCAAAGAAGTTGGATGTAAGGAAGTACATAGATGCAAAGTAATCTACAAACCCAGTTGGGACAGTGGTACTCACTAGGTATCCAATTTATACCCCAATTCTTGAAATTAGGCAGGACTAATGATATTCCTAGTTCTGAGCAATTAATTACAGACAGAAATGATGTGTAATGTTTCTGAGACAGAGCATTGAAAATATACACATGATTTTCTAGCTGGCACACAGTGAATCAGTAAATTGTGAAATTCCAGGTAGTGGAGATCCTGTCAACCAGGGGATTGAATAACTACAAGGAAAAGGAAACTCTCCTCACTACTAGATCTACTTCAGCATGTATCATGTGCAGGAAATATAATTTCTGTGTTGTTGCTTATAAGTAATTTACATGTTCTGGTTAATTTACTAATGCAACATGACCACCTAATCAAGATAAATTCATGAATGAACTTGGTAAAGATTATTAGAATGATGGAAAGCACAGTTTAGCTCAGTTTTAGCAATGAAGGAAAATACATATGTGAAATAAAATTTTACATTTCTACTGGAAGTTGTATTCAATTAAAGCAGAAGAACTGATCTTTTTTTATTTGCCTGGCTGAAAGTCAAGAATTTCAAGATCTGTTCCGTTTGACTAATGAACAATTACTAAACAGGAGTTAGAGCATGGAACTAAATTGGCACAAACTGATCATGATTAAAAAATATAAATACATAGTAGGATGAAAAGGATCTTCGCTGTAGCTCAGATGGTAAAGAATCTGCCTGCATTGCAGGAGACCTGGGTTTTCTATCCCTGGGTCAGGAAGATCCTTTGGAGAAGGGAATGGCAGTCCACTCCAGTCCTCTTGCCTGGAGAATCCCACGGACAGAGGAGCCTGGTGGGCTACAGTGCATGGGGTCGCAAAGAGTCTGACACGACTGAGCGACTAACACTGGGCACTATTAGGATGTATAATCAGATATGTGAACTTCAGGAAATTCACAGCATGGACTGAAATTATAAAAAGAGATAGATTGAAGATAAGAGCTGTTTGCAAAATAGCAAAGTAATGTTAAAATATCTTAAGAAACAGTAAAAGGAAAACAAGCAGCTGAAAATTTTTCCATAATCATATAGATTGCTATTCCATCAGTTTAGATTTTTAAAGGGTCAAGAAACACAAAAGCAAATAAAAAATACTGACTTAAATCTCAAAGGATATTGACAATGAGATTAGACTATAAATGAGACAGCCAGAAACAGAAGGTTTTTAAATTTTGTTTTGGTCATAAAAAAGAGAGACCCACAATTGAGGCGATGTTTATAGAAAACAAAATTAAACAGAACTCAGTTTTATTTTGCTGCATCAAAGATGTTCTTGAAATTGAGAAAGATAACATCTTGCTTTAATGAGGAAAACAAATGAGATAGTTAGGGGTACATGAAGAGATTATATATGTAATTTAATTCCATCATAAACACCAGGCTTGTATATATTAATAAAATAGTATAAAAATATGTTTATATCTGTATCTCTCTTTCTCTCACATCATAGAATAGTTGGAAATATTAAAGAAATCATGGAGATTGGGAATAGAATCAAAACTGAAGTTTGAAATTTTCAAAAAATATGAATTCCAAGATTTATAAATTAAGTAAAATAATCATCTCCAGAAAAAAAAAAATGTTAGAAAATGGACTCTTAAACAAAGGTATTACAGTAATCATAAAGGAATTTTAGGGGTACTAAGAACCAGCACTGATTCAGTAACAACCAGTCTTGCTGAACTAATGTTACTTATTTACTGGAATTATATTTCTGAGTTGAAAAAAATTAACATACTCTCATATAACGCATAGTGTAGTAAATTTTTAAGTTGATGAGTAAATAGAGTCATGAGAATTCTGATCTCTTTGCCAAATACTAGTGAGGGTAATGAATAGATGTCTGTTGTCTTGTTCTATAGTTGGCACCCTCAAAATTTTTATCATGATTTTGATGAATCATAAAGGCATGTTTATTGAATTTCATAATGACACAGCTCAGAAAGTATGCTATTGCTCTGCAATAATGAATCTCTCTATTGAAATAAATATGGAATAACTAAAGTAAAGTTGAGCAAGGAGAAATCTAAGGTTTGTCAGATGACTCAAACTCAAATTTACAAAATAGAAGCATAGTAAACAGAGGAAGGGAGTTTTATTTCCGCTCCACATGATTTGAAGAACCTGTCATTCATCCAGCAGGTATCTGTAACTGCCTACTATGGGCCAAGAACTTTGTACACTGAGGATCTGTCAAATAATAAATGAGATCTTAATCCTAGAGAGGGAAGAAACCTATAAAAATTTTTAAATATTTCAGAATGTGTAATTCAGATAGGAGATTATACTTTTCTGTTTAGTTCTAAGAGATAAGAACCAGTGGCCTAACGTCTAAGTATTCAATAAAAACAAATCCTTTCTATCCATTCAAACTACTCATCAGCAGAATAGGAGGCTTAGTAAGATTTTGGCCCCACATCTTTCTGGCAGATTCTTATCTGGAGTGGATGTTGTTCTGGTGTGAAGGATGCTGTTTGAGTCTCTCAGAAGATGCTTTCTATTATCCCTCACAAGACGTTATTGTTAAATTAATCTTAGCACAATGTACTGAAATATATATCATGGATGCTTTTATTTCTTTAAAATTACTCAGTTCATGGCTAGCAGAGAATTGGGGATATAGTCAGTTTCAGTAACTTGAGTTTCAATTACAAAAACACAAATGAAGTTTTGAGAAATAAAGCAAGCACTGCATAAGAGTATGAAATAGCCTATTTTATACAGCAATGAGGTGTTACTGTCACATTTTGTTTTTCTGAAAGGTGTGTATTTAAAGAAAGACACATAAGTTAGGTTAAGCTCAAGGTACAGGGTTTTCAGCTCTTATATTTTCTCACAAAAATACCATAGTTCTAAATGGGAGTCCATCGGAACACGAATACGTTGCTTGTTTTAGTTAAGGGAGAAATCTGCCGTAGGAAGAGAGTTAGATGTATGATTTTGATTCCCTGCAGGAGAGAAGAGTTGACATCATTAGTATTAAAAACCCATCAATGCCCAGCATGTCACTGAGGCTGTAGTTGGAAATGCTAAGTGATACTGACACACAAATATTTTCAGGGTCATTTGCAAAAAAGAGAGCAGAGTCAGAACTAGACACTTTTAGACTTACTGAACAAAAAAGGAACTTGAAAAACAAAATAGTTAAGTTTACAGAAGTATAGTTCTATTTCAAGGTTACTGTTAGTTAAAGAATTGACACTAACTCTAAACCTTTTCCCACAAACAAACAGCACAGGAGAGACATGAAGTATGTTCACTGTTTATTCTGCTAAAAGTTTAGCCAATAGATTCCACACAGATTCTGGCTTAAAAGGTTAGAAAAACCTTGCTATTCTAATTATTATTTCCCAGGGTGACCTCTAGAAGATTAAGGTGAAAAAGGACAACAATGAAAATCACAGCACAGAAAATCTGAGCAATAATTCCACTTTAATTAGACAAATTTATATTTGAAGTGGAAAATCCAAAGGGAGAATACAGGTCATTGTACAGCAGTTTATATTATTTTTTAAGTTCACACATTTTAACTGTAACTCCTTTACAAAACATGTCAACTGTGTTTTAATTGAGATTTTACATGGTTTGATTTCATGTGCTAATATCTTACAGTTATACTTCTCTTTGTTGTTTTCCAGCCCCCAAAACTGTGAAGGGGAACAGAACTTGCCACCCCAAAATATGTCTCTGTCATAAGGATATTTTGCTTTGGTTATTTTTCAAAAAAACAGCAGACAGGGGAGAAGCTCTGAAAACCAAGTAGAAACTACCCTTTTGTAAGGTACATTTATGTTTATAAGGGAAATCTCCATTTGTAAGGGAGTCTTCCTATTAATATACCAGAAAGTGTGTGTGTGTGCGCACGCTCAATCCCTCAGTGTGTGTGTGTGTGTGTGCGCACGCTCAATCCCTCAGTGTGTGTGTGTGTGTGTGTGTGTGTGTGTGCATGCGCTCAGTCCCTCAGTAGTGAATGACTCTTTGCAACCCCATGCACTGTAGCCCACCAGGCTCCTCTATCCATGGAATTTTCCAGGCAAGAATATCGGACTGGGTTGCCATTTCCTCTTCCACGGTATATTCCTGACCCAGGGATCAAATGTCTCCTGCATTGGCAGGCAGATTCTTTACCACTGGGCCACCTAGGAAGTCCTCAGCAGGAAGAAAAGGGTGGCTCAGTCTCTATTGTTGCTGTTTAGTCGTTCAGTCGTGTGTTGGATACAACTGAGCAAGTAAACGACAAACAAGGACAGCTGGCTCCTCCACCCCCAACATTTTCTTTTGTCTTTTAACTGGAGATGATATTTAAGATGGTGGCTTGGGTTATTTTAGGGAGCCAATCAGTTTTCCAGAGTCTCTCCCAATTATGCAGGAGGTATACATGCTATCATACTTCTGATTTTTTTTTTTTTCCTGTTAATCTATCTTTTAATACAGGGTGGTCTCAGCAAGAACCTAAAAAGTAGAAGGAAAGTTATTTCTCCTCCCCTACAACTGCCTTTAGGTTTGCTTTTTATGCTTCATTTGTGGAAAGAATAGAGAACCTGGATGGAGCATATTTTTGCAATTTCTAACTGCCAGTGCCATTCAATGGCGTGCATTACCCCAAGCAAAAAAGAACTTTCTCCTTTTTTTTCATTTCTTTGGAGATAAGAGTAGCAAGTATTTGCCAAGTTTAATAAGCCTTTAGAGTTTGAAATTGAGGATTTATCACTGTACTTAAATTTCAAGGCATAAATACTATTTGACTATCATAAACTTTACAAGTGATAAGAAAAAAGAAAAGCTCTAAATAACTCAGCAGTAAGTTCATCAGCTTAGCTTCACACTCTCCCTTTCTTTCCAAGCTAAGCCATTAGAACCACTGTGGCCATAACTCAAACAGAAGAGAATAAAGAAAGTTGAAGTTGAAATGAATATCCATATCCATATATATATATATATTTGTTTCTGTCTTCTGTAGTCTAAGCAAGTGTCTTTTTCTCAAATATTGACATGCATAGGAACCATCTGGGGATTCTATTAAAATGCTGATTCTGATGCAATAAATCTGGGCTGGGGGGGGCTGAGATTTTCATTTCTAGTTAACTTTTAGGTTATGGGGATGTTTCTGGACCTAGATCACACTTTCAATTAACAAGGGTCTCTTATCTTAGTTTCTTTCTTCTTCTCTTGATGCTGTTGACCTAAAGGAAAATGAACAACACAAAAGTTGTGGGTTTAAGTTGTATTCAGGGACCTTACTGAGGACTATAGCCTGAGAAACGGTCACTCAGTAGTTCTAAAGAAACTGCTCCAAAGAGGTAGAGGGAGAAGCCTAATTTATATATGATTTTTTGGCAATAGAATACATACAATCAAACATATATCTTGGTAAAAAATGACTGCTATTCACAAAGAACAGATTAATTCAACTTAATGATTTTAGTGCTTTTATTTGTATGGAAAGATGCAAGAATCTGGGTTTATTAAAATTCTTCCTGAGATACACATCTAAGGGGCCTATTCTTCCAAAACACAGTGCTTCTCATCCTGTTTCTCTTCCCAAATTCCTCTCAAAGTACACTGTGGGTCAGTAACTACAATGGCTAATGACTTAGAGCTGGGTGCTGAGCAATACTATTTATTCTTGGTTTACACTGTCTTCCTAATGTTTGAGTAGTTCTTAATCATGGATGGCCTCGGCCTGCAGCAGCATGAAGCAAGGTTTTTGGTTCCTGGACAGAGATCGAGGTCAGGTCATGGTGGTAGGAATACCAAACCCTGACCACCAGATCAGTGGCCAGTGATCAGGCCCTGGCCCTTCAACTTTGCAGAAAAAGAATTCCCACAAAGATAGAAAGTAATCAAACAAGTAAAGTATGCATTAGGAGGAAAAAAAGAGTACAGTACGTATGGATAGACACACAGGCAGACTCAGAGAGAATTGCTGAGTCATACCCTTGTGGTATTTTGAATTATTTTCATGGGATGTTTTGTCCTGGTTTCCTTTGGCCAGTCATTCTCATTTGCCTGGTTCAGAGTCCACATGTAAAATACCTCAGGGTCCTCCCATGTGTGCACATGCATCTCTTAGCCAAGATGGATTTCACCGAAGGGGCCTATGGGTAGAACATCACTTAGCATCACTCCCCTCTTGACCTCCAAGGAGCCTTTCTGTGCATGTGTAGTCAGGGAGGTCTCCTGACTTCGAGAATGAGAAATATGTGGTCTGGCCTCCTCTCTCAATCATCCTGCTATTGATACCTTGGAGTTTCAGTCCACAGGGAATGAATCTCCAACTGCTTTACCCCAGCAGGCCCATCTACCACCTCCTCATTCTTATGTGAATCTTCTCAGTATTGGCTAGTTTATCTTGGTTTTCTACATCAGATTTATGTATCTTTTTGCCAGAAATGTTCTACTTTTTAATTTTTTTGAACCCTTAATTTTGATATTAACAGGGAGCAGTGGAGAGTGTGATGCAGTATGATGGTTAATTGCAATGTTTCAGAATAGGCCTCTCCTAACTGCCATTTTGGCATATGAATTATTTTGAGCTAAAGGCAATGGAGACCATGGCTTAAGAGAACTACTGCCCCTTCATTAACTACTTAGAACAATTTAAATTGTGGATTTCCCCCCCTAAAATGTTGTTACCAGAGATAAATTTTATCTAAGTGGCCCAATCTTTATATGGCAGGGCAAACATTTAATTACCAATTATCTGTGAATAACCTCCTATCCCTGAAAGTCTTGAGCCTCCATCCCATTCCTTAGCTCAGGATAGCATATATACCTCATTTTACCTTCCATTTTGCAAACTCTCATGTATGTGGTGCTCCTGTATTTATGAAATTAGATTTGATTTGCTACTGTTAATCTGTCTCATGTCAATTTAATTCTTAGATCAGCTAAAAGAACCTAGAAAGACAGAGAAAAATTTTCTTCCTCTCTGACATTATCATGAGTAAAGCCTATAAGCAAATCTAGCATGAAGTTTGGAGGAAGCTCCAAAGCAGAGTACAGAAAGGAGGGACACTGTTGAGTTTCAGCTTTCCCTCTCTATTTTGAGTATTAGATCAATATAAACAGCTCTAGTTTCCATTCATTGAGCATTTTCTCTATTCAAGGTCCTCATTTAACCCTTTTAATGCTATTTTAATTTTTTTTAATGTGTCTAAATATTCTAATTAAGATAAGATAAGATAAGATAAGATATTAAAATAAGATCATGAATCTTACTTTCATTTAAAAGATGAGGGTTAGTAAGTCTATATAAAGTTAACTAAACACTTCTAAACTCAATTTCTGGGGCAAGCATTACCCTAATTCCAGGACCAGACAAGAGACTACAAAAAAATAGAAAAATTAAATAAAAATTACATATCAAAATTTCTCATAAACCTGTATATAAAAATCACCAACAAAATATTAGAAAATTGAATCCAGCAAAATAGACAAAAAAAATTCTACACAGCAACGAAGTGAAATTTTTTTCTACGCATATATGACCTGTTCAATATATCATACTCTGTGAATGTAAACTACCATATCAATAAGATAAGAAAATTGATCATATCAATTGATACAGAAAACATATCTGAGAAAAACCAATACCATTAATGATAAAAAACTATCAGGAAACTAGGAAGAGGGAAATTTCCTCAACGTTAGAAATGCATCTGTAAATAAAATCTATAGCTGACATCATAGGTAGTGGTGAGAGACTGGTTGCTTTCCCTGTAAGATTGTGAAGATGTCCATTCTTATCGCTCTTATTCTACATGGGATTGAGAGCTCTAGCCTATACAATAAGGGGGGGAAGGAAATAATGTCAGTTTGAAAAGGAAAAAGCACAACTATGCCTATTTGCAGATGACATGGTTGCCTAGATAGAAAAAGTCATCTTAACAACAACAAAAAAATGCTTGTATAAGTAGGTTCAACAAGATTGCTGAATACAAAATCAATGCATACACATAAAATGATTGCATTTCTATATATTAATAGGGGACACATTAAACTTACATTAGAATGCAGTACCATTTGTAAATGCCCCAAAGAATACGAAGTGCTTAGACATACATCTAACAAACATACAAGAGCTATAGGCTGCAATGTATAAAATGTTGATGAAAGAAATAAAAGACCGAAGTAAATGGAAATACATATCATGCTCAAGAATCGGAGGATTCAACCTAGGATATATAAATTTAATGCAGTTCCTATCAAATTCCCATCAAGGTTTTTGCACACATAGATAAACTTATTCTAAAATGCATATTGGAAAGGCCCTAGAGTACTGAAAGCAATTTTGGAAAAGAAAAATAAATTGAGAGAAATTACTCTTCTACTGTTTAGACTCACTGTATAGTTATAGTAGTTGTATAGTAGAGTGAAATAGATATTGTAATACTGTTACAAAGAATGTCATATAGACCAATGGAACAGAATAGAGTAACCAGAAATAGATTCACACAAGTATACTCAGTTGATTTTTGACAAAGTTACACAAGCAATTCAATGGAGGAAAAAATTGTTTTGGAGCAATTTTACATACAAAGATATTAAAAAGCAAAAAAACCCTCTACCTATGTCTCACATCTTAATAAAACAGCACAAAATGGATAACAGATTTAAATACAGAAGTATGAGATTTTAGAGGAAAAAAAGAAAATCTTTACAACCTAGAACTAATTGAAGATTTCTCAAATTTGATACGAAAAACACATTCATAAAGAGAAGTTAATAAATTGAGCCTCATCAAATATAGAAATATTTTCCCCTGAAGAAAATGAAAAGAAAATGTACAGACTGGGAAAAAAAATCTTTGCAGATTACATATTCAACAAAGGGTTTTACCTAGACTACCTGAAGAACCTCCAAAAGTCAATGTTTAAAAAAAAAATAATCCAATTAGAAAATATTTCACTGAAGAAGATGTGTAGACATCTAATAAGTATGTGAAAATGTTGTTCAAAATCATTAGCCACTCTAGTAAAATGCAATTAAATCACAATGAGATAACACTACACATCTATCCAGTGACTAAAATTTTTAAAAAAAATCAAATACATGTAAGGATTTGGAGAGACTAGATCATTCATAATCGCTGGTATGAATGTAAAATGGCACAGTTATTCTGATTGGGAAGTTTCTTTTAAATGTAAAAATGGACACTACATAGGACCTAGCAATTGTATTCTTGGGCATTTATTACAGAGAAATGAGAACTTATAGTCACAAAGATACATGTACCCTGTGCTCGTAGCACTTCATTTGTAATAGACCCAAACTGGAAATTACCTAAATATCCTTCAGTGTGTTAAACAATCTGTAACATACCAATACCATGGACTACTACTCAGCAGTTAAAAGGAAAAAATGCTGACACCTGCAACAACTTGGATAAACCTTAAAGAAATTATCCAGAGTGAAAAACTGTAACCAAATATCAAACTTTGATATATAGTGAATATATATAAAATACATATGTAATATTACATATAACAGCTTTTTAATTAATTAATTTGACTGTGTTGGATCTTTGTTGTAGCGTGTGAGATCTTGCATTGTGGCACTAGGGCTGAGCTGCCCCCAGCTTGTGGGATCTTAGTTCCCAGATTGGAGATTAAACCCCTGTCCCCTCTATTGGAAGGTAGATTCTTAAACACTGGGTCACCAGGGAAATCCCTACATATAGGTTTATTGAAAATCTAACCAGTATATGATTCTTGAAATAATGAAACAATAGAGATAGAGAAGAGATTAGTAGTAGGCAGAGTTTATTGAAAAGTGGGAGTGAATGTAGCTGTAAAGATTAATACAAGGGAGCCATCTGTGATGGTAGAATTCTATATCTTGATTGTGGCGGCAGTTCCATGAAAATATGTCATAAAACTCCATGGAAATTTACACATACACACCCAAATGAGTACATGTATAGCTGGTGAAATATGAATAAACTATGGATTGAACCAGTAACAGTCACCTGATTTTGGTATTGTGCTATTGTTATATAAGATATCAACACAGAGAGTGTTGGATATGTGACAAATTGGACCCTCTTTTACATTCCACTGCAACTTTCTGTGCATCTATAATTTTTCAAAATAAACCTTTTAGAGTTGTCAGTAGTTCATTTAAGATCCTACAAAGCTTGAAGAAGCCTTCCCAAGTGGCACTAGTGGTAAAGAACCTATCTGCCAGTGCAGAATGTGTAAAAGATGCAGGTTCGATCCCCAGGTCAGAAAGATCCCCTTGTGCTGCTGCTGCTTCTGCTGCTAAGTCACTTCAGTCGTGTCCGACTCTGTGTGACCCCATAGACGGCAGCCCACCAGCCTCCCCCGTCCCTGGGATTCTCCAGGCAAGAGTACTGGAGTGGGTTGCCATTTCCTTCTCCGATGCATGAAAGTGAAAAGTGAAAGTGAAGTCACTCAGTCGTGTCCGACTCCTAGCGACTCCATGCACTGCAGCCTACCAGGCTCCTCCGTCCATGGAATTTTCCAGGCAAGAGTACTGGAGTAGGTTGCCATTGCCTTCTCTGTCCCCTTGTGCAGTATATAGCAATTCACTCCAGTATTCTTGCCTGGAGAATCCCATGGACAGACGAGCCTGGGTGGGCTACAGTCCATGGGGTCACAAAGAGCTGGACACGACTGAAGCAACTTAGCATGCCCATAGCTTGAAGAACATGCTGCTGGCTTTCTAACCTCTCCAGAGCTAGAGCTCTTACCCTACTATACTCACCAAACTTCTAGAAAGTAATGTTCTGGTGTAGGAGGACAATGTCAGGTTGTGAAAGTTATTATCAGGTATACAAATTCTGTAACTAAAGATATATCCCGATCTACTATTTGGGAAACCCCATCTTATGTGGAAAGTTGAATTTATAACCTTAGTGAGTGAAAGTCACTCAGTCATGTCTGACAATTTGTGACCCCATGGACTGTAGCCCATCAGGCTCTTCTGTCCAAGGAATTCTCCAGGCAAAAATACTGGAGCGAGTAGCTATTTCCTTCTCCAGAGGATCTTCCCAACCCAGGGATCAAATTCAGGTCTCGCACATTGCAGATGGATAATTTACCGTCTGAGCAACCAGGGAAGCCCATGATAACCTTAGTAAAATGTGAACTCTTCTTTTCTTTCCTGAGCGACATTTTCTGTGGTCACTACAAAGTATAAACTGTGTTGAGATGGAATTCTAGGGGAAAACCTCCAATGTACCTGTTGGCACATCTGCATTCTTAATGGTCATATTCTACCCTCCTGAAAGGTTTTTAAAGGACAGAACTATTTTTCTAACTCTAATTGCAGTTTAATAATTTAAAAATTTTCCACATACTCAAAGGCTTTAGTGTAGTCAATGAAGCAGAAGTGGATGTTTTTCTGGAACTCTCTTGCCTTTTCAATAATCCAACAGATGTTGGCAATTTGATCTCTGGTTCCTCTGCCTTTTCTAAATCCAGCTTGAACATCTGGGAGTTCACGTTTCATGTATTGCTGAGGCCTGGCTTGGAGAATTTTGAGCATTACTTTGCTAGCGTGTGAGATGAGTGCAATTGTGCAGTAGTTTGAACAGTCTTTGGCATTGCCTTTCTCTGGGATTGGAATGAAAACTGACCTTTTCCAGTCTGTGGCCACTGTTGAGTTTTCCAAATTGCTGGCATATTGAACGCAGCACTTTCACAGCATCATCTTTTAGGATCTGAAATAGCTCAACTGGAATTCCATCACCTCCACTAACTTTGTTAGTAGTGATGCTTCCTAAGGCCCACTTGACTTCACATTCCAGGATGTCTGGCTCTAGGTGAGTGATCACACCATTGCGGTTATCTGGGTCATAAAGATCATTTTTGTATAGTTCTTCTGGGTATTCTTGCCATCTGTTCTTAATATCTTTTGCTTCTCTTTTGTCCATACCATTTCTGTGCTTTATTGTGCCCATCTTTGCATGCAATGTTCCCTTGATATCTCTAATTTTCTAGAAGAGATATCTAGTCTTTCCCATTTTGTTGTTTTCCTCTATTTCTTTGCATTGTTCACTTAAAACTTTCTTATCTCTCCTTCCTATTCTTTGGAATTCTGCATTCGAATGGGTATATCTTTCCTTTCCTCCTTTGCCTATAGCTTCTCTTTTTTCCTCAGCTATCTGTAAGGCCTTCTCAGACAACCATTTTGCTTTTTTGCATTTCTTTTTCTTGGGGATGGTCTTGATCCCTGTCTCCTGTACAATTTCAGGGACCTCCATCCATCCTTCAGGCACTCTGTCTATCAGTTCTAATCCCTTGAATCTGTTTGTCTCTTTGACTGTATAATCTTAAGGGATTTGATTTAGGTCATAACTGAATGGTCTAGTGGTTTTCCCTACTTTCTTCAATTTAAGTCTACATTTGGCAATAAGGAGTTCATGATCTGAGCCACAGTCACCTCATTGTCTTGCTCTTGCTGACTGTATAGAGCTTCTTTATCTTTTACTGCAAAGAATATAATCAATCTGATTTCGGTGTTGACCATCTGGTGATGTCCATGTGTAGTCTTCTCTTGTGTTGTTGGAAAAGAGTGTTTGCTATGACCAGCGAATTCTCTTGGCAAAACTCTGTTAGCCTTTGACCTGCTTCTTTCTGTACCCCAAGGCCAAATTTGCCTGTTACTCCAGATATTTCTTGACTTCCTAGTTTTGCATTCCAGTCCCCTATAATGAAAAGGACATCTCTTTTGAGTGTTAGTTCCTGAAGGTCTTGTAGGTCTTCATAGAACTATTGATCTTCAGCTTATTCAGCATTACTGGTCAGGGCATAAACTTGGATTACTGTGACATTGAATGGTTTGCCTTGGAAAGGAACAGACATGTCCTGTTGTTTTTGAAATTATATCCAAGTACTGCATTTCACATTGTTTTGTTGACTATAAGGGCTACTCCATTTCTTCTAAGGTATTCTTGCCAACAGTAGTAGATATAATGGCCATTTGAGTTAAATTCACCCTTTCTGGTCCATTTTAGTTCACTGATTCCTAAAATGTCTATGTTCACTCTTGCCACCTCCTGTTTGACCACTTCCAGTTTACCTTGATTCATGGACCTAACATTTCAGGTTCCTATGCAATATTCCTCTTAGAGCATTGGATTTTATTTCCATCATTAGTCACATCCACAACTGGGTGTTGTTTTTGCTTTGGCTCCATCCCTTCATTCTTTCTGGAGTTATGTTTCCACTCTTCTCCAGTAGCATATGGGGCACCTACCGACCTGGGGAGTTCATCTTTCAGTGTCTTTTCGCCTTTTCATACTGTCCATGGGATTCTCAAGGCAAGAATACTGAAATGGTTTGTCATTCCCTTCTCCAGGGGACCATATTTTGTCAGAACTCTCCACCATGACCTGTCCATCTTGGGTGGCCCTACATAGCATGGCTCATAATTTCATTGAGTTAGAAAAAGCTGTGGTCCACATGATCAGTTTGATTAGTTTTCTGTGATTGTGGCTTTCATTCTGTCTGTCCTCTGATGGATAAGGATAAGAGGCTTATGGAAGTTCCTGATGAGAGAGATTGAATTTGGGGGAAACTGGGTCTTGTTCTGTTGTGCAGGGCCATGCTCAGAAAATCTTTAATCCAATTTTCTGTTGATGGGTAGGGTTGTGTTCCCTTCCTGTTCATTGACCTGAGAGCAAACCATGGTGGATGTAATGAAGATAATGAAAATTCTTAAAGAAATGGGAATACCAGACCACCTGACCTGCCTTCTGAGAAGTCTGTTTGCAGATCAAGAAGCAACAGTTAGAACTGGACATGCAACAACAGACTAGTTCCAAACCATGAAAGGAGAATGTCAACACTGTATATTGTCTGCCACCTGCTTATTTAACTTATATGCAGAGTACATCATGAGAAATGCCAGGCTGGATGAAGCACAAGCTGGAATCAAGTTTGCTGGGAGAAATATCAATAACCTCAGATATCCAGATGACACCACCCTTATACAAAAATCAAAGAAGGACTAAAGAGTCTCTTGAGGAAAGTGAAAGAGGAGAGTGAAAAAGTTGGTTAAAACTCAACATTCAGAAAACTAAGGTCATGGCATCGAGTCCCATCACTTCATGGCAAATAGATCGGGAAACAATGGAAACAATGACATTTATTTTTTTGGGTTCTAAAATCGCTGCAGATGGTGATTGTAGCCATGAAATTAAAAGACGCTTGCTCCTTGGGAAAAAAGTTTTGAGCAACCTAGACAGCATGTTAAAAAGCAGAGACATTACTTTGCCAACAAAGGTCCATTTAGACAAAGCTATGGTTTTTCCAGTAGTCACATACAGATGTGAGAGTTGGACTATAAAGAAAGTGGAGCATGGAAGAATTGATGCTTCTGTTGAACTGTGGATTTGGAGAAGACTCTTGAGAGTCCCTTGGACTGCAAGAAGATCCAACCATTCAATCCTAAAGGAAATCAGTCCTGAATATTCATTGGAAGGACTGATGCTGAAGCTGAAACTCCAATATTTTGGCCACCAGGTATGACCTAAATCAAATCCCTTATGATTATACAGTGTAAGTGAGAAATAGATTAAGGGACTAGATCTGATTGACAGAGTGCCTGATGAACTATGGACAGAGGTCCGTGACGTTATACAGGAGACAGGGATCAAGACCATCCCCCAAAAAGAAATGCAAAAAAGCAAAATGGCTATCTGAGGAGGACTTACAAATAGCTGTGAAAATAAGAGAAGTGAAAAGCAAAGGAGAAAAGGAAAGATATGCCCATGTGAATGCAGAGTTCCAAAGAATAGCAAGGAGAGATAAGAAAGCCTTCCTCAGTGATCAATGCAAAGAAATAGAGGAAAACAATAGAATGGGAAGTCTAGAGATCTCTTCAAGAAAATTAGGGATACGAAGGGAACATTTCATGCAAAGATGGGCTCAATAAAGGACAGAAATGGTATGGACCTAACAGAAGCAGAAGATGTTAAGAAGAGGTGGCAAGAACACAGACGAACTGAACAAAAAAGATCTTCATGACCCAGTTAATCACGATGGTGTGATCACTCATGAAGAGCCAGACATCCTGGAATGTGAAGTCAAGTGGGCCTTAGGAAGCATCACTAGGAACAAAGCTAGTGGAGGTGATGGAATTCCAGTTGAGCTATTTCAAATCCTGAAAGATGATGCTGTGAAAGTGCTGCACTCAATATGTCAGCAAACTTGGAAAACTCAGCAGTAGCCACAGGACTGGAAACGGTCAGTTTTCATTCCAACCCCAAAGAAAGGAAATGCCAAAGTATGCTCAAACTACCACACAATTGCACTCATCTCACACACTATTAAAGTAATGCTTAAAATTCTCCAAGCCAGGCCTCAGCAATACGTGAACTGTGAACTTCTAAATGTTCAAGCTGGTTTTGGAAAAGGCATAAGAACCAGAGATCAAATTGCCAACATCCGCTGGATCATCATAAAAGCAAAGAAGTTCCAGAAAAACATCTATTTCTGCTTTATTGACTATGCCAAAGCCTTTGACTGTGTGGATCACAATAAACTGTGGAAAATTCTGAAAGAGATGGGAATACCAGACCACCTGACCTGCCTCTTGAGAAACCTGTATGCAGGTCAAGAAGCAACAGGTAGAACTGGAGATGGAACAATAGACTGGTTCCAATTAGGAAAAGGAGTACATCAAGGCTGTATATTGTCACCCTGCTTATTTAACTTATATGCAGAGTATATCATGAGAAACACTGGGCTGGATGAAGCACAAGCTGGAATCTAGATTGCCGGGAGAAATATCAATAACCTCAGATATGCGGATGACACCACCCTTATGGCAGAAAGTGAAGAAGAACTAAAGAGCCTCTTGATGAAAGTGAAAGAGGAGAGTGAAAAAGTTGGCTTAAAGCTCAACACTCAAAAAACTAACATCATGGCATCCGTTCCATCATTTCATGGCAAATAACTGGGAAACAATGGAAACAGTGGCTGACTTTATTTTTTGGGCCTCCAATATCACTGCAGGTGGTTACTGCAGCCATGAAATTAAAAGACTCTTACTCCTTGGAAGGAAAGTTATGACCAACCTAGATAGCATATTAAAAAGCAGAGACATTACTTTGCCAACAAAGGTCCATCTTGTTAAGGCTATGGTTTTTCCAGTAGTCATGTATAGATGTGAGAGTTGGACTATAAAGAAAGCTGAGTACCGAAGAATTGTTGCTTTTGAATTGTGTTGGAGAAAACTCTTGAGAGTCCCTTGCACTATAAGGAGATCCAACCAGTCCATCCTAAAGGAGATTAGTCCTGGGTATTCATTGGAAGGACTGTTGTTGAAGCTGAAATTCAAATAATTTGGCCACCTGATGCAAAGAGTTGTCTCATTGGAAAAGACCTGCTAATACTTTGGCCACCTCATGCGAAGAGTTGACTCATTGGAAAAGACCCTGATGCTGGGAAGGATTGGGGGCAGGAGGAGAAGGGGATGACAGAGGCTAAGATGGTTGGATGGCATCACCAACTCGATGGACATGGGTTTGGGTGGACTTAGGGAGTTGGTGATGGACAGGGAGGGCTGGAGTGCTGCAATTCATGGGGTCGCAAAGAGTCAGACACGACTGAGCGACTGAACTGAACTGATGCTGGGAAAGATTGAGGGTGCGAGAAGGGGACGACAGAGGATGAGATGGTTGGATGGCATCACCGACTCAATGGACATAAGTTTGGGTGGATTCCTGGAGTTGGTAATAGACAGGGAGGCCTGGCGTGCTGCAGTTCATTGGGTCGCAAAGAGTCAGACATGCTTGAGTGACTGAACTGCCTGAACTGATGTGAAGAACTGACTCATTGTAATAGACCCTGATGCTGGGAAAGATTGAAGGCAGGAGGAGAAGGGGATGACAGAGGATGAGATGGTTGGATGGCATCACTAACTTGATCGACATGAGTTTGAGCAAGCTCTGGGAGTTGGTGATGGACAGGGAGGCCTGGCGTGCTGCAGTCCATGGGGTTGCAGAGTCAGCAAGACTGAGCGACTGAACTGAACTGAATTACAGTTTCATGAAACCACCTACATAAAGACCTTTCTCTGGCTTAGTTTATTTTTCATTCTGAAATGTTTAAAGTTACTTCTTCCTCCCCAAGTGAATTCTTTCCGAATAACTAGTTCTAAGGGTTCTTTTTTTTTTTTTTTTTCCTTCTCTCTGTTTTAAGCAGAATCACATTTGCTTAACTCAGGGATTGCTGAAATTTCATGGGGATTTGGGGAGTAGGAGGCATCCTGGCATAGAGATCATTATTACTTTTGATCAGCCTCCAGTAAGCATTCTAACAATTCCTCCCACAGCTTCCGCTAAAAGTTTTCTCCTCAGGCTAATTGACTGTTAATGGAAGATAAGTAAGGCATTTAAACATCTGCCTCTTCTGTAAATCAGTATACATGATTTATATCATCCTCTTAAAAAACAGGATTTAGGTAGCAGTCATTCTGGTCTTTTTTTTTTTTTTTTTTTTTTTTGGTTTGTTTGTTTTTTTCCTCCCTCACATCAGAAAGTGGGTATGTGGGATGGACTGAGAGGCAGAATTTTTTTCTACTTGAGTTCTTCCAGGGCCAGTAGTGACCTGCTAAAGTAGAAGTTATAGGGGTATACAGAGAGCTAGTTTTTTAATATAATCTATAATTTAATTTTATTTGGAAAAAATTAACTTTTCATTGGAAAGTAGAGTGTTATCCACCTAAATTAATTTCTTTCCTGTGAAAATCAACTTGTGAATTAAGATTTTGACGGATTAGGAGTCTATAAGCCCAGCATCTCATCTCAGAACTAATTTTTGGCCTCTTTAACACAGCAACTTTAAAATGACAAATTACACCCTTTATTTTTCCTGGCTAAATAAATAAATAAAGATAAGGTCATTTAATTAGACTTCTTTCAAACTTGCTATGGAAATAGCTAGTCATTAGTGAAAAATGAAGAAGAATCTCTGGAGTAGGATGTGTTCTGACTGTGTATTGTTACAAGATGGACCAAGAAATGAATGAGTGGCTCCCCAAGAGACATGCATTCTATGCACATGGTTATCTCAGCCAGTTGTTTGAAAACAAACATTTTATGAAATATAAATAATTCAGTGAATTTCAGGAAGCAGTCCCTTATTTTGTAACTCCCTTGAAGCTGTTGCTTTTCTCAGGTTACACTTATTGTTCAAGCATCAATCAGCTCTTACAATAACTTTCAACTTGCCCTTCCCAATTTCCCCAGATGCAGATTGTAGTCATTATTATCCCCAGAGTTAACTTTCTCAAATGTAGATCTTACTATGATATCCTCTTTAAAAATACCTCCTTATGTTTTAGCCTTGCAGGCTCTCTGTGCCGTGGGTAGCAGCTTTACTTTAGCTTGCTCTAAGGTTTCCCTGTAATATGTGAACACTATGTGAAGCCAGATCATAAACAATTGCACTTATTCCGGGAATGGTAATTTTGCTTAAAAGTTGGATAAACTCTTTAAATAAAAAATGCTGATTTATTATAGAATAGTGTGAAATGCCATATGATTTTCACATTAAGAGAAGAAGTCTCAGAGAAATGTCATGCTTGTAAAATCAATCTTCTTTGGATTTTGTGTTCAAACTCCTTATCATAATGTATAATTCTTTTAACAATTGGACACCAGCTGACACCATATCCTGCAAGTCCTTACTACTTGCATTCTTCTGAGCTATCTCTGACTGACCACTAGTACCGTTCCCCAAACTTCCTATGTTTCCATGTTCAACATTCCCATGTTCAGACTTCCCAGAGTTCATCTCTGAACTCTCATGCTGTTCTCTTTGCATAAAATACCATTCCCCGTTTCTCTGAATTGTGAATTGCTATTCATCCTTAAAGTGTACAAACTCGTTCAAGCTACATATATTATTCCTTCCTCTGTATCTTAAAAAATATTTCCCATAAATCTATTCAAGTATATTTTATGTTATATCATGCTTCTTTTATGTATTTGTTACTTTTACTAGTTATAAAAGCCTTAAAAGGATGTGTCTTATTCATTTTTTTTCTCCCTGTAGTGTTTTATTATATAGCCACAAATCAAATACTTTAGCACTCCTCCTTCCAAAGATTGTGTTTAGATCCTCTTTCCTTCAGACTGTGCTGTACTTTATGACTCTTTCTAACAAATAGAGTATAGTGGAAATCACAGAGGATAACTTCCAAGACTAGGTCATAATCAACACAAAATTTAGAATCAACACAAAATTTAGTAGCAGGAAGTGGTTCTTCATACTGCCATGACAGAGATGTAGAATCTCTTTGGAACTGGCCAGTGGATAACACTGGTAGGATTTTGAAAAGGAAAATGTTGAAGGTTTTAAAAACTTGGAAAAACTATGTAGAATAATGATGACAATTCAGAAAGCTATGTGTGAGGGCTAAAATAAAGCTATCAATATCTTACTGGAACCTGGGGGAAAGGGTTCTATGATGTAGAAATGAATAGGTAAGCAACAATGATTCCTGCAAAAATATAGAAAGTAAAAAATGCACCTAGTGAACCTGGATATCTAGCTTTAGAAATTTCCAGAAGAAATGTTGGAAGATGCCATCTGATTTCTCTTTGATGCTTATGGCAAACTGTGAGAAGAGAGAGATGAACTAAAGTAAGTATTGTTAAACACAGAGAAGCAAAATTTGATTGTTTTGAAAATTCTCAACCACTCCAGATAGCAAACACTGACAAGAAAACCTGCTGTACAGATAAAGCCAAGATTGGGACTGTAAAATCTTTGTTAAGATCTCATCAAACTCTGAGGTGAAGCCTCAGAATACCATTCAGTCATAAAAAAGCTCCTCTAAAGGTTTTAAAGGTTTGCCTCACAGATCCTCTAAATCAAATAGTAGAGGCACTAAGGAGCTTAAGGAAGTTACCCAGCAAGAAAAATCTGAAATAGAAAAGGGCGTATGTCAAAAGAGACTTGTCAGTGTGACCTTTGGCACATCAGGATTAACAAGAGAGCCACAACTATGAGTTTGAATGCTGCAACTAAAAAGATACTGCATGCTGCAACTAAGATAAATAAATACTTAAAAAAAAATATTTTTAAACATTTTAAAATAAATATTAAAAAAATAAATAAACATTTAAAAAATAGTAACAGAAGAAGATCCAGTTTTAAAAGAATTATTTTGGTGAAAAACATGTCACCTTGGACTGAAAGGGATGGTCTAAATTGGCAGTAATTTTGCCAATATTATTTTGATCCTTAACATTCTTGCACGCACTGGATAAACTATCTGGCATGTTGTAAAGACATTCCAGCAACTATATAAAGTCCACATTTGAAGTACTGAGATATTTTACCAATAACCTGTGAGAAACTAAAGTCTTTAGCCAATGGCTATATAATTGCGCCAACTTGGGAGGGCATCATCTAGTCCAGGTAAACCTTAAAGTGACTGAAGCTCCAGCTAATATCTTGACTCTGACATCATGAGAAACCCCAAACGAGAACCACCCAGTAAGTTGCTCTTGTATTTCTGATTCTAAGAAACACTGATATAATATTTACTTTTGTATGCCATCAAGTTTGGGTTAATTTGTTACCCAGCAAGAGATAAGTAGAATAATTCTTTTTGTCATCTACTGTATCGCTTGGTGTGTTTTTTGTCAGTTATTAAATATTTTCTGGAAGAGAAAAGGAGAGGAAAGTTGACGGTATAGTGGATGGAATACAGAATAGAAACAATGTGGAGAGAAATAATATTTAAACTAATTTAAAGATTTCTCAATGAAAATTTTATTAATAATATATGTTAAAAGTTATTTGGCTTTAAGTTTAAAAGTAAAATTGGGACTTCCCTGGTGGTCCAGTCATTAAGAATCCATCTGCCATACAGTCAGCCTTTCAGTATAGTCCACAAATTTTATATCCAAAATGTTATTTTTCTTATGTTCTTGTATACTTGAGGAATGTCTAAACAAATACCAAATTTGTCTGTAACATTTATAACTTTATGATTTAAGCCGCAGAAATATTGTACACATTTGCCCAGTCACTTAAAAAATAGTCTGACCTTTATTAGTTGTTGGTTTTTGGTTTTGTGTATGTGTATGAACTTTAAAAAAATTATTTTATAAGTTCAAAAAGTTCTTTTAGGTCACCCAAGTAATTGCTGATTAGGTGATTCTGGGCACTGGGATTATTAAAGCCTGTTGATGAAATCAAAACAAGAAAATAATCACTTCTATTTCTAGAGTCCTGAAACTGTTACTTTGTCCTTCTCTTGACATTCTCTATGACTCTTCTGACTCCATGGTTTGCACTTGAGCTGTTCTCACTGTGGAGAGAGCCCTGGATTCTCTTAAATCTAATAAAGTCCAATTAAGGACTGCTAGTTCCTAAGCTGTATACCCTAAGGACACACATTAATGATGAGTTTAAAATGGTGTCCTATTACAGGCTTATAGAGTGCCAGCCACCTTAGCACTTCATTTTTAAAAAGAGTGATAATTGGTAAGACTTTTGCAGTCCTATTTAAAAGATAAAGAAGTACAGAGTCAGAAACTTCAGGACTTCATCAAGGTTACCTAGACAAGGCACACTTAGAACTTCTTTAAGTGTGAATAGGTTAAATAAATGAATAACAGAGCTAAGATCCATTTCAACAAGACCCACAGTTTTAGTATTTAGATATATGTGTGTGTGTATATACATATGTGTGTGTGTATGTATGTATGTGTATAGATACATATTTGTATTCGAGGAAGAGGATGTTGTCAGGTTGCCTTCATTTTGAAAGATCTGTCCAGATTTTTATGAAAAGAAATTCACTGAAATATTGACAGAAATTCCACTTTGTGCTATGGAAGAGTGCAGCAGAATTTGTGGCCTAGTGCTATGATTGCAGCTATGATGATTATTCCTCATGAAAATTTTTGAACTGTAAAATTATACAGGAGAAAGAGTGAAGCTAAGTATCACCATTGACCTGGGAGAGACAGCAGTGAGCAGACCTGAAGAGAGATCTTAGTTCCCTGCCTCGGAATTGAACCTGGGTAGACTGGATGAAAACTAGGAATCCTACCCACTAGACCACCAGGGCTAGAGGCTAGAAACAAATTGACTGTGGCTCTTCCCCCAACTTTAAAGCAAGACTATTTCAAGGAGGCAAAAATTGTAAAAATAGCTACAAAGTTTGTTATTAGCGACATTGCTCAATGTATGGAAAAGCATACAGAAAAGTAGTTTGTTTAAGTCAAGAGTATGACTTAGCTACTGAATGACAACAAAAGTAGAAATACACACCCAGAGAGGAGTACAGGTAACCCTAGTGAGGAGGAGTGCTGTAGAAAGTTGCTTTAAATCACTTATATAGGATAGTCTTTCCAGGTCTTTGTTTACATTTGGCCAATTATTTTGTTTATTTCTTCACACCTGACTGGTCCTTGGACCCTCCCTAAGATATGTATGCAACTTTTTGCTACGATGGATCCCAATGTACAAACCTATGGGTGCATGTCCACCTTTATTATGGGGGGGGATCCCCTCCCTTTTTGGCCCCCAAGAATCTTTCTTGCACATGTGCAGACAGGGGAGTCTTTCCTTGACCTCTGGAGTGGGCACCTATCTCTGCTTTAGCAGAGCTCAGCTTCTGCAGTAAGCTTTGCCTTTGGAGTGTCTGCGCGAGAACAAAGCTTGACTTTTACTCCACTTGACAAACACCAGCTGTCCAGCCCAGGGGCCCGTTGATCTCCTACTTCACAATCACTACATTTTTGGAAATGAAGTTTGCAGCTTGTACATTTGATACCTCACACCCTTCTTCCACACCCAGCCTCTATGGGGCCTTTTACATGTGTAATAATTCATGAATAGGCCTCAAATTAGTACAGTTAATCCCTCTGTGTCCCAGGGCACTAAATCCTCAGTAAATACAATTCTTGCTTCAGCATAGAAAGAAAATGCCCCGGTGATTATATTTTCCTTATTCAGTCTGAACCTAGGTATTTACTTTATTTATTAAATTAAAATATAATAAATAAAGGGGCTTCCCTGGTGACTCAGACGGTAAAGAATGCCTGTAATGCTGGAGATCCGGGTTTGATCCCTGGGTTGGGAAGATCCCTGGAGAAGAGAATGTTCACCCACTCCAGTTTTATTGGGGCTTCCCTGGTGGCTCAGATGATAAAGAATCTGCCTTCAATGCAGGAGACGTGGGTTCGACCCCTGGATCAGGAAGATACCCTGGGGAAGGGAATGGCTACCCACTCCAATATTCTTGCCTGAAAAATTCCATGGACAGAGGAGCCTGGTGAACTGTAGTCAGTGAGTTAACAAAGAGTCAGACATGACTAAAAGATTAGCACTTTCACTTAAAATAATGTTAACTTTGTTGAAAAAATTGGAAGGAGTATGTCTAATGATAATATGGTAATTAGAAGTGGAACTCTTCAAAGAGATGAACCAAGGGATAGTGCAAAAACATTATTATAATGAGAAATGAACAGCACATCAGAGATTAGAAGCAGACTAACTCTTAAACACACACACACACACACATACACATACATATAACAACTTCAGAATTAAATCATAGAACAGCATATGTCCTTAAGTGTGTAAAACGTTTTATGACTCATATCTGTGGTCAGGATAGCTTTGAAGATGGAATACGGCTGGATGAGCTAATGGTGATAGCTTCCAAAAATTTGTAAATACTTTCAGTGTTCTTTACTTTGGGGCCATAGACATAGGTCACATATGTGCTTCCCAGAAATATATCTTAGCAATTTGTCTGAAGAATAGATAGATTGGCAGGTTTCTTCTCTGAGGCATAAAACATTTAGAACATTTCTAGGATTGCTGTAAAGTTTTGAATTTCCTACCATTTTCGTATGTTTATAACCATTATCTTATTGATCACAAAACTATCCCAAAGATGGAGCCAGAAGGAAATTACTTTGCACTCCAAGTCATGTATTAAATGGTACAGTGTAGTCAAGAAGCATCAATAGGAAAGTGTCTGCTGGTAGTCTCTTAAGTATATTATTCTTCCATGGAATTTTCACATTTTTCCCCAGTTGTAGAGATTAGGTCTTAGCTTTAAATTCCACAATGCCAAATCACAAATTATGTCCCTTGTTTGTTCAGTAGTAGTATGGACAGTGAGATTTATCAATTCCCTGATGTATCAAATTTCACCAGCTGTCTTGAAGTTGCAGAGCTTAATGGTAAGATCTCAAAATCATTGCTCTGCCTGACTTTCACAAGATGATGCAAATTAAAATTTTTTTAATGAATTAGATTTACTATATAATTTTGGGGTGATGGTAAAATGATCTGAAGCTAAATTTCTGTGATAATAATTTCCATTTTGTGTTTTATAGATATAAATGGAACATATTTATTTTTAAAAAGCATGAAAGGTAAAACATTAAAGAAAGAAACTTGTGCTATATTTTTATTCACATCAAATTTCACTTATTCATGGGATAAACACATGATTTGTTCAAGCCATTCCTTATTATTCAGCTCTTTTTAGGGAGTATTTCCTAAAGCAGGGATATTTTGAGAGATGTTTATTTTACTCTTTATTTGTATATTATTTTATAAGAGATAGATATTTGATGAAAATAGGAAATTTGAGTACATCATTTTAGGGTTTCACCCTGGAAAACATTTTATGTGATAATAATACTATAAACTGTATTGTTCTGTCTTTATAATAATTAGTATTATCACATGTTTATGGTTTACTTATCTGATACTGAAAGAGAAAGTATCCTCTATTAGACAAAGTGTGTATGACTCTTTGAGGAGAGCATGGCAACCCACTCCCATATTCTTTCCTGGAGAATCCCCTAGGACAGAAGAGCCTGGCTTGCTGCAGTCCATGGGGTCGCAAAGGGTCAGACATGACTGAGCAGCTATGCGTGCTCGCATATGACTCTTTGTTCCAATTTAGAAGTTTAGGAGCCTCCACAATTTATTGACTAAGCTGTTTTCCTAATGGGTCAGTTTCCAGAAGACATCCACTAAGGTTCAGCTCTTCCATGAAAATCAGGAAAAAAAAAAATACACGTAGAAAAATGGCACCTTAAACCTGTGACTTTAATGCAACAAGAATGCTGCCTGAATCTTTGTACAAGAAATAATGGGAAAGCAGATATGGTTACGAGGGTAAACAAAATATTTGCAAACAAAGATAAAGTAGAAAAGGTCTTCTGGTTTTCTGTTGCCTCATGGACTTTGGTTTCTGTTTTAGGCCATGCAGTGTTTAACACCACCGTCAGTGAAGAGCATTCATGTATTTAAATGTTTCTACTGTTATCCAGCAAAACTATGAAGTGCTTCAAGAGGTAGACAAGTATGATTTTTTATCTTCCTGAGTACAATTGTACTAACACAATATCTAGTTACGGCAAAGGATGTTTATCAAGGCCTACCTCAAGTCTATGATTAAATGCATGCCACAAAGTAGTTTATTTGTTTGTTCTGAAATTTATTCACCCATGTGAAATTGCTCTACATCTTTCCCAATTTCATCCTGGAGGGTCTTTTTAGTCTTTTTTCTCTGTTGCAGTGAGGTCAGTTTCAATAGTTGCCACGGGATACTGGAGTTTGAGTATTTAGTAATTATGAGAATTCCCAAAAGATCACTCACCACTTACCTCACCTTTTTGTCTTGGGTTTTGTTTGCTGCTCTGTGCCTGGTGTTTTTTCCAACTGACAGTGTCAGAACACGATTATTCCTCGCTCTCTCTTATTCTCTGGAGTGTGAGTCACAATAAAACAGAACTCGTAATCCGTTACCTTTTTCTAACAATTAGAAAAATAATGCTGGTAAGCCTCTATCTGTCTGGGCTCCATCTCCCTCCTTCCTCACCAAAAATGTATTACAGCAATCGGAAAGAACAGTTTGTCTCCTTGAAAGCAGAGGACGAGCAAGGATACTAGTTCCTATATTCTTGTCTTTTAGTTTACAGCTGGATAAGCATGAAGAAATAAAGATGATAAAAAACAATAAATGTGTATGTACACCCCAATATGAAATAATATTTTACCAAATAATGAAATGTATTTTTTTCTTTAAAAGGTCACTTTGTTTCCATACCTGTTACCTTTTTTATTGTTGCAACATTCTTTAGAGAAAACAAAAGACATGATGCTGTGTGCACCTCATTGCCCACACACAGAAACAGAGGCACAGACTGATAAGGAACTCGCTCAAGAGGATGCCTATGACAGTGACAAAGGAAGGATTCAAAACTTTGGAATTCAGCTTGCTTGTCTTGACAGTACACTATTTTGCCTCCTAATTTCACCACCCGCCCCGCCCCTGCCATCCCAGTCCAGGAAAACAAGCAATGTCTTCAGTGAGCTAGTAATGTAAGAAGTTAATAAAAGTCTAAAGAGGCTAAACTACAGTAGTGGCACAGAATAGAATATCTAACTTAACCTTTAGCTGGCATCTTTCTAAAGGCAGAGACATGCTTTATAAATCAGAGCAACTGTGCATGCAGAGGACTGACTTTAATTCATCTCATTACAGATGGAAATATAATCTGCTGCTATTTCCATATTCGTATTTTCTCTTTAGTTGTAAACTCAGCTTTAAAGCCTTATTACAGTGAAATATTAAAATATACTGAGAATGTATGAGATGTATACATTGACTATCAAATCCTTGCACATAAAAGTGACCGTAACTTGAGTGATGAAATTAATGCAAATGGTTTCTTCTGAGTAAAACATGAGGATTTAAGTTTTAATTTTATGTATGGGGAATTTTTAATTGGAAGCAAACTTTGAAATGTAGTGTAAACACTTCATTTTAAGAAGAGAAAAAATAAGGTCCAGAAAAGTAAAATGAGTTATCAAAGACTCACATCTAAATATCTACCATAGATATAATTTATAATAGAAATTAGCAAAGTATTGCATCTGTATTTTGAAGGTAAGAAACCTTTAGCTTCTAATTCTGAGAAGACCTGTTAAACAGTTGTATGGAAATTTCTCATTCAATTTTATTTTTGGAGGGGGTTTCTTCTAGGAATTTTTTTTTTTTTTGTAAGTAGCAGGGAAAACAAGGCTTTAATTCTGCTTTTTTGTGTGTAAACAAGACAGCATATATGTGCTTGTGTAGATAGATAGATGAATGAATAGACAGAGGGTAGATAGATTGATAGATAGCATATATTAAAGTCTTAGAAGTCATAGGGACAGTTTTAGAAGAAAAAATATTTTAGTCAAGTACTGAGGAGTAAATAGATATTATTATTCCAGGTGGAATAATAAAGAGAAGAAATATAAACATGAGGCAGTAATATGTACAAAGACACTAGCATAGAAAATCATTAGTTTATTCAAGATATTCAAAACGAGTAATTGTTTGACATATCAGGTATAAGTAAGTGACAGTGAAATTGAAGAAGTTTAAAGGTAGATAATGAAGGATCTCATACAAGAAACAATGGATTTCAAATTCATAGCTAGTGGTACAGTAGATTTAGGTTGGGATTTAAACAGATTATTCCAGCAGCAGGAAGGGGAAAGACTTGAAAAGGGAAATATTGACCACAGGAAGTTCAAAAGGAAAGTTGCTATGATTCAGAAAAGAAATGATAAGAATCTGAATAAAGGCAGTAGCCGTGGGCACAAAGTGGGGTAAATAGGAATAAGAGATATTTTAGAGATTGAATGTATAAAGCTTCTTTGCTAATGTTATAACACCTGTGAAGAGCATAGAGGCATCAAAGATGACACCATCATGGACATGAATAACTGAGACAATGAGTACAGGAGAAACAGACTAGAGTGAGAATGAAGGTACTGAGTACTGTATTTGATGTTTTAAGTTTTGGTTGCTAGTGTTTTATTGAATTGGAGATGTCCCAATCCAGTCATTGGATTGGCAGCTCAAGAGAGAGAACAAAAGCAGAGATAAAGATCTGAGAGTCACTAGTCATGTTTTGGTAGAAACAATCTTATAAGATTATCCCAGGAAGTATGTACACAGAAATATAAGAAGGCCAAGAATAAAATCTTACAGAATACTGAAGTGTAATAATGAATGTTTAAAGTGGGGCCAATAAAAGAAAACGAAATAGTATTCTCAGATAATAGGAAGTAAGCTAGGCAAATATGATGTCCAAAGAGGAGGAGAGAATTTCCAAAAGTTAGAATGGTGAACAAGGACAATTGTGTTAATAAGAGTCAAACAAATTCATGACTGAATATAGAGCATTAGAGAGCTTCCCCAGTGGCTCAGTGGTAAAGAATCGGCCTGCCAATACAGGAGAACTGGGTTCGATCCCTGAGTCAGGAAGATCCCCTGCAGAAGGAATGGCAACCCACTCCGGTATTCTTGTCAGGAGAACTCCATGTACAGAGGAGCCTGGCAGTCACAGCCCATGGGGTTGCAAAGTGTCAGACGCGACTGGGCGACTAACAAACAAACAAACAAACAGATGTATTAGGGTATGAAGTATTTAAACTAAGCTAGATTCTCAGTATTAGTCAAAATGTAAAAATAATGAGTATTAATTAAATTTTCTTTTTATTTATTGTTGAGATTTTTGTATGAATGAGGTAACAGGTCAAGAAAAAATATGACTGATTAAGAGAGATATTCCCACAAATTACTTTTATATATAAAGTTGGATATTATAAATTAGCGGGATTAACTAACAGCATTATTGGTGGGTTGAAAAATTGAATATTACGTCAAAAATAGAAGATAACATCACAGTTATATTTAAAAGGCAAAGAGTCATTCTTAGGGAGAAGGTGATCATTATTTCTAATGGTCTAGAAATGGAGAAAATTTTGTTTTCAATGACATTTTACCTTAAAAAACACAAAAATAAATTCTTCAGTATTGGGCTGAATTATAGGAAGCACTTAAAAGCAATCTTCGCAATCCACTCACTTATGTTTGCTTTATTTTATATACCTTTGAGGTCTGTGTGTTTCTCATGCATAATAAGAAAAATATGATTTTTGAGATTTACGAGGATGAGACAGTGGGTGCTTTCTTTCTGGATCGACTTTGGCATAAGAGGATGAGCTAGAGAGTGGGCCAGATCAGGAGCTAATGCTGCACATGCTTGAGGTGGAATTCAGTTTCTTTGTCAGAAGAATCTAATTAGCTTTCACAAAACTGGCAATTTTCGAAAAATACGGTAAAAATCTATAACTTATTCTTTCTTAAACTAGGGAGATAGACCAAACCACAATAAGCCATTTTAATTTTAGTGCGTGAATACTTGCTATAGTAAAACACTGATAATAAAACATTCTATATCCTTTTTTCTTGGCCATGCTGCATGGCCTGTGGGATCTTAGTTTCCCGACTGGTGATCAAACCTGAACCCATGCCCCCTGCAGGGGAAGCATGGAGCTCTACCAGGGGAACTCCAGGGAATTCCCAAAATATTCCATATCCTTCCCAGCACTCTTTTGTTGGAGAACCACATTGTATCATTGAGATGAACTAGATAATAAATAAGGAATCTTAACTTCAGCCCCACTCTGTAAAAACTTCTGAAGAGAGAAGAAATTTTAAGGGTTTATTTGTCCTTCTTTGTATAACAAAAGCTTACGTTGCAATAATATGCAAGAATCCTTCTAATTCTAAAGTTTTGTAAGTTACAAAACCCAGGACAGACATCATGTTTTCTAGAGGCAGTAGTATTAAATTAGGTTTGTTTGTTTGTTTAATTTACCCAAATGTACATAAAATAAAAGGCACAAATTATAAATCTACAGTTTGGTAAATTTTGGCAAATAATGCAGCAATCAAGATGTGAATCATTTCCATCACTTCAGAAAATGTTCCTACCCACCTCCCATTCTACCTCAGGCAATCGCTTATCTGTTACATCACTATGGATTAATTCTGGCTATTCCAGAATGCCATATAAATAGAAAAAATATCATTTGGACTCTTCTGTCCCTGGTTCCTTTCACAGAGTATACTATTTTTGAGATTCATTCATCCTTATTACTGCATTTATTAGTAGTTTATTTCTTATTGCTGAATAACACACCAGTGTAGGAATATACCACAATTTGTTTTCCGTTCTTCTGTTAATGGAAATTAAGATTGGTTCTAGTGTAAGATTTTCTTTTTTGAACTTATATTTCATTACTCTTGTCTAAAATGCCTAGGATTAAAACTACTAAAATATTTCCCAGCGCTGATGAACCCTCCAGTTATACCACATGTTCTGTTGTTGTTGTTTAGTTGTAAAAGTGTCCGACTCTTTGCAACCCCGTGGACTGTAGCCCACCAGGTTCCTCCAGCCATTGAATTTTCCAGGCAAGAGTACTATAGTGGGCTGCCATTTCCTTCTGCAGGGATTCTTCCTGACCCAGGGATTGAACTTGTGTCTCCTTAATTGGTAAGAGCCAGTTTTACCACTGAACCACCAGGGAAGCCCCAGTTGTACTTAGTACTGTTGATGAAATCTGTGTTCAAACACTGCCCATTGTTCATTTGGTTTTTTGTCTTACTATTGAGTTTTTAAAAATTTATTTTGGTAAAACCATATATGTATAATGTTTTAAACATTTAACAATACAGTTAAGTGGCACTAAGTATGTTGTTGTGCAACCCTCACCATCATCCATCTCCCCAAACTTTCACTTTCCTAAACTTAAACTCTGTCCCCATTAAACACTAACTCCCCATTTCCCCCACCTCTACCGGTGGCATCCACCAATGTACTTTCTGATTCTATGAATTTGACTCTACAAGGTACCTTGCATAAGTGGAATTAAATAGTGTTTGTTTACACCCACTGTATATTGGAACACATTTTTAAAGTTGATAAATATCCTACATACAGTTTGTACCTTCTTTTTTCTTCCCCCTGTGCTATGCAGTAGGTTCTCATTAGTTACCTATTTTATACATAGTAGTGTATATATGTTAATTCCAATCTCCCAATTTACTCCCACTTCTTTCTCCACTTGGTGTTCATACATTTATTCTCTGTGTCTGTGTCTCTATTTCTGCTTTGCAAATAGGTTCATCTGTACTACTTTTCCTAGATTCCACATATATACATTAATATACAGTATTTGTTTTTCTCTTTCTGATTTACTTTACTCTGTATGACAGTCTCTAGGTTCACCATCTCTGAAAATGGCACAATTTTGTTTCTTTTTTGGCCCCACTCCAGTACTCTTGCCTGGAAAATCCCATGGACGGAGGAGCCTGGTAGGCTACAGTCAATGGGGTCGCTAAGAGTCGGACATGACTGAGCGACTTCACTTTCACTTTTCACTTTCATGCGCTGGAGAAGGAAATGGCAACCCACTCCAGTGTTCTTGCCTGGAGAATCCCAGGGACAGGGGAGCCTGGTAGGCTGCCGTCTATGGGGTCGCACAGAGTCAGACACGACTGAAGCGACTTAGCAGCAGCAGCAGCAGCATCTATTAATAATAAATATCTATACCACATCTTCAACTATTCCTCTGTTGATGGATATTTAGGTTACTTCCATGTCCTGGCTATTGTAAATAGCACTGCAATGAACATTGGGGTTATTGTTGAGTTTTTAAATGTTTCTTATGGATTCTGGGTACAGTTTTGTGTGTGTGTGTGTTTATGTATATACACATATACATATGTGTATATATTTTTTCTTCCAATATTTTATGTGTATTTTAAATTTCATAATGGAATCTTTAAAAGGCAGAGGGCTTCCTTGGTGGCTCAGATGGTAAAGAATCTGCCTGCAGAGCAGGAGACCTGGATTTGAGACCTGGGTTCAATCCCTAGGTTGGGAAGGAGCCTGGCAGGCTACAGTCCATGGGGTGGCAAAGAGTCGGACACGACTAAGCAAATAACACACCTTTAAAAGAACAAGAGCTTTTTAAAATTTTATTTTATTGAAATATAGTTGATTTACAATATTGTGTTAGTTTCTGCTATACAGCAAAGTGATTCAGTTATACATATTCCTTTCCATTAAGGTTTATCACAGGCTATTGAAAATAGTTCTCTGTACTATACCGTAGGACCTTGTTTGAAAAGTGAAAAGTGTTATTTACTCAGTCGTGTCCAACTCTTTGCAACCCCATGAACAGTAGCCTGCCAGACTCATCTGTCCATGGAATTCTCCAGGCCAGAATACTAGAGTGGGATGCAAGTTCCTTCTCCAGGGATCGTCCTGACCCAGGGATTGAACCCAGGTCTCCTGCGTTGCAGGCAGATTCTTTACATTCTGAGCCACCAGAGAAGCTCAGAAACTTGTTTATCCTTCATATGTATAATTGTTTGCAAGAGGTATTAGTCACTCAGTCATGTCCAACTCTTTGCAACTCCATGGACTGTAGCCCACCAGGCTCCTCTGTCAATGGGATTTCCCAGGCAAGAACACTGGAGTGGGTTGCCATTTCTCTCTCTAGAGGATCTTCCCAATCCAAGGGCCAAACCTGGGTCTCCTTCATTGCAGGCAGATTCTTTATCACCTGAGCCACCAGGGAAGCCCATGTATAATTGTTTGCATCTACTAATCCCAAATTCCCAATCCAGCCCTCTCCTCTTACCTTCCCCCTTGGCAAACACAAGTCTGCTAAAAGAGCATTAATTTTTAATTTAAATTAAATATATTTAACTCTACAATGGTTATCACTGTCAGTGGCAGATGTCTCCTGTCTCTGTTATGCAATACTTGCCTATCTCTAGTTTGTAAAGATTTTCTCCTTTTTTTTCTTTAAATTTACTATTTTATTTTTAAATTTTATTCTTTTAGCTGTCGCAGTTATAGCTGTGGCACATGGGATCTTCAGTCTTCTTTGCAGCATGCAGGATTCTTATTTGCAGCACTCAAGCTCTTATTTGCAGCATGTGGGATCTAGTTCCCTGACCAAGGATCAAACCCAGGCCCCCTGCATTGGGAGCATGGAGTCTTAGCCACCGGACCACCAGGGGAGTCCCAATTCCTTGTAATTCTAGTCTTCCAGCTGCAACACCCAAAAGAGTAGTACTTCCCTTCCACACCCCACATAGTTTTGGTGGGCAAGCAGGGAGCTTATTTTCCATCCCCAGTCTAAGCAGGCTGTGCCCCTATGTAATGTTTGCAGGGCTGAGCAAAGAGATAATCTTTTGTCATCTACTGAGTAAGCTGATGGTGCCCCACCCAGTTTACCCACTTTAGTGTCGATGGGGTCCAATACTGTTCTGAATTAAATAAGGCAGCTGGAAGCAAGGCTATGTGGCACCCCTGTCCCTAGTGTCTGCATGTCCAGTAGAAGCTGATCCTCAATAGGTGAATGGCTAAACTAATTGGTACATGTTATAAAACTGCATAGAACTAAAGCACCCATACACACAAAAGTGCTTGCAAGCTAGTGAAATCTGAGTAAGATATGTAGATTTTATCCAGTTCCTTAGTTGTCATAGTGAACAGTAGTTATAACCAATAGGGAAACTGGTCGAGTTTCTAGAATCTCTTTGTATTATTTTTGGCAACTGCAAATGAATCTATAATTATGTAAAATTACAAAGTTAAAAAATAAATAAGGCTATGATCATGTCCAACAACAGAGTAACTAAAATCTCTCTATTCGATCTGGGTCAGAATTCCAATATCTACCAGCACTGCTTGACTTCTAATATTTCTGTTCTGTTCTCAACTCTGTAGCATCTGCTTCCTGGTCATCTCCTTATAGTCTCACCCTGTGTTTTCATAGCCCTGCCCTCATTGTAGGATTCCCAGGAAACCTCCTCCCATGGATTTCTGTGGCTCCAACGCTATACCTCCCTCTTCTTCCAGAGATCAAGCTGTTGCTGTTGCGGTATTCACCTCTGATTTCTTCTCTTTTTAGGAACCACGGTATTCTGCTACTTTCAATCCAATGCCTGAAAACAATTGACATATTTTTTCCCCACTTTTTTGATTGTTTTTGTATGAAGGCCAGTCCAGTAATGGTTAGCAATTACAGATGGCAGCAGGAAATTCCAGGTTAGTTCTTAAATAATGTGCTAGCACCAGGTAAAGTTAGTATTTGAGCACTGGAGTCTGCTTTCTTATTTATAAATTAGTCCAAAAGCCCTTTAAAAATCAAGTCATTTGCTCAACTAAATGAGTTACCACTCCTGCTAAATGCTACCTTTATAACTTTGCTGTGGGATTAGCATTTTATAGAAGATGAATAAACTATTCTTGGAATTTAATTATGCAACTGTAAACTGGAGTTAAGCTAGAATATACATGAGTCATAACATCTATATTTTCAAAATGTGTCGTGAACTTCACTAATGCATGGATTTATTCTCTTAATAGAAATAATGTTTCACAAAGTTATATTGTCATTAACAAAACTTAAAACATCACCACACATTATAGTGTTGTAATTTAACAAAAAGAACTATGAAGTCCTCCTTTATAATGACACATCTGAAAGAAACTGCATTTTGATATGAATCATCCCACCAACACAAAAGAAGTTCTATAAACAAAGATTACTTCTGTTGTTCTTTTGTGAGATATTAACACAAATTTGAAGGAAAATTATTAGTTTGCTCTGATAGTCTAAATACCTGTTTCTCTAAGGGAAAAAAAATAAGGCTTAACCAATACTTTACTCAAATCAAATTTATTTCAAATACAGTTATTCATCTAGAGTTATTTGGGATCGTTAAATTCCTGCTTCAAAGTTATAAGATCAAAAAGGGAAAAAAATATCAGATATAAACAAATTCTAAATTATAGATCGTCAGGTTGAGAACTTTAATATATTAAATCTCACTGGGTTGAAAATGCTTCTTTCTTAGTTGATTGATGCATAGTTCACCTTGATTTTTCCAGAATCCAGTGGGTGTACTGGGCTAAGCACCATGGTACATACAAAAGGTATGGTGATCAGCACCAGTCCTTAGGTACTTATAGTTTCATTGACAACAACAACAAAAAAAGATGTGCTTCCTTAAAAAATTACATTTCAGACAGCAGATGTCTTAGAGAAATAGCATGTTTAGTGTCAAAAATGTATAGACAACAAATGCTGTTATCTTCAGCATTTATATCCACAGCTATTGCCTCAACCTTAAATTCTCTCAAACTATTTAATCCTATGACTTTCATTCCTCTTCAATTTAGTCATTTCACAGCAGATTCAGAATGGCAGTGTATCAACATATGGAACTGTTCAGCCTACAAAATCTGTTTTTGTTCTTATCACAACTTGACTTTCTAACTCATCTGCCTCTTCAAGCTACACACATTTCTCTATTGTACTTGGATCTCATGCAGGCATGCATGCTAATTCACTTCAGTTGTGTCTGATTCTTTGTGACCCTGTGGACCATAGCCCAGAAGACACCTCTGTTCATGGGATTCTCCAGGAAAGAATACTGGAGTGGGTTGCCATGCCCTCCTTCAGGGGATTTTCCTGACCCAGGGATCAAACCCATGTCTCTTATGTCTCCTTCAATGACAGGCAGGTTCTTTACCACTATCTCCACCTGGGAATAGGTAGTAAATAAGTCTACTTGCTGCTGAGGGCCTGAAACAGTTTCTTTTATACTCTATGATGAGTTGGCCATTACACCAAAATTAAATAAATGAATAGATTCACAGATTATGGCTGCTCTACCGACTAGGCCCTCAGAGGCTGAACTCCACAGATAGAAGTCACACAACACAATGAATATCGCATTAAAAGCATTGAAGCCTAAATACGAATACCTTTGTCATAATTGTGTTATAGCATGCCTAATATCAGGACCTAGACTTTAGCTACTTTAGAGGAAAGCATTTAAACAAATCTCATTTTTAAGTGGCATTTACTGGGGAGTTTTAGACAACAAAGCCATATATCTTAGTGATTGGAAAATGAATGGAAGCTGGAAAAGTGGACCTGATGACTATTATCTTATTATTTCTAGAGGCTTGACTAGGAAAGAAAGCTTGGGGATAGTGTGGTAAGTAGTTGGAAATGCAGGGTTAAAGCAAGAATACTTTCGTGAGATGTGAGAAACTTGAGAATTTTTTATGTAAAGTCAGTGAAAGAGAGGAATAATGATACAACACTATTAAGTAGAAAAACAAACAAACAAGAAATTAGAATTCCAGAAGATACTACTTTGTAAAAACCAAAAGATTCCTTTCCTCTTAATCTTCCTCTGTGACCACCAAGTTATGATGCCTTAGATCTCTTCTGCTCCTGATTATTGCTTCTGGAGCTATTTAATTTTGCTAAAGAAGTTTGAAAAATGTCATATATGTCTATGTATGTATATATATATATACATGTATATATATATATATATATATATATATATATGATAACTACAGTTATCAATATTTTATAGATGGGGAAATAGAAGTTAATGCAACCTGCCCCAAATTATAAGTTGGTCAGAAGCCAACTGGGTAGATATATGCACATTTATAACATTTTAGTTTTTAGCTATCAAATTAGACTCAATTTCAGAGTCTGTATGTGGTGATAATACCAAGAAAATAGCACTTGTGAGTAATTTCAGCATCAAGTTGGACGTTCTCAGTGTGTCATCCATCCATTCAAGAAATGCTTTTTGGGACTTCCTCTGTCTAATTCTGAGCTAGGAGGTCATTGAATACACACCTGACTAGGATCCATCCACAACAAGTTGCTTTGACAGCAAATACAGAAACTTCATTTTACCACTGGATTGGGAGATATCTTAGAGCAAGAATCATTTCTTATTTGTATTTCTATATATAATCCCTGGTGTAAAGTAAGCCCTGGGTAATTTTCATTTTGATGTATGATACGGTTCCTGTCTTCCTCTCCAACTTTATTTCTCTCCAGTCTGCCTCTTAATCTCTAGCATTCAGCTTCATGGGTCTCCATTTTGCTTCTAGAACATGCCAGGCATTGCCCCAGTACCTCAGCAATCATTCTTTCTTTTGACTCCAGTATTCCTCCCTAGAAATTCTATTAGTTGGTTAAATCTTATATATTATTTCTTAGCTCCAATATGAATCCTCAGAATGGTCTTTCCTGACCACACTATCTAAAAAGAGGCATCCTTTCACTTTTTAAGTTATTACCTTGTTTATTTCCATATAAGTTCTTTGCAAATGCAGTCTGTGAAAGTCTCCTCTTTCCAGTACCAATGCCTCTCCAGAGTCTGCCTGCCACTGTTTACTCTCCAGAGACTTAAGGTAGTTTGGTTTTAATCTTGTCTTAAGTTTATAATCATTATCTGCAGAAAGGTTGATGTGCTGGGAACTTATAATTAACATGTTTTGATTTTTTTAATTCTGAAAAGATTCTGCATCACTAGAAAAGTGCATTTTAGGTATTTTCTTAAAATTCATGTCGATGTATGACAAAAACCACCACAATATTGTAAATTTATTATCCTCCAATTAAAATAAAGTACTTAATTTTAAAAAAGACATTAGAAGCTTATGTTTTTAACAATAGTTTTAAAATAAAAATGTAGATATCTATTTCCTTCTAACAGGCTGCCTCTAGGCTGCTGTTTTATATATGTATATATATATACATATATCGGAGAAGGCAATGGCACCCCACTCCAGTACTCTTGCCTGGAAAATCCCATGGACGGAGGAGCCTAGTAGGCTACAGTCCATGGGGTCGCTAAGAGTCGGACACGACTGAGCGACTTCACTTTCACTTTACCCTTTCATGCACTGGAGAAGGAAATGGCAACCCACTCCAGTATTCTTGCCTGGAGAATCCCAGGGACGGGGGAGCCTGGTGGGCTGCCGTCTATGGGGTCGCACAGAGTCGGACATGACTGAAGCGACTTAGCAGCAGCATATACATATATATATGTATATATATGGCTAAGAAACTTACAGGCAGAGGCTTAAGCATGAGGAGTATCTGACTCATTGATTAAAGAACTGCAAGTATTCTATAATAGCAATATGGGTCCCACATTTTCAGAAAATACTTGATTTTAACAGTTTTCTGAATCAAGAAATATATTCTGTCTATAACTCATTTTTCTTTTTCTTAATTACATTTTTATATTCCAAACTTACAAAAATGATTATGGCACATTATGAGGTAATTACTTTCCAACTTCATTTTAATTAACAAAGCTATTTTTGAAGACAGTAGTGACACATATAACTCACATAGTTTGATATTTATATTTTTGTTACTCTCGTTTTAACTTGAATGACTACTCTATTCCCTTCAAATTTGTAAAGATCAGAGCTTCCCTGGGCTCCAACTTAGTATGCTAAGCTTTATTTTAGAGTAAAATTTTGTAGTGGAGAACATTAGGGCTTTATAATGGCTAAGTCAGCAGACCTTTAACTCTAGTTATAATAAAGGGCATCTCAAGCGGAGAGATCACGCTCTTATAAAGATCTCCACAGTAATATCTCCAAGCTAAAGAGGAACAGGAGCCCCTGATTGACACTTTGTTACTTGAATGGTCCCCCACTGATGAGGCAGAAAGGACATTAAGGATGATTTTAGCACAATCGAAAATCTCGCTGATGCCAAACTTAAAGCAGCACAAGCCATAATGCCATTTCTACAATATGCTCTGGAATCATGAAAGCTTTGCTTTCCCAGACGCCCAGCACTTCTTCTTCTTCCTACTGATTACTTGTAAAAGGCCCTCTTCATCATCATGTCTCCTGTCTTCCACTGCTCAAGGCAAACTTCACTCACATGCAGCACATTCTTTCTGCTGCTGGTGCCACAATATGAATATGTTTTATTAAAAATTAAAAATATTGGTTTTACTTTCCATCAGGATGAAAAGTGAAGTCTCATTCTCAAATTCCATCCTGCTTCCTCACTCCCATCCTTCTTGCACTGTACCCCCAGACACTGCTATTAATGAGTAGGCCACATTCCCAGAGACCTTCAATGATGTCAGCTTTTCCTGAACTCTCAAGTCATGAGACAATAACAGAAGGCAAACAACTTCTCAAAGGATAGGTAAGGAGGCATCATGCTCCACTGGGATTACACCTTTTTCTTGATCTTGTGTCAGAATGATGCTGAGAAAGTTGTATGTGGTGTCTTATCATCTTACAGCACATGGTTCTTAAAAGTCAAAAAAGCTATTATACATTGAGGAAAGTTAAAGGCCCAGAGAATTACCCCATAGCATTCAACTCTCTTTGAAAAATAAAAATAACAAGGCATATCCTGGACGGTGTTCCCGTGGAAGTTTGTCTGCTACATCACATGCTTTTGTAATGTTAACTTTCGGGCTCCTGTTGGTATTTTTGGAAAGCAGAGATGTAGTGTATTTTGTTAGTTGCCAACACTGGTTCCACAGAGCAGCATGCTTTGCAATTTGAAGGTTAAATTCCTTTCAAAGAGACTTGCTGGAACTGCTCTTCTCACTCCTATTAACTAGTGGAACTGCCTGACCTTTATAAGTGCAAGTCAATATTCACACTGTCAGAGGAGTATCAGTGGGAGTAATCTTTTCAGTCCCAGAGAGAAACAGTTTGCCACAGGCAGATCATGACTAGAGAAGGGGAGTTGGCGAGCAGTGACATAAAACACTTTTAAGTGAATTCAAACAATGTCTTTGACACAGCTCGGAATTTTATTCAATTTTAGTTATAACAGTGCCTGCCGGTCCCTCTAAACTGCAAAGGTGTCATTTTGCAACAATAAAGACCTAGAATGTGAAACGAAGCCTGTTAAATGAGCTCATCCCTTTTCATCCATACCTTTGAGAATGCAGGTGGCTCTTTCCCCCAAAATACACATCTCTGAAAACCATTCAGAAATGAACATTATTATTTTTAATGAGCACCAATGATCCTTTTTCCCTTCATGCATGACCTAACACTGGGGCGACATTTTAATAAACTTGGGAGAGGGAACTCTTTCTTTTTCCCCTTTTGTACCCCAAATTGCTATCAGAGTATAACCTCAAAGCAATTTTTTCAAGTAAGTCATTTTCCAGTGTGCTATTCACAAAATAAAAGTAAGAAAGGGAGCACTATAATGTTGGTTTCTATTTCAATTGGCTCTTTCTTCATTAATATATCATTATAATTACATGTGTGATCCAGTATGCTCTCATAGGGCTTATCTTAATAGAAACATCTATCAATAGACTTATATTTTTAAAAAATGAGTGAAATATTCAGTTGCTATTCCTATGAATAGATATAACATATTTTAGGGATGAAAAGAAATCTTGACTATTACTTGTGTGTTGTTATTAGTGGAATAGTAAGTTTGAAACTATTTTATTCGTATAAGGAAGTGAAGTCAAGTGAAGTCGCTCAGTCGTGTCCGACTCTTTGCGACCCCATGGACTGTAGCCTACAAGGCTACTCTGTCCATGGAATTTTCCAGGCAAGAGTACTGGAGTGGGTTGCCATTACTTTCTCCAGGGGATCTTCCCAAGCCAGGGAACAAACCCGGGTTGCCAGCATTGCAGGCAGACGCTTTACCGTCTGAGCCACTAGGGAAGCCCATTTGTATAATAGAATCGAGGAAATAATTTAGTATATTATTATTATTATTATTAAGAATTAAGTTCCTCTCTTTGGAAAAAAGGTGATATGATAAGAAATTAAAGGGAAAAGGAAACGTTCTTGTTCTTTATTTGAATTAGAGATCAGAATAAAAGATACTTTAATATATATGGATAATACATATAGGTACATATAAGCATATATACATAATTGTAAGCATATATGCATGTAATTTTATAATTATGAAGAAAAGCACTCAAACACTGATGGGAATTAACTGACCAAAAAAAAGATGTTAAAAGGATTTTCACTGGCCAAATTTAGGACATACTAAGTATGAAAATAAATAATAATAGAAATGGATTATGATACTGAATTACAATCAGTTCATTAGATAGTTATTTTTTTAGATAAAATTTAAAGTGATGAATACCTTAGTCACAAAAATAATAAGGCCAAATAAACTATTAAATATAGAAGAATTTATAGAGATAGCATTTCACCATTTCATAACCACCATAGCAATAATAGATTCAGGAAAAAGTCATCAATAAGTGATAAAAACACCAGGTGAAATATCTCTGAAAAACAGGATATTTATGCAAGCTCAATGCCTCATTTTATAAATTATTTACTAATTACAAAGAGAAAATGTACCTTTTTTCAACAGATATATCTGGTGAAAACCATTTTAATCACATGACCAAAAATCACCTATAATACAAACTGACATCATGTGCTTTTCAATATGATGAACTCATCATCCAGTTAGTACTTCCACCTAAATTTCTTAACCTGAATCTAATCAGGAAACAAATGAAGAAACAATAAGAAAACCCAAATTAAGGGATATGCTATACAGTAAAAGCAATCTAGAATAGAGTCTCTAAAACTGTCAACACTCTGTTGTATTTAAAAAAGAAAATAGTCTGTGGGAAGTTTATAGTTTAAAGGAAAGTAAAGAATATACGACACCTCCATGAAATGTGTAAGCCTTATTTGCATTCTGAATCTTAAAAATAACATGTTATTGGGATAATTGATAGTGGGTAGAATTTAATATAGGCAATTTATTAGATGATAGTATTGTATCAATGTTAAATGTCCTTTCTATGACAAATTTATTATGGTTATGTAAGAGAATGTCTCTATTCTTAGATGATTAATATTTCATGCTGAATTAATTAGAGATGAACTGTCACAATATTTGCAACTAATACTGAAATGGTTTGCCAAAGAATATGAGAGAGATAGATGCTGAGAGGAGAGAATAGGATTGAGAGAGATAAATAGAGAAAGTTAGTAAAATATTAACAATTGACATATATATATATAGGGAAAGGGCATTTGCTGTTCTTCAAACAGCAAAAAGTTCTTGTAACCTTTTGATAAATTTAAAGTCTATATATATATATATCCCCCACAAAAAGAATACTGTTCATGTATTACATTATATCTTTATATTACTTCTAATATGATGTCTAACAATAAATCCCTTCTCAAATATAGTAATTTATATATACAATTCAAATCACCAGAGAAATTTAGAGCTGTGAGGGTATCAAAAGAGAAAATTATAGAGTCATAAATTCCCACTAACTGTATGTTAGCCTTTTGATCAAGTTTTCTCTTTCCCGTGTCTTAAAACTCTCTCCATTTGTTTTTCTCTTCCATTCCTTATTTAACATACTCTAATTTCCCTCAACTTAAAAATAACCTCCTTTTCTTATATCCAAAGCCTACCCCCAGATGCCACTTTGCCTGCTCTCCTCTTCACATGTAAACCACCGGCTCGCTCTCCTCACCTGAGACTCCTCCATGCACGCCACTCACCACTCCACTGACGCAACTCTTGTTAAGGACACCAACAACTCAACTGTTGTTTGATCTGATGAATACCGGGCAGTCCTTTTTTTTTTCCCTTGTTCACTCCCTAGAGATCATTTAACAAGGTTAATTTCTTTCTCCTTCAGAAGGGAAAAAAATCAAAGAAAATAAGAAAAAGAAACTTCCCCTAGCTTCCACGTTGCTTTTAGGTCTTTTATTATCAGTCTCCTTTGCAGGTTCTATAATGGCCCTGGTTCCTTAACTGTTTGTTTTGACAGATGTCTGTTCTAGTGGAGTTTTTTTTTTTTTTCTCGTATAATATCTGTTAGGTATTTCATCTGATCTAATTTTTTCAATAGCCATCTATATGCTGGAGGCTACAGAATCTAAGCAGATCAAACATCTGTACTAATTCAAAGCTTTTATTTCCTGTTGACTTTAAGCTGTTTTTTTTTTTTTTTTTTATGTTTGGCAGATATCTGAGATTGAACATGTCCAGATTATGTAATTCCATTAATGCACTATATGGTAATAGAATTTGTTTTATTCAAAAATATTTATAAAATGCCTACTACACATCAGGTTCTTTACCAGAGCTTGCATTCATCAGACAACAAAAGAGAGAGATTCTTGACCTGGCAGAGCTTACATTTAATTGTTCAGGCCAGAAATCTGAATGGCATCTTTAATGTAATCTTCTGCTTCACTGTCCCATCAAATCAGATATACTCTCAATTCACTCTTAATCTGTTCCTTTCTCTCTAAGAATAAAATATTCCTACTCTCCCTTGTCCATAGTATTAAGCAATCCTTAGAGTCAGTTTAATCTCATGCCAAGTTTAAACCCAGGCTGTGCATGCGTGCTCAGTTGCTCAGTCGTGTCTGACTCTTTGCAACCCTATGGACTATAGCCCGCCAGGCTCCTCTGTTCATGGGATTTTCCAGGCAAATATACTGGGGTGGGTTGCCATTTCTTACTCCAGGGAATCTTCCCCACCCAGGAATTGAACTTGTGTCTCTTGCGTCTCCTGCATTGGCATGCTATTCTTTACCACTGAGCCACTTGGGAAGACCTAAGCCCATGCAAGTTGATCAACTATAACTTCATACTAGTAACCGTGCATCTAGAAACTAACCAGTTAGTAGCAGACAATTACCACTGCCACAGTCCCCATCCCCCTCTCTCCTGAAAGTCTGCCAAGTTCTGAACATTTTATTTTGTTCTGTTTTGGTTTCTCACAGCCTATGTAAGATCAGAAATTTGTTTTGTTAACAGACACTATGTCTCACATGCACAGCTCTCCCTTGATTACCAAGAGAAAAATTCTGTCTTTGTTCCTGATATTGAATGTTGATGTCTTTCCTCATTTCCACTTTCATTATCATTACTCTAAGTCATATATTAATCATGTACACCTGAGTTATTGCAACAAATCTTCCATTGATCCACTTGTCACTGTCTTTTTCTCTTCAATTCATTCTTTAACCTCAAATAATTCATTCTATGAGGCCAGTATTATCTTGGTTCCAAAACCAGACACATCACCAAAAAATTAGATTGCATTAAAGTTTTCTCTTAGGAACACAGAGGCAGAAATCCTTATCAACATACTAGCACACTGAGTTTAACAACATATGAAAAGGGTTATACTCCATTACCAAGTGGGATATATATATCTTGGTAGGACGCACTGGTTTAGTACACAAAAGTCCACCAAGGTAGCCCATACTACTAGAATAAAGGACAAAACCACATGGCCATCTCAATTGATGTAGAAAAAACATCTGACAAAATTGAACATCCTCTCATGATAAGAGCACTTGACAAACTAGAAATAGAGGGGAACTTCCTCAACTTTATAAGGACATCTATTGAAAACTCACAGATAATAGTGAGTAATATGAAAGAGCAAATAGATTTTCCCTTTAAGATCAGGAAAAGTAAAAGATATTCACTCTTGCTACTTTTATTTAATATTGTATTGAATTTCTAGCCAGAGCAATTTGTCAAGAAGAAGAAATAAATGGATATCGAAATTCGCAAGAAGTAAAAGTATCTCTATTTATGTTACCCACCGGGTCCTTGGACTCCTTAATCAATAGAAATTGATAAGAGGCCAGATTAATTCAGGCAAAGCTTTACTGGGGTTCATGGTGCATCATGAGGGAGCGAAAACAAGTGACAGGTGTCCTAGCTCATTCCCGAGGGAGGCAACTGTTCCCTTAAATGGAATGAGGGTGGGGGAGGTCAGTGGGTTGGGGTGGAGGGGTGGTTTAGGTGGTCTGCTCACATCTTTGGTAGTGCTGTGGGATCATGCATAGTACCCTATTTTTGCTCCCTGCACCTCAGAAGTGTCAATATAATTTTAGTCTTTTTGTATCCTTTTGTTCATAATATATCCCAACTGTGCATGTTGCAGTTATCTTTAGTCTCTTACAATTTCTTTGTATTTTGTTGCTCAAGGAAACATTTGTCCAGGTGCAAGCACTGCAGTGAAGGCTCCAGGGTTCTAGCCTGTCTCACTTATGCAACATGAGTGACATGATTTGTATATGTAAAATTCAGAGTAATCCACAAAACAACTTTTAGAACTAATAGAGGAGTTCTAGGATATAAGATAGTAAGGTTCTAGGATATAAGATCAATATAGAAAGCCCATGTATTTCTATATACTACCAATAAACAATTTGGAAATTATATTAATAAATCAATTCTATGTATAATAGGATCCAAAATAATTTAAAACTCAGGGATATATTTAACAAAGAAATGTAAGACTTGTACACCTCAGACTAAAAATCATCATTGAAACAAAATAAAGAAGCCCTAAATAAATGGAGGAAATATCTTATGTTTATAGATTGGGAGACTTAATATTGTTAGGAGAGCAATACAACCCAGATTTGATCTACAAATTTACCATAATTCTTATTTTAAAAATCCCAGTTCCAGCTTTTTGCAGAAATTTCTGTATTGATCCTAATAGCCAATACCATCTCAAAAAGAACAAAGTTGAAGGACTTACACTTCCTGATTTCAAAACATTTTACAAAGTTTCAACTATCAAAACACTGTGGTAATGGTATAAGAATAGACATATATAGCAATGGAATATAATTGAGACTCCAGAAATAAACCCATACGATATAGCAAATGATTTTCAACAAGGGTTCTAAAACCATTTAATGGGGAAAAATAGTCTTTTCAACAAATAGAGCTGGAACAATGGAATGTGTTCTTGCCCGAGAATGAAGCTAGATCTCCCATTTCACCTCATATAAAAACATCAATTCAGAATGGCTAAAAACCTATAAGTAAGAGCTAAAACTATATAATTCTTAGACTGAAACAGAGAGGAATATTATTGTGACCTTGGATCATGCAATGATTTCTTATATACGATAACAAGAGAATAAGTGACAAAAAGGGTATAAGCTGGACCTCATCAAAATCAAAGAGTTTTATTCTTCAAAGGACACCGTCAAGAAAGTAAAAATACTTGAGACTTGACTTCAGAATATTTAAATGCCTCTTTCATTTCAATAATAAAAAGACAAATAACCCAATTTTAAAAATAGGCAAACACTTAAAATGATAATTCTTAAAGAAAATATAGAGATAATTAAAAGCACAAGAATGATGTCCAATATAATTAGTCATCAGAGAAATGCAAACCAAAATCACAATGAAATATCATGTCGTGAGATAGCTCACAATGAGATAACCACCCCGAGAAGGTTTAAAATGTTTTAAAGATACAAAATAACAAAGATGGCAAAGCTGTGGAGAAACAATAACCTTCATACATTGTTGATGGTAAGTTAAATAATGTAGCCATTTTGAGGCAATTTGTTCCTCAAATTGTTAAATCCATAGCTATTATACTTGCGTGCATGAGCTATTATACTTGCATGCGTGAGTGTTAAGTCGCTTCAGTCCTGTACGACTCCTTGCAACCCTATGGGCTATAGCCCACCAGGCTCCTGTGCCCATGGGATTCTCCAGGCAAGAATACTAGAGTGGGTTGCCATGCCCGGCTCCAGGGGATCTTCCCACCCCAGGGATCAAACCTGCATCTACTGTGGCTCTTACATTTCAGGCAGATTCTTTACCACTGAACCATAGCTACTGTATAGCCCAACAAATACATTCCTAAATACCTTTCCAAGAGAAGTGAAAACATATGTACACGTAAAATCTCACATGTTAAAGTTCATAATGGTTTCATTATGACAGCTAAAACAACCAAATATTCATCAACTGATGAATGAAAAAACAGATGTGGTATATTATTCAGCCATACAAAGGAATGAAATATTGATACATGCTACAACATAAATAAGTCTTGAAAATATGATGCTAAGAAAAATAATCCAGTCATTACAAAGTACCTATTGCATGATTCCAAGTACATGAAATGTCAAGATTAGGCAAATACTTAGAAATAGATGGGTGGTTGTTAGAGCTGAGGGGAGGGACAAATGCAGAGTGAGCACTAATGAGAATGAGTTGTGTTTTTGTTTCTTTAGGGGGATAAAAATATTTTGAAATTAGATATGATGGTTTAACAACTCTGAATTCCCTTAAAAACAATGAATTGTACATTTTACAGAGTGAAATGTATGGCTTGTGACTTATTTCCCAGTAAAGCTGTCATAAAAAAAAATTAAAAAGCAGCCCAAAGTAATTGTCCAAAATGAAAATCTGACTTTGTTAATTTAATTTGTTTTAAAATGCTTTCCAATGGCCTCCTCTTATATTTAAGATAAACCTCAAAGGCTTTGATTTAGGCTTTTTGTACTCTTTGTATGGTGGTCTCTGTGTAACTCTAGTTTCATTTCTTGGCATTCCCTACCCCAAATATAGATATGTGGTACTCTCTGCATCTGTCGTATTCAACCTCCTTTAAGTTTGTACCCTAGGACTTTGAGTTCTTTATGCTCAGTTCTTCACACAGCCCTTCTCCATCTTACTCTACTATGAAACTTTTCTTTGCACATCACTCATCATTAATAGGTTCAGTCCAGTTCAGTCACTAAGTCATGTCCGTCTCTTTATGACCCCATGGACTGCAGCACGCAAGGCTTCTCTGTCCATCACCAACTCCCAGAGCCTGCTCAATTGAATCGGTGATGCCATCCAACCATCCTCTGTTGTCCCCTTCTTATCCTGCCTTCAATCTTTCCCAGTATCCGTGTCTTTTCCAAAGAGGCAGTTTTTTGCATCAGGTGACCAAAGTATTGGAGTTTCAGCTTCAGCATCAGTCCTTCCAATGAATATTCAGGACTGACTTCCTTTAGGACGGACTGGTTGGATCTCCTTCCTGTCCAAGGGACTCTCAAGAGTCTTCTGCAACATCAGAGTTCAAAAGCATCAATTCTTTGGTAGTCAGCCTTTATAGTCCAACTCTTAATTCCATCCATGACTTCTGGAAAAACCATAGCTTTGACTAGACGGACCTTTTTTGGCAAAGTAGTGTTTCTGCTTTTTAATATGTTGTCTAGGTTGGTCATAGCTTTTCTTCTAAGGAGCAAGTGTCTTCTAATTCCATGGCTGCAGTCACCATCTGCAGTGATTTTGGAGCCCAGGAAAATAAAGTCTGTCACTGTTCCCATTGTTTCCCCATCTATTTGCCATGAAGGGATGGGACCAGATGTCAGGATCTTAGTTTTCTGAATGTTGAGGTTTTTTTTTTTTTTATTTTAGTTGGAGGCTAATTACTTTACAATATTGTAGTGGTTTTTGCCATACATTGACATGAATCAGCCATGGGTTTACATGTGTTCCCCATCCTGAACCGCCCTCCCACCTCCCTCCCTGTCCCATCCCTCTGGGTCATCCCATTGCACCAGCCCTGATCACTTGTCTCATGCATCAAACTTGGACTGGCGTTCTGTTTCACATATGATAATATACATGTTTCAATGCTATTCTCTCAGATCGTCCCACCCTCACCTTCTCCCACAGAGTCCATAAGACTGTTCTTTGCATCTGTGTCTCTTTTTCTGTCTCGCATATAGGGTTATCGTTACCATCTTTCAAAGTCCATATATATGCATTAGTATACTGTATTGGCGGAGAAGGCAATGACACCCCACTCCAGTACTCTTGCCTGGAAAATCCCATGGATGGAGGAGCCTGGTAGGTTACAGTCCATGGTGTCGCTAAGAGTTGGACACGACTGAGCAACTTCACTTTCACTTTTCCCTTTCATGCACTGGAGAAGGAAATGGCAACCCACTCCAGTATTCTTGCCTGGAGAATCCTAGGGACGGCGGAGCCTGGTGGGCTGCCGTCTATGGGGTCGCACAGAGTTGGACACGACTAAAGCGACTTAGCAGCAGCAGCATACTGTACTGGTGTTTGTCTTTCTGGCTTACTTCACTCTGTATAATGGGCTCCAGTTTCATCCATCTCAATAGAACTGATTCAAATGTATTATTTTTAATGGCTGAGTAATATTCCCTTGTGTATATGTACCACAGCTTCCTTATCCATTCGTCTGCTGATGGACATCTAGGTTGCTTCCATGTCCTGGCTATTGTAAACAGTGCTGTGATGAACATTGGGGTACACGTGTCTTTCAATTCTGGTTTCCTCAGTGTGTATGCCCAGCAATAGGATTGCTGGGTCATATGGCAGTTCTATTCCCAGTTTTTTTGAGGAATCACCACACTGTTCTCCATAGTGGCTGTACTAGTTTGCATTCCCACCAACAGTGTAAGAGAGTTCCCTTTTCTCCACACCCTTTCCAGCATTTATTGCTTGTAGACTTTTGGATAGCAGCCATTCTAATGGGCGTGAAATGGTGTGGTTTTGATTTGCATTTCTCTGATAATGAGTGATGTTGAACATCTTTTCATGTGTTTGTTAGCCATCTATATGTCTTCTTTGGAGAAGTGTCTGTTTAGTTCTTTGGCCCACTTTTTGATTGGGTCGTTTATTTTTCTGGAATTCAGCTGCAGGAGTTGCTTGTATATTTTTGAGAGTAATTCTTTGTCCATTGCTTCGTTTGCTATTATTTTCTCCCATTCTGAAGGCTGTCTTTTCACCTTGCTTATAGTTTCCTTTGTTGTGCAAAAGCTTTTTAATTTTAATTAGGTCCCATTTGTTTATTTTTGTTTTTATTTCCAATACTCTGAGAGGTGGGTCATGGAGGATCCTGATTTATGTAGGAGAGTGTTTTGCCTATGTTTTCGTCCAGGAGTTTTATAGTTTCTGGTCTTACGTTTAGATCTTTAATCCATTTTGAGTTTATTTTTGTGTATGGTGTTAGAAAGTGTTCTAGTTTCATTCTTTTACAAGTGGTTGACCAGTTTTCCCAGCACCACTTGTTAAAGAGATTGTCTTTTCTCCATTGTATATTCTTGCCTCCTTTGTCAAAGATAAGGTGTCCATAGGTGGGTGGATTTATCTCTGGGCCTTCTATTTTGTTCCATTGATCTATATTTCTATCTTTGTGCCAGTACCATACTGTCTTGATGACTGTGGCTTTGTAGTAGAGCCTGAAGTCAGGCAGGTTGATTCCTCCAGTTCCATTCTTCTTTCTCAAGGTTGCTTTGGCTATTCGAGGTTTTTTGAATTTCCATACAAATTGTGAAATTATTTGTTCTAGTTCTCTGAAGAATACCGTTGGTAGCTTGATAGGGATTGCATTGAATCTATAGATTGCTTTGGGTAGTATACTCATTTTCACTATATTGATTCTTCTGATCCATGAACACGGTATATATCTCCATCTATTTGTGTCCTCTTTGATTTTTTTCACCAGTGTTATATAGTTTTCTATATATAGGTCTTTTGCTTCTTTAGGTAGATTTATTCCTAAGTATTTTATTCTTTTCGTTGCAGTGATGAATGGAATTGTTTCCTTAATTTCTCTTTCTGTTTCCTCATTGTTAGTGTATAGGAATGAAAGGAATTTCTGTGTGTTAATTTTATATCCTGCAACTTTACTATATTCATTGATTAGCTCTAGTAATTTTCTGGTAGAATCTTTAGGGTTTTCTATGTAGAGGATCATGTCATCTGCAAACAGTGAGAGTCTTACTTCTTCTTTCCTATCTGGATTCCTTTTATTTCTTTTTCTGCTCTGATTGCTGTGGCCAAAACTTCCAAAACTATGTTGACTAGTAGTGGTGAGAGTGGGCACCCTTGCCTTGTTCTTGACATCAGGGGAAATGCTTTCAATTTTCCACCATTGAGGATAATGTTTGCTGTGGGTTTGTCATATACAGCATATATAGTTTGTCATATATAGTTTGTTGGATTCTGTTTGCTAGAATTTGTTAAGGATTTTTGCATCTATGTTCCTCAGTGATATTGGCCTGTAGTTTTCTTTTTTTTTGTGGCATCTTTGTCTGGTTTTGGAATTAGGGTGATGGTGGCCTCATAGAATGAGTTTGGAAGTTTACCTTCTTCTGTAATTTTCTGGAACAGTTTGCGTAGGATAGATGTTAGCTCTTCTCTAAATTTTTGGTAGAATTCAGCTGTGAAGCCATCTGGTCCTGGGCTTTTTTTTGCTGGAAGATTTCTGATTACAGTTTCAATTTCCGTGCTTGTGATGGATCTGTTAAGATCTTCTATTTCTTTTGATGTCTCACATAGAGGGTTATCTTTATCAATTGACTAAATACCATATATATGTGTTAGTATACTCTATTGGTGTTTTTCTTTCTGGCTTACTTCACTCTGTATAATAGGCTCCAGTTTCGTCCACATCATTAGAACTGATTTGAATGTATTCTTTTTAATGGCTGAGTAATATTCCATTGTATATATGTACCACAGGTAAATAGAACAGTATTATGGACTCTATGGGAGAGGGCAAGGGGGGGATGATATGGAAGAATGGCATGGAAGCATGTAAATTATCATATGTGAAATCAGTCCAGGTTCAATGCATGATGCAGGGTGCTTGGGGCTGGTGCACCAGGATGACCCGGAGGGATGGGATGGGGAGGGAGGTGGAAGGGGGGTTCTGGAAGGGGAAAACATGTACACCCATGGTAGATTCATGTCAATGTATGGCAAAACAAATACAATATTGTAAAATTAAAAAATAGAAAATAAACTAAATTAATTTAAAAAAAATCTTCTATTTCTTCCTGGTTCAGTTTTGGAAAGTTATATTTTTCTAAGAATTTGTCCATTTCTTCCAAGTTGTCCATTTTATTGGCATATAGCTGTTGGTAGTAGTCTCTTATGATCTTTTGTATTTCTGTGTAGTCTGTTGTGATCTCTCCATTTTCATTTCTAATTTTGTTGATTTGATTCTTCTCCCTTTGTTTCTTGATGAGTCTGGCTAATGGTTTGTCAATTTTGTTTATCTTCTCAAAAAATCAGCTTTTAGCTTTGTTGATTTTTGCTATGATTTCTGCCCTAATTTTTAAGATTTCTTTCCTTCTACTAACCCTGGGGTTCTTCATTTCTTCCTTCTCTAATTGCTCTAGGTGTAGAGTTAGGTTATTTATTTGAATTTTTTCTTGTTTCTTGAGGTAAGCCTGTATTGCTATGAACCTTCCCCTTAGCACTGTTTTACAGTGTTCCATAGGTTTTGGGTTGTTGTGTTTTCATTTTCATTCGTTTCTATGCATATTTTGATTTCTTTTTTGATTTGTTCTGTGATTTGTTGGTTATTCAGCAGCATGTTGTTTAGCCTCCATATGTTGGAATTTTTAACAGTTTTTTTCGTGTAATTGAGATCAATTTTACTGCATTGTGGTCAGAGAAAATGATTGGAATGATTTCAATTTTTTTGAATTTACCAAGGCTAGATTCATGGCCCAGGATGTCATCTATCCTGGAGCAGGTTCTGTGTGCACTTGAGAAAAAGGTGAAATTGATTGTTTGGGGGTGAAATGTCCTGTAGATATCAATTAGCTCTATCTGGGCTATTGTATCATTTAAAATTTTTTTCCTTGTTAATTTTCTGTTTAGTTGATCTATCCATAGGTGTGAGTGGGGTATTAAAGTCTCCCACTATTATTGTGTTATTGTTAATTTCCCCTTTCATACTTGTTAACATTTGCCTTACATATTGTGGTGCTCCTATGTTGGGTGCATATATATTTATAATTGTTTTATCTTCTTCTTGGATTGATCCTTTGATCATTATGTAGTGTCCTTCTCTGTCTCTTTTCAAAGCCTTTATTTTAAAGTCTATTTTACCTGAAATGAGTATTGCGACTCCTGCTTTCTTTTGGTCTCCGTTTGGTGAAATATTTTTTTCCAGCCCTTCATTTTCAGTCTGTATGTGTCCCTTGTTTTCGGGTGGGTCTCTTGTAGACAGCATATATAGGGGTCTTGTTTTTGTATCCATTCAGCCAGTCTTTATCTTTTGGTTGGGGCATTCAACCCATTTACATTTAAGGTAATTATTTATAAGTATGGTCCCGTTGCCATTTACTTTGTTGTTTTAGGTTTGTGTTTATACACCCTTTCTGTGTTTCCTGTCTAGAGAAGATTCTTTAGCATTTGTTGGAGAGGTAGTGTTGGTTTGGTGGTGCTAAATTCTCTCAGCTTTTGCTTGTCTGTAAAGCTTTTGAATTCTCCTTCATATCTGAATGAGATCCTTGCTGGGTACAGTATTCTGGGTTGTAGGTTACTCTTTTTCATTACTTTAAGTATGTCCTGCCATTCCCTTCTGGCCTGAAGAGTTTCTATCAAAAGATCAGCTTTTATCCTTATGGGAATCCCCTTGTGTGTTATTTGTTGTTTTTCCCTTGCTGCTTTTAATATTTGTTCTTTGTGTTTGATCTTTGTTAATTTGATTAATATGTGTCTTGGGGTGTTTCACCTTGGGTTTATCCTGTTTGGACTCTCTGGGTTTCTTGGACTTGTGTGACTATTTCCTTCCCCATTTTAGGGAAATTTTCAACTGTTATCTCCTCGAGTATTTTTTCATGGCCTTTCCTTTTGTCTTCTTCTTCTGGTACTCCTATGATTCGAATGTTGGGGCATTTCATATTGTCCCAGAGGTCCCTAAGTTTTTCCTCATTTCGTTTGATTATTTTTTCTGTTTTCCTCTCTGCTTCATTTATTTCCACCATTCTATCTTCTACCTCACTTATCCTATCTTCTGCCTCCATTATTCTACTGTTGGTTCCCTCCAGAGTGTTTTTGATCTCATTTATTGCATTATTCATTATATATTGACTCTTTTTTATTTCTTCTAGGTCCTTGTTAAACATTTCTTGCATCCTCTCAATCCTTGTCTCCAGGCTATTTATCTGTAACTCCATTTTGTTTTCAAGATTTGGGATCATTTTTATTATCATTATTATAAATTCTTTTTCAGGTGGACTCCCTATCTCCTCTTTTGTTTGGTTTGGTGGGCATTTATCATTTTCCTTTACTTGCTGAGTATTTCTCTGCCTTTTCATCTTGTTTAGATTGCTGTGTTTGGGGTGGCCTTTCTGTATTCTAGTAGTTTGAGGTTCCTCTTTATTGTGGAGGTTCCTCCCTGTAGGTGGGGTTGGACGATTGGCTTGTCAAGGTTTCCTGGTGAGGGAAGCTTGCGTTGGTGTTCTGGTGGGTGGAGCTGGATTTCTTCTCTCTGGAGTGCAATGGAGTGTACAGTAGTGAGTTTTGAGATGTCTGTGGGTTTGGTGTGACTCTGGGCAGCCTGTATATTGATGCTCAGGGCTATGTTCCCACATTGCTGGAGAATTTGCGTGGTATGTCTTGCTCTGAAACTTATTGGCCCTTGGGTGGTGCTTGGTTTCAGTGTAGGTACGGAGGCTTTTGGATGATCTCTTATTAATTCATGTTCCCTGGTGTCAGGAGTTCTCTGGTGTTCTCAGGTTTTGGGCTTAAGCCTCCTGCCGCTAATTTCAGACTTATTCTTGCAGTAACCTCAAGACTTCTCCATCCATAGAGCACTGATAATAAAACTTCTAGATTAATGGTGAAAAGATTCTCCACAGTGAGGGATACCCAGAGAGGTTCACTGAGTTACATGGAGAGAAGAGGGAGGAGGGAGATGGGGGTGACCAGGAGGAGAAGAGGGGGACTCAAACGTGGAGAGAGCAATCTAGCCAGTAAACAATTCCCTATGTGCTCTCCACAGTCTGGAACCCTCAGAGAGGTTCACGGAGTTACATAGAGAAGAGGGAGGAAGGAGATATAAGTGAGCAGGAGGAGAAAGGGGGGAATCAAGAGGAGAGAGATCTGGGCAGTACTCTGTTACCTAAGTGTTCTCCGCTGCCCAGAACACCCACAGAGATTCACAGAATTGGGTTGAGAAGAGAAGGAGGAGGGGGGAGATAGAAGTGCCTTGGGGGAGAAGAAGGAGAGTCAAAAGGGGGAAAGGGTAATCAAGCCAGTAATCACACTCCTGAGTAAAAATGGGTACTAAAGATTGGGTTCTTAAATGTACAAAATTGATATCAAATACTATAAAACAAAGGTTAAAAATCTAGAGTAGAGGTTAGACTCTTAAAAAGTACAATATTAAAAAAAAGCACAAAAAGTATAAGAAATATATATGAAGTTTGCTTTAAAAATAGGGTCTTTTTTTTTTTGCAAGGTAATAGTGGGTTATAAAAATGAAAATTAAAGGAGTAATAGAGGACTTAAAATTTTTTTTTTAAATTAGAAAAAAATGATAACAGTAAAAATATATCCAGGACTTTCTCTGGAGCTGTTGTGGGCAGTGTGGGGTCAGTTTAGTTTCAGATAGTTCCTTGTTCCTGCTTATACTGTTCAAGATCTATAGGCCCCTTCCAATGTAGTCGGTGTTAACCACAGGGATTTTAATCTGTTGCACCTGTCACTTCCAAAGTGGTTCCCTCTGTTTATTTGGCTTCTGTTTGCAGGTCTCTTCAGTGTCTAATTTCCGCCCTGACACAAGGGGGCAGAGGTGGTCTCTTTAGGTTCACTTGTTCAGTCGTGCTGTGGGGAGGGAGGAACACTGCAAACCAACATCACTGGCGTGAGTGTGGAGAACTTGCGGTGTCTCGGCCACACTGAGTTTTCCCCCACTCACAGCGTGTGTGCTTTCCCAGTCTACCCTGCTCAGGCTTCAGGTTACTCTGCCAGGGAGCGGGCCCTGAGATGCATGCACTTCACATCTAAGCCGCTCAGGTTCAGGTTCTCGGGTACTCCACAAAGGCGCAGACTTGGTTGGGCCCGCAGTTTGTGCCGCGGTTTGTGCTGATCCCCAGTCGGAGCAGCTCAGGCAGCCAGGTGTTTGGCGAGCACACTCTCCCCTGTTGGGGCGGTGTGACTTATCACCTCCCTGGTCCCAGCCTCGGTTTCTGGGCTCGCCGGGCTCCGGTGTGCCTAGTGTCAGTTCTGGGGAGCTGGTCTCTAGCTGTGAACCTCCCGGCAGATGTCAACCATCTGGAATCTCAGGAAGTCTTTGCTTAGAAACTGGAAGCCTGTTTACAATTTGGTAGGGGATGCCCTCTCTGGGGCCGAGTTTGCCCCTTTCCGGCTCTGGCTGGCCCCGCCTGCCCGCTGCATCCGGCGGGGTATGGGGCAGTCCGCAGCCGGCTAGCTCTTCTCTGTTATTGCTCAGTCCTTTGTTCTGTGAGCGGGCCGGCAGTGCCTTAGGTTTGGGCTTTTCGCGGGATAGTTCTCTCTCTCTCTCTGGCTGTCCCACAGTTTAGGTTGCTAGTTCACATTAGCTCCCTCAGATTGCCCTCAGGGCATTCGGGCCCGGTCCTTACCCTAAGCACTGCTGCCGGCTCCTCTCCGTTCAGCCTCCACTTGCTGGTGGCCGATGCGAGCGTCTGGGGTACTTCTCTGCTGGGAGTTACCTTTAGGCACGTAATCTGTGGGTTTTATTTATTTATTTTTCTCCCAGGTATGTTGCCCTCCGAGATTCGAAAACTTCCCCCAAACCCGCCGGTGAGAGGGTTTCCTGGTGTTTGGAAACTTCTCCTCTTTCACGACTCTCTCCCCGGGACGGGTCTCTGTCCCTAACTCTTTTGTCTCTCTTTTATATTTTATCTTTTATATTTTGTCCTACATCCTTTCGAAGACAATGGGCTGCTTTTCTGGATGCCTGATGTCCTCTGCCAGCATTCAGAAGTTGTTTTGTGAAGTTTGCTCAGCGTTCAAATGTTCTTTTGATGAATTTGTGGGGGAGAGAGTGATCTTCCCGTCCTATTCCTCTGCCATCTTAGCTGAATGTTGAATTTTAAGCCAACTTTTTCACTCTCTCTTTCACTTTTATCAAGAGGCTCTTTAGTTCTTCTTCACTTTCTGCCATAAGTGTGGTGTCATCCGCATATATGAGGTTATTGATATTTCTCCCGGCAATCTTGATTCAAGCTTGTGCTTCATCCAGTCCAGCGTTTCTCATGATGTACTCTGCATATAAGTTAAATAAGCAGGGTGACAATATACAGCCTTGACATACTCCTTTCCCTGTTTGGAACCAGTCAGTTGTTCCATGTCCAGTTCTAACTGTTGCTTTCTGACCTGCATACAGATTTCTCAGGAGGCAGGTAAGGTGGTCTAGTATTCCCATCTCTTTAAGAATTTTCCACATTTTGTTGTGATCAACACAGTCAAAGGCTTTGGCATAAGCAATAATCAGGAGTAGATGTTTTTCTGTAATTTTCTTGCTTTTACTTTGATCCAACGGATATTGACAATTTGATCTCTGGCTCATATTTTGTTACATCTAACATTGGGAATGAAAAGCAGACCAGAAGAGACATGCCTTCATAGATTTTTCAAGTATGGTAACTTATATGGTATCTTAAGTATAGGAAACTTATGGTTTTCTATAAGATATCATATAAGTTACCATACTTGAGTATAACTCCTTGTTTGATTTTGTGCCTCTCCCACTACACTGGACTCTTGCCTGGAAAATCCCATGGACGGAGAAGCCTGGTAGGCTGCAGTCCATGGAGTCGCTGAGTCAGACACGACTGAGCGACTTCACTTTCACTTTTCCCTTTCATGCACTGGAGAAGGAAATGGCAACCCACTCCAGTATTCTTGCCTGGAGAATCCCAGGGATGGGGGAGCCTGGTGGGCTGCCGTCTATGGGGTTGCACAGAGTTGGACACGACTGAAGCAACTTAGCAGCAGCAGCAGCACTACACTGGAAAATATATGAAAGTTGAAACTGTGTCTCTTCTGGTCCCCTTTTCATTCCCAATGTTAGATGTAACAAAATATATATTTGCTGAATGAATGCATCAATAAATGAGTTCATTCCAGTGTGAATACTCTTCTTGATGATGGCTTTAATAATAGTTTTAATTAATGAAGCTGAAAAGCTGAACATTTTTCCTATATTACATTTTCCTTAGGGAAGTTTTATCTGAATTTGTATTCTATATTTATGATGTTGCAATACTGATACCTTGATAGTCATAGTAGGATCATCCCTTTAGGTACCTTTCTAACTATTGAATATCTGAGTCTTAACAGGCATCCTTATTTTTCATTTAAATAATACTTAATAATTTCAATAATGCATTTATGCTTAATAATATTGATATAAATACATTTTCACAGCATTATATTGCTTGAAGCATAAATAAGAATTTGGATTTTCTTTTAAAAAATAACTATATTCTTCCCTTCTAAGATAAAAAGCTTATTTTGGTCAGATAGGTCAGATTCCATAAGCCTATGTCTGCTCAAAGTTAGTTATGCAGAGATCAAGATTCCATAGGCTTCCTACAGGTTTCTAGTACTAATGTGAGTGTGAACTGATGTTGAGTGTGAATTGAACTTGTGACATGCTTCTAGCCAACAAAATATGGCAACAGTAATGAGATAGCCCTTCTCTTGTTGTCAATACTGGATGCTATTCTGTCTTAGCAGACTTTGAATAAGAGTTTCTCTTATTGACTTTGAAGAAGTAATTTGCAATATTATGAGTGTGCTAACTCCCAAGGAACTGCCAGAGCCTCTAGTTGCTGAGAGTTGCTAACAGCCACCAGGGAAGCAGCAACTTCAGTTCTACAACCATAAGAAATTAAAATTTGACAACTGCAGCCTGGCAAAAAACTAGATTGCAGTCTATGAGATGTTAAACAGAGGTACCCAGTTTAACCATGCCTAGACTGCCGATTCATCAAAACTGTGAGATAATAAATGTATATTGTTCTAAGCCTCTAAGTTTGTAATGATTGTTAAGCAGCAGTATAATTAATGTAATATTCCTATTGTCAAACTCTCCTCTAACCTTAACATTAAAAACTATTCTAACCATATTTTGAAAAGTAGATAGGCAAATTGCATTTCATTATAACTTACTAGGGCTGATATAGAAGGTCCAAAAATTGGATTGAGAATTGAGACCTGTGCAGAGGCATGGCTAAAAAAAATTCCAGTCTGAAAAACAGTCAAGATTTGACTCAGAAATTTAGCATAGAGCAAAAGCATGTTGGCAGTAAGTGGAAAATGTATTCATGTACAGTATGTGGGAAAAGAGAACAGGCATATTTTGATAGCTAAGCAGACACTTTATGTTGCCAAGTTTGTAAAACCATTGCAGGGGATTGGCTTCCAGGCCCAACACTCAGTTACCTCAGAGAAACTACACAAAGTCAAGGCTCTATTCTAATGAAAGCCAGCAACCTAAGCAGGAACAGAATTTAGGGCTGTTAATAAGACAATTTCTCACTTATGAGAACTGGATTACATGTCAGAAATTCTGAAACTCAGTTATCTGTAATATAGTTACTTTTAGTTGAGTTTAATTCAGAGAGTTCTAGATTTCTTCCTCATCTGTGACAAAATAAATATCATTGGCATCTAAATAATTAAAGCAAAGATCTTTGTACTGAAGTGCAAACTACAATACAAACACATACATATATAAAATGACCCTTTTATTCTGCACAGTAACCTGCAGATCTTAAATGATGAGGACTGCCCTGAGAGGTTCTAGCTGCCTGATGATCACAAAGTACCCAGATTTTGGGTTCCAAAATCACTGCAGATGGTGATTGCAGCTGTGAAACTGAAAGATGCTTGCTCCTTGGAAGAAACACTATGACCAACCTAGACAGCATATTAAAAACCAGAGACACTACTTTGCCAACAAAGGTCCGTCTAGTCAAAGCTATGGTTTTTCCAGAAGTCATGGATGGAATTGAGAGTTGGACTATAAAGGCTGACTACCAAAGAAGTGATGCTTTTGAACTGTGGTGTTGGAGAAGACTCTTGAGATCCTTGGACTGCAAGGAGATCCAACCAGTTCATCCTAAAGGAAATCAGTCCTGAATATTCATTGGAAGGACTGATGCTGAAGCTGAAACTCCAATACTTTGGCCACCTGATGCAAAGAACTGACTCATTGGAAAAGACCCTGATGCTGGGAAAGATTGAAGGCAGGAGAAGAAGAGGACAACAGAGGATGAGATGGTTGGGTGGCATCACTGACTCAATGGACATGAGTTTGAGCAAGCTCTGGGAGTTGTTGATGGACAGGGAAGCCTTGTGTGTTGCAGTCCATTGGGTCGCAAAGAGTTGGGCCTGACTGAGTGACTGAACTGAACTGAACCCAGAGTGGAGGAAGGAGGTTTGTACTAAAAGACAGATTTGGACCCAAGCCCTTACCTCTGATAATGTTCAAAAGACATCCACAGCAACAATCCAAACTCTTCATACAAGATGATTTAATGAAAAGTATCAGCAGTTGGTCATTGGTTACCTCAATCCAAACTGAATCAGTCCACAAAACATTTGGCACTCTTAACTTTATTTTTTTGCCCTCAATTGTCTAACAAATCCACATCTCTCTTTGCCTTTATTCAATGAGTAGCAATCCTAGATTTTCTCTGCTTCTCTTAGATACACATTTACCTCATAAGGGATTGTAAGAAATAGTTATACAAGTTATTAAATGTTTGCTGAGGAATTCTCAATATAAACTCATTTTTAAATCATCTCTTAATATCAAGAGCATGCATAAGCAGTACAAACATGCAGGCATGTCTGGATGGAGAAAAGCAACTTCAGATTATTTTATCACAATAGGACTCCCTGTCTCAGGTCACCCTGGTCCTAGAGAAAGAACTGAACATGTCAAATGTCTGTAGCTTAGAATAAAAGGAATATAGAGTCAATTAATGAGGCTCCAAACAATATTACTGAACCCAGCTCTTTTAAAGGCCAGCATTCATTTAAAATTCTCATTCAGATTCAGACAAAATTCCCAAATTTTGCATTCCCTTGTATTCCCAATTTCCCACCATCTAGACATACTATATTTTTCTAATCTTATGTATATTACTTTTTATTTTCTACTCCAGCCAAAATATATACTTTCATTTTAGTCTAGGAGGTCCTATCCATTTTGTACACTTCGCACGCATTCTCTGTTCTTTTTGTCTGGAATACCCTTTAACTGCTATCACTTGCTGGAATATCACAGAATATCACTTCAATTTTCCTTAAGTTTTACACCTTATATTCTGCTTAGAATCATAGTAAAATGTTTTTGTCCTAAAATAAATATGTCCTAAATGCAGTTCTTGTTCTAAATTTTTCCCTTTCATTTATACCCCAAATCATCTTATAGCATCACTGCCAGCAAGATAGTTGACTAGATCTCCTAGAAAAAAAGTAGTCCTCCAACAGTAGACATTCTAAAAATGTTGAGTAAAATGTAACCTGCTCTAAATAAAGTAAGTGAAGTCTACAGATGGTGAGAGTGATAAAGTAGAACTCAAGCCTGTTATGAGGATGTTAGAACTACAGGTGCCTTGAAGCTGTTTACAGATCTCATTAGCCTAGAATCTTGGGAAAATAAAACTTTTCCTAAGGTTTCCATATGAAGGTCTTTATCCTTTCACTGGAGGTTGAAATTTGCTATTTATATTACCTATATGGTCCAAGAAGGACTTCCCTGGTGGCTCAGACGATAAAGCGTCTGCCTACAATATGGAAGACCTGGGTTCGATCCCTGGGTGGGGAAGATCCCGTGGAGAAGGAAATGGCAAACCACCCCAATACTCTTGCCTGGAAAATCCCATGGACGGAGGAGCCTGGTAGGTTACAGTCCACGGGGTCGCAAAGAGTCAGACACGACTGAATGACTTCACTTAACCTTAACCTTATGGTCCAAGAAACCGTAAGTTGAAGCATTAATTTAAAACTGCTATTGCCTAGTGGTGCCTAGCAGAAAGAGATACAAATATTCTCTGAAGGGATTCAACCTCAATTCAGAACACATACGATTCCCACATGTAAATCCCTGCCAAACTTGAGCTCACGATACAAAATTTCCAAAAAGTACAAATAAGCCACCACAACTAAGAATTACTAGAAATAAGGAGCAGAAAAATGACAAATTCAGATAATGAAAATTTGAAAACAGAATATATGTTAAAAGATCATACTTGAAGAAATAAGTAAGTAATAAACTTTGAAAACATACCTAGCATTGTTCAGTGAAGAACAAAGTTGCATCCACACTTCAGAAAAATATTCCAACTGGACCAAAGAGTTCCACATAAAATATGAAATGATGAAAGTACAAGGAGGAATCATGGAAGAATATTTTATAACCTCAGAGTGTATAAATTCTTTCTGAAAATAAAAATTCCAAAAGCCACTAAAGAAAGGGCTGAAAAATTCCTCTATAGAAAAGTAAAAAAAAAAAAAAAAACCACAACAAACTTCTGCACGATAACATTGAACAACAAAGTGCAAAGAAAAATGACAAAATGAGGGGGGAAAATTATAGGGGAAAAAAAGATGAGACAGCTTCCCATGTATTAATAAAGAATGTCTACAAATTGAAAATAGAAAGATTAAAATTCAGCATAATATGAGTATAGGATATGAACATGTAGTTCTCAGTAACAGAATTGTAAATATCTCTTAAACATGAAAATGCCTTTCAAACAATACAGGGGCAATGCCAATAAAACAACTAGGAAAAAACATATCTCAGGTATCAGATTAATAATATTGCAAATGTCTGATGATACACTTTACTGTTTAGACTGTAGTTTACTAGACTCTAACATACATTGCAAATGGAACTACAAATGTCTGCAATCCTTAGAGAATGGAATTTGACAGAATTTTTAAGACAACAGATTCATGTAACTTTGACTCAGCAAATCTACATGAACATTAATTTATATATTTAGTTATTTATTTAAAGATTGCTAGTAATCACATGATAGTGTTAGTCGCTCAGTCATGTCCAACTCTTTGTGATCCCATGGACTGTAGCCTGCCAGGCTCCTCTGCCTATGGAATTCTCCAGGCAAGAATACTGGAGTGGGTATCCATTCCCTTCTGCAGGGGATCTTCCCAACCTAGGGATGGAATCTGTGTCTCTCACATTGCAGGCAAATTCTTTACCATCTGAACCACCAGGAAAGCCCAATAACATGATATAAATAATCTAAATATCCATTATTATAAGGCTGAAAAATAAAGGGAAATATATTAATAAAATGGACTGCTATGTGTCTATGTACTGACAAGATCACAAATTTAGTATGTTATAATAACTAAAGAAAAGAAGCCAAGTGAAAGAAGTGACAGTAGTATATCAATATTGTGTATTGTGTATTTTATATCAGTATTGTATATATAAATAGTGATAATGTTTATCACCAATTGTGATAAAAAATGAGAACAAATAGGTTAATTTCTTCAATAGATATGAAAATATCTCTATAAAAATGAGAACAAATAGGTTAATTTCTTCAATAGATATGAAAGTATCTCTATGTTAGCTCCCAATAGCATCAACAAACGTATGATATTAACAGTAAGTGATGGGAATCAGGTGAATGAGGGTCATAAGAGTTTTCATAACATATCTTTGTATTGCTCAAGGTCATCTTAGGAAAGTGAATCCAATAGCTGGTTAAACTGAAGGTATTTTCAACCCAGAGGTTTTAGCTAAGTATTAGGCAAGGTTAAAGAAATTAACAAGAAAGGTTGGGGCACCTAGAGATTAACAACTGTAGGAAGCCATTATCATATATGCTACCCATAGAAAAGGGGAGGAAATAGATTTGCAGGAATTCAGTAAGAAAAGATCACCTGATCAGATCTGTAGTTGGAGTGGGACTCAGAAACTGGCAGAATCCCTGTGCCAAAGCAGAGGAAAGGGGGTAGAAATATTTATATTTCCCTTCCTTCCACCCCTCTCATATTCTCCCTGTGCCTCTCATAGACAACTTCAATCAGAAGTCAGATAGCAAGGAATCCCAGCAAGGTAGTCCATAAGGGTGAGACTCTAGGAATGCAGAGCATGAGAATGAAGAATAAGTATATATTCTTACATGAAAATTAATATCAGAATTAGACACCATGTAGCATACAGATTGAAAAACTGAAGTCTAACAACTCTGTGTTAGTAAGACTTTGGCTCACAAGCAGTTCTTTTACATAACCAATGGATATGTGAATTGTTGGCCAGTTCAGAAAACAATGCAACAATATATCTAATTAAAGTTGAAGATGTACATTCTCGTGAACCAGGAATTCCATTCTAAAATAAATCATTCTAGGGATCTGCACCTGGAAACATGTACCGGAATGTTCACCACAGTTTCTCTGTAATAGTATCCCTGAGAGCATGCCAAGTCGCTTTAGTTGTGTCCTACTCTTTGTGACCCCATGGACTGTCTTTCTCTGTAATAGTATGCGTGCATGCATGCTAAGTCACTTCAGTTGTGTCCTACTCTTTGCAACTCCACGGACTATAGCCCCTCAGGCTCCTCTGCCATGGGATTCTCCAGGAAAGAAGACTGGAGTGGGTTGCCATTCCCTCCTCCAGGGGATCTTCCTGACCTAGGGATCAAAACCATGTCTCCTGCAGCTCCTGCACTGGCAGGCATGGGAAAGAATTTGCCTGCAGGAGCCCTGGGTTTGATTCCAGGGTTGGGAAGACCCCCAGAGGAGGAAGTGGCAACCTGCTCCAATATTCCTCCCTGGAAAATCCATGGACAGAAGAACGTGGCGGGCTACAGTCCATGAGGTCTCAATGAGTTGGACCTGACTGAGGGACTAAACAATGACAAGATATCCTTCCAGGAAAACTAGTGTCCTTATGAGAACAGAAATTGCATAGAAGTGGTGGTGAAAGTGCACAGAAGAAAGGACATAAAGATGTCGCAGAAAGAAGATGGACTTCTTAAAATTCAGGAGAGAAAAGTCAGGAGAAAAAAAAACAGTCAACATTTTGAGCTTGGACTTATAGCCTCCAGAACTATGAGAAAATGAATTTCTGTTGTTTTAGCCACCCAAACTGTGGTATGTTATTATAAGAGCCTTAGCAGACTAATAGAGCATACAATTTATTTTTTGGTATCCACAGACAAAACTCTGAAATTCAGATATTTCTTTGCCTTTCAATTCAATTTTCTTTCATAATGCTCATAGGTATAACTTCCTAATAGTAAAATTCAGTGGTTATAAACACATATATATATATATTCACTTCAGTGTAACACTGAAGAAATGACTGCTACTACCCATTCTTTTATATTCTTTTTTGTTTGTGTTCATCATGTTGAGTTTTGCTGATTCTCCTCCGAAATCTTTAATCTGTTATTTACTTCCACATTTGTTCTCCATCTGCTAAAATATAAATTCTCCCAAGTCTATGTCTTGCCCCTATTGTGTCTCTTCACCTTCCTCCATGGAATATCATTCAACTAAGTTATTTTCATTATCACACTCAAGTAAATAATTCCCAAAGTCATATCTGAAAGACTCTCTCTTATTTCCCCAGGACAGAAACTAACTTCTGTTGTCTATTACCACTGGGTACTAGTCATTTTATTATGCACTGACATAGTGCATTAGTGTCTATAGTTACTCTAGGAATATCACACTCTTCGTCTCTGCTGTTACAGTAGCAAAGACTATACAATGTCATGAGTAATGCAGTTTAATGGAAAGGAGAACTAATCCAGCTAATAATGAGAAGCTGAGTTCAGAAAGAATCTTAGAGCTAACCACATGTAGAAATGTGTTTCAGCCCTTTATAATGCAAACTTTGCTATGGATTCTCAATCCTTGCCTATAATTACCAGCTCCACATTCCATTAATACCTCTAAAAACATATTTCTAAAGCCAAATCCATAATTTTATCTTCATGTTTGTTTTTTCCATTGTCTTTACCACCTTCATTTCCATTGCCATCTTCTGAGTCACTTATGCATAAAAACTTGGTATTGTTTCTAGTTCCGTTCCTCCTTCTTGCTCTCCACATACAGTAAGTTACTTCCCTAAGCCTTACCCTTTTATTCGTTTCCATCTTTTGCTTCCTATTGGTATCATTTCTTGTAAGGCTTTTGAAATCATATTTTAACTGATCTTTTCTTTCCAGTCCCCTTCCTCTAGAAGCTAAATTAGTAATCTTTTTTTTTTTTTTTTTTTGCTGCACTGCATGGCATGTGGAATCTTAATTCTCTGACCAGGGACAGAACCTATACCCCCTGCATTGGAAAATTGGAGTCTTAAACACTGGACCACCAGGGACATCCTCAGAGTAATCTTCTAGAAACCTAAGTATGATCCTACCAAGCCCCTGATGTAGAATTTCTATGTCAGGTCTAATACATTCCAGTGCTCCAGGGAAAATTGCTTTCAAAGCTATGCCATAGTTCCTTGACTGCCTCACCAACTCACTGTCATCTTATACATTCACTTTCTTACCACTTCCTACTCTGCTTCCCATTGGCCTTGGAGTTCCTTTTGTGAATGCCATTCATGTCCTGGTTAAAGCATGTCCTTGATTTATTATTTCTTATAAAACAGAGCTTAATTTCGATCAAATCCTGTGTATGAAAATATTTTTCGCTTGGTGTCAACCATATATTTGTAACATTCTTCAATCACTGAAGGATTTTTCCAGCCTGTTTTAAAGAAAAGGTTATGCCTCTTTTGTAAAGGAGGAAATACAGTGTTTAGGAATTATCCACTTAGGAAAAGGAGAATGTATTTTTACATCATTGTTTCCCGGTGACATTTTCTGGTGGACTGAAGTTTTCAATTCTCTTTGTAACTGACAGAACTGGAAGCAGTGGTGCTGTGCTGTGCTTAGTCACTCAGTCCAGTTCAACTCTGTGTGACCCCATGGACGGTAGCCCGCCAGGCTCCTCTGTCCATGGAGATTCTCCAGGCAAGAATACTGGAGTGGGTTGCCATACTCTCCATCAGGGGATCTTCCTAACCCAGGAATCAAACCCAGGTCTCCCACATTGCAAGCAGTTTCTTTACCATCTGAGCCACCAGGGAAGCCCAAGGATACTGTAGCGGATAGCCTATCCCTTCTCTGGGGGTAACCATGTCTATTTAACTAGCTTTATCTAGTGGCTGTTCAAAGCCATGCATGAAATACACAAAGATACAGAATAGGATAGGATGCCTTCCCTATCATAGTACATATGATTTCCCTTCTTTCACATTTGTGATCTCTAATTTTGAAAATTGGTAGGCACATCTATCTGTGCATGTGCCGGCACTAGGGCTCTAGTTGTGGAAATTCAGTTCACTATCTAGGCAATATATGTGCATTCTCACATACAGTTTCAAAACTCAGTACTATTAGTGGCAGCAAAACATTGAATTTTAAGATTACTTTTTTTCCCCCGCTATGGACTTGCTAGGGTTGCTACACGGAGAATTCCAGACTGGGAGGACTGCTTTCTGCCTCATTCATGGAAACCTGCCAAAGAGGGAGAGGCTGTAGTTTAAACTAATCTTCAAGTGGGGGTAGGGAAGACCTCAACAGTCCTCTAGAGGATTTGAAAAACATATTTACACCTCCTGCTTTGCCAACAGCAACAGCAAAACAAATCATTGCTCTGTGCAGGCAGCATGATGGAAGCATATTTAACTGAGGGGAAGTTAAAAACAACAATTGCTCAGATTACCTCAGAACAAGGCATTTCAAGAAGGCACTCTGTTTTTTGTTTTTCTGTTTCTTAATTTTTTCAGAGAGAACAGAATATTCTCCATCTTATTCTCCAACCCTCCCCCATTCCAATCTAAATGATACTCGGATCTCAGAGAGGCTCTTTCCTAAGCCCCTTCCCCTAATCTTTCCAAATAAGTGAAAATCCAGAACTTACAATTCCAAAGCAAATGTATCATTGACATTGTAATTGTATCATTGATATTGTAATTGTCAAAGGGGTAAAGAGTTGAAGCTGGCTTCTGTAATCTGTTTGGCTCTTAATCCAAGGTTAACAGAGGCAGTACTGAATTCATGGAGATGTGATTGGGAAGAGTAATAATGACCCATTCCTCTTAAACCTCCTTGTTTTTCTTCATTCCATTTCTCGGTGTGGAATGGTAAAGAATGTGTTAAGGTTTCAGGAAAATGTTTCATTCGTTTTATCTTATCTTTTCCCTGCTTATCTCCATTTAAGTATATATTTAACTCATGTTGTATTTCATGTTGCCAATTTGCCAGCCTGTTCTCTGAAATTCTCAGAAAGTCAATCCATAAGACAGTTCTGTGTGTTTCAACAGTCTTGTAGACATCTGTGATATTACTACACTTGTGAACACAATATAACACCCAATTTTGTGGAAGTGAAAACTTACATTCCATTATGCAGAGTCTCCTTTTGTTTAAAATTTGTTGTAAAACTATACTGGTACATACTTCTCATTGAACCGTTTAGTTTTCAGAAAAGAAGAACTTAGTGACCTCACTTTTCTTTTTTTTTTTTTTTTTTGAGATAAGGGATTTAGCTCTTCTGAATTGGCAAAAGCCACTTCCTGTTTTCTTCCAGATCAATATAGTTCGGCTTTCCTGACTTCTAATCAAATGCTTTGCCTACATTAGCCTTGATTTGAAACACATTTAATATTTCTCAGATGTCCCTAGTTATAATATATCAGTTTTGATAAACTTAGTTGATAAAACAGCAGCAGTGTTTGAGAAGATTGACTCAAGTTTTGAAAGACGTTCTACTATGGGTATAATGCTATCAAGCAGAATTGTATGGTATAGAGAAATGTTTCATGAAAGGAAGAGTCAACAGACGTAGGCAACTTCATCGTTGTCCTTTTTTAAGAAATTGTCACAGTCACCACAATCTTCAATAATCATTATATTGTTGTTGTTCAGTCACCTAGTTGTATCTGACTCTCTGCAACCACATGGACTGCAGCATGCCAGGCCTTCCTGTCCCTCACCATCTTCCAAAGTTTGCCCCAGTTCATGTCCACGTCCCTTGATGATGCCATCCAGCTATCTCATCCTCCATGCCCTCTTCTTCTTCTGCCCTCAATCTTTCCCAGTTTCAGGGACTTTTCCAATGAGTTGGCTTTTTGCATCAGATGACCAGAATACTTGAGTTTCAGCTTCAACATCAGTCCTTCAAATGAGTTTTCAGGATTGCTTTCCCTTAAGATTGACTAGTTTGATCGCTTTTCTGTCCAAAGGACTCTCAGGAGTCTTCTCCAGCAGCACAGTTCAAGAACATCAATTCTTTGTCACTCTGCCTTCTTTATGGTCCAGCTCTCACAACCCTACCTGACCACTGGGAAAACAATAGCCTTGACTATATGGACCTTTGTCGGCAGACTTATGTCTCTGCTTTTCACTACACTGTCTAGGTTTGTCATAGTTTTCCTGTCAAGAAGCAATCACCTTCTAATTTCATGGCTGCAGTCTAGTCACCATCAGCAGTGATTTTAGCACCCCAAAAGAGGAAACCTGTCACTACTTCCACCTTTTCCCCTTCTATCTGATATAAAGTAATGGAGCAGGATACCATGATCTTAGTTTTTTAACATTTACTTTTAAGTTGTCTCTTTTACTCTCCTCCTTCAGATCAGTTCAGTCACTCAGTTGTGTCCGACTCTTTGTGACCCCATGAACTGCAGCATGCCAGGCCTCCCTGTCCATCAACAACTCCCGCAGTCTACATAAACCCATGTCCATAGTCGGTGATGCCATCCAACCATCTCATCCTCTGTCATCCCCTTATCCTCCTGCCGTCAATCTTTCCCAGTATCAGGGTCTTTTCAAATGACTCAGCTCTTCGCATCAGGTGGCCAAAGTATTGGAGTTTCAGCTTCAACATCAGTCTTTCCAATGAATATTCAGGCCTGATTTCTTTTAGTATGGACTGGTTGGATCTCCTTGCAGTCTAAGGAACACAAGTGTCTTCTCCAACAACACAGTTCAAAAGCATCAATTCTTCAGCATTCAGCTTTCTTTATAGTCCAACTCTCACATCCATACACAGAGAAGGAAATGGCAACCCACTCCAGTACTCTCTCCTGGAGAATCCCAGGGATGGGGGAGCCTGGTGGGCTGCCCTCTATGGAGTCGCATAGAGTCGGACATGCCTGAAGCGACTTAGCAACAGCAGCAGCACATCCATACATGACTGCTGGAAAAACCATAGCTTTGACTAGATGGACTTTGTTGGCAAAGTAATGTCTCTGCTTTTTAATATGCTGTCTACGTTGGTCATAACTTTCCTTCCAAGCAGCAAGTGTCTTTTAATTTCATAGCTGCAGTCACCATCTGCAGTGATTTTTGAGCCCCCAAAAATAAAGTCTGTCACTGTTTTCATTGTTTCCTCATCTATTTGCCATGAATTGATGGGACCAGGTGCCATGATCTTAGTTTTCTGAATGGTGAGTTATAAGCCAACTTTTTCAGTCTCCTCTTTCACTTTCATCAAGAGGCTCTTTAGTTCCTCTTCACTTTCTCCCATTAGAGTGATATCATATGCATATCTGAGGTTGTTGATGTTTCTCCTGCCTGTCTTGATTCCAGGTAGTAACTTATCCAGCCCAGCATTTCTCATGATGTGCTCAGCCTATGGGTTAAACAAACAGGGTGACAGCAGACAGCCCTGTCGTACTCCTTTCTCAATCTTGAACCAATAAGTTGTTCCATACAGAGTTCTAACTGTTGCTTCTTGACCTGCATACAGGTTTCTCAGGAGACAGGTAAGATGGTCTGATATTCCTATCTCTGTAAGAGTTTTCCACAGTTTGTTATGATCCACATAGACAAAAGCATTAGCATAGTCTATGAAACAGAGGTAGATGTTTTTCTGGAATTCCCTTACTTTCTCTATAATCCAGCAAATGTTGGCTATTTGATCTCTGGTTTCTCTTCCTTTTCTAAATCCAGCTTAGAAATCTGGAAGTTCTTGGTTCACATAAGGCTGAAGCCTAGCATGCAAGATTTTAAGCATGACCTTACTAGCATGGAAGATGGGTGCAATTGTCCAATGGTTAGCACATTCTTTAGTACTATTCTTCTTGGCAATTGGGATGAGGATTGACCTTTTCCAGTCCTGTGGCCGCTGCTGGACCTTCCAGATTTGCTGAAAAATTGAATGAAACACCTTGATGACATGATCCTTTGGGGTTTTGAATAGTTCTACTGGAATTCCTTTATATCCACTAGCTTTATTAACAGCAGTGCTTCCTAAGGCCCATTTGACTTCACACTCCAGAATGTCAGGCTCTGCGTGACTGACACCATTGTAGTAATCCAGTTCATTAAGATATATATTTTTTTGTACCATTCTTTCATGTATTCTTTTCATTTCTTCTTGATCTCTTAAGCATCTATTAGGTATCTAGTGTTTCTGTCCTTTATTATGCTCATCTTTGGGCAAAATGTTCCCTTGATATCTCTAATTTTCCTGAAGAGATCTCTAGTCTTCCCCGTTTTGTTGTTTTCTTCTAGTTTTATGCACTGTTCATTGAAGAAGGCCTTCTTATCTCTCCATGCTTTTCTTTGGAACACTGCATTTGGTTGGATTTACCTTTCCCTTTTGCCCTTGCTTTTTGCATCTCTTCTTACTTCAGCTATTTGTAAGTCCTCGTCAGGTAACCACTTTTCTTTTTCTTTATGATGGTTTTGTTTACTGGCTTTTGTACAATATTACAGAACTCTGTATATAGTTCTTCAGGCATACTGTTAACTAGATCTAATCCCTTGAATCTATTCATTACTTCCAATGCATATTCATAGAGGATTTGATTTAAGTTGTACCTGATTGTCTTAGTGGTTTCCCCCACTCTCTTTAGTTTAAGCTGAATTTTGTTATTAGAAGCTGATGATATGCACCACAGTCAGCTCCAGGTCTTGTTTTGCTTGCTGTGTACAGCTTCTCCATCTTTGTCTACAAAGAATGTAATCAATTTGATTTCAGTATTGGCCATTCGGTGACGACCATGTGTAAAGTTATCTTTTGTGTTGTTGGAAAAGGGTATTTGATATGACCAGTGCATTCTCTTGGCAGAATTCAGTTAATCTTTGTCCCACTTCCTTTTGTTCTCCAAGGCCAAACTCTCCTGTTACTCTGGGTATCTCTTGACTTTCTACTTTTGCATTCCAATCCCCAATGTTGAACACTTTTTCTGGTGTTCTAGGAGGTCTTCTAGGTCTTCATAGAACTGATCAACTTTGGCTTCTTTGGCATCGGTGGTAGGGGCATAGACTTGAATTACTTATAATAATTATTATACGCAGAAGCAAATAAAGAATGAAATTACAGGAGGGAGGGGGAGAGAGAGATTAAGGGAGAGAAGAATATTAAGTTGCAGGCATATCATATACCTGTAGTGAGCCAGTACTCAATTATCAATACCATTTACATATTTACAAGTCACATATAGGGAACATTTATGTAACCTAAATTACAATGACAGTATAACTATATCAGAAGGAGGAGGGTTTAGGAAGTGTGTATTGGTGTAGGGGAGGGGTCATGAGGGAGAGGGGGTAGTGTGCAAATAACATCTAGATACTCATTCTTCATGAAGGGGTGCCAACAGAGAATGCCTAGAAATCAAATATTTATAGATAGTAATATTATTTACATGAAAAGAAAATGAAAGTGAGAGTTGCTCATTTGTGTCCAACTCTTTGCGACCTCATGGACTATACAGTCCATGGAATTCTCCAACCAGAATACTGGAGTGGGTAGTGATTTCCTTTTCCAGGGGATCTTCCCAACCCAAGGATCGAACCCAGATCTCCCACTTTGCAGGTGGATTCTTTACCAGCTGAGCCACCAGAGAAGCCCAAGAATACTGGTGTGGGTAGCCTATCCCTTCTCTAGGGGATCTTCCTGACCCAGGAATCAAACTGGGGTCTCCTGCATTGCAGGTAGATTTTTTACCAGCTGAGCTACCAGGGAAACCCCATTATTTACATACGTGTGTGTGTGAATATATATATATATACATATGAAATAAATTTATATAGAATATATTTTATATATATAATAAATTTTAAAAGATGAAAGTGGTCACCTCTGCAGGTTAAATTGAAGTGGGGATTAATTGTTGATTTTTATTATAAGTCATATAGTATTATTTGAGTCTTTAAACTATATGTAACTACTAGTTAGAAGCAAAAATAAAAAGAAATGGCATCAAATTTCCATAAATTTGATATTCTCTCAGAAGAGTACTTGAAGTGCTGATAGTCTGTGTTGCATTTTTATTGTAATCTTGTATCCTTAATAATCAAATGAGCTAAAGGTACATTTTTGCCCTTATTTGAACCTTCTTGGTTTCTCCACCTATAAAATAAATACAGTTGTATGCTGTCTTATATTCCTTGCATGAATGTTCTGAGGATGCTTGACATACCAGAAGATAGAAGTATAATCTGTTTAGATCAACTGTAGGTAATTTAAATGTTGTATATTATTTGATCAATGTTGAGAGGAGAAATACATGAGGCCATTGGAGGTTAATGACTTGCATGAGAAATTTCTATTGGCAAATAATCATAATAACAGGAAAATTCTTTAGTACTGTTACATGCTTAACAGAAGCATCCAATTATAACTTTTTTCTTCTCTTGTTCACACCAAAAAAAAAAGAGAGAGGCTATACTTAAGTTTTAATTCAGATTGCTTTCACAAAAAATTGAAGCAGCTTCTCTATAGGAATATCCTGGAGCATTTCATAAATATATCACACTGCATGATAGTTCCATTAATTTGAAAGTGTCAGCATGAAAAATCTTTGATTCATAAAGAATTTTAAAAGCATATTTTTGATGTATTTTTGTTTTGTTTTTTTTGATATGTCATAGTTATGTTAGTCTGCCAGCTCATAACTAGATGACTGCTGTTGGCAGAGCCAACTAGCCAAGGGTCAACCTTGATCCTCCTGTATCCCTGCTACACAGCACTTTCCCTATCATCAGTCCAGAAAGATGCTATTTATCAAGGCTTCCCAGGCAGAAACTCCCTAGGGTAAGGTGAGTTCCAGAGTCTACTTTGGTAGTACAGAAGAAATATAGTTGAAATACATACTAAGGAGGAATTCAAACAAAGAAATAAGTCACAAAAGGGCTGATGTAGAAAAACAGGGGAATACGAGGTATCTAAGTGTTCTTTTGTATACCACATATCTTTTTTCCCCCCACTTATTGCAGAGGGAAATTCAAGTATTAATATATCTAAACCCCGTACTCTCTCCAAGATATATCAGTTATTGGTAAGAATGTTTATTTTTACTTGGAAGCACACAATTTCTTCTTGACAAAATTAGGTTGCCATAAATCTTCAGTATTTCTATCAGATGATTCAGTCAAGGATTTTCTTTTTAATAATCGGAAATATTCAGTAGACAGTACTTATTATTAGAAGTAAAGGTTAGCTTAGATTAAGGTCTTAAATCTCTTTCTATAAAGGATCAGTTAGTAAATATTTTCAGTTTTGCAGACCATACAGTCTCTGACAGCTACTCAACACTGCCATTGTAGCATAAGAGCAGCCAGAAATGATACATAAATGAATAGGTGTGGCTATGTTCCAATAAACCTTTCACTCCAAAACAGGGAGCCAATGGAATGTGGCTTATGGGCAAGAATTTGCTGACACCCTGGATTAGAAGATATTATAACTAAGTAATCAGAGGTGACTGAATCTTATATCTACCACTTCCTAAGAAGTCCCCAAGAAGAATACACACAATAGCAGTAGTCATATGGGAAATTAAATACCAATTTAGGAGGGCTGAAGTCAAGCAAACTCCAATGCTATGCTATGGATCTGCCAGGTTGAATCACATGAATAAGCATATGGGCCAAAATGATGGTTTCTTTTCTGTCTACATCAAAAGAGAATCTGATGTTATTGATCTCTTTCTGGTCACACCCCAGAAAAAAGAGTAACAGTGACAATCAGGTAGAGGTGAAGAATGTTGTTGTGGATCCTGAAGGCAGTTGAGCACCCACTAAGCACCCATGCTTGGTGTAGTAGGGATGGATGGAATGAAGCAGTTCAAACTCCAGAACTGGCCACAGTTTAATTTACTGAGATAGCTAGATACCCAGAGAAAGTATAAAAGATGTCATCCACGAATTAGTATGAATTTGCTTTTGAGAGAATGGTGATCATAATTAGTAGTGAATATAGACTAACACATCATTAGGTATTAATCATTCAGATGATTAATTCTCCATCTGTATGAGGAACCAAGGAGTAGAATAACAAGGACTGAAACTCCTTCCAGAGAGAGAGAGAGAAGAGGGGAAAGAGATTTTAAATAAGATAAGAAAAAAAAAAATTTTTTCAGAACTGTTCCCAATGCTTGATCAGTTCAGTTCAGTTCTAGTCGCTCAATCGTGTCCGACTCTTTGAGACCCCATAAACTGCAGCATGCCAGGCCTCCCTGTCCATCATCAACTCCCTGAGTCCACCCAAAATCATGTCCATCGAGTCGGTGATGCCATCTAGCCATCTCATCCTCTGTCGTCACTTTCTCCTCCTGCCCTCATCTTTCCCAGCATCAGGGTCTTTTCCAATGAGTCAGCACTTCACATCAGGTGGCCAAAGTATTGGAGTTTCAGCTTCAACATCAGTCCTTCCAATGAACACCCAAGACTGATCTCCTTTAGGATGGACTGGTTGGATCTCCTTGCAGTCCAAGGGACTCTCAAGATTCTTCTCCAGCACCACAGTTCAAAAGCATCAATTCTTCAGCGCTCAGCTTTCTTTATAGTCCAACTCTCACATCCATAGATGACTACTGGAAAAACCATAGCCTTGACTAGATGGACCTTTGTTGGCAAAGTAATGCCTCTGCTTTTTAATATGTTGTCTAGGTTGGTCATAACTTTCCTTCCAAGGAATAAGCGTCTTTTAATTTCATGGCTGCAGTCACCATCTGCAGTGATTTTGGAGCCCCCCCAAATAAAGTCAGCCACTGTTTCCATTGTTTCCCCATCTATTTGCCATGAAGTGATGGGACCGGATGCCATGATCTTAGTTTTCTGAATGTTGAGCTTTAAGCAAACTTTTTCACTCTCCTCTTTCACTTCCATCAAGAGGCTCTTTAGTTCTTCTTCACTTTCTGCCATAGGGGTGGTGTCATCTGCATATCTGAGGTTATTGATATTTCTCCTGGCAATCTAGATTCCAGCTTGTGCTTCATCCAGCCCAGTGTTTCTCATGATGTACTTTGCATATAAGTTAAATAAGCAGGGTGACAATATACAGCCTTGATGTACTCCTTTTCCTATTTGGAACCAGTCTGTTGTTCCATGTCCAGTTCTAACTGTTGCTTCCTGACCTGCATACAGGTTTCTCAAGAGGCAGGTCAGGTGGTCTGGTATTCCCATCCCTTTCAGAATTTTCCACAGTTTATTGTGGTCCACATAGTCAAAGGCTTTGGCATAGTCAATAAAGCAGAAATAGATGTTTTTCTGGGACTCTCTTGCTTTTTCGATGATCCATCGGATGTTGGCAATTTGATCTCTGATTTCTCTGCTGTTTCTAAAATCAGCTTGAACATCTGGAAGTTCACGATTCACATATTGCTGAAGCCTGGCTTGGAGAATTTTGAGCATTACTTTACTAGCGTGTGAGATGAGTGCAATTGTGTGGTAGTTTGAGCATTCTTTGGCATTGCCTTTCTTTGGGATTGGAATGAAAACTGACCTTTTCCAGTCCTGTGGCCACTGCTGAGTTTTCCATATTTGTTGGCATATTGAGTGCATCACTTTCAGCGTCATCTTTCAGGATTTGAAATAGCTCAACTGGAATTCCATCACCTCCACTGGCTTTGTTCGTAGTGATGCTTCCTAAGGCCCACTTGACTTCACATTCCAGGATGTCTTGTTCTAGGTGAGTGATGACACCATCGTGGTTGCCTGGGTCATGAAGAACTTTTTTGTACAATTCTTCTGTGTATTCTTGCCACCGCCCCTGACCTCCGGCCCAGGGTAGCTCCTCTCGGCCGTGCTCAGTGCACCGACACAGCTGATTAGCTGCATATATGGACAATTTATAAACATTCATAGGTTCTAGCTTTGTTATCTGAAATCTGATTATATTAAACCAGTCTTACTCAAAGTCTCCTCCTGACCTCAGCTCGGTCAGGAAAGCCTGATGTAATCTCCTCCTGACTTAGGGAAATCATCCTAACACACATTTCATTGTGCCATCTACCACATATCATGTATCTTTTCTTTACTATCACACAGTAATCACCATGTTGTTTAATATTCATTTATGTAATTATTTGATTAACCTCTCTCTCCTCTCTATACCATAGGTCTACTGGGAGAGATACCATATTCACCTCCTACCACAGATTTTAGAACTCTATTCTATTAGTAATTCCAAGGAATGTGCATCCACATATGAAACTATGATTCTGTGATTCTCAAGAATCTTACAATATTACTCATTTGTGTGCTTATTCATACTTCTATTGATTCATCATGGAGCTACTCCCATTCTGTGAGTGAGCATTGCACTCGGTCCTGGTGAGACAGGCTTGGAATGACAGAGAAGGTCACTCCCTCATGGAACATGGAGTCAAGAGTAGAAAACTGTACATGTCAACACACAAATACTTATTCAAGTATAGTTTTAATAAAGGTGTTAAAAGACAAGTGTAGTGCTGTGAGCATACAAGATTAATAGATTTGACCCACTTTGGGAGTCATGTGGGTAGATTTTAAAGAGGAAGTGACATTTAAACTTATATCGTACCTGAAAGATGCATGAGTAAGCAAAACATTAAATATACAGATAAATTAAATACACATATACAGATGTGCACACACAATGCACAAGGCAGTGTGTGATAAATGCACATGCCATAATATAATAGGTGTAGATTTTAATACGAAAAGAACAGAATGTCCAGGAGTAGTCTAAGCTTATATTTGAGCCATTGTTTGTTTCAGATCATGACAAAAAGTTATGGTCAGAATATTACACTTGTAATGAATTTAAAGGCAATCCAGATTAGCGTGCAGTCTTTCTCTCCCTGCTCTGTCTGTGCACGTGCGCAGGCAGACACACACACACACACACACTCCACACACACACATTTACCATAAATCAGCATGGAAAGTCTAAAGTACTATGACAAAAATAAAATTTCTTAGATAATTTGAGATTTTACTGATATAAAATATCTTATTCATATTCAGATAGAGCCTAATTTTTTCAATTCCCTATTTTACAATCTTTATTTATGAGAACTGATCGCCCACATTGTCTTCTTTCTGAATTTTAATAAGGGTAATTTAAGGCATGAGTATTCTCCTTTCTCATCTTTGATTTTTTTCAAGGTAATTAAAGTAAATGGGGCATAATAAAGAAAGAATATAGCTGCCAACCAAGAGTTTCTAAAATGAAAAGAAAAAAAAACACCAAAACTGAGTATTTTGGACTAATATAAAGCCAGTCTAAACTGCAAACCATTTTAAAAATGTATATTTTATTTTTTTTAACTACATTAGGTAGGTAAAACTGAATGTCAGGACTATGTGTTGGAAATTGCTTTAAGGAACAGATGAATGATTTATAAGTAAACACATGATAAGATAAAAATTACTTCAGAATACTAGAGTACTTAAAAACAGTTTTTCAAATAACAGATGATTTGGATCTAATAGTCTGCAGGTTTTTAAAATTTTTTTCCTACTGTCATAAATACGTAGGGGATATTTTCTTCATAATTAGTGAAAAGAGCAGTGTCAGCTCAGGCATTTATTTTATCATCTGAAATCATAAAGTAGTGAGGTTTCTTCTTTGTGTTTTTATCTTTATGCTGTAAACCCATGGTATTCCTCTAGGCATATCACCATCTCTAATATGTTAAAAAAGACAAACATGAACAATTTTGATGCATGCACAACTCTTTCACCAAATCAGACAATAAAACTTCAAAACGTTTAGCAGTTTTCTTGTTAATGTTCAACCCTGCTCCAAACATAGAGGTTATTTGACTGCAAAACAGATGATTTTTTTTTTTCTTTTAAACAAGTGAATGAGTCATTGAATGGGAAATAAAATTTTACCCTTATTTTAAGGGAGCCCTTTGTGGGTTTTTAAAACAAACCTTGGGGAAAGGAAGAGACCCTTGGGTGCTGAGCTGTCAATCCAAAGATGATAATAACACATGTTTTTGGAATACTGCTGGCTCAGAGGTGTTATAATGTGTCAGAAGCAAACAGCCCCACTCATTCTGGTGCTTTATTGCTTCTGGCATGTTATGATTAGAGATGTGTGTGGTTTTGAAACTACAAAGATTAAATTGCCTAACACTATGTATTGGAAGGCCTGGACCAAATAGCAGCTTAATCAGCATTTTTCTTCCTCTGCATGTAACTGGTATAATGCGTGTCCTGCAAATGATGCTGTTTATCATATACTGTCAGAAGATGCTGCTGAAATCAGATGCATTTCCATTTGTTTCCTTACTTGAGTTTGATTTGTAAAATCAGATTTAAACAGTGAATGAAATTGAGTCTAAATATCAAGGACAGACAACTTAATGGGATTCATCATAACTGGAACCAAGGCTAGAAATGGTTATTCAAAGTCCAACTTCTACAATTTGAAGGAACAATGTGTCTTCATTTTTACCTTTAAAATAATTAGTCCAAATGTAATAAATTTTATGGAAATTATAGGCATTAACGTTGGAAACCTAATATCAGTCAAATGTGCACTGCATTTTGTATACTGAACTGCTCAGTTCACTTCAGTTCAGTTGCTCAGTCGTGCGCGACTCTTTGTGACCCCATGGATCGCAGCACACCAGGCCTCCCTGTCCATCACCATCTCCTGGAGTTTGCTCAAACTCATGTCCATTGAGTCGGTGATGCCATCCAACCATCTCATCCTCTGTCGTCCCCTTCTCCTCCTGTCTTCAATCTTTCCCAGCATCAGGGTCTTTTCCAAAGAGGCAGTTCTTTGCATCAGGTGGCCAAAGTTTTGGAGTTTCAGATTCAGCGTCAGTCCTTCCAATGAATATTCAGGATTGATTTCCTTTAGGATTGATTGGTTTGATCTCCTTGCTGTCCAAGGGACTCTCAAGAGTCTTCTCCAACACCACAGTTCAGAAGCATCAATTCTTCAGTGCTCAGCTTTCTTTATAGTCCAACTCTCACATCCATACATGACTACTGGAAAAACCGTAGCCTTGACTAGATGGACCTTTGTTGACAAAGTAATGTCTCTGATTTTTAATATGTTGTCTAGGTTGGTCATAACTTTTCTTCCAAGAAGTAAGCGTCTTTTAATTTCATGGCTGCATTCATTATCTGCAGTGATTTTGGAGCCCCCCAAAATAAAGTCTGCAACTGTTTCCACTATTTCCCCATCTATTTGCCATGATATGATGAGACTGGATGCCATGATCTTTGTTTTCTGAATGTTGAGTTTTAAGCCAACTTTTTCACTCTCCTCTTTCACTTTCATCAAGAAGTTCTTTAGTAGTTCTTCACTTTCTGCCATAAGGGTGGTATTATCTGCATATCTGAGGTTATTGACATTTCTCCCGGCAATCTTGATTCCAACTTGTGCTTCATCCAGCCTGGCATTTCTCATGATGTACTCTGCATATAAGTTAAATAAGCAGGGTCACAATATACAGCCTTAATGTACTCCTTTCCCTATTTGGAACCAGTCTGTTGTTCCATGTGCAGTTCTAACTCTTGCTTCCTGACCTGCATACAGATTTCTCAGGAGGCAGGTCAGCTGGTCTGGTATTTCCTTCTCTTGAAGAATTTTCCACAGTTTGTTGTGTTCCACACAATCAAAATCTTTGGCATAGTCAATGAAGCAGAAATAGATGTTTTTCTGGAACTCTCTTGCTTTTTCGATGATCCCACAGATGTTGGCAATTTGATCTCTGGTTTCTCTGCCTTTTCTAAATCCCGCTTGACCATCTGGAAGTTCATGGTTCATGTACTGTTGAATCTTGGCTTGGAGAATTTTGAACATTACTTTGCTAGCATGTGAGATCAGTGCAATTGTGCAGTAGTTTGAGCGTTCTTTGGCACTGCCTTTCTTTGGGATTGGAATGAAAACTGACTGAACTGCTAGAGAGATTTTTTCCTAACATATTTACAGTACCACAAAAAGTTTTCAAATGTGACAGAGACATTGCTTTGATTTATAAGTATTTTATAATTATAATTATTCTTATGTGAATTCTTTACTAGCTCAGAAAACACAGGGAAATCTGTATATACAAATCTCTTTGGCAGATAATCATATGCTTAAGAAGGTTAGAAAATCCTGATGTACCTTATCCATCTTCTCAGCAGATTATACACAGTGTAAAATCAATGTGAACCCTCTCCCGCTAGGCATGCCAAAAGCCTGAGATCTTTTAAGACTTTATTCTGAATATTGTTATAATAAATGTATATCAAGATTGCAAATTTTAGAAATCAAGGCAGCGTCATTCTTAGCTATAAGCATCAGTAGCTCTTTACTTTACATGTTGTCTGCAAATTACTAACACTGAAATATATCATTTTTTCTATTATGCCCAATGGAAAAAATTTTAATGTTTCCTAACAAATTCCAATTATGTTAAAAAGTCACTTGAACCAAACTTCTGTCCACAGGCAAGAGGATAAGGGATTGTGTGTTTGTAAGTGTTCACTTGCAAGTGAAGGGAAAGGAGAATATTCAAGCTTATGCCCTGGGAAACACATGAAAAGTTGGTGATTTTGTCAAAAGTTCACTGTGCAAAGATGCCCAAAGTGTTTTTGGTTGAGATAGTTTAGAGAAGCCCTTAAAACTGCCCTGGAAATTCTGAATTGGGGAAGTGGGGCAGGTGGAGGGGACCTAGTTCAACCTGGCTAGTTGGGAAGCTTGGCCAACTTCGCTAACATCTGGAATGGGGCTAGGTACAGTCACTGTCCAGGAATCCTGGGCTCAGTATCACTTTATACAATGCCTTACTCTGTCCTGCTCCATGAAATCTCTAGCCTTGGGGAAAAACAAATCCTTTAGATTGAAATGGAATTCATGCTGAATGGGCTCCGAGCCCTTGGTAGGAATGCCAGCTGAGTCATAAGTATATCTGGATTTACACATTAAACATTTGGAGTATGCATCTTGATTTGTACTCTGGCTGCAGATCTTAGAATATTGGGTGTGGCCTGCAACAGGGGCCTTTCTTGGCATCATAATAAGACAGCTTTGGATAACCTAAAAAAAAAAAATCACTGACTCCACATGTTGGCATTGACATGAGGAAACATCACTTTGACTAAGATTCTTTGTCCATACATACATATCTAGAGCCTCCAAGCCTTAACATACTATGATAAATTTTACTTTATTATGAATGTGTCTGTGTGTGAAAGTCTCTCGGTCATGTCTGACTCTTTGCGACCCCATTGACTGTAGCCTGCCAGGCTCCTCTGTCCATGGAATCCTCCGGACCAGAATACTGGAGTGGGTAGCCGTTCCCTTCTCCAGGGGATCTTCCCAACCCAGGGATCAAATCCAGGTCTCCTGCATTGCAGCCAGATTCTTTACCAGCTGAGCTACAAGGGAAGCCCTAATTCTGAATACTGACTCATGAAACAATGATAATATACATTTGCCATTCATAGAATCCTACATTGCTGAACTCTACAGTGTAGACATCTTTAGGGCTTTGAGGAACAATAGTACTTTAAGTTCAGTACCACTTGCTTAGAAAAAAATAACAATGCAATTAATTATAAAAACATAATTTGTTAATTAAAACTTCAACATGATATGTACTTAAAATTGGGAAAACATAAAAATGTTACCTTTTTTTCCCAGTACTTCTTTCTTTCATAAAGTCTACTTTTTCTACATTTTTGAAACTTTTAGAAACCAAGGACTATGCTAACAGATATTTCCCTGATTTCTATGTCTAAGCCAATACCTACCTGGTTTATATCATGTGCTTTAAAATAGCATATGTAAGACATGGGACTTCCCTGGCAGTCTGGTGGTTAAGACTTGTCAAGGCAGGCAGGTTTGGTCCCTGGTTGGGGAGCTAAGATCCTACATGTCTCACAGCCAAATAACCAAAAGTAAAACAGAAGTAATACTGTAACAAATTCAGTAAAGATTTTAAAAATGGTCGATATCAAAAAATCTTTAAAAATATCATATGAAAGTCTTGATAACTGGTTAAAACATAGTGAAGAAAATGTTTAATGTACAATTTATTTCACAAGTATGTAATAAGTGCCTACAATAAGACCAGATGATGAAACAGGGGCTAAAGAAAATTTGAGAAAATTTCATTTTAGGAGATTGTATTTTTGTAAGAGATATATCTATATATAATTAGATAATTCTGCCCCAGAATAATGAATGATACAATATTGAAAGGAGAAAAGGGCTTTGGGAATTTATAGGAAAGGAGTGACAAATTCTGCTCAGAGGAATCTAGAAACATATTCTGTTTATGGTCAGTGGCGTTAGATGTCAGGGATAAAGAGCGGTTTGCAAGGCTAGGAAAAGAGAAAGAACACTGCGGGGGTTCTGTAAAACTATAGTTCTATAACTATAGCTACAATGACAGCTTGTCAGGGAACTGAATATTTAATTTGTCTGGGCATAGTGCTAGGTGAGGGTGGCACAAGTGTGGTAGGTACTGGTCAAGCATGGAGAGGATGATGGTGGCAGGGTGGGTCAAGATCTGAGAATGAAGAGTCTCTATGGCAAGTCAAGTTGTATGTTAAGTTTTTCCCTATCATAACCTCTTAGAATTTGGGAATTAGGGAGAACTCTTCACCTACTGGAGAACATGCATAAATATTAATGTGTGTATATATATATATATATATATATGAAGAGCAATCTTGATAGAGTACAGAGCATTGACTATGGTGGGTAGGAGTGAAGAGAACAGTGAGAATGTTCATGGTGATGTATAGAGAATCGGCTCTGAAGGCCTGATTACAAGCAGTGATAATGAGTTTGGGGGAAAAAAATGTAATATTTCATCCATTTACTCAACTTATTGAGAGTGAGTCTAATATAACCTATTCACTATACTGGACAATAGGATAAAATTTTGAATATAATACATGAGTGGTTTACGCTGAGATATTTTGAAGGTCCTAGTAATAGAGAAAGAGAGTGTGGGTATGGGTTGGGGGGAAGAATTAGAAAAAGGAAACAATTCACAATTAAATAAATCATAATTTTTAACAATGCACTAATGACAGAAAAAGACTTCCCGGGTGGCGCTAGTGGCAAAGAACCCACCTGAAAATGCAGGAGACGTAAGAGACGCGGGCTGGATCCCTGGGTCAGGAAGATTCCCTGGAGGAGGGTTCTTGCCAGGAGAATCCCAAGGACAGAGGAGTCTACCAAGCTATGGTCCACAGGGTGGCAAAGAGTCAGACACGCCTGAAGCAACTTGTCAGGATGCACACAATGACAGAAAAATGGGCCTTTAGAGAAAGATGAAACAGTTGACTTAGGCATGTGTTGAATATATTTGTGTGTCACACGGAAAGATGTCATTTCTAGGATACTAAAAACTGTCAGTTTTAGTATGACAGTTTTTAGTCCAACAATGAGTGGAGATAACTTACATTTGGGAGATGATGTACTGAATTATGGGAATGGAAGGAAATCACCTTGGGGAAAATATAGGAAGAGAAAAACCTGAGGGCTATAAGCAGATTCCCAAGAGAAGGCCATCATTGGGGGGAGGGTAGGCTATAGAGGGAGAGGGGGAAGAAATAGTTACAATGGTACGAAGTAGCCAAAAATGAGTGTTATGATAGATATCTAGGAAAGAGTTGGAAAAATATGAAATATTCACTAGGGACCAATGTTAGAGTGAGAAATATTACAGTAAAGAAAAAGGTAAGATTACTGTTCTGGACAATTAGCAAACCCTTAGTTTCTTTAGCAACAACATGTTTAGAATAAAGCAAGAGTGGAAGAAATCATAATTTAATTTGTTGAGGAGTCAGTGAGCATTTAGACAGTTGAATGAGAAAGGAATAAATAAATATGATAGTAGATTAAGAATCAAGGGGATGTTTTGTGTGCTTGTTTTGTTTTTGTTTTCATAGGAGAATCTAGCCTTTTAATTTCTATTTTTTTTTTTTTTTTTTTTTTTAGCTAGGGAAGCCAGAAGAGATTGCAGCTATCAAAAAGAGGGGATATAATTAACTGGGCAAGATCTCAGAGGGAAGACTGAAAAACATAAACCCCAATGGATCAGGAGTAGAAAGAAGAAAATCATCCTTTACTTGACAAAAGGAAGCATTTCAGGTAGATCATTCTAGTGCCATTTTAATCTACAATTTATAGAAACCTTATTGAGAGAAAAAATTATTACCTTCTTTTAAAATGTTCATAGGCTGCTGACATCCTATTTCAGTTACATAAGTAAATCACATTTATAACAATGGACATAGGCTGTGTCTATGCTGAGCCCTTATATAAACTCTCCAAAATACAGGGATAATTTTTAATATTGATACATATAGACTAGAACTCCATACAAACAGACTTTTTATTAGCTGCTAATAAAAATTTATGTCCACACCTCCCACATACTACTTTTAAATATATGATAATCCTTGTACTAATAGGAGAGTAGGAGAAATATACAATATACAATATTGTATACAATACACATGTATACATGTGTATGAGAAATATACAATATGTTGATGCTATCTTGTAAAATCTAGTGTAGCAACAACAGAGCTAGGAACTTTGACACTGTGTATTTAATAAGAGTCTTTTTGTTTCAAGAAAATTTGGGAAAATCTCCCTCAAATATTAATTGAACTTTTTCAAGTGATTACACTGAAAAGTGGTTAGACGTGGCTGTAAAACACAAATCTCATCATGTAACAACACTAAATTCTCACAAGTTTCAGAATTTTGATCTTAATACAGCATATGCAGACATTACCCACATTAATAATGGCGTCTATATAGATCCACTGTCTCTATTTCTCCTTGTTTTGCTTTTCTTCCTTTCTTTTCTTTCATTGCATGCATTTTGTTGCTTAAGCTAACTTTTGAAACCAGTCAAATATATAAATGAATAAAATAACATGTCCATATCAGTTTTGCATTCACTCGATAAATGCAGAATAGTTCCTTCAAGGATGCATAGGGAATCAGAGCAACAGCCGACTCTGAGAAAGCAAAAATACCAGTGAAGCAGATGAAAGCTCTGGACATCTCCCAAGCAGGTCAACCATTTGAGTTAAATGTGTCCATGACTCTGGAAGGTATGGGTTGGGTGCTGTGGCAGAGACAACAGGAGAGAGGACCGTTTGAATTTTGGCCCCAGCTCTGGAAGGGGGCAGAAACCTGGTATATTCCTATGGAGCAGCTGTTCCTCTCCACTTACACAGCACCCCTCCAGGTAGGGCCTCTCATGAAGGAACAGCGTAACATGGTAAGAGCATCCTTTCCTATCAAGGGTGGATGATGGAGAATGGGTCCCCTCAGCCCACTTCTGCCAAGGCTCAACTTCTCACTTTGACTAAGCATAGGCTCTTCCAGTGCCCCCACCTGTATTCCTATGGCAGCCTCTGTGGTCTGTAGAGAGGGAAGAGGGGACATTCCCACTGAGTGGGACATTCCACAAATGAATCTAGTCAGGGCAACCCATGCATGTGAACTGCAGTCACTATTCAGCCCAACACTGACACCATCTGGGTGAAAAGAGGAATGAAGTGAAGCAGCCAGTGGACTGAACCCTGAGGTTTGGCTGGTGATCACTCGGGAGCTGTGGCCATTAGACTTTTGCGCTGATAGTTGGGCTGTCTGCAGAACACAAGTGAACGTGGTGAGTGGCCTGACTCCCAGCCTAGAGGACTTAATAAATCAGTGGTTCAGATCCAGCATGGAAAAAAAATTATTACTTATTTTGAGAATTATTATCTTAATATTGTTTTTTCTCTTGAATGTGCCTGCAGGACAACCAGATAGCCAAGTGAGCCACCTCCATGGAAGTAAAACCTGCTGACTGCTCAGGGCACTCTACGGAAGGTGGGGCATGTAAGCTTGTAACAGCTGGTCACCAGGGGTGGCATGATGGAGGAGATCATCAAAAAGACATGGCCAACAGCTAGCTGATCCTGTAGTAGGAGCCAGGCAATAATCGGAGGCTCCTTACCCCCTCCTGTGTCCTTAAGATGTATGCTCTGCACTAGGAACTACTTCAGGGAGGCAGCCTTGAGAGAATACTGTGTTACTGAGACCTTCTGGACCATAGAGGAGACTGAATACTCTTAAGGCCTCCATATAAACTCTTAAGATTCTGTTGGGCACGTGTAGTGACCTACTCCTCTTGCAGGCACCCAAAACAAGCCTCATATGTAAGTTCCCTCGTTTATTAAAACTGTCACCTGTCTACGAATCTGGAGTGCCCCCCCGCTTCTTTCCTTTGTGTCCTTGCCTTTCACATACATGGATCAGTTGTGAATTTCATCTGGAAAATCTTAGAGTTGATAACCCCACCAGGTCAAAGCTGTACAGGGCTCCCGTTCCTTCGGCACCCCGAGGATACTGTAAACAAAGAAGCACCTTGAATAGAGGATTGTAAACACCATTGCAGCAATGGCCCCTAAGGTCATGGCCTTCATATTGGAAAGCTTCTACCTCTTTAGTCTTGCTTCAATAATCTTTGTCAGCATAACAGTCTCCAACAAAACTCCTGCCTCCAAGAAATGTTTTGTTTGTTGATATGTAACATTTGGGGCTGCTCCAGGTGTGAATTGAGAACCCACTCAGTCGGTATCAGGAGCAACAATTGAATATCTTCCCCAGCAGTTGTCAATATAGTAATTCCGTTGCAAACGTGAGGTGAGGAGCGTAGCTGCTCGGAGCCTGCGCGGCTGAGCTTCCACGGAAGAGCCCAGAGCTGCGCAGAAGGAGGGCGGTATGGGCCAGGCTACCTTCCCTGGCTTCTGCTGTCTGGTTAGACTCCAGCCGGAGCCATTTCTAACTGCTTTTGGATTAGAATCTTCTCTGGAGAATCTGAATTGCCTCAGGTAACAATTCTCCAAGTTACCGCTTGGTATTCTCCAAAATGTCCGTTCACCAGGATTTAGAGGTAAGTGATGCATGTGTATTCAGAATTTGTCGGTATTTTGGTGGCATGTTTTTATTTACGGAAAGCCTCTGCTGTGAAATTTAGTTCCAGCACGCCTGGAATGTTTTGGTGAAATGAGACGGACCAAGACAGTGTTGACTCCTAGTCAAGGCTGAATTGTAGTGATTTAATAGCGTTGCTTTTCGACAGAGCGGCCATGGTGAGTTTCTGGTGCTTTATTGAGGCTTGTGAGGCGTCGTTAATGGATAGCAGTGAGGAGGGTTTACACCTGGTATAAGTGAGACCCTCGAAGGGTTCTGCCACTGGGGCTGGTTACTTCACAGGAATATGCCTAGACTAGGGCTCTGGGTTTTTAGGTACTCTCTGCCTACTGGGTGGTTTGGGGTTTGAGAAAGTGCGTCCAGGGCGGTGGAGGAAGGTCAGAAGGTCGGAAGGAGTACCTGTCTTATGATCTGTGTTGTGAGGCAGCGTTTCGTTGAGATGCGTTTCCTGACCTCAGTGCCGCTGCTATTTTGTATTCTTTTCTGGCTGTAACTTGTAGATTCTGAAGCGTTATAATGCGAGTCCTGAGAGAGCTTTTTAGCTCTTGTCTGATTGCCACCATTAGTTTAGCCTCCAACAAGAAAAATGAAGAACAAAAATAAGTAAACCAAAAAAGTCGGAACCTGAGGGAATGCGGAGGAAAAAAAAAAATCTCTAACTCATATCCTCAAGAAGAAAAAGTGTTTGCTTATTGTGTACAAAACGATAGATTTAAAGGTTACTTGAAAAAAAATTGTAGAAAGTTTGGAAGAGAGGAAACCTAAAAAGCAGAAAAAATGCAAAGCAATGGAAAAGAGTAGAGAAAAGATCCATACGTTTAAATATTGTCTAATTTAGAATATTACAGAAAATAAGGTGGGGGAAAATTGACAAAGAAATGATTCGTGAAAGTCCCTAGAACAGAAAAAAAAAAAAAAAAAAGGCTCCATATTGAAAAGTCATTCCTTAAGTACCAGCCCCATGAATTAAAATGGTCCCAACCAAAATATACCATTATCATGCAATTTTGTAATACTAGAAATAGGGAGAAAAGTTTTCACAGGGAAACAAGAAAACGCACCAAAACACCAGATTGTGTGATTGTAGAATTCAAGCATTACAGAAAAAAAAAAATCTAAAATATTTCTGAAGAGATTTTTTTAAAGTTATTTACAAAGACTGACTTAAAAAATTAGAAAATTACAAATATTTCAAAACATGTCTGTATTTGTAAGTCTTGGGCATAGGCATATGGCTCCCTATGTATATCAAGATTCTTGTTCATAATGTGAAAAAGAATGTCATCTTTGTGTGGGGCATGCTAATCTCTGTATCATTCCAATTTTAGTATATGTGCTGCTGAAGCAAGTACACATTTAGGATTTTGATTAATATAAATACTAATAACCAAAATAATCAGAGAATTTTTTCTAAGTGTTGCAAATAATGATCACATATTACTTCAGTAGGAGAGACAACAAATCTTTCTAAATCACTAAGTACCTTGTGCTTGACCTAAGGGTGCTAGAAAGTAAAATGTTGATGTATTATTGACCATTATTTGTTAGATGTTTAGAAAATAATAAGCATTTTAATTTTAAAAAAGGTAAATTGTGGAAATTTACTATTTTGATCACTGCAGTAAAAGATAATGACTGGGTATCATTCCTGATAATAATTAGTTTTTATGTAACAATGAGATGTAGTTACCAAAGAACAGCCATTACAAAAAGCAAAACTTGAATAAATGTATTTAGCATTTTATCCCTTGATTCATTCCTATGTTAGGCAATCTTGGTACCAGTGTGCCAGAAAATTTAGCCTCTACATTTCCAAAAAACATTTTGTTAGGCACTGTAGATATTCTGGTTTGTATTCCTTCTCAGAGAAAGGCATCTCTTCCCTTTCCTTCTCTTTTACATTGCATGGTATGCACCTCGGTAGCAGGGAATGGAGGGGAGAAATATGTTTCTTTGCTATTAATATAGAAGAGGCTCTCATAAGCACTGTTTCTATGGCCATAGTGCCTGTGCTTGGGCTAGTGTATGTCTGTTAACCTCATCAGTCTTTAATCCTTAACTGTACTATAGGAGATTATTGAGACGTCTTTCTATAACCTCATGGAAGAGATTTTTGAAGGAGGAATAATTTTTATTTACTGCAAGCAGTGCAGCTCAGTAAATAAACTGTGCACAGATATAGTTTATTGTATAAAGAAGAACTCTATTCAGAGCACAGATAACTGTACTTGCATGCTCAGCACTAATCCCTCATGCTTTTTGTATTTGTGCCAAAGTACTTTTGGTAATATTAATTGAGAGGGAACCACATGGTATTTTAAATAGAGTCATGAGAGTTTGTCCCATTATACAGCTGAGTAACTATACAAAACATCCATCAGTACTGACCACAACATCGAATATTGCATCATGGCATCAAACCAAGACATTACGTTTATCTAATCATTGACTTCACATTTATCTCAATCTATTTCAAGACAAGAAATGAAATGCTTGCTGCAAAATTACATTTCCAGCAATTTCTGATAAAGGAAGGAGATGAGCTTTGAATGGAGCAATTGTTTTCTAAATGGATTTTTAAGACATGGTATATTGGGTCTTGAGTTCATTGATTTGTACTGAACCAAAAGGCACAGGTTGAAAGGGGACATCTCTCCAGTAGAAGAGAGAGTTGGAAGGAGATTGCTTGTTCCCTGAATCAGAGGCCTCAAGCCAAATTTAAAAACCTGCTCACAGAGCAAATTTCTTTTGATTCTTTAAAATAAAATTTCAAAACCCTATAAGCTCAGTGACATCTTATATCTTTTGGGGCATTTTAAGGAGAAAAATACGTTACTTCAGTAGATAGGCTAAAGAACTGGAAATGGGATATAGAACCTTTCACCCTTGGATTACCATTTGATGAATGCCACCCAGGTTTAAAGTGATCATAATTCTTTTCATTCTGTTCACAGTGGTCATTTAAGGAGTAGTCGTAAGATTTTCATTGAGATAGAAACCCTTGGATTCCTGGATAGGAGTCTATCATACATCATTTAATATAATTTCCGAACCTGTAAAGCTATGCTAGTTGTTAGAATATATTGACTTACACAGACCAGAATAAAAGGCAACATTCTCCCCAGCTTAGCATTTAAATTTTGTTACTGAAGCATGCAAACATAAAGCCTTAAATTGTTTTATCCCCAGCTAAAATAACTACAAATTCTCTTTCCATTAACTAAATAAAATCCGTTTTTAATGACATTGAACTATTTGCTTCAGTATTATCCTGTGGAAATAAATTGCATTAATAAAAACAAAGTTTAATTCTTATCTCTAAATCCTCTGTCTTCCTCATCCTTTTAGCAGACAAAAGTAAGAAGGCAAATAAGAATATACAGATAGCATTTTCTCTTCCATTTTCATAATTTGGGTAGTTATAGTTCATTATGGCCAATAAGGTTGCTGGTTTTTGGTTTTGGTTAAGTGCTTCCTTTTGGAATTTAATTTTAGAACATCTATCAACATAAAGCATCCATACAAATTGGTGGCATGGAGATTCCAAGATATTTTGAAGAGAACCTGAGAGAATCTTGTGTGGTCAATAACCAGTCATCCCTGTCTTGCTTTTAAGCTATTGAATTCAGAGAATGGTTGTATTCCAGAAATCTCTCATCAAGGGATCTTGGTTTTAAGAGCATCAGATGGGACTGTTCAGTGATCTTGTGAATACCTTTTATTCAAAGAATCAGGCTATGCGCACCTCTGGCACAGAGAATTGTTTTATTTTTCTCAAGGAAGGCTATTAGAAAAGTGCTAAAACAAACAAACAAAACAAAAACTTTGCAGTATTCTCCTTGTGAATAAATCCAGGGTTATTTATTTGATTTTGAATTCAAGATGCCATGATTCAAAAAGTGCTTTTTTTTCCTTCTGTTTCTCTTTCCAAATTATAGAGAAACTTGCTGGCTTTAAAATGGAAAATGAATTATTATTGGCCATTTCAGATTTGTAAATAATCCACTCAAAGGCTTACAGATGGGTGACATGCAAATTCCAACCTATTTTGAAGAGAACCTGAGAGGTGTTATTTTAATAATTTATAATGGAAACTAATGGGATGATATATTCAAAAATGTGTCTAAGCCTCTCATTTCTTCAGTCTCCAGTATTCAGACCTTCTCTCCCTCCTTACCTTTCTTCTTCTCTTTCTTCTCTCTGTCTCCCTCATTCTCTTTCATGTCTGAAAGGAAATCAGCACGTTTTACTTTTAATTTTTCCATTTTTGCTTCAATTTTGGAAGGAGAGTAGATGATAGATACCCTACAGAATGTGAAAGTAGAATTTATATGGAGTTACAAGCAGGTTGTCAATAAATTATATACCTGAAGAGCCTAAGCTCATAACAAATTAGATTATTGTGATGATGTTGAATTTCATATTTAATGGTAGAGTTTGAAACTAGTAAAATGTATAAAGATCATACTTTAACTGATGTGATGATTTCAATGTGTAATTCATTATTTTACATTCTTTCATCAAATCTGTATCTCAAAAGACAGTCTATATGTATGGAAAAATATTATTAATGGGTAAATATGAAATCAGATTATCAGAGATTACATTACATCTAAATGATAACTAATAATATACTCTATGCACTCTTCTTCAGATTTGACTGAGATTTTATAGGATGTGTAAAAATATTAATGTCACCTACAGATAAATGTATGGAAACACTTATTTTTAGTATGTTCCATATGTGGAGTTACTTTTGTAGTGTTCTTTGTTTTAGAATTTTGTTCTTATTTAAATGAGGTTAGCTCTTAGCTAACCCACTCCAGTGTTCTTGCCTGGAGAATCCCAGGGACAGGGGAGCCTGGTGGGCTGCCGTCTATGGGGTCGCACAGAGTCGGACACGACTGAAGCGGCTTAGCAGCAGCAGCAGCAGCAGCTCTTAGCTATTGTCCCTCTGCCCTAAATTATCCATGATATTGTCTCATCCACATTTTACATTGTACAAAACAAATCAGTGACAATCTACACTCGCTCACCTGAGCCTCAAGTTTAGGATAGTTACTTTTGTGGCTTATACATCATCATACATCCTCTCTGTTTAAAGCTTCTTCCTCAACACGTTAATTTCATGGATCAGCTCAGTATCACATCCTTGCTTCCTATTCCACATACACTTGGATATGAACTGTCCACTTATGAAATTACACACACAGTCTCACGAGGTATTTGTATGTGCTGCATAATTTGCTGAACAATTTAGGGAATGGTAACGATATCCCCCACATTGTCTATTTCTGACTAAATAATAGCTTTTGTTCTAAAAGTAGAGTTTTTTCCCCCAAGTTTTATTTTTTTTTTTACTAGTAATTATTAATTTGCCATGCTGCTCAAATAATGTCTGTCCTTATGACATAGACATGAGGACATTGTTTTTTTCTTTTCCCTTTTCATTATAGAGAAAGCATTAAAGAAACAAAGCAATTCTATGTATTTCTCATGCAAAGTAATTTAGTACTCCCTCATTTTCCTCTTTCCATGTAGACTATGACGATAGCCCTTTTCTCCATCAAAGACATTTTTAAGCAAGGACAGTTAACCCTCAGGACAAATTCTTGTTCTATTTTTCAATACTGTGAGTATTTATATAGATAAAAAATGTGAGACAGTGAAATGTGTTACCCTTATAGCACCCAGTTGGTTAAGATCACATCTCCCAAGAATATAAGAACCTGGTAACCACTCAGCAAGTTGTCACTGGTTGTTCCCTCACCAAATAGCATGTAATTAATTATTAACCTGAAATAAGTTTTCTGTTAACCTCAAGTGTATGGGAATATCACAAAGGAATTTTGCTAAATTCACATATTAGAATGCTGATGACTTCAGTGGTACATTTTTAAAAAATTTAGGTCCTGCTATGTGCCAGTCAAAATATGAGACCCTAAGATTATAGCAGTGTATACAAACAACACAGAATATCTCTCACAGTGTTCACTAACAGAAAAGTTAGGTCTTTCTCAAAGCTGTGTCCTTCTGGTGATTTGGCTTCCAGTGTCCTAGAAATGGATGATTCCAGGGCCGGTGAGCTTCAGCCTGAAATTTTAATATAGCTTGTGAATATTTCCCAGCACCCGTTAAATATAAATAAATCATAGTACTGTTAAATACACTGGTATTTAGCAGTGTATCAACAAATTACCTATATGATGAGCTCCCCAAAAGACCTCCAAAAAATATATTGAAGCAAATCTAAGTTTGTTACACTTACCACAGTAAGATAGAATACCGTTTTAACCTAGTTTTAGTAGTGTCTCAGAAGAGGGAATTCAGGAGAGGATATTTATAGGATTTTTAAAGCCAAGGATAGATGATTACATGGTGACTTCTAAGTTAGGAAACTGGTTGGGATTGATAGAGTTTGCGAGCTAGTAGCTTTGGATTGGAGAGCAAGTGTCTTTAAGCAAGACTTGAAAAGTCATTTTTTTATAAGTAAGTTTTTTTAGTTGCTTCATAGTTTTCCAGGAGTATATATTTCACAGAGCAGTAGCTAAGTTATTTGTGATTTTCAGTATTATTTAGCCTCAGAAAAGTAGTATATGCCCAATATCAGCTTCATATAATATATGACTCAAATTATGTTGTTTCAGTTTTTGGCTCACTTAGGAAAATAACATATTAGAAGGTTCTTAGAACATTTTTAGTGAGGCATGTTTGTGAAACTTTTCATTATGATAGGTTTTGCCTTTGAAGCTTTTTTACTATATGCTTTAGTGATACAGGAACTATTGCATGTTAAATCGCTTCAGTTGTGTCCAACTCTTTGCAACCCCATGGACTGTAGCCCACCAGGCTCTGTAGTGGGTTGCCATTTCCTCCTCCAGGGGATCTTCCTGACCCAGGGATCTAACCCGAGTCTCTTATGCCTCCTGCAATGGCAGGCATGTACTTTACCACTAGCGCCATCGAGGAAGGCCAGATTAGGAATTGTATATATATATAGATATATCATACATATGATATATCATATATATCAGATATATATGATATATATATATATATATATATATATATATCTTCTCCCAAGAAGCTGGTGATATTTATGGTAAAGAATCCACCTGCAATGCGAAAGACCCCAGTTGGATTCCTGGGTCAGGAAGATCCGCTGGAGAAAGGATAGGCTACCCACTCCAGTTTTCTTGGGCTTCCCTTGTGGCTCAGCTGGTAAAGAATCTGCCTGCAATGTTGGAGACCTGGGTTCGATTCCTGGGTTGGGAAGATTCTCTGGCGAAGGGAAAGGCTACCCACTTCAGTATTCTGGCCTAGAGAACTCCATGGACAGCATAGTCCGTGGGGTCACAAAGAGTTGGATATGACTGAGCAACATATAAATATATATATGTATATATATATATGTATACACACACACACACACATACATACATATACACACATACATATATAATATTGCATAATACATAATGTACAAATAATATTTTTGTGATTTGATGATTTCCCTTCTTGTTTTACTTCTGCGGGGGGAGGTCTTTCCACAATATTGTAACAAAGGTCCTACAGCCTTACTACTATCAAATTATTTTATTTATGTTTAAACCTGCATGTTTCATCTATGGTGAGTCAGTTCTGAAAAATAAATTCAACATTACTGAATATATTTTTATCTGTGTTTTTCTCTCTTCATGAAGTTCCCGTCTTTCTTTGTGCACCTAGTTATTGCTTTGTTATCCTTCAAGTCTGATTATAAGCATTTCATTCTTAGGGAAAACTTCTAACGGCTTAAGGCCATTTATTTTATTTAATTTTTCCTAATTAATGCACTATACACAGTTTTGGAAAATAATTAATAATCATGAGATACATTTATTAACAATACAAATAATGGCAAAATATATTTAAAAATTTATTCATTCAACAAAGATAAAGCAGAGAAGGGAAAAAGTGGTATCACAGAAACCAAAGGGAGAAAGCTGCATTGGAATATATGAAACTTAAATAAAACCAGTTTGCAAAGTGTCAAAAAATGCAAAATAGAAAAGTACAATGACAATGAATTGAGCCTAAAGTTTTAAGAAATTCAAGGTAATACATTTGTTGAAGTAACTTAAACATAAGGGTGGAGATAAAAGTTAGGTTTAAGGGGCTGAGATGTAATTGAGAAGGGAGGAACCAAGTCCATACTCAAAAGGCTGGGCGTGATAGTGGAGAGAAATTAGATAAAGGAAGGGCCCATAGTTGGAACTGGGAGCTCTTTTGCTTTGTAGGATGGACAAATAAGAGATGGAACATTTATAACTTGGAGAGAGAGAAAGAAGGTAGAATTGTATCAAAATCCAAGAAGATGCCAAATAAGGTAGTAATGAGGTTAAGCATCTATTTCTGCTTTATTGACTATGCCAAAGCCTTTGACTGTGTGGATCACAATAAACTGGAAAATTCTTAAAGAGATGAGAATACCGGACATCTGACCTGTCTCTTGAGAAACTTGTATGCAGGTCAGGAAGCAACAGTTAGAACTGGACATGGAACAACAGAGAAGGGAAAGCCCAATTCATTCTGAGAGTCTATCAAATGCCAATATTCCAAATTTAATGGCGTCTCTCTTGTTCCAGATATACATGAAAATTTCATTGATAGAACTTTTAAAATAATTTCTACTATAACTATTTTGATTATAAACAATAACAAAAACAAGTATTTACTAGGATCTTGCCCAGAACCAGGAACTTTATATATATCATCTAGCCTAATTCATTAAACTAATCTACAATACAAATTATATAAGGTGACTATTTTAATTGAAAAGAAAAATTACCTAGGGGTCAAGATTAGAATAGATGACTTTGAAAAAACTTTTGTATAATGGAAAGTTACTGTCCTTTCTAATTCAAAATCCTTTAGATATGGCATTAAAGGTAAATGCAGACAATAATTACAGTGAAGTACATTTGTAAAGAACCATTCGTATGAATAGCTCAAAGCACTTTTTATTGCATTACCTCATTAATCTTTGTGGTATCCTACTGAGTAAGGGTAGCAGGAATTTTATTTCTCTTTTATGGATTTTTCTTAGTGAAATAAAAACTTTTAACTTCCAGGTGTTTTCTCTGTAGCATATTCATGACTGCTTGAACTAAGAAGTGGTAGGCTTAGATTTCCTATTCTAAAATACTTCATTAATTTATTAAATCCTACTTTCAGCTAATAGTAATTGAGTGCAAATGTACATTATATAATTATTAAAATGAAGGCCCTGAAAGCTACAATCTAACAGAGAAAAGTCTTCAATATTAGGCTCTTTTGTTAATGGATATATTACATGGTGGGGGCCCTGGAAGGGCTTAAATTGGGGGTGAAATAATAAAAGCTGCAGCCTAGCATTTTAAAATTTCATTTTTATCGAGTATACAGGGAAGCAATCTCTGAGCTTTGTGAAAAGGCACTCCCTAGAACTTTGTCTTAACAACTTCTGTCCAAGATTAGTATCTAAGCAAGGCTTAAGGAGATTTGATCTGTTGTCTTAATTTAAGACATATCGAGGAAGCACCTGTTGTGGTTAAGGTGCTGAATGTAGAAGTGAGAATGTCTGTTCCTAGAAAATATTCAGTCCTGTAGGGAGGATGAAACAAATACTTAAAAATCTGTAGTATGTGGCAGATGATATACATCAGTAGAGAGGTGAAACAAGGTGCAATTGAGATACAAAGGAGGAAAAAAACTGGAAAAACCATAGCCTTGACTAGACGGACCTTTGTTGGCAAAGTAATGTCTCTGATTTTTAATATGCTGTCTAGGTTGGTCATAACTTTCCTTCCAAGGAGTAAGCGTCTTTTAATTTCATGGCTGCAGTCACCATCTGCAGTGATTTTGGAGCCCAGAAAAATAAAGTCAGCCATTGTTTCCACTGTTTCCCCATCTATCTGCCATGAAGTAATGGGACCAGATGCCATGATCTTACTTTTCTGAATGCTGAGCTTTAAGCCAACTATTTCACTCTCCTCTTTCACTTTCATCAAGAGGCTCTTTAGTTGTTCTTCACTTTCTGCCATAAAGGTGGTGTCATCTGCATGTCTGAGGTTATTGATATTTCTCTCGGCAATCTAGATTCCAGCTTGTGCTTCCTCCAGCCCAGAATTTCTCATGATGTACTCTGCATATAAGTTAAATAAGCAGGGTGACAATATACAGCCTTGACGTACTCCTGTTCCTATTTGGAACCAGTCTGTGTTCCATGTCCAGTTCTGACTGTTGCTTCCTGACCTGCATACAGGTTTCTCAAGAGGCAGGTCAGGTGGTCTGGGATGCCCATCTCTTTCAGAATTTTCCACAGTTTATTGTGATCCACACAGTCAAAGGCTTTGGCATAGTCAATAAAGCAGAAATAGATGTTTTTCTGGAACACTCTTGCTTTTTCAATGATCCATCGGATATTGGCAATTTGATCTCTGTTTCCTCTGTCTTTTCTAAAACCAGCTTGAACATCTGGAAGTTCACAGTTCACGTACTGTTGAAGCCTGGCTTGGATGTTTGAGCATTACCTTACAAGTGTGTGAGATGAGTGCAATTGTGCAGTAGTTTGAGCATTCTTTGGCATTTCCTTTCTTTGGAATTGGAATGAAAACTTACTTTTTCCAGTCCTGTGGTCACTGCTGAGTTTTCTAAACTTGCTGACATATTGAGTGCAGTACTTTCACACCATCATCTTTGAGGATTTGAAATAGCTCAACTGGAATTCCATCACCTCCACTAGCTTTGTTCGTAGTGATGCTTCCTAAGGCCCACTTGACTTCACATTCCAGGATGTCTGGCTCTTCGTGAGTGATCACACCATCGTGATTATCTGGGTCATGGAGATCTTTTTTGTACAGTTCTTCTGTGTATTCTTGCCGCTTCTTCTTAATATCTTATGCTTCTGTTAGGTCCCTACCATTTCTATGTTTACTGGGCCCTACCAATTTTATGGCACCTGTTGCTTTTTATTGCTGTAACATTTTTGGTTATTAGTTTTTATACAATCTATATTCTCTTTCTTCAGGAATTCTATTATTGTTTGTCTATTTGACAGTATAGAGTATACCTTTATGTCTCGCACATTTTCAGTTTGTTTTGCTCTAAGGTCTACCAGATTTTCTCAGTTCTTCTATCATTTTCTCAGTGTTCCTAATTTTCAGGGGCTATGTTGCATTCCATCTTTTTTTCTCCTGATATTTCCTAGAACGTCATTCTTGTTGTTTTTAATGAATAAAAAATTGAGAATTTTTCTAAGGATATCAGTTAGATATATAGGTTTTTTTCTCTTCCCCCTCCAATGTTTGAAATAACATTCTTTCATCTGGGACCAGGGGTTAGCTTTCTTATTTGTATTGAAAGCTTTTTTCACATATTTGGTTATACTTGAATATCCATTTATTTCTCATAATGGATGGGATTTTCAGCCTGGCAGACTTCAGTTAAGAATTTCTTGGCAGGAATTTAGCTATTTAGGTTACTGAAACCCATAACATCAAACAAGCATGGAGACTCTTATCACTGTGACAGATATCTCATCACTCTATTTTTTCTAAGAGTATTTGTTCAAACTCTTTAGAGATGACTTATTTTGGATCTGTGTGCTATTTTCTGTAACTGGACTAGAAAAAGTGGGTCAAGAGTGAAGGAAAAGTTGCATTTGCATGTACTCAGTGTCTCCAGTTCCCATCACTTTTCCTCCCTACCTCTGCTGTCCTTATATTCCTGGAACCCAACCATCCTTGGTTTCTTCAAGGACATTATACTCTATCTTCTGCTACTGTTAACATTTTTTTAAACCCTTGTTTTTATGTTAACTGTCCACTCACCTCTATTTTTCATCTTCCAGAGAAGTTCTAGAATTTCTTACCCACATCCTATATTACATAAAGTTAATTGATTTTTATACTTTTCTATTTTATTTTTGTTTTCGTATATTCTTAAGTGGGAGAGATTATAAACATTTATTCTTGATTTGCTTTCTTAAATCATAAGTGGACATCATTGTTTTTCTTTTTTAATCAGGGAAATGATTATGATCTGAGCTGTGTTTTAGAAAAATAATGCAGTACTGTGTAGTATGAATTGGAGTGTATATAAGGAATACAGATTTTGAGGTTGAGTTTGATCAGTGTGTCAAGAGATATGTTAAGGATGGGAGCAGTGGGGTTTGAAAGGTAGAACTTTTTTAAAGTTGTGAAATCTGTCAACTTGACTAATGTGCTTTGAACAAAATTTTGCTGGTTTGTAAGTGTTGGACATTAAAGAAAAAGCAACATATCAAGTACCATGTAAGACAAAATAGGGAAAAAAAAAGTTACATGATTAAAAATCTGATTTTTTAAAAAATATTATGAAAAAATACGTATGCAAACTGTATGAATCTGTTAATACAGTATAACAAATTGTTATAAACTGACCATTAGTTCCAATTACTATGGAAACATAGCAGATAAACCCAAAATTGTAGTCTAAAATATCCATTATTATGCTTATGAATTCTGTGAGCAAGAAATGTGGACAGGTACACCAGGAGATAGCTAAAAGGCTGGAAAGCTTTTCACTCATGAGCTTGGTGATGAAAGTTGGTAGTTGAGTGGATGCCTCAGTTCCTTTCCAGTAAGATCTCTTTTCATGGGCTGATTTGAACATCTTCATACCATAGTAATTGGGTTCCAAGGGCAAGTGTCTTGACAGGGAGCAAAGCAGAAGCTTTATCCTACTCGTGACTTAACTCATTCCATATCCTTGTCTGAGTAGTCACAGCATTTGTTTTCTGTTGGGGGTGTTAGTCACAATAGAAAGTCATAGAGGTTAGTGTTGCCATCTGTGGAGAATACCACCCACATAAAAAATTAAAACATTGCTAGCAGAGTATAACCTACTTGTGTATCTTTCTTGACCCTAAATTTCTTCATTACATTAGAGGTAATGACTGTCCTGATTTTTATAGTAGTCACGTATTTGCATTTCTTTATAATTTTGCTACCTTTGTGTTTATCAGTAAATGAATACTTTAATTTTGGCTAGCTTTGGGCACTCTGTGTATAAAACCATACTGCAACCCTTTTGTGTCTTGCCTTTCTCAGTCAACATTATGCATGTGAGATCCATGTTGTTGCACGGGGGTCATTCTGAAGGTTACCATGTATCAGAGTACATTCAGCTCGAGTGTTAACCAGAGCTGTCAACTCTTGTTTACTTCTAAAGACCAGAAAATAGTGAGCTCAGTCTGAGCCCTCTGATCTCCTCAGTAGCTCTCACTTGAAGGAAATCTTGGCCTGTATCGGATACCCGGGGCATGGAAGGCAGCTAGCCAAACAAGGCTGTGTCACTGAGGACTCTGCTAGAGCAAGGTGGGGCGCTAAGTATGGTAGGGGTGGCAGAGGCAGGCAGTTCTGAACTGTTGTTCAGGTTGTAAGGCTTTCCATAGGCTGACCAACACAGCATTGGGTTGTTGTTTTATCTTTTTTGGTTGGGTTCCAGTAGGAATGAGGTCAAACCACATTTGACTTCCTCAGTATTTTTACTGGACCCTTTACAGTGAATTTTCATAGACTTTTGGCTTCTCAAGCTGTCTCTGTCTTGGGTCTTTCCCATGGCCACCTGTACCCATCCCCAGGATTCATCCATTTTCCCCAGATCAGCAATAAATTGCCCAACATCATAAATATCTTGTCCCACAACTGGGCTCAGCATGGGGATATCAGCATCCTGTACCAGGTTCTGGGATGAGCTGGAGTATTTTGGCTTTCATCCCTGTAGTGAATGTGGCCCAGAAAGGCCTTCAGAGACAGGGACATAGGTGGTCTGTCTTTGTCCCAACTCCCTTAGAGTTTGTTGTACCTCATCTATAGATTTCGAGGGCCACACATCCCCGATCACTGGACTGGGCTGCCTTGCAGGTTAGAATAATCCAATCAATAAGGGAGAGAGCCCCTTGAACCACCTAAGGGCCACACAGGTGCTGCTGGAGGGCAGAGTATGTGATGATATTGCTTCTCCTCTGTCTCCTGCCTGAGAAATGTCATGGCTTCCTGTGTTCCACAGCAGCACTAGCCATGTCTGGTACTCTCCCAGGCCTTTTGTTGGAACTCGGCAGCAATATCAGTAGCTCAGCAGATGTATCTTTTCTCACCATGAATGCTTCCTGAATATGAGGCTGCCCTGCTGGCTGGGGTTGTTGCTGCTGGTCGTTTCTTTCCTTTGTTTTAGGGATCAGATGGCAGGGGGTGCTCCATTTGTTTCACTGTCAATAACCACATCTTTCTCCTTGTTCTCCTGAGTTTCCCAGAGACTCCACCTCTTAGCATCCCAATCAGGCTTTGTAACAAGTGCTCAGACCTTAATCTAAGGCAGTCCGTACCATCCTAGTTTTGTAAAATGATGCATTTATTATCCTGCTCTCCCACTTTGTCTGCCAACTTTGAAGCTGGCAGAGTAGTGGAAAACTTTAAGTCCTTCTCTAACTTCAGCTGTTCCAACTTTCTAACTTGAGCTTTTAGCCTCTCATTGGGCATTGAGTGTCCAGTGAACTGCCCATGGTGAAGGCCAGCCCAACATGGCAGCCACTGGTTTCCCTTCTTTGCTATAGTGTGGTGTGTGAAGTTCTTCAAACAAATATATTAAACCAGCTGGCATTTGTGGGGCATCCCTGAATTCATGTGGTGATTCATGAGCATCTAACATTCAGGCAACCTCTTCTCATGTGGAGGTCAGAGCCAACTTAGGATTTTGCTCCTTGAATGTCTTTCACAAGACCTATTTCTTCAGTCTCCTGGTTGGTTTACCAGTTGCTGGTTCACAACCTCATGACTTCCCTTGGGGAAATTCAACAATGGCCTGCATACAAGAAGAGACCAAAGAAAGAGGCAGACCACTCCAGGTTGATTTTCTTGTTGTCAGTAGTTAAGTCATGTCTGACTCTTTGCAACCCCATGGACTGCAGCAACTTAGGCTTCCTTGTCCTTCACTATCTCCCTGAGTTTGCTCAAACCCATGTTCACTGAGCCAATGAAGCCATCCAACCATCTCCTCCTCTGTCACCTCCTTCTCCTGCCCTCAATTTTTCCCAGCCTTGGAGTCTTTTCCAGTGACCCACCTCTTTGCATCAGGTGGCCAAAGTATTGAAGCTTCAGCTTCAGTATCAGTGTTCCTGATGCATATTAAGAACTGATTTTCAGATGGATATGGTGCAGTTTTAATAAGCAAGGGGTCAGTGACTGCAAGATGAATTGATCTCTGCACCCACTTGCCATATTCTTTAAGAGTTTTATACAGAGACCTTAATGGGGTTGAGTCACATACATAGTCCAGATGACTTCAGGAACACAGTACTGTCTCAAAGGTGTGTCCTTGAAGCAGCTCCTAGTGCAGGAACGGTGTGCAGACTATACATTCCAAAGACGGGAGGAGGCAAGTTGCCTGTGTTTTCTTAAGACCAGCTAGAAGGTCATCTGACAGTCACATCCTCTTGATGATCTCAATGAACTCCTCCAACAGGGTCTTAGCAGAGAGTTTTCCTTCAAATCTGGAGGGTCGGCAAATACCATAGTACCACCCCTGCTTGACAGCCAGGTGGATTTTAAGAACATGCAGAATGTGGATCATATCCTAATGTCCTTTGAGCCATGTGGCTTTTCATTTCTGCAACCGAGAGAGAGACATGTACACTGGGGACTTCCTTAGGATCTGCACTGTGATCATAGAGAGCATCAGGAAGGAGACTGTTCCCCTGAGGAAGGATTGATTTGTGTGATTCCCTGATGGCTCAGATGGTAAAGAATCTGCCTGCAATGCGGGGGACCTGGGTTTGATCCCTGGGTTGGGAAGATCCCCTGGAGGAGGGCATGGCAACCCACTCCAGTATTCTTGCCTGGAGACTCCCCGTGGACAGAGGAGCCTGGCAGGCTACAGTCCATGGGGTCGCAAAGAGTCAGGCACAGCTGAGCGACTAAGCACAAATTACGCAGTTCAAAACTGTTTAAGGAATAATTTGTTTTATTAAAAAATAAAACATGGAGTACTCATTTTGTCACAAACAGAAAATTACATATAAATATTTGTATCAGTGGTTAAGAATCCACCTGCCAATGCAAGAGAAGTGGGTTCGATCCCTGGGTTGGGAAGATCCCCTGGAGAAGGAAATGGTAACCCATTCCAGTGTTCTTGCCTGAGAAATCCCACAGACAATAGGGAGTCTGGTGGGCTACAGTCCATGGAGTCACAAAGAGTTGGACATGACTTAGCTACTGAACGACAAAAATATACATAACACAGGTAGACACGTACACACATCCCTACCTAGAAATATTAACTTGGGTTGGTGTTTTTAGCAGGGAAGAGGGAGAGGAATTTGGAAACCCACTGTATAGTGTGTAGAATTGCGCTTTGTGCTGTGCTGTGCTTAGTTGCTCAGTCACATCCAACTCTTTGCAACCCCATGGACTGCAGCTCCCCCAGGCTCCCAGTCCTTGGGAATTCTTCAGGCAAGAATACTGGAGTGGGTTGCCATGCCCTCTTGAAGGGGATTTTCTCAACCCAGGAATCGAATCCAGGTCTCCCACATTGTAGGCGAATTCTTGACCATCTGAGCCACCAGGGAAGCCCAGAATTGCACTTTATGTCCTTATATTCAGTGTCCCTTTGTTGATTTCATCCCTCTTGTAGGTAAATCTGAGTTTAGGTCCCTCTAGTTCATTTATTTAGACCAAAAGTTGACATACTTTTTCCTTGAAGAGTCAGATAGTATGTATTTTTGACCTTGTGGAACACATGGTCTCTTTTACAACTGCAGTTGACCCTTGAACAATACGTGTTTGAACTGCAGCTGTCCACTGTACAAGCATTTTTCTTTTTTTTTTTAATAGTAAATAAAACAGTACTACATAATCCATAGTTTGATTGATGTGGAACTGTGGATATGGAGGAACTGTGGTTACAGGGGGCCAGCCATATGTTTTATGCAGATTTTTGATAGCACAGAATGTCAGCACCCCAACCCCCGCATTGTTCAGTGGTCAAATGTATCCACCTCCCCACACAAGCAGTCATAGAAAATATGTAAAGGAACAGACATAGCTGTGTTTCACTAGTTATTTACAAAATCAGTGGCAAGATAGATATGACCAGCAGGTTGTAGTTCTGACTTATGATCTACAGTATAAAAGTCAGATTTTCTGCATTATGAGAGAGAGAGTATATAGAATTGTAGATGGAAGGTTACCTTCTTTTCCACATCCTAATCAAAATCTGAATTTTTACCTCAAACTACCACTTTCCTGCACTTCCTGGCCTCTCTGGGGTTCTGCAAGTAAATTTGTTTAGTGTCTATCAGTTCATGCCTGTGTAGGAACTGAAGTATTCTCAAAAGTTCTTGGAAGTTATTTGCTCTGAAAACTCAGTAATTTCTCATACACCTGTTTTCAGTCTTTGCAAAAGGCAAAGGATAAAAAACAGACTACTTTTATTTTATGTTTTGCCTTTACCCTTTTTGAGCTTGCACGTTATACCTGTGCTGTACTTTATTAGAGTAATCAGAAAGAAGTCGAAGGAAAGGCATGTCTTTAGCTGCTTGTCTTCTGCCAGAAGCTGACCTCCTTCTCTTGAATCCAGATTTCTCCTGGTTAGCTTCTCCAAATTTTGCAAGTTTTAATTTTAGTATAGTAATGACTATTTAATGATAATTTAATCTCTTTATGAATCACTCTTTTTTTCCAGTGAAATTGTATTGAGTGTATGGTGAGCGTGGCAGTCTGCAACTATTTACTATTACTATTGTTGTAACTGAATCATGCATGTTGACATTGCCTCTTATCCAGAAGTTTGTCTTAATCTTTTCTTCTTTTAGAATGGAATGAATATAGCTAACAAGAATAATAACTAGAGCTTGAGGCCTCTGTGTTTTTTCTACTTAGTTAGAGAAAATAAGTTATTATAGCTACAGTAGATTTTATAAAGGCATGTGTTAATAATCAAACCAGTTTGATTCAATTTAATAACTACTATTGTAATTAAAATGGACTGTTCGAATGTAATTAATTCTTTTAATATCAGTTATTCTATGTTTTTTTCCACTTAATTTTTAAAATAAAATACTTCAGATAGTTGACCTTCATCTGGATATAATCTAAGTTTATATAGTGAAGGTTGTATATTAATTTATTACTTTTGCTATAACAATCAGTTGCTTAATCTTTCAGTGTCTTTACATCTTATCATTTTTCCAATAGGCCTCTTACCTCCAAAGAATATTAAAGAGAAACTGAGACTGGCTTCTCTATTTTTTTTACTTCCCTTTAGTAAGAACAGTGGGATGATATTTCAGAATATGAGCCAGTGCCAAAATTTAACTGTCCACAGTTTGTTTCATCTTCAAGTTTTCTTTTCATTTTATAGCAAAAAGATCAATTGTATAAATTAAGCTTAATCCAATCCATTTCCCATCTTGACTGCTGTAAACTAGGGTGACATAGTGTGTCTAGTTATAGTCTATCCATTTTATTCAGCTGTATGGAGAGAAAACCTTACATTAAGGTATATTTATGATCTAAAAGGAACTTTTCCATCTCAGCAAGCTGTAGGGGCTGATAAGTCCTTCAGCTGCTCACCCATAAACCACTGTGCAGTGACAAGTTTTCTCTCACTGAGATATTCTGCACAGAAGCCAGGACACTGTGGAAAGACCTGAGAAATGGTGAGCTCAGTCATGAGACCAATTCCTCTCATGGTAAGAATCTGAATAGAGAGTCTACGTCTAAAATCATTGAATTTTTATCTTGGCAGCACACACATACATTGATGGATGATTTATAAACCTGCAATACAAACTAGACATTATACCGTATTCTTATATTTCTTATGAAGAGCCTGGGGCCCAGTAAATCTCCTGAGTTATTATACACATTTGTAAGAAATATGTTCTTTGTTTTCTGTTAAACTAAGCCTACGGTGTAGGCATAAGATAAGTGTATCCTATACAATATACTCCCAACCAAAGAGGTAATCGTAGAGAAAAATATTACGGTAATTGGTTCACTCTCTAAGTTTCAGAGATTTTACCACTATGCACATATCCTATCAAACAGAAATGGTTGACCTTATAGAAAGGTGGATTGGCCTACTAAAGGCTCTATTAATATGCTTACTGATGGTGGAAGAATGTTGTGCAAACTTCAGTGTATGCTTTGAGCCAGCAGCCAGTAAATAGGTTTCTTTCTCCTCTAAATGTAAACTGTGAGCTCAGGAACTAAGCATAAATGTAGGATTGGCTCTCTGTTGATTCTGTTAATCACCAATGTGTTCTTTATTGTGCCCAACTGTACATGAAATGTTCCCTTGGTATCTCTAATTTTCTTGAAGGGATCTCTAGTCTTTCCCATTCTATTGTTTTCCTCTATTTCTTTGAACTGATCACCGAGGCTTTCTTATCTCTCCTTGCTATTCTTTGGAACTCTGCATTCAGACGGGTATACCTTTCCTTTTCTCCTTTACCTTTCACTTCTCTTCTTTCCTCAGCTATTTATAAGGCCTCCTCAGACAACCATTTTGCCTTTTTGCAATTCTTTTTTTGGGGATGGCTTTGATCACCACCTTCTACACAATGTTATGAACCTCCATCCAGGGATCTTCTGGCACTCCATCAGATCTAATCCCTTGAATCTATTTGTCATTTCCACCATATAATCATAAGGGATTTGATTTAGGTCATGCCTGAATGGCCTAGTGGTTTTCCCTACTTTCTTCCATTTAAGTCTGAATTTGGCAGTAAGGAGTTCATAATCTGAGTCCTAGTCAGCTCCAGGTCTTGTTTTTGCTAACAAAAGCAGAAGGTATTAAGATGAGGTGGCAGGAATACACAGAAGACCTATAAAAAAAAAAGGTTTTAATGACCCGGACAAACGTGATGATGTGATCACTCACCTAGAGTCACACATCCTGGAGTGTGAAGTAAAGTGGGCCTTAGGAAGCATTACTACTAACAAAGCTAGTGGAGGTGATAGAATTCAGCTGAGCTCTTTGAGATCCTAAAAGATAATGCTGTGAAAGTGCTACATTCATTACATCAGCAAATTTGGAAAACTCAGCAGAACTGGAAAAGGTCAGTTTTCATTCCAATCCCAAAGAAAGGCAATGCCAGAGAATGTTCAAACTGCTGCAAAAGTGCAGTCATTTCACATATTAGCAGAGTAATGCTCAAAATCCTTCAAACTTGGTTTCAACAGTATGTGAACCAAGAACTTCTGAATGTTCAAGCTGAATTTAGAAAAGGCAGAGGAACCAGAGATCAAACTGCCAACATCTGCTGGATCGTAGAAGAATGAAGGGGATTCCAGAAAAACATCTACTCCTCTTTCATTGACCACACCAAAGCCTTTGACTGTGTGGATCACAACAAACTGTGGAAAATTCTTAAAGAGACAGGACTACCAGACCACCTTACCAGCCTCCTGAGAAACCTGTATTCAGGTCAAGAAACAATAGTTAGAACCAGACATGCAACAACAGGTTCAAAATTGAGAAAGGAGTATGTCAAGGCTGTATATTTTCACCCTGCTTATTTAACTTATAAGCAGAGTACATCATGTGAAATGCTGGACTGGTGAAGCTCAAGCTGGAATAAAGCTTCCTGGGAGAAAGTTCAGTAACCTCAGATATTCAGGTGATACCACACTAATGGCAGAACGTGAAGTGGAACTAAAGAGCCTTTTGATGAAGTTGAAAAATGAGAGTAAAAAAGCTGGCTTAAAACTCAACATTGAAAAAATGAAGATCATGGCATCTGGTCCCATCACTTCATGGCACATAGATGAGGTTAAAGGAAACAATGACAGACTTTATTTTGGGGGGCTCTAAGATCACTCTTGTAGGTGACTGTAGTCTTGAAACTAAAAGATGCTTGCTCCTTTGAAGAAAAGCTATGACAAACCTAGATACTGTATTAAAATGGAGAGACATCACTTTGCCGATGATGATCCACATAGTCAAAGTTACGGTTTTCCAGTAGTCATGTATGGATATGAGAGCTGGACCATAAAGAAGGCTGAGTGGCAAAGAATTGATGCTTTCAAACTGTGTTGCTGGAGAAGACTCTAAAGAGTCCCTTGGAGAGCAGGGAGATCAAACCAGTCAATCCTAAAGGAAATCAACCCTGAATATTCACTGGATGGATTGATGCTGAAGCTCCAATACTTTGGACACCTGATGTGAATTGCTGACTCATTGGAAAAGACTCTGATGCTGGGAAAGATTGAGTGCAGGAGGAGAAGAGGAAGACAGACCATGAGGTCGTTGGATGGCATTGCTGATTCAATGGATGTGAGTTTGAGCAATCTCCGGGAGATGGTGAAGGACAGGGAAGCCTGGCATGCTACAGTCGGTGGGGTCACAAAGAGTCGGACATACTGAGCAACTAAACAACAGCAATCACCAATGTTACTTTCCAACTTTACAGGGTTAAATACTATCGGTCTAAAATATTTAGTTTACAAAGAATAATATATTCACTAATATCAACAATGCTTTCACCAGACTCAATGCTGAGACTACCAACTGATTCCTTATATACTGAACTAATACAGAGGTACACTGTGTGCTAGTACTCCTGTCAATGATTAGCCTTAGGTTAGTTTATTTTAAAGTGTATCATCAGGGCTTCCCTGGTGGCTCAGTAAAAAAATCTGGCAGGTGGCTCAGTAAAAATTCAGTAAGGAATCTGCCTGCAATGCAGGAGATGTGGGTTCAGTCCCTGAGTTGGGAAGGTCTCCTGGAGAAGGAAATGGCAACCCATTCCAGTATTCTTGCCTGGGAAATCCCATGTATAGAGGAGCCTGGTGGTCTACATAGTCCATGGACTGTAGTTAGACAGTTGCAAGAGTCAGACATGACTTGGTGACTAAACCATCACCATCACCAAAGTTGATCTTCATTTACTCCCCTGCCCTGATCTACTCTTCAATATCCCCACTCTTTACTCTGTTCTGAGATGCTGAATGATATAAACCACATCAACAATCTCTGATTTCAGTTTGGTTTAAGCCAGCACTGGAGCAACTATGAGGAGATACCCTGGATCCAAGGGCAGAGAAGCCCCAGAAAGATGGTAGGAGGGGCAAAATCACGTTTATAATCAAACCCCATACCTACCAGAGATGCTCAGAGGGCTCAAACATACCAGTGCACACCAGGACCCAGAGACCCCACAGGGACTGAGACAGAACTGTGTTTGAGTATCTCCTGAGGAGGTTTGGATCAGCAGTGGACTGCTGCAGGGGCAGGAGCTCTGGATGCAGTAGACCTGGGTATGGTATAAGCCCTCTTGGAGGAGGTCACCATTAACCCACCATAGAGCCACCAAAACTTACACAGGACTGGGGAAATAGATTCTGGGAGGGCACAAACAGAACCTTGTGCACACCAGGACCCAGGAGAAAGGAGCAGTGACCCCACAAGAGACTGAACCAGACTTGCCCATGAGTGTCCAGGAGTCTCTGGTGGAAGCGTCGATGGGTGGTGCCCTCTGCATGGTTGAGGGCACTGAGTGTTAGCAGTGTATGCATGGGACCTTTTGAAGGAGGTCAGCGATTATCTTTATTACCTCCACCATAGTTTGACCTCAGGTCAAACAACAGGGAGGGAACAGCCCACCAACAGAAAATTAGATTAAAGATTTACTGAGCATGGCCCTGCCCATCAGAACAAGAACTAGTTTCCCCCTCAGTCAGTCTTTCCCATCAGGAAGCTTCCATAAGCACCTTATCCTATTCCATCAGAGGGCAGACAGTCTGAAAATCACAGAAAATTAACCAATCTGATCGCATGGACCACAGCCTTGTCAGACTCAATGACTATGAGCCATGCCATGTAGGGTCACCCAAGATGGACAGGTCATGGTGGAGAGTTCTGACAAAACATGGTCCACTGGAGAAGGGAATGGCAAACCACTTCAGTATTCTTGCCTTGAGAACCTCATGAACAGTACGAAAAGGCAAAGAGATAGGACACTGAGACATGAACCCCCCAGGTCGGTAGGTGCCCAATATGCTACTGGAGATCAGTGGAGAAATAACTCCAGAAAGAATGAAGAGACAGAGCCAAAGAAAAAACACCTAGTTGTGGTTTTGACTGGTGATGGAAGTAAAGTCCGATGCTATAAAGAGCAATATTGCATAGGAACCTGGAATGTTAGGTCCATGAATCAAGGCAAATTGGAAGTGGTCAAACAGAAGATGGCAAGAGTGAACATCAATGTTTTAGGAACCAGCAAAGTAAAATGGACTGGCATGGGTGAATTTAACTCAGTGACCATTATATCTACTACTGAGGGCAAGAATCCCTTAGAAGAAATGGAGTAGCCATCATAGTCAACAAAAGAGTCTGAAATGCAGTTCTTATATGCAATCTCAAAAATGACAAAATGATCTCTGTTCTTTTCCAAGGCAAGCCATTCAATATACAGTAATCCAAGTCTATGCCCTGACCAATAATACTTAAGAAGCTAAAGTTGAATGGTTTTATGAAGAACTACAAGACCTTCTAGAACTAACACCCAGAAAAGATATCCTTTTCATTATAGAGTACTGGAATGCAAAAGTACGAAGTCAAGAAATACCTGAGGTAACAGGAAAATTTGACCTTGGAGTACAGAATGAAACAGGGAAAAGGCTAATAGAGTTCTGCCAAGAGAGTACACTGGTCATAGTAAACACCCTCTTCCAACAACACAAGAGAAGACTCTATACGTGGACATCACAAGATGATCAATACTGAAATCAAAATGATTATATTCTTTGCAGCCAAAGATGGAGAAGCTCTATACAGTCAGCAAAAACAAGACCGGGAGCTGACTGTGGCTCAGATCATGAACTCCTTATTGCCAAATCAGACTTAAATTGAAGAAAGTAGGGAAAACCACTAGACCATTCAGGTATGACCTAAATCAAATCCCTTACGATTATACAGTAGAAGTGAGAAATAGATTCAAGGGCTTAGATCTGATAGACAGAGTGCCTGAAAAACTAAGGATGGAGGTTTGTGACATTGTACAGGAGGCAGGGGTCAAGACCATTTCCAAGGAAAAGAAATGCAAAAAGGCAAAATGCTTCTCTGAGGAGGCCTTAGAAACAGCCATCAAAAGAAGAGAAGTGAAAAGCAGAGGAGAAAAGGAAAAATATACCCATTTGAATGCAGAGTTCCAAAGAATAGCAAGGAGAGATAAAGAAGCCTTCCTCAGTGATCAAAGCAAAGAAATAGAGGAAAATAATACAATGGGAAAGACTAGAGATCTCTTCAAGAAAATTAGAGATACCAAGGGATATTTTCATGCAAAGATGGGCACAATAAAGACAGAAATGGTTTGGACTAAAGAGAAGCAGAAGATATTAAGAAGAGGTGGCAAGAATACACAGAACAAACTGTACAATAAAGATCTTCATGACCCAGATAATCATGATGCTGTGATCACTCACCTAGAGCCAGACATCCTGGAATGTGAAGTCAAGTGGGCCTTAGGAAGCATCTCTACGAACAAAGCTAGTGGAAGTGATTGATGGAATTCCAGTTGAGCTATTTCAAATCCTAAAAGATGATGCTGTGAAAGTGATGCACTCAATATATAAGCAAATTTGGAAAACTCCGCAGTGGCCACAGTACAGGAAAGGGTCAGTTTTCATTCCAATCCCAAAGAAAGGCAATGCCAAAGAATGCTCAAACTACCACACAGTTGCACTCATCTCACATGCTTGCAAAGTAATGCTCAAAATTCTCCAAGCCAGACTTCAACAGTACATGATTCATGAACTTCCAGATGTTCAAGCTGAATTTAGAAAAGGCAGAGGAACCAGAAATCAAATTGCTGACATCCGTTGAATTATCGAAAAAGCAAGAGAGTTCCAGAAAAACATCTACTTCTGGTTTATTGACTATGCCAAAGCCCTTGACTGTGTGGATCACAACAAACTGTGGAAAATTCTGAAAGAGATGGGAATACCAGACCACTTGACCTGCCTCCTTAGAAATCTGTATTCAGGTAAAGAAGCAATAGCTAGAACCGGACATGGAACATCAGACTGATTTCAAATCGGTAAAGGATTATGCCAAGGATGTATATTGTCGTTCAGCTTATTTAACTTATATGTAGAGTAGTACATATGAGAAAGGCTGGGCTGGATGAAGCACAATCTGGAATCAAGATTGCCGGGAAAAATATCAATAACCTCAGATATGTAGTTGATATCACCCTTATGTCAGAAAGTGAAGAAGAACTAAAGAGCCTCTTGATGAAAGTGAAAGAGGAGAGTGAAGAAGTTGGCTTAAAGCTCAACATTCAGAAAACCAAGATCATGGCATCTGGTCCCATCACTTCATGGCAAATAGATGGGGAGATTGTGGAAACAGGGACAGACTTTATTTTTGGGGGCTCCAAAATCACTGCAGATGGTGACTGCAGTATGAAATTAAAAGATGTTTACTCCTTGGAATAAAAGTTATGACCAACCCCGACAGCTTATTAAAAAGCAGAGACATTACATAGCCAACAAAGTTCTGTCTATTCAAAGCTATGGTTTTTCCAGTAGTCATGTATGGATGTGAGAGTTGGACTATATAAAGAAAGCTGAGTGCTGAAGAATTGATGCTTTTGAACTGTGGTGTTGGAGAAGACTCTTGAGAGTCCCTTGGACATCATGGAGATCCAACCACTCCATCGTAAAGGAAATAAATCCTAAATATTTATTGGAAGGAATGATGCTGAAGCTCTAATACTTTGTCCCCCTATGTGAAGAACTGACTCATTTGAAAAGACCTTGGTGCTGGGAAAGATGAAGGCGGGAGAAGAAGGGGACGACAGAGGATGAGATGGTTGCATGACATCACTGACTCAATGGATATGAGTTTGAGTAAACTCCAGGAGTTTGTGATGGACAGGGAGACCTGGTGTGCTATAGTCCATGGGGTTGCAAAGAGTCACACATGACTGAGCTACTGAACTGATCTAATCTAATAGAAGAGTCCTGAAAGAGATCAGAAGGAGGGAAGAGAGTAAGGTGAGGGTATTTTTGTTCCAGAACTATCCTTTTAAACTTGCCTCATGCTAACTACTCTCCTGTACTAAAGGTCACTACTTCTTTGGAGATGGGTGATCTTGCAGATCCCCTTCAGTTTTTTATTCATTACATTCTTTTGTCCTCTTGATATGAGCATGATAATAGCTCAGTTGCTATTGAACCTTAGGTTTATGCACTATTCTACTTGGAGTAATCAGGCAAGGGGAAGCATGTCTTCATTTGCTTGAGGATATTTTGTTGAATAGTAGTTACATCATAATATTGAGAAATGCTGATATTGTAATTGCTATTTGGAACGTAATTTTTGTGTGTATGTCTGTGTGTGTTAGTCTCTCAGTCATGTCTGACTCTTTGCGACCTCATGGACTGCAACTCGCCTGGCTCGTCTGTCAATGGAATTCTCCGGGCGAGAATACTGGAGTGGGTTGCCATTCCCTTCTCCAGGGAATCTTCCCAACTAAGGGATTGAACCCAGATCTCCCACATTTCAGGCCAGTTCTCTACCATCTGAGCCACTAGGGAAGCCCAAAACGTAGTTATTGGAACATAAATATGGATAGGAGATATAAGGATGCTTATAACCAAGGAGTTGGACTGTGCCTGATTGTCTCCTGGCAGCTCAGCAGCAAAGTCCTTCTTCTGTGCTCTACATTATCACACACCAAAATTAAAAATTGGAAATTATGTTTTCAGAATCCTTGCTAGTAAGAATCTAGGTTAGATTCTGCGAGATACTCATTTGAGATTTGAAAGAAGAAAAGAAGCAAAACCATGTAAGAGTAACCACTATCAGTGGCAGGCATGTTCCTGAGCACTGGTGGGCATGCATCTGATGAGAACTTTCTGAAATTAACCTACTTTAGTTCTGCAGGTAGCTCTGACCTAACTAGTGATTTTCTTGTGATTACTTAAACTCCCCAGTTTTATCAAAACCAAGTGGGTCAAGCTTCCTGATCTTCATTTTGCGGTCCTTCTTATGTTTTCTAATTTTCTCAGTTTTGTTCTATGTGTATGGCACAGAGTGGTTTTTGTTTTCCTGAATATTCCTGATTAATACAGCTGATAGATACATATTAATATGCATACACATTCTGCCTGGGAAATCCCATGGACAGAGGAGCCTGGCAGGCTACAGTGGGGTCTCAAAGAGTTGCATACGACTTATTGAATAAACAACAATATACTACACATATATATGTAGCGTGCATATGTATTATCCACCAATGTATATATATATGTGTGTGTGTGTGTGTGTGTGTGTGTGTGTATTTATATATAGCCAGAGTAAAGACACTGTGGAAGATGGATTATTTATACATTCAGTTAATTCATAGTATGTCGTGAATAGAGAAAAACTACAATGCCATGTTAGAAGTATGCCTAGGTTCTGTGACTGCAAGAAGATAAGACCAGTGTTGGTGGGAAAAAAAAAATGCAGCATGTAAGAGTTGTGAGTTAAGTTTTATCTGGGACAAAATGAGGACTATAGACTGGGAGACAGCACTCAGCTCTGAGATACATCCTCATTTTGCCCCCAAAAAAACAACTCAGAACTCTCACATGATGCTTTTTTTTTTTTTTTTAAGTCTACACTTGCTAGAATACTCTAGTTAAGAGATATCAGGGAGGGTTTATTCTGTGTGAGGTTAAGCTAAGTCTTACTGTTTGACTAAGAATTAATTGAACAAGAATTTAAAGAAAGCCTCAGTAGAGGAACACTATGAGAAGTGTGGCATTGAAAGAAGAGGCACCTCATGTATGAGAACTACATGGATTTTGATGTTGCAGGAATATTTTAGAGTGGTTAGAGGGGATGCTGGGCCTAGGTCATGTAGAGCTGTGTTGCCACTTTAAAGCTCTTGGACTTTGTCCTGTATATGATGTGAAACTAAAGCTGGAAGTTTTCCAGCTGGAATGGAATAGATGGATTCAAGGCTCATGAATTAAACATCATCACAGGTTTGTATTATAAGTGTGTCAGCAAATTGTATCTTGCTATTGGTATATTTGTTTTATAAAAAAAGAAAATCACTATTCACAGGACATGTTGATTGTCCCTTAAAACAGTTCAGATTAATATATCTATGAGTAAAAGTCTCCTTCCCTATCTGTGCTATAAATTAGGAATTGACAGTAGTCATGAAATATGATGGCAGCACTTAGACTTTTCATTGGCTAATTAAATTTAAGTTCTATTTTTGAGCCTTTGCTCTAGTTGGCCATTCATCACAATTATAGCAAAACATTCATAAAGAAAACAATTCTAACTTGAAAGCTCTCACAGGATACTCAGTTATACTTCTAGGCATTTAATCTAATTTGGTACATGAAGTCATCGTGAAGACTTTCTTAATCATTTAAATATTTATATATCACAAACAAACATTATTCTTTGATTTTTCTTCTTTTCACTCATGGATGCAAAAACATTCTATCTTCCACAGAATATCTAAACGGTAAATTAAAATCTCCTTAAGACTTTAATTTATTTCTTTTTAGTGAAAATTTGTACATGAGTGGGTAGAAACATATCATTGACTTTTCTGTTAATATTTTAAAGTTGAATAAACCCAGAGGTTTTTAAGAAAGAATATTTAAGATATTGATCTTAAACCTCCTACCCCCAAATAAATTTCTATACTAAGGCTTATTTAAAAGTCACTAGCTATTGTTTTCTGGAGAAGGCAATGGCACCCCACTCCAGTACTCTTGCCTGGAAAATCCCACGGACGGGGGAGCCTGGTAGGCTGCAGTCCATGGGGTCGCTGAGAGTTGGACGACTGAGCGACTTCACTTTCACTTTTCACTTTCATGCATTGGAGATGGAAATGGCAACCCACTCCAGTGTTCTTGCCTGGAGAATCCCAGGGATGGGGGAGCCTGGTGGGCTGCCATCTGTGGGATCGCACAGAGTCGGACACGGCTAAAGCGACTTAGCAGCAGCTATTGTTTTCTGGTTATCTGAAAAGTGATCTATGAATGTTTCATAAATAATATTTAGTTTAGTTTTACTACTTAGCTGTATTCATAAAATTTCATTTCCAAAGGAAATACATAATTCAGTATTTATGCAAATTCATACTGATCCATTTTATTAGTTGGAGATGTTTTAAATTAAATTTTACTTAATTTTCTATAATAACTATATATAGCTCATTAAATCTGTTTATTTGGATAGCCAATTCAGATTGTTAGCCGAAAGCATATGGGAGGTATTTGACACCTAATATCATGTATGAGAGGTTGTTAATTAACTCATGTCAAAAATACAAATGTGGTTATAATTTTTCAAGAATCTGGTGTTATATTCTCCTTGGAATCAATATATGCATTAACTTAGTAGAAAATAATTGCATTCTGTAGATTGAAAGGTTGAAACAAAAATAACCATATGAGAATATTTTCAGGGTAAGCATTGTAATTCTTCTGTTTGACAACTTAAAGATTAGGCCAAAATTTGGCCCCCATTTTGCTAATATTTCTCACTATAATTTACAGCTCTGTCTAGGCCAGTGAATTGAATAGGTAGATGTCAATCTGTCTAATAAAACAGAGTCAGCATTAAGAATACTGTTACATTAGGAACACTCTTTTCAGAATTAAATTTTCTAAACTCTTTTGGCAAGCCTTACTTTCCTTGGAAGCAGGCAAAAAGTGGTTACACATTAACATGAGAGTGAAAGTAGAAGGCAGAAATGAAGAGAACAATCAATAGCAATGAGATAACTGAATGAAAATCAAGGGTTTAAGCTGTCAGTTCATCAGTAGATTTCCCTTGGTAGTCATGGAGTTTAAAGTTTTGACCTTCAGTGGAAGTAGATGTTCTTACAAATTGTTCCAAATTGAGAGTTAAAATCTGAGATCACATTACAAAAAAGTTCATTATACTGTCTCTGTGTATATTAGAAACATACAGATAAACTAGCAGTATCTTAAATAACCTAGTTACATGAACAACTAACTACAATATTATGTCATTTTGTTTTATGAATAAAATAAAGGACCAAAATTGAATAAAATAAAGGACCAAAATTTATATAAGGAGAAACACAAATCAAACTTAAGATTTGTTTTTTTTTTTTTTTTTGGTTTGTTTCCTTTTCTTTTAATTTTTGCCATGAGACATGTGAGATCCTAGTTCCCTGACCCAGGTAGCACCTGTGCCCTCTACATTGAAGTGCAGAGACTTCACCACTGGATCACCAAGGAAGCTCCCTCAAACTTTAGATTTCTTTTTATGTGGAGTAATACTATGACTTCCTTTGCCTTCCAATCACAGTTCAATATTATCTTTAACTTTATAAGGAAAATGTTTGAATTTCTACACATACTTTCTACAACTGAGTCAAACTACCTCTTCAGTTTACTTTTTATGTCTTATCCTAGTGAATCTCATGTCACTTGGAGACCATCCTTAGAAGACTGTCTCTAAATCTTATTGAAATAACTCCCTTTGGGGGATAGGCTCTTCCTTCTTCCTGAAAGCACTATATATTCAAATATTTATCAATATGAATATTTATTTTCAAAACTGTCTAATGTGCCTCTGATTTGTAGAGTGAAATATAAGATGATATTTCCTCCATATAAATGTATCTTTACTCTGTCATAGTCAGATACGTGTGTGTGTGCTCAGCTGTGCAGTCATGTTCGACGCTTTGTGACCCCATGCACTGTAGCCCGCCAGGATCATCTGTCCAATAGTCAGATACAGCAGTTCTGAAATCTAAAGATTTAGAAAGAGCAGTTTAAGAGTTGCAAACTGATTAATTAGATGTCCATATTACTGTGTTTTGCAGTTTTGTTTCTTTAACTCTTTTTGTCAAGATTTTAGAAATCTCACTGTGAAACTATGTCACTGATGGGATTTCTAGTTAGTGGCCAATCCAACCTATGGCTAGCAGTCTTGGCTCAGGTAGAAGCACCGCCTTATGATACTCTTTCTTGATCCCTATCCCAATTTATCAGGAAATACATGTAGATAAAATAAGACTCTGCCATAAAATTGGGACATATTCTGTCAATATGGGACTTCCCCATTGGCTCCGATAATAAAGAATCCACCTGCAATGCAGGAGACCCGGGTTCTATCACTGAGTCGAAAAATTCCCCTGGACAAGGGAATGACTACCCTCTTCCAGTATTCTTGCCTGGAGAATTCCATGGATAGAGGAGCCTAGTGGGCTACATACAGTCCATGAGGTTGCAAAGAGCCAAATTATGTTTTTTATTATAATTAATACTCAGTTACTTTCAGAAATTTTGAGAGCTAAATGATGACTCTGATGACTCAAAGCACAAATGTGTACTTTTGAAAACAGAGATAAAAACACAAATTAGTTAGCAGAAAATTTTTAAAAAGTAACATTTCTGGAGATGATAATATTTACTGTGGTAGAGGCTTTCACATGACACACCTGACAATTATAAAGAAACTTCTGTAAAACAAAGAAGTGTGGTTGTAAATCAGATTTTTAAAATTCAAACTTAGGTTTTTTTTTTTTTTTTAATATTTATTTATTTTTGGCTGTGCTTGGTCTTCACTGCTTCATAGGCTTTTCTCTATTTGTGCAAGCAGGGATTACTCTCTCGTTGCAGCATGTGGGCTTTTTTCATTGTGGCTTCTGTTGTTGGGGAGCACGGCTCTAGGGCGTGTGAGCTTTCGTGCCTGTGACATGTGGACCCAGCAGTTGATGCTTCCAGGCTCTAGAGCACAGGCTCAGTAGTTGTGCCTCGTGGGCTTAGTTACTCTGTGACATGTGGCTTCCTGGATTAGGGATCATATCTGTGTCTCCTGCACTGGCAGGCAGATTCTTTACCACTGAACCACCAGGGAAGCCCTTCAAATTCAACCTTTTAAACTCAAAATTTTAAGCTCAAGCCATAATAATAATAATAATACATATGTTTTTATATATTTGACATACCATAATTATGTTTACAAACTAAAAATGATAGATTTGGATGTGAATTTTTAGTTTTCTGTCATTTTACATAAATTATTTAACACACTAACGTAAGAAGAGCAAGGAAATGATATTTCTTCAATTTGGGTCTTCTGTGTTCTGTTCATTAACTTCTGAGAGTCCTGAGCAGTGTGTATATTCTTCATACCTCTCTGGTTCATTGTTGAATCACCAGGACTTGATAGAAAACCTGGAATATAGACTGCTCTTAGTAAATATAGTTGGGTGACAAATTCAAATTTGGAAGTGGGTATTACTTTTTATACTGAAAGTAGCATAGTCTCAGTTATTTGATCCATAATTATTCAAAATGTATTAAATAACTTGGTTTTTATATCTGATATTTCTAAGGAATTTTAGTTAATCTCTGCAAAATGCTTGTCACTTAATACTCAGTATATAAGTTAGGATTGTATTTTCTATCTTTTTGCAAGGAATTAAGTACATGAGTTTAAATATGTAACTTTCTTTGGCTAGAGGTTGGCACTTTTTTTTATTTTTGCTTTTTACTAATTGCCTTTGAACTGAGCATGCTGGGTTCTATGTTTATGCACAGTGATGAAGGAGTAGAGACTTGCTTTATTTACTTTGGTAAGAAAGAGGAAGTTCCTGAATAGGATCTGAGCAGAAAATGGATTGACTGTTGGGTATAAACATGGATTCTGTGAAACTTTTATTTTGCTTACTGAAGTCAACATTTTTGTTTCTGCTTTTGCTTTTCAGTGTAAAATGATTGCTTTGTATTGAGCAAGTGATGTGTTAAATCACACCAGCAATGGGCATTTTGTATAGAATGAAGACTTACTCCCCAGGAGGGGATTCTTATACTAACCAATTTTTCATGTAATGGCATCAGTTACCAATTCATTCTCTAGCAGTCTTATAGTGCAGTACTCAGTGTAGCTGTTCATATTATAATCTTTTGGTTACTCTGAAATACTTCTGTCTGCTTCAGATAAATTAGTCTGGATTCTATTTGGAGAAAAAAATAATGGACTTTATGGAATCTCCAGCTCATTCCCACCTTGTCATTCTATGATTAATCATGTTGGTTACAAAGCCAATTGTCCTCTGGGGACAAATATAAAATTGCTCTACAAACATATCTATGCCATGCATCTCTTTTTTCCAGTGAATGTTTGCTTTTTAAACTCAGTCTCAATATAGGTGTTTTTCAGAGATGCAAAGTAACCTATATGCATTTGTTAGGTTTTTTAAAAGTACATCTATTCTTTATTCCTTTAATAATAGACATTAAGTGGTATAACTAAGGTATTAAAAAAAACCCTTCATATTCTTCTTTAAACAGAGCCCTCAGTTTCAGCCAATATATTTAGAATTGAATCCCATAATTTTAATCTGTTTTTTTTTTCTTTATCCTAATTGCTTTCAAAGAAAATGAGACTCTTGCTCTGACAATTGCTTTACAGAATTAAAAAAAAACAAAACTTAGGCTTTGATTCTCTTTACGTAAATAAAAACACAGATTAGTAACTTTAACTGATATTACTCAGTTGTAAGACCTGGCTAATGTGCTCTAAAATTACCATAGTTGGCGTTAAAGATAAATAATTCTGTATAATTCTAAAAAGGAAATTATATTATATATGCTGATTTTCTAATATCTTTGTAGACAGTGTTTTGGTTTGTGAATGACAGAAATTTATATTCCTACTGTAGTTTCAATATACTAGCTGTGTGACTACAAAAAGAATAATTTTTATAATACTCTATATTGCCTGGCATACCTTTTTTATGTTTTACTCACATAACTGTAGCTATTGCTATTGTTGCCAATTATTGAAGCCATTCTCTTCCACTATAGCCACAATGATACAACAAGAACGTGCTGAGATGCTGTATGTTTTCTATTTTTGCAGTGGAGCAACTGTCACTGAGAGTAATGCCTATGAAATACAAAGTACAGTCAATGCTCTCAGTAAATCTATAATCCAGTCATGACACAAGTAAATATCTGTATGTCAAGCGACATTGGAAAAACCAACACAGAGATTAAGAGAAGAGAGATCATTGTGAACCTGAAGAGTAAGATAATATTAATAGCTACCATTAAGAACTCTCTGTTTATTTTCATGGGCTTCCCCTGGTGGCTCAACAGTAAAGAATCCACCTGCCAATGCAGGAGAAGCAGGTTCAATCCCTGAGTTGCGAAGACACCCTGAAGAAGGAAATGGCAACCCTGTCTGGTATTCTTGCCTGAGAAATTCTATGGACGGAGGAGCCCAACAGGCTCCAGTCCATGGAATCACAAAGAGTTGGACACGACTGAGTGACTAAACAACAACAACATATATTATCACACTTAAAGACTCAAAGGAATAAAGCTGAAATATGAGTTCTTAATTTACAACGATGGAAATTGAAGCTTAGGAAGGCTGATTGTCTTGTCCAGAGTCACTTAGTTACTGAGTAAGATTTGAAAGACAGGGATTCTAAATTAAGAGCTAATGTTCTTAATAATCTCACAGTATAACTTTTTTTGGTTATCTAACGGAAGGAAGAGGTTATATAACCAGAGGAGGCTTCAGTTAATTTATGTATGGCAAATAGCCAGAGCAAAGCAATAGTATGATTGAGCGTGTGGTATTGTGGGAGCAGTGAAGTCTCAGCCCATGACCGGGGAGATTTTAGAGTGGGTTACTCATGATGGGACTGGTAGAAATACCTCGAAGATCCTTTTTGGAATTAAGACAACAGAAGAATTAGTTCCAGCCTCAAGCAAATATATGCACATGAGTATATACAATTTCAGAAATCCCAATTGAAAGTATACTGAATTACTTTGTTTAACCTGTACTTTGATATCATCTTTCTCGTACTCAAGTTTGACTGGAAATATCCATTATTGTCTGTTACTAATTCAATACGGCCACAATAGTGCCAGGTTTCTCGCATTGCAGGCAGACTCTTTACTGTCTGAGCCAATAGGGGAGCCCAAAAATACTGGAGTGGGTAGCCTATCCCTTTACCAGGGGATCTTCCCGACCCAGGAATTGAACCAGGGTGTCCTGCATTGCAGGAAAATTCTTTACCAGCTGAGCTACCAGGGGAGCCCTTTATTTATATAGGACCTAGATTTAGTGAAAACTGACCTACTATATTGATAACTGATAATCATAATGATTGCTCTGAGGCAAAGCAATATCATAAAGTTCTACTTAAACTTGTGGAAGAAATTTCATAACTTAGCAAAGGGCTGTTTTTAAAAACCTGATATCCATTGGTAGCATATTGCATATGACTTGTAAAAACACCATGTAAAATTGATATTCTAAACATACCATTTCCAGACATGTTAACTATAATTTTTGTTGTTGTTGGGATGATAAGTTTGAGATGAGAAGAAAGGTCCTTCCTATTACTATTATTTTCTTGATATCATGCACTATAGTAGGTGGTATTAATGTAAATAATGTAGTTGTGGAAAGTTCAGACAGGGGTTTTCATAGAGATAATAATGTTGAGTTACACTCTGGATGCCCTCAAGATTTAATATAACCATATGTAATTTGAAAACATTTTAAGTATATAGTGATTTCATTTTCATGAACTATTGTTGTATTGCCCTTATTGTATACCATCAGTGATTTTGGTTAGATTTAATCAGCAATGCACTCAGTCTATTGTGTACGCAAGAGGAATAAGGAGGGAGAGTAAGGAAAAGGAGGTAAATGGAAGGGGTAGAGGAGGGAGGAGTGACTCCATAGGATTAAAGTTTACGTATTTATTTTTTTTTACTTTTTATTTTATATTGGAGTATAGCCAGTTAACAATGTTGTGATAGTTTCAGGTAGAGAGCAAAGGGAGTGAGTCTTACATGTAACCATTCTCCCCCAAACTCCCCTCCCATCCCAGCTGCCACTGAGCAGAGTTCCCTGTACTGTACTCTAGGTCCTTGTTGGTTATCCATTTCCCCAAATCCCTAACTAGCCTTTCTCCCCATCCTTCCTTCCTGTTAACCATGAGTTCACCATAGGATTCAGTTTTATCCAGGTAAATTGTTCTTTCACTTTTGAATGTATAATTATCAAGCTCCTTAGCATTTGCTAATGCCTATGGTTTTATCCTATCATGTACTCTTGGCTTTTAAATGATTAATCTATAAAACTGAATAAAACTTCCTTGGAGTCCTTCGATGCCACACCTGTTATTTTTGCTACTTGTGTGGAGTTTTGTATTTTCTGTAAATTTTCAAGCCAAATTACATAAACACATCTGTTCATCTAAGATATTTCATAAACAGTAAAGATGGTTACAATAGGATGGCTAATTTCCCAACATTAATTGCTGAATAGTCTCTGATTTTAGAGTGCAAGAGCAAGATTATACTTTCCAGTAGGAAATAATTTGAAAGTATTTGCAGAACAGCTCTCCTCTTTGTTTCAGTCTTTTAACAGCAATATACTAGATTATAACTGACTGATTCTTAATGCAAAGGCAAAATATGAAAATCTAATTTACATGTCAAAGCAAAGACAAGATAGGAAGAGAGGTTGAGAGGCTAAATTAATCATTTTATATTTATAATTAGAATGTGTCTGTACCTATAATACATGACAATATGCATACTTTTATATGAAAGTAGTGATTATATCAAATCATGAGTTTGCTTTTCTTCTAGTGAAGGAGCTTCCCTTCATTGGCTTCATGTTATTTTCACTAATGAAGGAAGACATTATTGATGTCTTTCAGAGAAACTTTCTTCAAAACCAACTCCTTGAAATTTGAAACTTATCTAATCAAAATATTCCACTTTAGAAGCAATACCCACTCATTTTATTACTATAAGCTTAATGGTTCTAGAGGAACTGCGTTTAATATTCCCTTTGAATCTGATTTTTCAAAATCAATTAATTCTTAATTCTAATTTCAGTTCTTCTGGGCCATTGATTCTTCTCCTCATTAGGCTCTTTTAATCACTCAACTTCCTCAAAACACAGCAGTTGAAGTTTCTTGGAGAAAAGTTTCCTATGAAAAAAAAATTAAATGAATATAAATATATCAACCTAAATATGCCTTCACGACTAATGCTTTTGCTCTGCATTTGTAGTGCAGAGTGTATACCAGACAAACAAAATGAGTAACATCTTCATTTCCTTCAGCACACGTCTTTTCTACCTTCACTAGCACTCTCGGAGCCACTTGGCACTTTATAAGAGTACTCAGAGCAGCGCTGATTTTGTACTATGTCCTGCAAAGGGTGTAGTGATTTTTTCAGGACATGGAACAGACTAGAAAAACTTTTTTCATACACTGTCAAATACGTAAATAACTTTTCTTAAATGTTTGGGACACGCGTTTACTCATTGATTCATTCTTTGAAAAGTTTGAGCATCTACTATGAATGGAGCCACTGGTTTAGATCTTTGCATGATCTTGTGGAGTCAATTACCTGTGTTAATGTTAATGACATTCAGAATGTGGAGGAGCCAAAACAATATTTCTCTTCCATCCTTCTCTCTTACTCACTCTTCTCCCCATAAATACTTTGTTTTCTTATGTTGTAGAGTCATAAAAAATGGAAATTTATTTCTTGGGAATTTATTCCTTTAAGTGATGAATGTCATTATCAGTTTTTCTTTCTTCCCATAGTACAATGCTGATACCTCTATTAAAGTGTTGGTTCATATTTCCTCTATTCTCATCATATTTTTGTAAATAATTAGTTTTATATCGACCCTCTCCCAACAATTATAGCTAAAGTTCTCTGAAGGCAGGGTATTTTTCAAATCCAATTTAGTTTTGGTACTTGGCACTACACAAGGTTCTCAGATGAAATGGACACTTGCCCAAAGAAGAGTCAAGGACATAAGGAGAACGAATAATACCAAAAATGTTCAAATTGCCTCAAGAACACTTTCATTGGAGGCCAAATTTCTATAAATGTAATTTTAAAAAACAAATATAAAGTTCGCCTTTTTCTAGGTTGTTTCTCTCCTGCAGTACCATTTCAATCTCTGTTTCTGGGAGGCTGGTGACCACATACTTTCCTTAATGCTTTTTCTATCAAGGTCTGTTTTCGAGATAGAATCCTGCAGAGAACAGGGGGGCACTGTTGGAAGCGAATACACTCTTGATAAGAATAATGTGTTACCACTCTAAAGTAGATGTGAAACTCAAGCAGGGGGTATATCCTTAACCATAAAAACAGGTCTCCAATTTTGTAAGTTTCAGCAAACTAGTGTGAAATGTATTCTTGAGTCGTGATACCAATTTGGCACCCTCAATTTTATATAAAATTATCTAGTTTTGTTGAGCAGCTTTAAGACAGTGTGATTGTTGCTTTACACAAATTATTTCATGAAATCCTAGAGCAATACTATAAGAAAGGTATTGTCACAAGTTTCTAGAAGAAACTGACATCAAAGAGGTTAAAAAATTGGCCCGAGACCACACAGTTAAAAAAAAAAGTGAAGGAGTCATAGTAGAACATAGTTGCTTTCTGTTTTTTTTCTCTCCAAATCTAATGTTCTTTCTACTGATTTGCTTGCTTTCTGGATTCAAACAATTTCTTCTAAAAATTAGATGGTATACTAGAAATAAAGAGGAATTGCTGGTGTTTATACTTATTAATACATTATTATTGCTATTATTATCATTTATTATAAAATCATGTATATTTAATATTTAATTTGTATTAAATTTATATTTAATATTTAATTACCAGAATTGAGAACCACTGCATATGTAATACAGATGTGCACAGAATGTAATATAGAAAGGGACTTTTATAAATATTCTTCATGTGGTCTGTTTTCAGAGTAGATTTTCCAAACTGTTCACTATTATCTGTAAGCACCATACACATATGAACAGCATCTGTTGATTCTTCCCTATGGCCTGAAAGCTCAAAACCTAACTATATCAGAGTAGGCTAGGCTGTTCTGCAGTAACAGCCTCAACCTCTAAGCAGCTGAATGCAGCGGTTTGTTTCTCACAGGTGCAAAATCCACTGTGATTCCCAATACCTTTCCAAGTTTTTATATAATGACAAAATGATCCTCATCACTTCTTGTTGCCTTTTTTAGTCCCTGTGATGAGGGAAGGAATCACAGAGAGAGAGCTCTGCTGTCTGTGAGAATGGATGTGCATTAATCATAGGCCATTTGTTAGAACTATTCACAAGTCCTCACATAATTTCAGGGAGTCTGGATAATGTAGTGAAGCACATGGACTGTGTTGTTGACTGTACTGTCTTTGCCACAATAACTGAACTAAAGGGACAAGTTCATTTGGTTTTAATTAGAGAGAGTATGCATGAGGGGAGCTAGGTAGATGTTCAGGTGTTGGAAGGCTGTAGATAGTAGTACTGGCAATAGAATTTAAATGTCCTATATAGCTTCTCTCTCCCCAAAATACAGGTTTTCTGAAGATTTTTTAAAAATTTTCCCCTTGAGTGGGCTGCTATTTATGTTCCTGTTTTCTTTCTTGAAAAATTATCTCTTTAAAATGTTGAATTGTATCTATCTATGTTAGAGTGAAATAAAGCAAGAAGTTTCCTCCTTGCATTGGCAGTGTAGCCCAACAAACACAACAACATGAGTCAGATGGCAAAAATGGTACATGTCACACACAAGGGGATGAAAGTCAGTTTGTTTGACATCATTCCAATGTGACTGCCTGTGATGATAGAGATGAGTGAATTTGGATCTCCTATTTAGTACCCATTAGATGAAAGTAATGTTACAATTGAAAGTTCTGAACACATGGAATGTTTATGTTTTTCCTATCCTGGTTACTTTGGCTCATACCTATGAAAATATATACAAGAGCAGATGATTCATCTAAGCAATTGATTGTTAAGAACAGCACCTCTAGGTAGTTTTCTCTATATAGTGGTTAATGACAATTTATAACTTTTACTGAGAGTCACATATGGAGAGTTTTTGGCTAGTGTAATGAGGAGCATCATTTTGAGCAACAGGAGGAAGCACATTTTTTTTTTCCAGTGTCAGGTACTCAAAATCTATTGTTTTATCTGTTAGCAGTTAGTTTTCTCTGCTAATGTTAGGTGTGTTTTATGGGATAGTCTATTCTTGGGATTGTTCTTTTTATAAAATCTTGCCTTGTATGCATTCCTTATTTTGCTTTTCTCTTGGTTCTCTATCCAAATTCTAATGTTCTTCCAAACTGCTCAACCTATTTCTTAAACAATCATTCAATTCAGATGACTGTTGAGTTATACAGAGCTTAACCAGAGAGACCTCTTCACCTTGATGGTTGATAATTGATTGATGAAGAAAGCCAATATGATTAGTGTGAAGTAAGATTGTAAATATCATGTATAGTAACATGGAGCTGAGAAAACATTTAATAGGAGCTATTAAGTGATCAAAAGACAGAGTGGAACATAAGCTGAACTGCAAAGGATGGTGAGATTTTTCACAAGCAGAGGTGAGAGCAAGGATAATTAGAGCAGTAATGAGGGAAATGTGTAGTATGGGGACATGTTTAGACTGTTGGGAAAATTGTGATCAAATACAGTGGACAAAGCCTCATGCAGGTCAACGAAGTCTGCTTGAGAAGGCAAATTTTCTGGAAAGTATATGTTACAGCCTGTTCAGGAAGGACCTACAATTTTCATTCTAAAGGGTAAGCTCATCCTGGAAGCAGTCAATGATTCTTGGACTGTGGGTGATGTGATCATGCCAGGCTCTGTGCAAACCAATTAAGTAAGGAAAAGAAATTTAGCAAGGAAAACATTTAAGAGGTTATTGAAATTTTCTTATGAGAAGTGATGAGCAGTAAAATCAAATCAGTAACATAAAGGAAAGGGGATGAATTTCAAAGACATTTGTGGGTAGATGCATTTATCTGTTTACCATAGTCGGGTATGAAAAATTAAAAGAATTGTCAATTGAATAAATGATCATGTATTTCTGGTGGCTTTGTCAAAGATAAAGGTAAAAGCACTACATTTTGTGGATAGAATGTCATGAATTTAACTTCGTATATTTCAGAATATGAGTTTGGAAAAGAGAATCACTTTGGTTTCAGCAAGTAGACTGGACTTTGCTTTACCTGATTAGCCATACTCAGTACATCTTATTCCAGCAGGAAATGGTAAAACATCTATTCAGTTGTCAGGTCTGATTTTTCTTGAATTGAAGGTCCTCTAATCTCTTGTGTGCTATATCTGATTTTCTTGTCCAAAACCTTGTCTGACTGAACAAATTGATCTCTGTTTTAGGCATACTTCTTGATACCTGCATGTTGGATGGTTTTGGAGCCATATCTCCTTCTTGATGTCTGCTTTTTCAAGCTCCCTAATCTGTACCACCCTACTGACTTGCCATTTGCTGCCACCTCGCCACTATATCTGTCTCAGTTGTTCTGGTTTTGGATTTCATCCTTTTATCCTTCACCTACCATTGCCTCTGACCCAGAAATAGGGCTTATACCTCACTCTTAGATAACTATGATATATAAATAAAGAAGCATAAATGTAGAATTAAGATAGAAATGGTCATTCTGGATTAGTTGCTAAGGTCATTTCACTTCTTGGTAACGTTGTTGTGTAAATGGAAGTTATTAGTGAACATTTGGGGAGGAAATTGTCTAAGTCAGGGACTCATTTAGTGCTTGGTGTATAGATCAGAGATAAGAGTGAACTTCAGGGGAAACTGACTTATATGAAAGTAAAAACTGGTCTAGTTCTCTTCAATGCCCTCCTACTAATACAACTAGTATTAGTAGCCAAGGGATTAACTTAAAAGCATAACTTGATACATTATTGGAAATCTGTGTCTACCAGGATACCTCTACTCATGACATATTAAAGTTGGTACTCATGTGTGATCTTATTCTGTAATTTACTTGAGGATAGGACGGCTACTTTAACTTTTACTTCTTCAGTTCGGCTGCATTATGTCTACTGCTGTGTGTACAGTGAACAGTAAGGGATGAAGCCAAAAGTGTGAATTGTATTGATTAAATAAATATACTATTTCAGCCTGAATATCAGACTTTTCCCCCATACTTATTTTATGATGAATTTAAAACAAACTGAACATTTGAGAGATGGTGTTTCTCTCCATATAGCACATACAATTCTCAGAGGATGGTATTTATGTTTCTTTGAATGGCAGTCAACACTGTATATATTTAGTTAGAAAAATGGTAGGTCAAATATCTTGGATGTGAATGACATTGGCAGCGTAAAGAAATGATCAGGGAATAAGTTTTCTTGAACTTTGCCAGTCAATTTTTAAAAGTCAGAAATCTTACAAAGAATCTAAAGAAAGGTTTGTCAAATGCAGTTATGTTCTAGAAAAATGGAAACAATATGAAGTAAGACAAAAGACTGAACTTCAGGTCACAATTAGTGGTAAAGAGGAACTTATTTTATGTTTTTATTTTTTACTTTCCATTTTGAAATAATTTTAGATTTACTGAAAGTGCGAAAAAAAAGTGTCTGACTCTTGTGACCCATGGGCTATAGTCATCAGGTTCCTCTGTCCATGGAATTCTTCAGGCAAGAGTACTGGAACAGGAATTGCCATGTACTGGAATTGCCATGCCCTTCTCCAGAGGATCTTCCCAACCTGGGGATGGAACCTGGGTCTCCTGCATTGCAAGTGAATTCTTTACCATCTGAGCCACCAGGAAAGCCCCCAGATTTACTGAAAGGTTGCCAAAATAGTACAAAGAGGTCCCATATACTCTCCAGTCATCCCTAATGTCAACAGCTCTTTTATCTGGTACTTCTCAAAACTGACATTAACACTGATGCAATGCTGTTAGCTAACTACAAACTTGTATTTTACAAATGTTTTCAGTAATACTCTTTTTCTGACCCAGGATTCAATGCAGGATACCATGATTCACTTGATCAACATTTTTAGTCTTCTTCAATCTGTGCTTGTTTTTCAGTCTTTCCTCGTCTTATTATTTATGTATTTATTTTACCTTGTACCTTGAAAGCATACTGGTATGGCGGAATGTCTCTTGGTGTGGGTTTATCTACTGTGTCTCATAATTAGACTGGGGGTTTTGGGGAAGGTTACCACAGAGACTAGTGACTTTCTTATATCATAATGTCTACATGAATGTTTACTATTGATTTTAGCCTTTATCACTTGGTTAAGATGGTATTTCCAGATCTATCCATAATAGGTTTTACATTCCTAGTATTACTTTGGAAGTCTTTTTAAAGAAAAGTGATCTTGCTGCAATACATCTGGTGATGCTTTGCAGATATCTGGTCTAGAATTGCATTTTACCATACAACAGGGACTAGACTAACTGATCATAGTGTTTTATTCTTTTTAATGCCAAAATGTATGTTTCAGTGATTTGTTTCACTGATTGAAATAATAATGGTTACCATTCATTAGTCATCTAAATAACTTTAATCTGCCAAGCAATCCCTGAAGGTATACAACATTACCAACATTTTATTATGAGATACAACCATCAGAACTGTTTAAAATTAATGACTTAAAGTACCACTGGTAAATCTAAGTGTAACATCTGCAACTTCCATAATTTCTCACCTTTCCTCATGAAGCACTATTCATTAAAATTAATTTAAACATGTAAACAATTTATTGAAATTCAGTTGATTTACAATGTTTTGTTAATTTCTTCTTTTTAGCAGAGTTATTTATGTGAGACAAAATCTCTGATAAGTATTGTTAGAGAGAAGAGGGAATTAGACTCCAAGATGAAGTTCAAATCCACCTGAGTAACTATAGTACTCAGACCTCTGTGTTCTAAAATTTAACTTGTGCTTTGTCCCTGATACTGTTTGTCAACATTATTTTCAAAGTCTGCAGTATAGCTCACCAAATATACAATTTTAAACTACATGCTTTGAATTTTTAAAATAGTGTTTTCTTATCAGTTATGTTTTATGAGATCCTTACAGCAAAAATTCATAGACAGTGACCTGACAAGAGTGTAGAGGAACTTTCCAGCCTGACTTTGCATGGTTGCCAAAAGTTCCCTTGTTGAGTAACATTTATCTGTGTTCCCTGAACATGCAGATTTTGGTATCTAATTTGAAGATCTGTGTGAGTGCTAAATGTGATAATAAATGAGGTTTATAGCAGGTTTGTAATCTCAATTTAAGTAAAATTTAAGTCACTGCCTCTCCCAATAAAAATGGGTATCTACCTTTTAACACTGAAAAAAATACGTGAAACTTACATATTGCATAGTGGCCATCCTGAAACCTATACTAAAATTAGTTCTGATATACAGTGTAATGAATTATTTCATAAGACATCAGCAAGGTCATATTCAAGCAAGGATGGGTTAGAAAGTTATGCAATACTCCCTCATTTCTTCTATTTCACTTTTGTTCTTTGTGAGGGTTTTCTTTTTGTATATTTTATATTTGCTTTGTATGCTTTGTCTTATAAAAGTAACTGAAGAAAACAAATAAATGGATGAACTTTTTAAATTAAACTATCAATTTTTGAAGTTAGTGTCTGACATTTTCCATAGGATCACGACTTTTTTTGATATATGTCTGCATGTTGATTTATGCATTCCATGTAGGCCAAATTCACAGAGATTTTTTATCCTTCTGTTATTTATTTTATTGTGCCTATTTTATTTGAATTTAGAATCCAGGATATTCATTTCCAAATTAAGACAATTTTTAAAGATATTTGCAGAAACCACCAATGTTATTTAGTTTTTTTCTTTTCTTTTTTTCCTCTTATTTCTGTTTCTGGATCACTTGCATTACTAAACTAGTCAGGTTAAAATAGGAATACTGGGTTCAGTTGGTTTTTCTATAAAAAAATTGCTGCAATGTAGCAATAACTGCCCTAATTAGACAAAGCTGGCTTTATCAAAGTTCTTCATCTAATCCTGATATAATACTTGAGAAAAATCTTTATTTCCATGATAAAGATAATACTCATAATTTATAAACTCATGGCAATTGATTCAATAAATTATCTGTGGAGTGTTTGCCATACACAGAGTTGTTCATTTGGTGCTATGGATGCAGCAATGAACAAAACAAACCTGGTCCCTGCCTTTGTGGAATTTGCATTCTATTTATTCTAGTGAGAAAGCCAGATGTTTAGCAAGTAATTACTCAAGTACTCATTAAAGTACAATTGTGATTTTAGATTAGCCTCATACCCTGTCAAAGATCTGACCTATCAAGTAAGTGATATTTGTGTTGATCTCTGGAAGATAATATGATGAATACTGTGGATTGGGTTGTCCACATTCCACACTTCTTGTACAGTGTTGTTGTTTTTAATATTTCTTTATTTATTTATTGGAAGAAAAGTTATTACCAACTTGGACAGCATATTATAAAAGCAGAGACATTACTTTGCCGACAAAGGTCCGTCTAGTCAAAGTATGGTTTTTCCAGTGGTCATGTATGGATGTGAGGGTTGGACTATAAAGAAAGCTGAGTGCTGAAAAATTGATGTTTTTGAACTGTAGTGTTGGAGAAGACTCTTGAGAGTCCCTTGGACAGCAAGGAGAGTCCTGAATATTCATTGGGAGGACTGATGCTGAAGCTAAAACTCCAATTCTTTGGCCACCTGATGCAAAGAACTGACTCATTTGAAAAGACCTTGATGCTGGGAAAGATTGAAGGCAGGAGGAGAAGGGGATGACAGAGGATGAGATGGTTGGATGGCATCACCAACTCAATGGACATGAGTTTGAGTAAACTCCAGCAGTTGGTAATGAACAGGGAAGCCTGGTGTGATGCAGTCCGTGGGTCGCAGAGTCGGACATGACTGAACGACTGAACTGAACTGATTTGTTTATTTGGCTGCTCCAGGTCTTAGTTGGAGCACACTGGATCTTCAGTCTTCATTGTGGTATGCCAACTCTTAGTTGCAACATGTGGGATCTAGTTCCCTGACCAGGGATGGAACCTGGGTCCCCCGCATTGAGAGCTTAGAATCAGCCACCAGAGAGGTCCTGGATGTGGTTCTTTACTAAGTATAAAAACAGAGAGTGGGTGCTAATTCCATGGACTTTATTGGGTTTAAATGCAAATTGGTTCCACCCTTTAAATGGACTAAAGAAGGTTTGGTAAGCTTATTGAGAGTCAAGAGTCATTCACAGTGGAGGCAATAATTGCATTGGCTTGATTGAGGATTCTTGACACCTTAATTAGTTTAACAGTGTGCTTAGTTGCTCAGCCGTGTCTGACTCTTTGTGGCTTCATGGACTGTAGTCTGCCAGGCTTCTCTGTCCATGAAATTCTCCAGACAAGAATACTGGTTGCTGCTCCTGCTGCTGCTAAGTTGCGTCAGTCATGTCTGACTCTGTGCAACCCACAAACGGCAGCCTACCAGGCTTCATCGTCCCTGGGATTCTCTAGGCAAGAACACTGGAGTGGGTTGCCATTTCCTACTTCAGAGGATCTTCCTGACCTAGGGACCGAACCCATGTCTCTTGCATCTCCTGCATTGGCAGGTGTATTTTTTACCACTGTGCCACCTGGGAAGACCTAATTAGTTTAAGAACTAAACTAATTCTTAAGGACTACTCTTAAGCTCTTCTTTCCAGGACTGCCCTCAAAGGCGGTAGTTTTCCTAATGGGTTGATTCTGTTTTGTTCAGAGAAAGTTTTCCTCTGTGGCCACATTTTGAAACTCCTATTCTTTCAATTTGCTTTTGCTGATGCTTAATCTCTTCTGGATGTAGGTACCTAGGGAGCTTCCTGTGATTAGCAATAAACCTTGGTAACTATAGTTAATTAATAAGGAGTCAGCTTGATAGATAGCATGTGAGACAGTGGAAAAAATAAGTACAAAGACTCAGAAACAACAACAACAACAAAAACACATGTTGTGTTGGAAACAAAAAAACAATGCTTATGTTGCTGGTGGGCAGAGAGAGAAGTGGAGAGTACCATTCGAGGAGATGAATGAGGTAAGCTTGGATGTCATTGTCCAGGGTTGTATTTTGATCCTTATATCAGGGGCACTGTCAGACATAAAATTTGTTAAGCCTGGGAATAATATGTGTGTGAAGATCATTCTAGCGCTTGTGTAAAAAATGAATTTTCAGTTTTTAGAATAGTGCTGGGACTTGGGTGGAGTTAATTTGCAATTAAACACTGAAGAAATAATGGCACGTGGACTAATATGTTAGCAATAAAGGTTGAAGAAAATGTGGATTAAAGAGATAATTAAGATTTGAAGTTTCTAGGACTATTTAGTCAAATAGTCGTGGAGATTAAAGGGAAATGGGATTGAAACATGTTCGATGCATGAGACAAAGGCTCAGGGCCGGGGCAATGGGATGACCCAGAGGGATGGGATGGGGAGGGATGTGGGTGAGGGGTCCAGGAAGGGGAACACATGTAAACTCATGGCTGATTCATGTCAATGTATGGCAAAAACTATTACAATATTGTAAAGTAATTAGCCCCCAACTAAAATAAATAAATTTATTAAAAAAATAAAAAAATAAAAAATAAATAAAATAAAATGACAAAAAAAAAAGAAAGGGAAATGGGATTGAAACATGATTTCAAGTTTCTAGTTGATAAAATGGATCGAAAGCTAATGACTTTAATGGGGACATGAATCACTCAAGTACAAGGAGAATTAAAAACTCATATTTGAACATGTGGAATTTGACTTAGCTGTGAGAAATTTTACAAAGAGGCTGAATTTTAAAACATTGCTACATTTACAGTGCAAAACAATGAGATAAATGATGAAAAACATAAATATAAATGTTATCTTAATTAGGTTATCAAATATTAATAAAGAGTGAGATCAAATACAAATTTTAAATTTCTAAATTCTATAATTTTAGGTAAAAATCTGGTAAATAAACCAAAATTTAAAAACTATGAGTCAGATTGTCTGATTTTTAATATCTTCCATAAAATAATGTTTCTCAGAAAATAGTGAAGTTTTACCCATCAGTTTTAGTCTAGAATGTTTGTGTCCTTAAAAAGGAAAAACATGGACAGAAGTGTCTAAAAATTAAACAGAACAATATATGATGTTTTTAGGATTATATTTAAACAATAAGGGATACAAGTTCACTTGGATTAATAGCTAACTAAATAGAAAATGAAAAAAGGCCATTTTTCATTCTAATCCCAAAGAAAGGCAATGCCAAAGAATGTTCAAACTACTGAACAATTGCACTCATCTCACATGCCAGCAAAGTAACATTCAAAATTCTCCAAGCTGGGCCTCTACAGTAAATGAACTGAGAAATTCCAGATGTTCAAGATGTATTTAGAAAAGGCAGAGGACCCAGAGATCAAATTGCCAACATCCATTGGATCATAGAAAAAGCAAGAGAGTTCCAGAAAAACATCTACCTCTGCTTTATTGACTACACCAAAGCCTTTGTGTGGATCACAACAAACTGTGGCACATTCTTAAAGAGGTGGGAATACCAGACCACCTGACCTGCCTCCTGAGAAATCTGTATGCAGGTCAAGAAGCAACAGTTAGAATTGGACATGAAACAACAGACTGGTTCCAAATTGGGAAAGGAGTGTGACAAGGCTGTGTATTGTCATACTGTTTATTTAACTTACATGCAGAGTACATCATACGAAATATCAGGCTAGATGAAGCACAAGCGGGAATCAATATTGCTGGGAGAAATATAAATAACCTCGGATATGCAGATGACACCACCCTTATGGCAGGAAGTGAAGAAGAACTAAAGAGCCTCTTGGTGAAAGAGGAAAGTGAAAAAGCTAGCTCAAAACTCAACATTCAAAAAACAAAGATCATGGCATCCAGTCCCATTACTTCATGGCAAATAGATGGGGAAACAATGGAAACCCTGAGAGGCTTTATTTTTGGGGGCTCAAAAATCACTGTAGATGGTGACTGCAGCCATGAAATTAAAAGATGCTTGCTCCTTGGAAGAAAAGCTATGACCAACCTAGACAGCATATTAAAAACTTTCCAACAAAGGTCTATCTAGTCAAATCTATGGTTTTTCCAGTGTTCACGTATGGATGTGATTGTTGGACCATAAAGAAAGCTGAGCATGGAAGAATTGTTGCTTTTGAGCTGTGCTGAGTCCAAGCCGTGAGAGTCCCTTGGACTGCAAGGAGATCAAGCCAGTCCATTCTAAAGGAAATCAGTCCTGAATATTCATTGGAAGGACTGATGCTGAAACTGAAGCTCCAATACTTTGGCCACCGGATGCAAGGAACTGATTCCTTAGAAAAGACCCTGATGCTGGGAAAGACTGAAGGAGGGAGGAAAAGGGGACAACAGAGGATGAGATGATTGGATGGTGTCGCTGACTCGATGGATATGAGTTTGAGTAAGCTCCAGGAGTTGGTGATGGACAGGGAAGCCTGGCATGCTGCAGTCCTTGAGGTCACAAAGAGTCGGACATGACTGAGCAACTGAACTAAACTGAGGTAGAAAATAGATATGCGTCTATTTGATTATAAATTGAAAAAATAGTCTATTATAAGAGCTAAAACTGAATCTTAGTACAAAAACATCTGATTAAGGTAAAAATTGAAGACTGTTAAGAGGAATGAAAATAAAAATAAGTTAATTCTTAAAGGGACACAAATATAATTTCTTTTTATTAGTTTGCTCATATTTGGCTTTTTTATGTGTTTCATTCTCTTGGCAGCACAATAAAATGCCTTGACATCCTCTGGTCTTAATAAGATGTATACATCAAAACCCACATTGCCAGTAATATTTTCATCTTTTGGAATGTAATGTTTTAATCATAAAGGAATAATACAATAAGGGGAAATATGATCTTATATAGGATGTAATAACTCATTAATCCACATATCAATAATTTGTATAAATAAAGGTGAATGCATATAAACTATATAAAATAACAAGTTTAAGAGGATTTTCAGGAACTCACTTGGTTTCTAATGAATTTTTAATACATGCAAATTTTAATAGAAGGAACATAGCAAAGGCATTTCAAAATTTATGTTGAGATACACTCAATTTAAATTAATTCATTGCACCACTGGAGCAGAAAACAGTTGGCTTTTTTATATTAGGAATATTGTCTGATTGGGCAGTATCATATATGTTACATTTGACTTCTACATTGTGTAGCAGAATGGAAATAAAGTTATTTCAGATCCTACATAAAATGATTAACTGTATATACAATGGCTGTTTTGATGTAACTTTAAAGTGAAGCACTGTGTTTTGTTTGATGACATCTTGTGTCATTTTGCCTTATGCTAAAATTCACTTGAAAGTAAAGAAATAATTGGGTATCTTAACATATAAATGTGAATTTAAAGTTGAGAAAGGTATTTTTTTTCTTAACAAATACTTAGACTCATAGAAAATTATAATTTGCAGAAATATTAGAGCCTTTCTGGTGCAATGCCCTCACTTTGCAGATGTGGAAACTTACATCCTCAGAGGTAGATTGACTTTGAAATAGTGAGTTAAAAGTTTACTTTATCTAACCATCCATGTAAAAGATAAAACCTTCTTAAACTCAAGGTGAGTTTACTGATGGTACCTGATATCTGTCAGTGACAAAAGACTTCATCACCTTTCAAAATGATCCCATGTCACAAGGGCAGTAGTGGGGCCACACCTTCTCAGATGCAGTTCATGTTTGCATCCCTTTGAGTCACCATGCATTTTACTGTTATTAATCAATTGGAGATGGCTTCTGACTTCATTTGCAAAATGAGAAAATAATTCTACATTTCTTTCAAAGCCCAAGGTAGATGTGTATGGTACCTTTACGCCAAGTAATAAAAAAAGAGAAAGAAAAAATATCCTAAAAGCAGGAGTTTAATGGATAGTAAGTTTAAGTACATTAATACTTCTTAACACCAGGAGCTTCTATGGTACTACAAATATGGCTTTACTCTATTAAACAACTCAGTCATGCTTTACTTAAAAACCTGTATCCTGGTTGATGAATCCATTTTACCTTCTTAAACATATGTTCCCTCTGTGTAAGGGAATGTCATATTTATTTTAAATCCTTGATTTATGTGTAACACTATTTCTTTTAAAAAGTCAAGTTTCAGTAAGATATGTAGTAAATATGCATTAGATGACACAGAACAACAAATTGAATCTTAAAAGGGAAATATGTAGAAATTTAAAAAATGTATAGATATACCTAATACAGTATAATATGCAGTTATTATGCATAATAACTTATGAGTAGATAGATTTATCCTCATGAGATATTATAAATTATTGGAAGAAATTATCAGCACTCATTAAATCAGATACTTTTATAAACAATGAAATATTTCAGTAAGTCTGAAAGGAGTGGAACGCTACTTCCATGGTCTAGGAATATAGGGTGATCATGATGTATTAGGGTGTTATAGGAGGCCCACAATGAATGGTGAATGTTCATGTATATACATATAAACATGAGAGTGTATAGATCTGACTATATCATAATCGTGAAATCACAGATATTTGGAGCTGGAAAGGAATTTAGAAACCAACTAGTAGAAAGGTAAAAGAGACCTCTGAAGTTCTATTAGCAAGAGTATATGGGTTTCTGCATTTCTTAGGAGAATTTTCTTCAGATATTCAAGTGATGTGTATACAAGAGGACCAGAGGATCAGAAAATAGGTAAATATCTTGTTTTATGCAGAGCAGATTTGAGGCTGAAAATAGTGAGTTGCTCATGTTCATGTGTATAAGTATGTCTGTATGCATAAACAAATTGATGTTATTCATCTTTTGTCCAGAAGTCTTTTTGAATTTATTTATTTATTATAATATGCTTAAGGTTTTATACATGTACAAAATTGCTACCTATGAAGGATGATAGTATTTTTTTTCCAATTTCTACTTTTTTTTTTCCTTTTTCCTATATCATAACTCTGTTTCTGGTATTTCCCAAGACAGTGTTCGTGGAGATTCTGGGCATTTTCATATCACATCACTTATGGAAAATCTTTCCAAATTTCACCAACTAAATATAAAACTTGATATATGTATTTTTTATAGTTATTCTTTTCAGTTGAAGAAGTACCTTTTTAATTATAGTTGACTAAAAGTTTTTGTAATATTAATATGTTGACTTTTACCATATGCCTCTTCTATATCTGTTAAAATTATGTTTTTTTAATCCTATATGAGATTAATGTGCCAAATTGTTTGATTTATTGAATGTTAAATTAATCTTGTCCATGGGGAAAATATGTACCAAATCATGTTATATTATCCTCTTCATATGCAACTGGAATTAATTTGTTTATAATTTGGTTTATAATTTTCTTGCATATTCACCATAGTGATTAAGCTGTGGTTTTTCTTTATCGTAATGACCTTGTGAATTTTGTTTGTCATTGTTATCCTCACTTCATAAAATGACTAGCAAATACTCCACATTTTTTGATATTATAAGAGAATTTGTATGTGATTTTTTTTATCTCTTAAATACTTTCAAAAAAGAATTGGTAAAGACATCTGTGGTTAAAAAGACTTTGGTAGAGACATTTGTGGCTAAGATAGACCCTGTAGGAATATTTTAAATTATTTACAAATATAATTTTACACTAAGTTCAGTTCAGTCGCTCAGATGTGTCCAACTCTTTGTGACCCCATGGACTGCGGTGCACCAGGCTTCCCTGTCCATCACCCACTCCTGGAGCTTGCTTAAACTCATGTCCATCAAGTTGGTGATGCCATCCAACCATCTCATCCTCTGTCGTCCCCTTCTCCTCCTGCCTTCAACCTTTCCCAGCATAAGGATCTTTTCCATTGAGTTGGTTCTTTGTATAAGGTGACCAAAGTATTGGGAGTTTCAGCTTCAGCATCAGTCCATCCAGTGAATATTCAGGACTAATTACCTTTAGGAAATTTTATACTAGATGCAGAATTATTCAGATTGCATCTTTAAGCAATTTTAGATTTTCCTAGTACACGTTCCAATTTTATGAAAATGTTAGTATCATATTAACTTTAATGTTCTGGTACACACAAGAGTTTTGTTTGTGCCCTCTGAGCATCTCTAATGCATATGAAGTTTGATTCTAAACACAATTTGAGCAAAGTAATACTCACAATTCTCCAAGCTACAATTTGAGCAAAGTAATACAATTCTCCAAGCTCGGCTTCAACAGTATGTGAACCAAGAACTTCCAAATGTTCAAGCTGGATTTAGAAAGGCATAGGAACCAGAGATCAAATTACCAACATCTGTTGGATCATAGAAAAAGCAAGAGAATTCCAGAAAAACACCTACTTCAGCTTCATTGACAATGCTAAAGCCTTTGTCTGTGTGGATCACAACAAATCATGGAAAATTCTTAAAGAGATAGGAATACCAGACCACCTTCCCTGCCTCCCGAAAAACCTGTATGCAGGTCAAGAAGCAACAATTAGAACTGCACATGGAACAACAGATTATTTCCAAATTAGGAAAGGAGTATGTCAAGGCTGTATATTGTCACTGTGCTTATTTAAGTTGTTTGTAGAGTACATCATGCGAAGTGCTGGGGTGGATGAAGCCCAAGCCGAATCAAGAGTGCCAGATAACCTCAGATATGCAGATGACACCACTCTTATGGCAGAAAGCAAAGGGAAAATAAAGAGCCTCTTGATGAAGATGAAAGTGAAAAAGCTGGCTTATACATAATGGAATATTAGTCAGCTATAAGAAAGAACACATTTGAGTCAGTCCTAATGAGGTAGATGAAACTGGAGCCTATTATACAGAGTGAAGTAAGTCAGAAACATCAATACAGTATATTAACGCATATATATGGAATTCAGAAAGACGGTAATGACGACCCTATATGCAAGACAAGAAAAGAGACATGGGTGTAAAGAACAGACTTTTGGACTCTGTGGGAGAAGGCGAGGTTGGGATGATTTGAGAGAATAGCATTGAAACATGTGTATTACCATATGTAAAATAGATGACCAGTGTAAGTTGAATGCAAGAAGCAGGACAATCAAAGCTGGTGCTCTGGGATAACCCAGAGTGGTGGGGTGGGGAGGGAGGTGGGAGGGGGTTCAGTATGGGGGGTGTGTAACTTGTACACCTCTGGCTGATTCATGTCTGTGTATGGCAAAATCCACCACAGTATTGTAAAGTAATTAGCCTCCAATTAAAATAAATAATTAAAAAAAACATTAAAAAAACAAAGGTCATGGCATCCAGTCCCATCACTTCATAGCAAATAGATGGGGAAACAGTGACAAACTTTATTTTCTTGGGCTCCAAGATCACTGCAGATGGTGACTGCAGCCATGAAATTAAAAGATGCTTGCTCCTTGGAAGAAAAGCTATGACAAACTTAGCATAAAAGTAGAGTTATTATTTTGCCAACAAATGTCTAGTTAGTACTATGATTTTTCCAGTATTATGTATGGATATGAGAGCTGGACCATAAAGAAGACCGAGTGCTGAAAAATTGATCCCTTTGAACTGTGGTGTTGGAGAAGACTCTTACGAGTCCCTTGGACTGCAGGGAGATCAAACCAGTCAATCGTAAAGGAAATCAATCCTGAATATTCACTTAAAGGACTGAAGCTGAAGCTTTAATAGTTTACCCACCTGACGTGAAGAGACAACTCATTAGAAAAGACCCTGATGCTGGGAAAGATCGAAGGCAGGAGGAAAAGGGGACGACAGAGGATGAGATGGATGGCATCACTGACTCAATGGACATCAGTTCCAGCAAACTTTGGGAGATCGTGATGGACAGGGAAGCCTAGTGTGCTGCAGTCCATGCCATTGCAAAAAGTTAGATATGACTGAGCAACAACTTTATGTAGGCTATATTATGTTTCTTTTTTATCCTGATATTAGAAATTTGTACCTCTTCTTCCTCTCACACTTTTTAAAAATCAAAATTCTAAAGAGTTTATTTGTTGTATTAATATTTTCATCAAAGAAAATTTTGGTTTGATGTTGTTTACAGTAAATGTTTTCCTTTACTAACTTTAGTAACAACTTTGTGTTACTTCTTCCTATACTTTGGCTTTAATATGTCATCCTATTCTAATTTCCTGAAGTATCATTTATTTCTTTTCATTTTTTGCTATTGTGTGCTTTTAACGCTATAAATTATTGCTGTAATAACTTTGATATCAGTAAGTTTTAATATATGCTTTTTTTTATTATTCTTTACATAATGTCTTATAACTACCAATGAAAAATTTTTTTCATCCAAGGATTATTTTAAAATGTATTGCTAACATCCTTTCTTTTGGAGATTATCCAGTGTTCTTTTTCTTAGTGATTTCAGTTTCTACTGCATCTTTTAGAGATCTAATTTGTGCTTCTATATAGTCAATTTTTCATACACATTTTGAAACAATGAGCATTGTCTTTTCTTGATTATGGAGATTTAGGTATATTGAATAGGTCAAGCTTGATAATTGCATTGTTCAATTTTTCTTTATATTTTCATATTTTTGTTTGCATGTACTAACAGTTATTGTGAAAATAATTTTAAAATTTCTTACTGTAATTAAGATTTGGATTTTTTTCACATTTTACAGTTTTACATTCTTATAATTTGAATATATATTATTTCTAAATTCCTATTTTCTAATGGTCATAAATTCCTCTTAATTTTTAATTTTAACCTATTAATCAAATAAAATTGCCTTTTTAAAATTACTTTCTTTAGTTTACTGTACTTACAATGTACATTTTTTATCCTTACATTTTTATTTATAGTTTCTTACACTAAAAGTGTGATTTTAGTAAGCACTATAGAAATTGGTGTTTCCTTTGTTTTCTTTCAAGTATAGTTGATTTACAGTACTAGTTTTAGGTCTATAGCATGGTGATTCAATAGGCTTCCATGATAGCACAGTTGGTAAAGAATCTGCTTGCAATGCCACAGACCTCATTTCTATTCCTGGGTTGGGAAGATCTGCTGGAGAAGGGATAGGCGACTCACTCCAGTATTCTTGGGCTTCCCTTGTGACTCAGCTGGTAAAGAATCTGCCTGCAATGTAGGAGACATGGGTTCGATCACTAGGTTGGTAGTTGGAAAGATGCCGTGGAGAAGGAAAAGGCTACCCTCTCCAGTATTCTGGCCTGGAGAATTCCACGGACTGTATAGTCCATGGGGTCGCAGAGAGTAGGACAGAACTGAGCAACTTTCACTTCACTTCACATAGTGATTCAATACTTTTACAGTTTCAGTTCAGTTCAGTTACTCAGTCATGTCCAAATGTTAGCGACCACATGAACTGCAGCACGCCAGACCTCCCTGTCCATCAACTCCCAGAGTTTACTCAAACTCATGTCCATGAGTCAGTGATGCCATCCAACCATCACATCCTCTGTCATCCTCTTCTCCTCCTGCCTTCAATCTTTCCCAGCATCAGGGTCTTTTCAAATGAGTCAGTTCTTCATGTCAGATGGCCAAAGTATTGGAGTTTCAGCTTCAACATCAGTCCTTCCAATAAATATTCAGGACTGATTTCCTTTAGGATGGATTCTTTGGATCTCCTTGCAGTCCAAGGGACTCTCAAGAGTCTTCTCCAACACCACACTTCAAAAGCATCAATTCTTCAGCTCTCAACTTTCTTTATAGTCCAAATCTCACATCCATACATGACTACTGGAAAAGCCAGAACTTTGACTAGACAGACCTTTGTTAGCAAAGTAATGTCTCTGGTTTTTAATAAGCTGTCTAGGTTGGTCATAACTTTTCTTCCAAGGAACAAGCATCTTTTAATTTCATGGCTGCAGTCACCATCTGCAGTGATTTTGGAGCCCCCAAAATAAAGTCTGTCACTGTTTCCACTGTTTTCCCATCTATTTGCCATGAAGTGATGAGACTGGATGCCATGATCTTAGTTTTCAGAATGTTGAGTTTCAAGTCAATCTTTTCACTCTTCTCTTTCACATTCATCAAGAGGCTCCTTAGTTCTTCTTTGCTTTCTGCCATAAGGGTGGTGTCATCTGCATATCTGAAGTTATTGATATTTCTCCTGGGAATCTTGATTCCAGCTTGCTCTTTATCCAGCCCAGAGTTTCTCATTATGTACTCTGCATATAAGTTAAATAAGCAGGGTGACGGTATACAGCCTTGACATGATCCTTTCCTGATTTGGAACCTGTCTGTTATTCCATGTCCAGTTCTAACTGTTGCTTCTTGACCTGCATACAGATTTCTCAGGAGGCAAGTAAGGTGGTCTGGTATTCCTATCTCTTGAAGAATTCTCCACAGTGTGCTGTGATCCACACAGTCAAAGGCTTTAGCATAATCAATGAAGCAGAAGTAGATGTTTTTCTGGAACTCTCTTGCTGTTTTGATGATCCAGCGGATGTTGGCAATTTGATCTCTTGTTCCTCTGCCTTTTCTAAATCCACCTTGAACATCTGGAAGTTCATGGTTCACGTACTGTTGAAGCCCGGCTTGGAGAATTTTGAGCATTACCTTGTTAGCATGTGAGATGAGTGTGATTGTGCAGTACTTTGAGGATTCTTTGGCATTGCCTCTCTTTGGGATTGGAATGAACACCAACCTTTTCCAATCCCGTGGCCACTGCTGAGTTTTCCATATTTGCAGACATATTGAGTGCAGCACTTTCACAGCATCATCTTTTAGGATTTGAAATAGCTCAACTGGAATTCCAACACCTCCACTAGCTTTGTTCATAGTGATGCTTCCTAAGGCCCACTTGACTTCATATTCCAGTATGTCTGACTCTAGGTGAGTGATCACACCTTCATGATTATCTGGGTTGTGAAGATCTTTTTTATAGTTCTGTGTATTCTTGCCAGCTCTTCTTAATTTCTGCTTCTCTTACGTCCATACCATTTCTGTCCTTTATTGTGCCCATCTTTGCATGAAAATTTCCCTTGGTATGTTTTATTTTCTTGAAGAGATCTCTAGTCTTTCCCATTCTATTGTTTTCCTCTATTTCTTTGCACTGATCACTGAGGAAGTCTTTCTTATCTCTCCTTGCTATTCTTTGGAATTCTGCATTCAGATGGGTGCTCTTTCCTTTTCTCCTTTGCCTTTCACTTCTCTTCTTTTCACAGCTATTTGTAAGGCCTCTTCAGACAACCATTTTGCCTTTTTGCATTTCTTTTTCTTGGGAATCATCTTGATCACTACCGCCTGTACATTGTCACGAACTTCTGTCCATAGTTCTTCAGGCACTCTATCAGATCTAATTCCTTGAATCTATTTGTCACTTCCACTGTATAATCATAAGAGGTTTGTTTTAGGCCATACCTGAATGGATTAGTGGTTTTCCCTTCTTTCTTCAATGGAAGTCTGAATTTGGCGATAAGGAGTTCATGATCTGAGTCACAGTTAGCTCCCAGTCTTGTTTTTGCTGACTGTATAGAGCTTCTCCATCTGTGGCAGCAAAGAATATAATCAATATGACTTTGGTATTGGCCATTTGGTGATGTCCATGTGTAGGGTCTTCTCTTGTGTTGTTGGAAGAGGGTGTTTGCTATGACCAGTGTGTTCTCTTGGCAATACTCTGTTAGCCTTTGACCTGCTTCATTCTGTACCCCAAGGCCTAATTTTCCTGTTACTCTAGGTATTTCTTGACTTTCTACTTTTGCATTCCAGTCCCCTATAATGAAAAGGACATATTTTCTGGGTGTTAGTTCTAGAAGGTCTTGTAGGTCTTCATAGGACCATTCAACTTCAGCTTCCTCAGCATTACTGGTCGGGGCATAGACTTGGATTGCTGTGATATTGAATGGTTTCCCTTGGAAATGAACAGAGATCATTCTGTCGTTTTTGAGATTTTTTGAGATTTACAGTTTATAGTCTATTAAATGCCATTACAAAATAATTGCTGTTATTCCCTGTGCTATACAATGTACCCTTGTTGTTTATCAACTTTATTCATAGTAGGTTCTATCTCTTAATCCTGTATATCTAACATACGTCTTCCACTTCCTTCTTACCACTGGTTACCACTGGATTATTTTCTGTATCTTTATGTTTCTGTTTTGCTATATGCCTTTGTTTATATTATTATTTACATTTCACTTATAAGCATTATTATTCAGTATCTACCTTTCTGAGACTGATTTCACTAAGTATAATAATCACTAGGTATATCCATGTAGCTGCAAATGGCAGAATTTCATCTTTTTTTGGGTGAGTAGTATTCCATTGTGTATATATACCTCTTCATCTATATCCATTTCTCTTTATGTAGGTTGCTTCCTTCTTTTGGCTCTTTTAAATAGTTCACAGTTCAGAGAATTGCAGGAAGAGATCAGAAATTCTGCAGTGAACAAAGCAAATAAATAGAGGAAAATAATAGGATGGAAAAGACTAGAGATATCTTCAAGAAAGTTGGAGATATCAGGAGAATATTTCATGCAAAGATGGGCACAATAAAGGATAGAAACAGCAAAGACCTAACAGAAGCAGAAGATTAAGGAGAAGCAGAAAGAATACACAGAAGAACTGTATGAAAAAAGGTCTTAATGACCTGGATAACCACAATGGTGTGGTCACTCACCTAGAGCCAGACATCCTGGAGTGTGAAGTCAAATGGGTCTCAGGAAGCATTGCTATGAAGCTGGTGGAGGTGATAGAATTCCAGCTGAGCATTTCAAATTCTAAAAGATGATGCTGTCAAAATGCTGCATTCAATGTGTCAGCAAATTTGGAAATCTCAACAATGACCACAGGATTAGAAAAGTTCAGTTTTCATTCCAATCCCAAAGAAAGGCAATGCAAAGGAAGTTGAAACTTCCACACAGTTGTGCTAATTTCACATGCTAGCGAGGTAATGCTCAAAATCCTTCAAGCTACGCTTCAGCAGTACATGAACTAAGAACTTCCAGATGTACAAGCTGGATTTAAAACAGAAGATGGACCAGAGATCAAGTTGTTAACACATGTTGGATCATAGAGAAAGCAAGGGGATTTTAGAAAAAAAACATCTGTTTCTGCTTCATTGACTAAACTAAAGCCTTTGACTGTGTGGATCGCAAAAAAATGTGGAAAATTCTTAAAGAAATGGGAATACCTGCTGTGATTTATGTCGGAGAGTGTTTTGCCTATGTTTTCCTCTAGGAGTTTTATACTTTCTGGTCTTACGTTTAGATCTTTAATCCATTTTGAGTTTATTTTTGTGTACGGTGTTAGGAAGTGTTCTAGTTTCATTCTTTTACAAGTAGTTGACCAGTTTTCCCAGCACCACTTGTTAAAGAGATTGTCTTTTCTCCATTGTATATTCTTGCCTCCTTTGTCGAAGATAAGGTGTCCATATGTGCGTGGGTTTATCTCTGGGCTTTCTATTTTGTTCCATTGATCTATATTTCTATCTTTGTGCCAGTACCATACTGTCTTGATGACTGTGGCTTTGTAGTAGAGCCTGAAGTCAGGCAGGTTGATTCCTCCAGTTCCATTCTTCTTCCTCAAGATTGCTTTGGCTATTCGAGGTTTCTTATATTTCCATACAAATTGTGAGATGATTTGTTCTAGTTCTGTGAAAAATACCATTGGTAGCTTGATAGGGATTGCATTGAATCTATAGATTGCTTTGGGTAGTATACTCATTTTCACTATATTAATTCTTCCAACCCATGAACACGGTATATTTCTCCATCTGTTTGTGTCCTCTTTGATTTCTTTCATCAGTGTTTTATAGTTTTCTATATATAAGTCTTTTGTTTCTTTAGGTAGATATATTCCTAAGTATTTTATTCTTTTTGTTGCAATGGTGAATGGTATTGTTTCCTTAATTTCTCTTTCTGTTTTCTCATTATTGGAGTATAGGAATGCAAGGGATTTCTGTGTGTTAATTTTATATCCTGCAACTTTACTATATTCATTGATCAACTCTAGTAATTTTCTAGTAGAGTCTTTAGGGTTTTCTATGTAGAGGATCATGTCATCTGCAAACAGTGAGAGTTTTACTTCTTCTTTTCCTATCTGTATTCCTTTTATTTCTTTTTCAGCTCTGATTGCTGTGGCCAAAACTTCCAAAACTATGTTGAATAGTAGTGGTGAAAGTGGGCATCCTTGCCTTGTTCCTGACTTTAGGGGAAATGCTTTCAATTTTTCACCATTGAGGATAATGTTTGCTGTGGGTTTGTCATATATAGCTTTTATTATGTTGAGATATGTTCCTTCTATTCCTGCTTTCTGGAGGGTTTTAATCATAAATGGATTAAAGATCTAAACGTAAGACCAGAAACTATAAAACTCCTAGAGGAAAACATAGGCAAAACACTCTCCGACATAAATCACAGCAGGATCCTCCATGACCCACCTCCCAGAATATTGGAAATAAAAGCAAAAATAAACAAATGGGACCTAATTAAAATTAAAAGCTTTTGCACAACAAAGGAAACTATAAGCAAGGTGAAAAGACAGCCTTCAGAATGGGAGAAAATAATAGCAAATGAGGCAACAGACAAACAATTAATCTCAAAAATATACAAGCACCTCCTGCAGCTGAATTCCAGAAAAATAAACGACCCAATCAAAAAATGGGCCAAAGAACTAAACAGACATTTCTCCAAAGAAGACATACAGATGGCTAACAAACACATGAAAAGATGCTCAACATCACTCATTATTAGAGAAATGCAAATCAAAACCACAATGAGGTATCATTTCACGCCCGTCAGAATGGCTGCTATCCAAAAGTCTACAAGCAATAAATGCTGGAGAGGGTGTGGAGAAAAGGGAACCCTCTTACACTGTTGGTGGGAATGCAAACTAGTACAGCCACTATGGAGAACAGTGTGGAGATTCCTTAAAAAACTGGCAATAGAACTGCCATATGACCCAGCGATCCCACTGCTGGGCATATACAATGAGGAAACCAGAATTGAAAGAGACGCGTGTACCCCAGTGTTCATCGCAGCACTGTTTACAATAGCCAGGACATGGAAGCAACCTAGATGTCCATCAGCAGACGAATGGATAAGGAAGTTGTGGTACATATACACAATGGAATATTACTCAGCCATTAAAAAAATACATTTGAATCGGTTCTACTGAGATGGATGAAACTGGAGCCCATTATACAGAGTGAAGTAAGCCAGAAAGAAAAACAACAATACAGTATACTAATGCATATATATGGAATTTGAAAGATGGTAACGATAACCCTATATGCGAGACAGAATAAGAGACACAGATGCATAGAACAATTTTATGGACTCTGAGGGAGAAGGTGAGGGTGGGACGTTCTGGGAGAATAGCATTGAAACATGTATATTATCATATGTGAAACAGAACACCATTCCATGTTGGATGCATGAGACAAGGGCTCAGGGCCGGGGCAATGGGATGACCCAGAGGGATGGGATGGGGAGGGAGGTGGGTGGGGGGTCCAGGAAGGGGAACACATGTAAACCCATGGCTGATTCATGTCAATGTATGGCAAAAACTATTACAATATTGTAAAGTAATTAGCCCCCAACTAAAATAAATAAATTTATTAAAAAAAAAAAAAAAAAAAGAAATGGGAATACCAGACCGCCTTTCCTGCCTCCTGAGAAACCTGTATGCAGATCAAGAAGCAATGGTTAGAACCAGACATAGAACAATGGGCTGGTTCAATAGTGGGAAAGGACTATGTCAAGGCTGTATATTGTCACTTTGCTTGTTAAACTTTTGTGCAGAGTACATCATGTGAAATGCCAGGCTGGATGAATCCCAAGCTGGAATCAACATTGCTGGGAGAACTATCAACAACCTTAGATATGCAAATGATACCACTCCAATGGCAGAAAGCAAAGAGGAACTAAAGAGTCTCATGATAAGGATGAAAGAGGAGAATGAAAAAACTGGCTTAAAACTCAACATTTAAAAAGCTAAGATTATGGCATCCCATCACTAAGGTCCCTTCACTTCATGGCAAATAGATGGGGAAAAATGGAAACAGTAACAGATTTTATTTTGGGTGGCTCTAAAATCACTGCGGATAGTGACTACAGTCAAAAAATTAAAAGACGCTTGCTCCTTGGAATGAAAGCTATGACAAACCTGGACAGCCTATTAAAAAACAGAGACATCACTTTACTTTGACCGAATTCCAGGAAATGGTGAAGGACAGGGAAGTCTGGTGTGCTGCAGTCCATGGGATCACAAAGAGTTGGACACTATGTATGATGTCATTGGTATTTTGATAGGGATTGCATTAAATCTGTAGGTGCTGTGAGTAGTGTGGTCATGTTAACACTATTATTGAGAACACAAGATATCTTTCCATTTTGGTATCATCTTTGGTTTCCTTTGTGAATGTTTTATAGATTTCACAGCATAGGTGTTTTGTCTCCTTAAGTTGATTGCTAGGTATTTTATTCTTTTAGATATTATTTTAAATAAGATTTTTTTTAACTTTGTCTTTTTGGTAATTCATTATTAGTGTATAGAAATGCAACAGATGTCTGTATATTAATCTTGTATCCTGCAACTTTGTTGAATTCATTTGTTAGTTATAAAGAGTTTTGGTATAAACTTCAAGGATTTTTATATAAAGTATCATGTCATCTGGAAATATGACAGGTTTACTTCTTCCCTTCCAATTTGGAGGCCTTTTATTTCATTTTCTTGTCTGACTGATGTGCGTATTATTTCCAGTACTGTATTAAATAGAAGTGACAAGAGTGGGCATCCTTGTCTTTTTCCTGAATTTAGAGTACATGCTTTTAGCTTTTCACCATTGAGTATGATGTTAACTATAAGTTTATTGTAAATAGTCCTTATTATATTGTGATATGTCCCCTCCATGCACACGTTAAGAGGTTTGGTTTTTGTTTTTATCATGAATAGGTATTGAATTTTGTCAGTGGTTTTTCTGCATCTGTTCAGATGATCTTGTGATTTTTATCCTTCATTTTGTTCATATGGTATATCACATTGATTTGCAAGTGCTGAATAATCTTTGTGTCCCTGGAATAAGTCCCATTTGATGATTGTGTATGATCCTTTATCTATACTGTTGGATTCAGTCAGTTTGCTAATATTTTGTTTAGAATTTTTACATCTATATTCATTAAAGATATTGGCCTGCAGTTTTATTTATTTGTAGTGCCTTGGTTTTCATGTCAGGGTAATGATGGCCTAATAGAATTAATTTGAGTGTGTTCCATCCTCTCCCAGTTTTTGGAGTATTTTGAAAAGGATAGCTATTAGTATTTATTTTATATCTTCTGTAGAATTCCTCTGTGAAGGCATCTGGTCCTGGACTTATGTTTGTTGGGAGGTTATTTTTGTTTTAATTTATTACAAATTTAATTTCACTGCTAGTAGTCATTCTGTTAAAATTGTCTGTTTCTTCTTGATTCAGTATTGTCAGGTTGTATGTTTCTAGAAATTTGTTCATTGCTTCTAGATTGCTGATTTGTTAGGATATAACTTCATAGTATTCGCTTATGATTTCTTGTATCTCTGTAGTATCAGTTACTATTTCTTCTCTTTCATTCCTTATTGTATTTGGATCCTTTTTTATTGGTAAACCTAACTAAAGATTTATCAATTTTGTTTATGTTTTAAAAAATCTAGCTCTTAGTTTTATTGATCTTTTCTATTGTTTTTTTTATTTCTATTTCCCCTCTGATCTTTGTTCCTTTCATCTGCTGACCTTAGGCTATGTTTGTTTTTCTTTTCCTAATTCCTCTAGGACATAATTTCAGTTCAGTTCAGTCACTCAGTCGCATCTGACTCTTTGCAACCCCGTGGACTGCAGCACGCCAGGCCTCCCTGTCATCACCAGTTCCCAGAGTTTACTCAAACTCATGTGCATTGAGTCGGTGATGCCATCCAACCATCTCATCCTCTGTCATCTCCTTCTCTTCCCACCTTCAATCTTTCCCAGCATCAGGATCTTTTCAAATGAGTCAGTTCTTCACATCAGGTGGCCAAAGTATTGGAGTTTCAGCTTTAGCATCAGTCCTTCCAATGAATATTCAGGATTGATTTCCTTTAGGATGGACTGGTTGGATCTCCTTGCTGTCCAAGGGACTCTCAAGAGTCTTCTCCAACACCACACTTCAAAAGCATCAATTCTTTGGCGCTCAGCTTTCTTTACAGTCCAACTCTCACATCCATACATGACTGCTGGAAAAACCATAGCCTTGACTAGATGGATCTTTGTTGGCAAAGTAATGTCTCTGCTCCTTAATATGCTGTCTAGGTTGGTCATAGCATTTCTTCCAAGGGGCAATCATCTTTTAATTTCATGGCTGCAGTCATCATCTGCAGTGATTTTGGAGCCCTCAAAAATAAAGTCAGCCAATGTTTCCACTGTTTCCCATATATTTGCCATGAAGTGATGAGACCGGATGCCATGATCTTAGTTTTCTGAATGTTGAGCTTTAAGCCAACTTTTTCACTCTCCTCTTTTACTTTCATCAAGAGGCTCTTTAGTTCTTCTTCACTTTCTGCCATAAGGGTGGTGTCATCTGCATATCTGAGGTTATTGATATTTCTCCCGGCGATCGTGATTCCAGCTTGTGCTTCATCCAGCCCAGAGTTTCTACTGATGTACTCTGCATATAAGTTAAATAAGCAGAGTGACAATATACAGCCTTGACGTACACATTTTCCTATTTGGAAAATAGGAATGTTCAGTTGTCTGTTGTATCATTTAAAACTGCTTTTGCCTTATTGATTTTCTGTCTAGGTGATCTGTCCGTTAATGTAAGTGGGCTGTTAAAACTCCCTACTATTATTGTCTATCTTTCCCTTTCTGTTTGTTAATATTCACTTTATATATTTAGGTGCTTCTATATTGGGTACACCCAATATACTATACATATATATTAACAATGTACTATCCTCCTCATATATTGGGCTCTCTATCAGTGTATAATGCCTTTCTTTTTCTTTACTTTGAAGTCTATTTTGTCTTATGTGAGTGTTAACCCTACTTTCATGTTTCTCTTTGCATGGATTGTCTTTTTCCCTCCTCTCACTTTCAGTCTTTGTGTGTCTTTAGCACTGAAGGGAGTCTGTTATAAGAAGCATGTAGAAGTTTTTGGTTTTTTTTTAATCCAAACCTCCACCCTTCCATGCTCTTTGATCAAAACATTTTGTCCATTGACATTTAATAATTGACAATTATTTACTTATTACCACTTTATTACTTGTTTTCTAGTTGTTTATGTATGTCTTTCCTGTTCATTTCTCCTTTTGTGTTTGATTCTGTTAAAGTATGCTTGTGAGTCTTTTTTCTTCTTTAGTTTTTGTGAATCTGTTAAAGGTCTTTGATTAATACATACTGTGGGGTTCATGTATGTTCACCTATAATATATCTACTTGTTTTAAACTGGTCATTTAAGTTCAAATACATTCTAATATATTATATTTTTTTATTTTCTTCCCCCAGATTCTGTGTTTTTGATGTAATATTTTACATTTTCATGGTTATCCTTTTACTGTTTATTTTAGTTAATAGTTGCTTTTACAGTTTTCTTTACGTCTATGGGGTCTCTATGTGCTGGCTTATTTAAATGACCTTCAATCTCTAATATAACATTTCCTTTTAGAACTTTCCCTTTCCTATACACTCTTGATTCTTTTCCGCTTAGCAAAGTACCTTCAATATTTCTTTCAGAGTAGGCGTATTATTGCTGAGTCCTTTTAGTTTGTGCTTGTCTGATGAACTGTTTATGTCTCCTCTTACTCTAATTGACAATTTTGCTGAGTGTCCTAGGTTGCATGTTTTTTCCTTCCAGGACTTTAAATATATACTGCCACTCCCTTCTGGTCTGTAAAGTTTCTGCAGAGAAATCAGTTGGTAACCTTATAATGTGCATGCATGCTCAGTTGCTTCAGTTGTGTCTTACTCTTTGGCCCTGTGGACTGTAGCCCACCGGGTTCGTCTGTCCATGGGATTTTGCTGGCAAGAATATTGTGGGTTGCCATGCTCTCCTTCAGGGGATCTTCCTGACCCAGAGATTGAACCCATGTCTCCTGAGTCTCCTACACTGCAGGTGAATTCTTTACTGCTGAGCCTCCAGGCTAGCCCAGCCTTATAGGGGTCCCCTTGTATATGACTTTTTGTTTCTCTCTTGCTGCCTGTAAAATTCTCTGTCTTTAACCTTTGTCATTTTAACTATATGTCTTGGTGTGGGTTTCTTTGGGTTCATCTTGTTTTGTACTCTGTGCTTGTGTATCTGGATATCTGTTTCTTCCTTCAAGTTTTGGAAGTTCAGCCATAGTTTCCTCATGTTTTCAATTCCCTTCTCTCTCTCTCTTCTTGTTCTAGGACTCCTATACGTGAATGTTATTCATGCTTACTCTTATCTGAGAGATGTCTTAGACTGTTGTCTTTTTTTTAATTTGCTTTTCTTTTTGAAAGGAAAAAGAAAATGTTCTGATGGGTCATTTCCATTATTCTATCTTCTAGTCACTTACTGCATTCTCCTATTTCACTTAATGTGCTCTTCATTCCTTGTAGTTTGTTTTTTATTTCCACTGTTGAAGTATTCATTTCTGATTGTTTTTTTTTAAGTATTTTTTTTCTATTTGCTTATTAATGTGTTCACTGTGTACATCAGTTCTTTTTCCCAATTCAGTTAATTTTTTTTAACCAATATTTTGAATTCTTTGTCTGATAACCTGTTTATTTATGTTTCATTAATTTTTAGGGATTTTCTCTTGCTTTCAATTGAAAGTCATTTCTCTGCCTTTTCATTTTGCTTTACTTTCTCTGCTTTTATGAATTTGGGTGAAACACTGACCTCTTGTGATATCAAAAGGGTGATCTTATGTGGGACTGTCCTTATATAGACTTCATGTCCCTAAAGCCTTTAGAGGAAAAACTAGATTTGATGTAGGTACAATTTACTTCTTTCCTGAGAGCGTGCTGGCACCTCTCACCTAGGTAGGGGATAGAACTGGAGATGGAAGTGCTAGAGCTGATGTTTGGTGTGAGGCTGGATTGCTCAGTGGCCATCACTGCCCTATGGGGAGTGGGGTCTGACCCCAAGTTGCTCGAGCAGAAACCCTGAGGATCAGACCCAAGCTGGCTCTGTTCCTATAAGGGTGTGTTTTCTTTTTCTCACACAAGGATCTTTGCTAGAAAGAGGGGGATTGCTGATGCAAGTGAGGTTTGTGTGGCCTTTTGTGTCCCCTGCAGACAGTTCTAATGAACTGAATGTGCAGGTATCCACACCTCTGCACAGATGCAACCTCTGTTGTAAGTCCCTTTTGTTCTTCACAGAACTACCTCCAGCCTCTGCCACCCCTGTCCTGGTGTGAGATCTCTGCAGTACAGGTGGTGGTGCCCATATGGCCTCTTGGAATGTGTCCGTGAGTTGTGGTGGAGTGGCCAGTATCAGAAATCTGGGCTGTTTCCGAGGAGCTGTTACCTGAAAACTACATTTGTTTCTTGGTGATTGTCAAGCCAAGAGATACAACCAAGACAAAGACTGGGAAAAGAATGAATTTATTACTTGCAGTAAATAAGGAGAACACTGAGGAGCTTTCCCAAGGCAATTTCCCTCCAAACAGCACAATTTGGAACATTTTAATCTAAGATTGTATTCATGAAGTTGCTGGAGTGGTTGACAGTCTAAGCTTTAGTTGACTGAAGTCACAAGGGTCAGAAAAGGTCAACATCATCCCTTAGGTTCTCATTGATCTGGTGATTGAGTACTTCAGGCCAATCTTTACCACTGAAAGAGATCTGGGAGTTTTTACAAATGATATTTTTATCTTTGCTATTGTTATTTCTCTTTCCTGACAATGGTAATTTGTTTCTCTTTTGTTTGTTCCCTTAAGATCATTCATTATTGAGACCTAGTCAAAGGCAAACTCTCTTGCCAGATTTAGATCACAAAATGGCATAGACCCAAAATGGCTTCTCTTAAGAAAGTCACACCTGATTTTCTTTCTACAAGGACCTCCTTCCCTATTGGCTGAAAGAGCTGCTTACATAGGGGCCAATGATGGGTGCTGACTCGCCCACCGGATCTGCCTTGGAACTGGATCTCCTCTGTGTCTCACAATCAGGTGCTTTTGCAGTCTTGACTGCATCCAGAGCTGCATTGTGACACAGTGAGTAGGTCTAGAGCATTGCTCGGCTTGGACTGGGGCACAGATCAGGAGGCAGTCATAGGAAACCCTGCAACCACTAGAGGAGATCTCTGTCCACCTTGCCTTGGGGGCAAGTCTGTGTGTGTACTCCTCACGAGTAGAGTCCAGGCTTCTCCTTCTATTAGTCCCCGTGATCCTCCAACCAGGCAAGGGGAGTCCTATATATCCCCTAAGTAGAACTCAATGATTGCAATGTGCAGTCTTTGGATTCAATTGCTCACTTCCCAGGGAGGTGATCATCCCTGTAATCTCCCTTTTCCTCTGAGTTCCCCCTCAGGGGACTGTCCCTAATGTCTTTCTTCTTTAACCAAAATGGGTGTGCATCTTATAGCCTTGATTTTGCAGGGGTCCTTCTTCAAGTTTGTGTTCAGTGAGAATTTTTCCACACATAAATGTATTTTTGATGTGTTCAGGTGGGGAGGTGAGATCTGTGTCCTTACTTTGCCAACTTGATCCCTGACCTACAGATATTGGTATTTTCTAACTCACTCTACAAGTTTTACCTAAACATTTAGCCTACATTTTGTAAAAATTCCCACTGAAGAGACGCTACTGGTGCTACCCCATTGGTATCCTTAGTCTTCTGTCATCTATCATCCTTTGAAGCTAAGTCTGAGACAGGATACTCTGTTCACATCTAGAGTGTGGAAGATCTTGCTAATGGTGTTCTTGCACAGTGCATACAGTGGTAGTGAACCCATATATTATAATATGCATCCTTAACTTATAATAATGTAATGATACCATTTATCAGATGGCCTTGGAACACTTTAGGACTCCCTTGGTGGTTCAGTGGTAAAGAATCCTCCTGCCAATGCAGGAGATGTAGATTCAGATAACCTGGAGAAGGAAATGGCAACCCATTCCAGTATTCTTGCCTGGGAAATCCCATGGATGGTGGAGCCTCGGGGGCAACAGTCCATAGGGTTGCAGAGTCAGACACAAGTTAGTGACTGAACAACAACAACATGCATATATTTTAAACATATATGGATTAAATTATGCATATATTTTAAACATTGTTATATTTATTATTTATAGTATTATTTTCTTTGCTCTATTCACTTGCTGCATTTCTGTACTTTGGGACTATTGCTCTTCTGTGTGAAGATGTTGATTTAGTATTTGTGTAATATCACGTTTCTGGTAGTGAATCATCTTGGTTTTTAATCATCTGCAAGTATTTTTGTTTAGTTTTCACTTTTGAAGAATTTTGTTACTGGCTATAGAAGTCTATACTTGCAATGATTTCATTTCAGCATTATAAAGCTGTTACTCCATTGTTCACTAGATTTGGTTATTACTCTTAAAGGTCAACTGTAAGTCTATTTTTGCAAGATTGTTGGTACAACTGGTTTTCTGCATACATGCTGAATGTGGATTTTAGCCTATTGCTTTGTACAAAGAATTATAATACGCAAAGGGGAAGGATGGTGAGCAGAGTATCAATTAACCTGTTTGTGGTTGCTTTCTCTCTTTGATTTTGATCTCTCATCCCTGATTTCCTCTCAGATATTTCTTTTTGTTTCATTAGTTTTTACATTTTCTAGCTGATAATGTTGGTCTGAAGCAAAATATTTCTTTGTTAACCGTACTTGAAAGTCGAAATCTGTACTCAATCATATGTGACTTTTAAGCAAAGTCTGTCCTCATTATTTCTTTTTTTTTTTTTCTTTTACTTTGCCACATAAGTTTATGGTTGGCTGAAAAAGTTCCTGACTAAGAGGGAAACAAAAGGAACCATTTGCATATTCTTTGCCTTGCTGCAGCTGCAATTTCAAATAATGGGCTAAATCATTTGTATTAGGTCATTCATAGTTCCAAACTACCAAATTTATATGTTGGGTCTATCATTTATTAGTTCTAGGACCTTGACCAACTTGTTAAATGTCTCTTTGTCTCAGTTTACCCAGATTTTGATTAGGGATGATAGTAGTTTTTATATCTTATTATTTTATGATAAATTATTCAATCTATGTTATTAACTATTTTGATGATGATGATATAACTAAGATATTAACTGCTATTGATATTACATACAGAAAAATAAAGTTAATATTATCCTGCAGGATATAGTTGTGTGTTGTTGTATATTAATAGTTATATATCTCTAACTACACTTCCCTGGTAGCTCAGAAGGTAAGGAGACACAGGTTCAATCCCTGGATCAGGAAGATCCCCTGGAAAAGGAAATGGCAACTCACTCCAGTATTCTTGCCTGGGAAATCCCATGGACAGAGGAGCCTGGTGAGCTACCGTTCATGGGGTTGCAAAGAGTTGGATACAACTTAGCAACTAAATACCAACAATATACTAAGTACAAGTGTTAATACTAGAACAAGTGTTATGGCAGCTAATTTCTGTAGATAATTTTTTAATACTTTCATAGATATATACTTTCACCCTAACCAAAATTTTGTGTTAACATTTCCATTTATCATTTAATAGTTTATGTCTATTTTTGATCTGGTATAGGGCTGCTTTTTAATATATTACTGTTGGTTTGGTTATTAATAATCTTTAGGAGGAGAAATCTTATGTACTTGAAATTTTTATCATAAATTAAAAGCACCTAGTTTTGCATTCTTTGTGTATATTCACTCATGACATTTCTTTTATCTTGATCAGCTGCTTTCTCATTCAGCACTAGTTGTTTAAGAAGTACTAAGCTATGAATTACATTCTTTGATATCTTTGTGAAGTTCTATGGTATAAGAATATCAATTCACTGCAGTAGTTATGCAATTTCTATGCATTGAGCATGAAGTAGCAGCTTTCATTAGCAGATTTTCACAGTCAAAACTGTTATTTCTCTACCAACATCTCTAATTGAAAATGCAAGCTGCTTGTTTGCAAACAGAGAAATTGGAACTTGCCAATTATGTTAATCATCAGTTATAAAAATCTCTTGAATGTCTCATGTACTAAAGAACAATTGAAAATTCACTTTTTTATGTGTACAACTATTTCCCACATTTGCTGTCATTCTGATTAAATTATAAAGGCTTTTTCTTTTAAGCCATTTTTTTTCAGTCAGTTGTATTATTAATTTTAAGAGCTTTAAGCTGAGTTTTGCCCCTACATCAAATTACTTTAAGATTGCTATAGATGAATAGAAATTATTGTACAGAAGCTTAGATTACTCTTTGTCATCCTCTATCTGTAATGTCTGGCCCAGAAATTTGGGTGTCATAACTTAAACCTTTGAGATTTTTAAGTCACAAATTTAGTACGATATTGTGAAAGTTTTATTAATTGATGTTATTCTCTTCCTTTGTTTTTTCATTATACCAAGTTAGTTTTATAGCTCAATCTTATTGTCTATCTTTTAAAAAAAGATAGTCAGTATTCTTAGACAATAGTCTTATTGTCTATCTTTGACAAAGCAAAGTATGTGTATGCAATACAGTGTGACATTCTGTTACCACAATGCCAGTATTAATTCTTTAAATCAAAGTAAATTATTAAAAGTATGAATGCTGTGGGCATTCTTTATCTTTTTATTATTTGCTGCTTTCCTAAAGAAAACATGCTTAGAAAAATAATACAAGTTTGAATTGAAACATTTCACATATTTTTTCCTATTTCTTTGTTTGAAATTTTTTTTCTACTTTAAAAATTTCTGTAATCATTGGATTTCTCTGATCTTAAAATGCTAATATAAGTAAAATAAGTTTACTGTATAGAATGTAAAATCATATATCCTTTATACCATTTCTAGGGAAGTTCCAAAAGCTTCTCATAGTCAGCCATGGTTCAGATGGTAAAGAATATTTTGCCTGCAATGCAGGAGACCCAGGTTCGATCCCTGAGTTGGGAAGATCCCCTAGAGAAGGGAATGGCTACCCACTCCAGTATTCTTGCCTGGAGAATTCCATGGACAGAGGGGTCTGGCAGGCTACAGTCCATGGGGTTGCAAAGAGTAGGACATTACTGAGTGACTAACACTTTCACTTTTCCAAAAGCTAGAGTATCATTCAGTGTATGCTATGAAAGGGTATTAATATTACAATAGTAATAATTCCATGCCATGCTAACATAAATGAAACAATGTATGCTGGTTTCAATGTGTTTTATATTTGCTGCAATAGGGATAAAACTGGTACATTTAGAATTCTGGTTTATAGGCCCTTGGAAAGTAAAATATTATTTTCCTCTTCTTGATGTTGTAATGATCAGCCTTGTGCCTCATCACTTGTGAAAAACTCAGAAGGGGGTTTAGAAACTGGTGCACATTTTAGAGAAGAGATGTGTGGTTCTACAGCCTTTTTATCCAGAGATCCCAGAGTTTCAGTTCAGTTGTGCAGTCTCTGTACATCTAGGCTGGTATCCCTCAAAAAGGCTCTAACGTCAGTGCAAACATGCAAATGTCAATAAGTAAAGTCAAAGATTGGCTGTTATTTGTAGAGCTTATGGCAAGAAAAACAAACAGGATTGTAGGTTAGTTAAAACTCCAGAGAAATAGCAGGTGTAGGAGTATAATGCATGATAACTCTTTATTATCTATTAAGGCGTTTCCACAATATTTCTGTGGGCTGAAATTAGATAAAGGTTGAAAAAGAAAAGTTAAATATGCCATTCTAGAAATTAGAGAATATACTACTAGAACTCAATTGTTTTATTTTCATCTAGAAGTTTTATAGTTTTAGATTTTACATTTAAATCTATCATCTGTTTTGAGTTAATTTTTGTATGTGGTAAAAAATAATGTATACAGTACCTCAAAAATATGGCTCAAAGTTAACTTCTTTTGACATATGGAGATCCAGTTTATAACTCTATTTTAATTAACTATAACCTTGGAGTAACACAAATAAATATGTTACTGTTGAACTATTGGCAAATTGTCAACCCTAGAAAGTTCTTCAGTTCTCCTGTGCCTCAATTTCTCCATTTGTAAAATGTCAGTGTCTCCTATAACTGTAAAACACTTATACCCACTGTGTGACAAAATTTGTAGTAAACATAGAAATGTAGCTATATAGTAAAGAAAAATCAGATCTTAAGAAGTGAGGAAAAAAATTGGATCTCTTGAGGGGTGCTGTGTGTGTGTATTTAGCAAAGGTCAGGAAGAAATAACTTGTATGTAATAAGTATAACTTTTTAAAATATTTACTGTTACATGGTAGCTTCCTATAGATATAAAGGAATGTTTTTCTCAGCAATGAATGTTTTAGGATTGAATATCCTCTCTTGCTTTTGGAACAGAAGTGAGGAAAAGGGGAAATTTTTCCTGCTTTTACCTGCTTTCAGCTTAGAACTAACCACCTGGGATAAGAAATCGTGATATCAGATGCTCACAATGCATATATTTATACACAAAATTATAGATGTAGGGTGGTAGTAAGGTGTTAGGGAGGCCCTCAGCATAGTTGATGTAAGAATTAAATTATAATCATGCAACAAATGGTAATCATAGGGAGAGGCAACCTTCTTTAGGAGGCTAAATTGTGCCACGACCAGATAAGGAAAGCGTTAGATCCAATCTTAAAGTCCTGACACATGTAAAGAATGAATATGTAGATGATGATTGTGGGGGTTGATTCAGGGGGAAGGAAGCATAATGGGGTAGAAGTTTAGGGGAAAAGCGTTGTTAGGAGTGCCTTTCTTCTTTGCCCCAATGGTCAATTGTACCTAATATGAGAAACACATTCCAGGGACCTCCTTGATGGTTCAGTGGTTAAGACAGTGCAGGGGGCTCGAGTTCATCCCTAGTTAGGGAGCTAAGATCCTGCATGCCGTGATGGATGTGGAAAAAAAAAAAGATGTACACAAGTCTGGTGTGCTAAAATACCAATTCCTTCTACTCTGGCTCTTACTCATCAAAAGACTGACTTTATAATTCTGTTCTCCCAGTGCCTTATCTAACCTAAATGTTAGTGCCCTTCAGAAGGTAGATTTTAAAGTACAAATTATTGTTATACATTCTAGCTTCTGTTTATTAGCAACATGAGTTGAATTTCCAAGAATAGTAAAGTCTAGAGCTTGTGAGCATTAAGTCAAAGGGTCAGTTCAAACCATTAATAATCAATTCATGCAAAAAATAAACATTGGCTGCCTAATTTGTGTATAGTATTGGAGATAAAAGATGAGAGGAGATATCCAGTGTAAAAAAAAAAAAAAATCATTCTACTTTACCACAGATCAGACCCACTGAGATTCTGCCTTCGTATTTATTTTGCTTTTTTTTTTTTTTTTTGAGGCCTCCACTGACTTTATACTGTTCAGAAAGGAAATCTAAATATCTCAGCACTTTCATAGCAAAGAACAGTCTCTAGAAGCTCTCCAGAGAACTTGACAAGTGCATATCAGTGGATTTCCATTAAAAGAAAATATTCTGTGTCTGAGAACTTTATTGAAATATAACCATTTATCATGTTTTCCCACGTTTGCATTAGTTTATATATAATACAGTTTTACAGACATGGTTCTACCTTTGAAAATTACACGTGTCCTCAACTTGATGTTATCAAAGATAAAGGGATTTTAATTCCAAAACAAGAAAGGATCATGGACAATATCAGTTCAGTTCAGTCGCTCAGTCATGTCTGACTCTTTGCGACCCCATGAACTGCAGCACGCCAGGCCTCACTGTCTATCACCAACTCCCAGAGTCCACCCAAACTCATGTCCATTGAGTTGGTGATGCCATCCAACCATCTCATTTTCTGTCGTCCCCTTCTCCTCCTGCCCTCAATCTTTCCCAGCGTCAGGGTCTTTTCCAATGAGTAAGCTCTTCGCATCAGGTGGCCAAAGTATTGACGTTTCAACTTTAACATCAGTCCTTCCAATGAACACCCAGGACTGATCTCCTTTAGGATGGACTGGTTGGATCTCCTTGCAGTCCAAGGGACTCTCAAGAGTCTTCTCCAACACCACAGTTCAAAAGCATCAATTCTTCTGTGCTCAGCTTTCTTTATATCACTATTCAGATTATTTTTGGAATTCTGATTTTGCTTTTGCTTGTTGGAATGATGAATAGTAAATCATCCTATTCATCATTTATAGTAAATGCCCCTTCAGAAATGTTTTCATATAAGGTAGGTAGTACAGAGGGTAAATGAAAAGGTCTATGTGCAGACACACAGTTAACCACATTATGATTGATCTTCTGTTTTTAGTGAAAATGACAGCTGGGTATGCCTTAAAACTGAAATCATCAACGGAAGATATACTAACACTTTGACATTACTTGCTAATCCAGCAGGTACATGACATGATAGATAGGACTCAGCCAAAACCCACTCCTTAAATATATGGCTAGTTTAGGGCTAATTAATCCCATTATAGAGTCTGGTTCTTCCTGGCGATCGGTAGCTCCAAGACACAAATAACTTAAGATATAGTGGGCTCCACTGTAATTCAAGCCATCATAACATTTATCCAGGGTGTGAGTCAGACTAGAGGCAAATCCGTGGTCCTGTCAAATAAGGAACAACTCAGTGGACAAAGCCCAGGATTTTGAGTGGTGTTTCGTAAAAAGCAGGAACAGATACAGGTGTGTGTGATGCTGGAACCACCAAAGGCAAAGAAACCAGGCAAGATCTACCTAGTTTTCCAGAGTCTAACCAAGAGTGCAGTGCTGGGGGCTTGAGTGCTAGTCAGAGTGGAGGACTGTGATATTAGCCTAGGAAATTAGGACAATTACAGTCAGAATTAACTGCTGAGGGAAAGGATGAAAGCAGTAGGAGAAAGGTTTTGCCTCACAATCTATTCCAGAGCCCAAGACTACCACCTGAGCAATGGATCCTAGGTTTTCTCTAAAATAAAAATGATTTGGCTAAGGAAAATGTAAACATTTTAGGTTATTGACAAGCCAGGTAATACCAAAACCCATCAATTTGCAGAGGCATTGTGCTTTTTTTTCCATGTAATTTTCTAAAGTATAGACCCAAAAAACAAAAAAGATTGATCTAAGGTGTGAGATACTTGGGCCAGTAAATTTAACAAGAGATGAAATTATTAATGGAATGTCTCACTTCCCATCCACCATGACTTGAAAGTCCTTGGTGACATGAAAGTCCTTAGTGATTGACAGAAGACTTCTACTATAAAGCATCTAACTAAATGCTTAAAATGCATTAAAAATCACTTGGTGACAGACTGCAATGTAGTCAGTCTAACAGTTTAGTTAATGCACCCTCACCCTTTACTGAACTTTTAAATTCTATGAGTACTATATACTCACTACTGTATGGCTCCATGTTGGTTAAAAAAACATGGATGGCTTGGGGAGAGAGGGGAGAATACAGTGAAAAAGTCCAGATACTATTATTTTCTCTTTTGCTTTGCAAGCCATTAATACCACAGAGTTAAAATCTGTTCTTGTAAAGATTTAACTCAACTTTAGCAATGTGTTTTGAACAATACTTTGGGGGAGGGCAGTTGCAAATGAAAGATAGTTTTTGCACCGCATAAAAATTAAAATTATTAAGTGTATCCTTGGGAATAATTTCTGTATTTAATAGTTTATAAATATTGTTGTGAATCATTGGAGGAAAATAAAGCTTTCCAAAACTAAGACATGATAAAAATTAATTGTATTTTTAAATGTTTCTGATGTGCAATGTTTCTCTTTCAAGGAGTAAATATCATTTAATTTACAAAAAATAATAATAATTTAAAGGTCACAGACTCTTTTATTTTCTCTTTGACACCTTTGTGCATTCATCTCATTGTTTGACTGTTTACCTCATGCATTCAGTAATATAAATTCCTTGGCATTTAGCTGGATCTTTTTTCCCCTTGTGGTTTGAAGTTCTTCCCTTTTTTAATTAGATTGACCTTTTGGTTCACTTGAATGCCCTCAACCTGACAAAGAATAACTGTTTTCTTCTAAGGCAACCCAAAATGAACAGAGAAAGAGTGAAAACACTGATACAAAAATGAAAAATTTTGATGCAGTGATCTGGGTGCTATAACTGTATAATTGTTACTTTGTATAGTCACTAACAGAGAAATACCAGCTCTGCACAATTCTTAGGGCTTTAATGTTATAAGCTGCTGCTTATCTTCCCAAGAGGACACTTTCATAATGTTCCTGAAAACTAATGTCATCTAAGTGTTTTTTAAATGTCTTGTAACAGCTGCCCTGCCATACTTTTCTAAAATCCAATGAGCAGTCTTGAAGAAATGAAAAATGTGACTGTTTTTCATTGTTATTCTGTGTATGTGCATATGATAAACATATACATGTATATATATATATATATATAAACTTCTTTTGAAGAGTAAATTTTAAGGAACATTTTGAGCTATAGCTATCTGTTGAGGTTGAATCCATCCTGCCTGATTATTCAGCAAACTAAGACTCAAATATTTATCGTACATTTTTCTACACATGACATATGATGTGTAACTCAGGAAATCAGGAGACTAGGTAATAACCAGTTCATTTTTACTGGTGCCTAAGTGTCTAAGCTTGAGACATAGCGGAGGTAAGAATTTACTCTGAAAACTTGTGCTGAATACAACAGAGCGGTAGTAATATTAACACAAGTTACTTCTAATAGTCTAACATGTTGCTTTTCAGTCCCCTCACAAAAAAAGATCACTTTGAAAATGTATAAGGTAGGTATGAACTAACTGATGCACACTCCATTATTTCTGAGTTATCAGTATAATTTAGGTAGTAGTTTGTTCAACTTGGCCTGAACACAAGAAAATATGATAATTGAATCTCAAGATAAGTAAAGCAATTATAAAACAACAGCAAGGTAAAGGCATCCTGTTCAAATTTCTAGGCTTTATGAAATTATAACTGGGATATGGACTTGAAGACTGAAGAGATATCAGAGTATAATCTATTTTAAAAGAGTAGCATGTAGGCACTGATGCCAGAGAAATACTCTATAATAGAAAATTAATAAGATTATATTGCAAGCTGCACATTATAGAACACTGTGAAGCTAGAAAAAAACATGTCTATGAATACTAGTGACATGTAAGTACATTCATACTTTATTTTTGAGTGAAATAATATCAGGATTCACAGCAATCTATCCTGTTGTGTATCCAGTATATAGCAGTAAGTTCCGTGTGTCTGTGTATATAGGCATATACCTAATTTGGGCATTTATTTCACCATTATTTATAATTTGAATGTATAACATGTAAATACTTAGGGAATAGTGTGTGTCAGATGAATAATTATTATAAAATAGTTATAAATCGAAGATTATTCTAACTCTGGAAAAGACTGTGTAGGTGATTTAGGTGTTCAGATGACTTTGTGCTTTTTAAATAGAAACAACTGGTGACAGTGAGTCTGGATAAAGTCCCTGTGCTACCATAATGTAGGATTCTACATTCTAACAAGAGCTGAGTATAATAATAATAAGAGTAATTCTAATAACAACATCAATTACCACAACAAAAATATGTGCTTGATTACTTTAAAGGTGATTAAAGATGCTTACCAGTGATGCCAAGGCAATTCTATGGAAATGTTATGGCTATTCAGTGGAGAAAGGATTGTCTTTTTAGGAAATTATGCTGAGACATTCAGATAACCACATGTAGAATAATGAATTCAGCATATACAAAAATTAACTAAGATGGATGATAGAACTAAATGTAAGAGCTAAAACTATAAAATTCTTGGAAGAAAATGCAGCAATAATTTTTGTGAACTTGAAGTGAGCAAATGTTTCTTAATCCCAAAAGCAAAACTATAATCCATAAATTAAAAAATAATAAATAGGACTTCATGAAAATTAAAAACTTTTGCACTTTGAGAGATACCAGTGAGCCAATGAAAAGACAAACCAGAGACTTTGAGAAAATAATTACAAATTATGTCTCTTAAAGTATGTGTATCTCAGAAATTTAAATAACTTTACAATTCAATATAACAAATGACCCAATTCAAATGTAAAGATTTAAAAATTCAAAGATTTTTACTAGATATTTCACCAGCAAAGGTATTCAAATAGTAACAAGGACATAAAAGTGATCAACATCATTATTTATTAGGGAAATGCAAACTAAAACCACAATAAGGCACCACTTCACAAATATTGGCCAGATTATGAAGAAACTGGAATTCTCATCCTTATGGGAATGTCAGATGTACCAGTCACTTTGGAGCATAATTTGGTAGTTTCATGGAAAAGTAAACATAAATTTATCATACAAGCCAGTAATTCTACATCTAGGTATCTATCCAAGAGAAATTAAAGCATATGTTAGCATAAATTATTATATTAATTTTTATAGCAGCATTATTCATAATAAGCAGAAACTGAAAACAATCCAGATGTATATCAATTGGTAAATGGATAAATAAACTGGGATATAGTCAGATGCTAGAAAGTTATTCAACAATATAAAAGAAAATAGTACCGATACATTCCACATGGTGGATGAACATAAAAAACATGATAACTGAAAGAAATTAGATACAAAATTATGATATATGATATGCTTTCTTAATATGCAATCTCCACAAAAGGCAATCTATAGAGATGTGACATGGATTAGTGATTCCCTGTGGCTGTGGATGGGAATGGAGAGCAACTGTAAGTGGGTGGAAGTCAAGGGAAATGTTCTAAGTTGGAATATGGTTTTGGATGCACAGCTCTGCAACTTTACAAAAAGTCATTTGAATGCAATTTTTATAGTATTCAAATTATTCTTAAATAAAGGTATTTAAAAAGTGAACCACTTAAATTTTCCCTGTTAGTTCTCATGATAAAGATAACTTCTATCATCTCTTTTATGCTACACTGTAATATTCCTAGAAATTGTAAGCATTGCAATTGTGCAAGAAAAATAAAGCATAAGGGCTCAAAAAGAAGAAATAAAATATCAACTGTTTTAAAAATGGCATGATTAGAATTAGATCAGTGAAAATGAGAAACTTGGGGAAATCTCAAACTCCTTGCCTCCAAATAAGAATGAATAAGTTTGCAAAACTGTCAGAATAAACTTTTTCAATTCTGACATTTAATCAAAAACTTAACATAAGCAAGAGAATGCTTAACAAAGTAAAAAATGAAACAGATGAACTTTGATGAGAGCTCTGTAGTTTTAACATGCTCTATTATCAGCAGTGGCCACAGGACTGGAAAAGGTCAGTTTTCATTCCAATCCCAAAGAAAGGTGAGGCCAAAGAATGTTCAAACTACTGCACAATTGCACTCATCTCACACGCTAGCAAAGTAATGCTAAAATTCTCCAAGTTAGGCTTCAACGTGAACTGAGAACTTCCATATGTTCAAGCTGGATTTAGAAAAGGCAAAGGAACCAGAGACCAAATTGCCAACATCCGTTGGATCATCAACAAAGCAAGAGAGTTCCAGAAAAACATCTTCTGCTATATTGATTATGCTAAAGCTTTTGACTGTGTGGATCGTGACAAACTGTGGAACATTCTTAAAGAGATGGGAATACCAGACCACCTGCCTCCTGAGAAATCGGTATGCAGGTCAAGAAGCAACAGAATCGGACATAGTACAATGGACTGGTTACAAATTGGGAAAGGATTACGTCAAGGCTGTGTATTGTCACCCTGCTTATTTAATTTCTATGCAGAGTACATCATGAAAATACTGAGCTGGATGAATCAACAAGCTGGAATCAAGATTGCCGGGAAAAATATCAATAACCTCAGATATGCAGATGACACCACCCTTATGGCAGAAAGTGAAGAAAAACTAAAGAGCCTCTTGATGAAAGTGAAAGAGGAGAGTGAAAAAGCTGGCTTAAAGCTCAACATTCAAAAAAAGAAGATCATGGCATCTGGTCTCATTCATGGCAAATAAATGGGGAAACAATAGAAACACTGACAGAGTTTATTTTTTTGGGCTCCAAAATCACTGCAGGTGGTGACTGCAGCCATGAAATTAAAAGACGCTTGGTTGTTGGAAGAAAAGCTATGACAAACCTAGTCAGCATATTAAAAAGCAGAGACATTATTTTGTTGACAAAGGTTCATCTAGTCAAAGCTATGGTTTTTCCAGTATTCATGTATGGGTGAGAGTTGGACCATAAAGAAAACTGAACACTGAAGAATTGATGCTTTTAAACTGTGGTGTTGGATAAGACTCTTGAGAGTCTGTTGGACTTCAAGGGGATCAGACCAGTCAATCCTAAAGGAAACCAGTCCTGGATATTCATTGAAAGGATTGATGCTGAAGCTCCAATACTTTGGCCAACTGATGGGAAGAACTGACTTATTAGAGAAGACCCTGATCCTGGGAACTATTGAAGGCAGGAAGAGAAGGGGTCAATAGAGGATGTGATGGTTGGATAGCATCACAGACTTGATAGACATGAGTTTGATAAAGCTCCAGGAGTTGGTGATGGCCAGGGAAGCCTGGAGTGCTCATGGGGACACAAAGAGTCCGGCAGACTGAGCGACTGAACTGAACTGATTATCCTGTCTCACTCCTCAGCTTGGGGAAACCTTGAAGACAGCAGCCTGCATTCCTGGTACTGGTTGCTGTTACAGAAGGACTAACAGATCTTATTCTCCAAAAATTGTGGTTGTATCTCATGACATGTTTGTTGATTCCCTGAAGGGTTTGCTTTTATTTATTTAATATTTTTTAAATTTGTCTTTTATTTTTAATTGGAGGATAATTACTTCATAACATTGTATTGCCATACAACGTGAATCAGTCTTATATATATGTATGTGTGTATGTTATATACATATATATGCACATACATATATGTGTGTGTGTGTGTGTATCCTCCCTGTTGAGCACCCTTTCTACCTCTCTACATTACTGCAGAGCACCAGGTTGGGCTTCCTGTGTTATATTACAGTTTCCTACTAGTTACCTGTTTTACACATAGCAGTGTATATATGTCAATGATACTTTCTCAGTTCATCGTGCACTCTCCTTTCCTTGCTCTAGGAACAACTTTGAGTCAATTGTAGTGAGGTGGATGAACCTAGAGCCTGTTATACAGAGTGAAGTATGTCAGAAAGAGAAAAACAAATATTATATACTAACACATATATGGAATGTAGAAAAATGGTACTGATGAACCTATTTGTATGGAAGGAATGGAGCCGCACATAGAGAATGAATTTGGGTTTGCCTTTATTTCACCTGCCTTGGACCTTCCCTAGAACTGAGATCACTTCCAAGGCAGCATTTGTTGAAAGCATTTAAAGACAAATGAAATTAGCCATTAACACATGGGACCTGGTAACATTTGGGGCAAACAACAAGCAGAACAAAAAGTTTGACTAGGAAGAATCTTGGAAAGGAGATTTATGGAGAAATTTCAGTTTTGAAAAGCTCCTGCATGTTGTGTAGAATTTAGAAGGCCCATACATAAATCTGGACACATCCTCAGAAAAGACCTGAGACACCTTTCATTTCCACCTCTGTCCTGAAGAAATAGTGAATGAAATCTTTAAAGTCCTGACAAAGGAAAACTGTTAAATAAAAGTTCTATAACTGGCAAAGCTACCCTCAAGATTCTTCTTTATAAACATATGATTTAAAAGACAGACGCATAAAGTATTAACTATAAAGTTACCTCAGAGGGCTCATAATCTATATAAAAAGTATAATTTGTAACAATAACAATATAATGTGGGGGGTAAGAAGCTATATATGAGCAACTTTTTGTATACCATTGAAACTAAATTGTTGTTAATTTTAACAAGTAATTATAATTTAAGATAATTACAATCCCCAGAGCATCCACTAAGAAAATAACTAAAGACTACACAGTAAAAGAAATAAGAAAGGAATCAAGATATGTATACAAAAAGAGCAATTAAACAAAAAAACTTTAATAGAAAAATTTGTTAGCAACAACAGAAAAATACATAAATAATAGAAAAAAAATGAGAGAAGTATTTCCTTAATAATAGTTATATTAAAGGTAAAGAAATTCTCCCCTTAAAAGAAGCTGACAAAAAAAAAAAAAACCACATAATTGAACTATCGCTATCTACAACACATCTACTTAAGAATGAAATATGAATACTTTGGAAATAAAGTATGGAGAATAATATTATATGCAGATAAACAAAATGCATTTGTATATTTAAAGCAAAATTTTTATGTGACAAAGTGAGAGAATGAATCCATTTAGAACATACAATTATGAAATTGTGTTGTTTAGTTGTTAAGTCATGTCTGACTCGTTACAACCACATGGATTGTAGTAGGCAAGGCTCCCCTGTCCTTCACTATCTTGCAGAGTTTGCTCAAATTCATGTCTATTGAGTCGATGATGCTATCTAATCATCCCATTGTCTGACACCCCCTTCTCTTTTTGCCTTCAATCTTTTCCAGCATCAGGGTCTTTTCCAATTAGTTGGCTCTTTGCGTTAGATGGCTGAGGTATTGGTGCTTCATCTTCAGCATCAGTCTTTCCAATGAATATTTAGGGTTGATTTCCTTTAGGATTGACTGGTTTGATCTCTGCAGTACAAGGGAATCTCAAGAGTCTTCTCCAGTACCACAGTTTGAAAGCATCAATTCTTTGGCACTCAGCCTTCTTCATGATCCAGTTCTCAAATCTGTACATGACTACTGGAAAAACCATAGCTTTGACTATATGGTCCTTTGTTGGCAAAGAGATGTCTCTGCTTTTTAATACTCTATCTAGGTTTGTCATAGCTTTCTTTCCAAGGAGCAAGCCTCTTTTAATTTCATGGCTGTAGTCACAGTATTCTTGCCTGGAGAATCCCATAGATGGAGGGGCCTGGTGGGCTGCCGTCTATGGGGTCGCACAGAGTCAGGCATGACTGAAGTGACTTAGCAACAGCAGCAGCAGCAGTCACTGTTTACGGTGATTTTGGAGCCTTAGAAAATAAAATCTGCCACTGTTTCCACTTTTTCCCCATCTATTTGCCATGAAGTGATGGGACTAGATGCTGTGATTTTCATTTTTTTGAATGTTAAGTTTTAAGTCAGCTTTTTCACTCTCCTCTTTTACCCTCATCAAGAGGCTCTTTAGTTCCTTTTCACTTTCTGCCATTAGAGTGGTATCATCTGCATATCTGAGGTTGTTAATATTCCTCCTAGAAATCTTGATTCCAGCTTGGGATTCATTCAGCCTTGCATTAGCATTATGTAATCTGCATATAAGTTAAATAAGCAAGGTGACAATATACAACCTTGTTGTACTCTTTTCCCAGTTTGGAATCAGTCTGTTGTTCCATGTCTTGTTCTAAGTGTTGCTTCTTGACCCACATACAGGTTTCTCAGGAGACAGGTAAAGTGGTCTGGTATTCGCATCTCTTTAAAAATTTTCTCCACAATTTGTTGTGACCCACACAGCCAAAGGCTTTAGTGTAGTCAGTGAAGCAGAAGTAGATGTTTTTTGTAATTCCCTTGCTTTCTGCATGACCCAACAAATGTTGGCAATTTGATCTCTGGTTCCTCTTACTTTTCTAAATCCAGCTTGAACATCTGGAAGTTCTCCATTCATGTACTACTGAAGCCTAGCTTGCTGGATTTTGGGCATACCCTTGCTAGCATGTGTAATGAACACAGTTGTACAGTAGTTTGAACATTCTTTGGCATTGCCCTTCTTTGGAATTGGAATGAAAACTGACCTTTTTCAGTCCTGTGGCCACTGCTAAGTTGTCCAAATTTGCTGGCATATTAAGTGTAGTACTTTAACATCATCATCTTTTTGAATTTGAGATAGCTCAGCTGAATTCCATCACCTTCACTAGCTCTATTTGTAGTAATGCTTCCTAAGGCCCACTTGACTTGATGCTCCAGGTTGTGTGGCTCTAGGTGAGGGACCATGCCATCATGGTTATCCGGGTCATTAAGACCTTTTTTGTCGAGTTCTTCACTGTATTCATGTACCTCTTCTACATCTAACAACACAGTCTCCAAATATATGAAATAAAAATTGATGGAATTGAAAGGATAAATAGATTTTTTTATAATAATAGTTGGGACTTTGGGATCCCACTTTCAATAATGGAGAAAATAAATAGAATAGCAACTAGAATATAAAGAACTTGAAATACACTATAAACCAAAGAAACTTTTTTATACATATATGGAACATTCTGTCAAACAATAGAAATTTACATATTCTCAGGTACACATGAAACATTACCTAGGATAGACCTCATATTAAATCACAAAACAAGTATCAAATTAAATAATAAAAGACTAAGCATGCAAAATTCCTTTGCCAACCACATTGGAAACAGCTAGAAATTGGTAACATAAGGAAACCTAGAATATTTACAAATCTGTGGAAAATAATTTAAAAATGTAAAAATTGCTCAAACAACCAAAGCATCAAAGAAGAAATCACAAAGGAAATTAGATACGAGTGAAAACAAACATACCAAAACTTGTGGGATGCGGTGAAAGCATTGCTTAGAGAAAAATTTATAGGTATAAATGTCTACATTAATAAAAGAAGATAACAGATCAGTAGCCTAATATTAAAACCAAAGGAACTAGCAAGCAGAATAAAAGAAAGATGGAGATCAATGAAACAGAGAATATAAAAACTACAGAAATATCAGTATAACCAAAATTAGTTCTTTGAAGAGATCAAAATATTGTTTGTTCTTACCTAGACTGACCAAGAATAAAAGGGATAAAACTCAAAATACTAGAATCAGAAGTAAAATTGGGGACATTACTAATCACCTTACTTAAATTTAAAGATAAGAATTTTTAGATAGTACTGTGAAAAACTGTATACCAGTAATTTAGCCAACATGAACTTGTTCCTGAACCAAAACAAATATTGAAACTGACTCAAAAATTAGAAACTGAATAAATATAACAGAAGAGTCTGAATAAATGAAAAACCTCCCAACCAGGAAAAGTCCAGAGTGAGATGGCCTCACTGGTTTATTCTACCAAACATTTAAAGAAGAATTACCAATTCTGCTCCAAATCTTACAAAAAATATGAGAGAACACTTCCTAACTCATTAACGTGATAATTAAGCCATTACAAGAAGCCATTATTGAAGGCATAACAAGAAAGCAAATCTCTTTATCTTTTCAGTATCTTTTATGAATATAAATGTAAAAGTCCTCAATGAAATACTAGCAAATGAAATCCAGCAACATGTTAAAAGGATTACATTCAATATGACCAAGTAGAACTTATTATAAGAATGTAAGAGTAGTTCATAGTATGAAAAATAATCAATGTAGAATGAAGGAATGAAAAACAGGCATGGTCATCTCAACTGATGCAGAAAAGGTATTTCAATCTAACAATTTCATGATATATAAATTTTTTTTTTAAGTAGCAAAACAGAAAATAGGAATAAAGAGAATTTCTCAACGTGACTGAATGTTTATGAAAAATCCACTGTTACTCAATGGTGAAAAACTGAAGGCTTTCCTCATAAGATTAAGAAGAAAACAAGGGTGCACACCTTCACCTCTGATATGAAACATTGCACTGGAGTTTCCATCCAAACCAGTGAGGCTAGAAAAAGATGTAAATTGGAAAGAAAGATGTAAAACTACCTTTACTTTCATATAACATGATCTTATATATAAAAAATACTCAGGAATCTATGAACAACTACTAGAATTATTAAGTAAATCCAACAAGGTTACTGGATACAAGGTCAACATACATATATCAGTTGTATTTATGTACATTAGCGATGAACGATAAATTTCTGAAAATAAATTTTAAAATCAATTCCTTTTACAATAGCATCACAAGGAATAAAACCCTTAAGAATAAATTTAACCTAGGAGGTATAAAACTTATATACTGAAACTGTAATTTCTAAAAGAAATTAAAGATCTAAATAAATGGAAAGATGTTGTATTCATGGATCAGAAGACTTAAATATTGTTAAGATGGCATACTCTCCCAAAGTGATCTACAGATTCAATTCAATCCCTATCAAAATTCTAATGCGCTTTGTTGAATTTGAGGAATTAAAAATCTGACTCTAAAATTCACTGGAAACTTAGGGTGATAGATGTATTCACTACCATGTTGGTGGTGATAATACTCATATGTGAAAACATAAACAGATATAATGCATTTTACCTCAGTTGTATCTCAATAAAGATGCTAAAAGTGAACATATTTTTTTCTTTGTGTCCCAAAATGTAGGAATGACCAGATAGGGAATTGACATGAGTATCAAAACATTATTTTTTATAGGGTACTCCTATAATAAAACTCCTGATTTCTTGTAATGCAGTGTTCTGATTACTTTATCATTCTATTAAATGCTCTGAAATTTTCAAGGGAATATACCACTCAAATAATTTGTGCTTGACTTAAGTAATATGTTTGACATTATAACTCTCTCAGTAATGTATTCTGAATGCTACACTATAATCAGTAGTTGATATTCAACTAAAGTCTTCAATCCTTTCCTCTACCAGAGTCACTTTGACCAATTTATTTGTACTGAGTTCAGCTTCATTCCTTCTGTTATCCTTTTAGGGGTTATGTTAATGAGGGATAAAATAATCAAAATTAGGAAGAGCACAATAAAGTTGAAACAAAGGAGCCTGGAAAGTGCCCATAGTGGTTATGTTTTTCTTGAATAATCAATGATTAACTTTGGTCAGAGCAATTATAATACATTGTAATACTAGGATAGCAGAGGCTGCTTATGTCCAGTATGAAACTAGCAAGCTTTTTGAAATCTCTTTTGCTATGATAAAACCAGTGTTACTTAGTGTTATTTTTTCTTTATTTTTATATAAATAATCACTAAATCTAAGGCTGATATTGTATATGGTATTTTGAGTTCTCTGTTGAATATAATTTTTTTTGCTGTTTTATAATGTCTATGTAATTTACTGCTATAAGACTCAGCAGTTATCAGAATGAGGTATATATGGTAATGATGGTGATTAACTTTCCTGCTTATATATATTGAGGTTTTAGTATCATGCTAGGATACTTTTCATGATATTCTTGACTACAAGGAACACATGTTAATTGAACTTACATCCAATTTCAACTAAATTCATTAGTAGAATATTAGCTCATTTAAAGACAAAGGAAAAGAAAGAAAAAATTAGAACCCTTATTATGGAATCATAAAAAATTTATAATTAAAGTCACCTCCGAAGAAGGAAAGATTTCCTCATTCCATGTCACTTTTTAATGCTTTTCTTGGATATTAGAAGAAAATGTAGATAATACAGATATTATCTCTATCTGTCTATATTTTTCCCAAGGTAAAAGACACTTCATTGTCATAACTTTGTCCTATAATATAGACAGAACACGTTGCCTCTTTTCACTTTTGTAATTTTACAAAATGACAATCATTTTTTTCACTTTCGCTGTCATTCCTCCCCCTGCTTCTTGCACAGCCCTATCCAAACCTCAAGCCTATAATATCTTACATTTTAAAAGGGAAGAAAATGGCTTACACAAATTATGAGGTGAAAATTGTGTAATGTTCTGGGGAACTTAAAAAAAAAATGACCACAATGTGCTTTTCTTTAGCAAAAATATAAAATGCTAGAAGAAATTGTTTCACTTAAAAAAAAAATCTTATTTTCCTCAGTACCTTACAGTTTTGGTTACTAATTCTGACACTGCTTGCTACCTACCTAATTTTAATTCCCGCAAACGATTTCCTCCTTCCTAAGAGAAAACGAATTTGTTTTATTTCTTTCCTGGTAGTTTGTGCCTCAGGGGTGACAGGCACAGTCTTTTGCTGTAGGAGTAGGTCCTGGCTTCTCCAAGCTAATCGTGGTGATCCCTTTCTTCTTGTTAGTGAATGGTTAAACTGAAGGTGTATAGTATCACTCCAGCTGACAAAAAAGTCAGATTCTGCTTCAAAGAGAACTATACAAATTAAACCTATTTCTCTAATTTTTCTTTTTCATTTCTGGAAGTGACACATAGATTTGTCAGAGTGGTCTAGTGTGAGAAAACACCTATGATTCTAAAATGAGTACAACCTGGCGCCCTCAGGGTATGTTTGAGCACTGAGTAAAAGAAGTCTAGGTTCTTCCTATGCCTGATCATCATAAGTTTCTTTACTGTTAAAAGTTTGAACTCTTAATCATTTTTTCTTGCAGCAGAATGTATCCTAACTAGTAAGGCACCTACTAAGTATTTGTTAATTATAATAGTAATACTTACTCCACTAATACTTACTTAGAATTATTCTTGTTGAAAAAAAAAAATCACTCTGATGGGAAAAGAAAAATATGTCTACATTCCAAATACTTCTGTATCTGTATTATTTGAATACATTTTTGCTAAACATTTATCAAACATCCATTTATTGGTAATGAAGTGATTACAAAACAAATACGGGTACAGTGTTATTGGCAATTAAAACATATGGTAAGGCTGACGGAGCAAAACAGAAAACACTACAAGTATGTTTATCATAGTTGTGAAAGTTGCAGTGAAGGAGCAGTTTCATGTGTTGGGGAAAGCATGTGACCAAGAGTAGGTGGAGTGAAAAGGAGAATGAGGTCAGTTAGACATGATACATTGAGTACATGTCTTCCAGGGAGTGGAATTGGAGAGGTGGGATTGGATAATTTAAGATGGAGGGAATAGGATTCATGACGGCCTTCAGATCAGAAGAAACATGGCATAATCAAGAAATTTAAAAACAAGTTGGCCAGGTTTTGTTGTTGCTCAGTCACTCAGTCATGTCCAGCCCTTTGCCACTCAATAGTCTGCTGCATGCCAGGTTTCCCTGTCCTTCACCATCTCCCAGAGCTTGCTCAAACTCATGTCAGTGATGTCATCCAGCCATCTCATCCTGTGTCGTCCTCTTCTCCTCCTGCCTTCAATCTTTCCCAGCATCAGGCTCTTTTCCGATGAGTCAGCTCTTCGTATCAGGTAGTCTGGTGGCAATCTAGCTGCGTGAAGTGTCAGGGGAATCATATCCTGTGCCTTTAAAAGCAGCCGTCTCTCACTGGATTCAGCATGCTTTTTCATGAACCCAGGTGGTTCCAGTCATACCTCACTCTGAGAAATGAAACAATTCAATGTTTTTTTTCACTCAAAACTATCCTATAAAAGCCTATAGGGTCTAACGAATATAAAACAGAAGTGGTTTGATTATAAATTACCAAAAGTCAGTGTCTTAAACACATACAAAAATATTTTTAAATGCTTGTATGTATTTAGAAGGTAAAGCATGTGAAATCAACTGGTTTAAAAGAAAATAATTTCAGTTGTATTTGCTACAGTAGATAGTTTAATGCTTCAGAGGGAACTTGTTTCTGCTTGATTTTTCAAGAAACCTACCCATGAGCAAGATAAAGCAATAGAATGTGTGAAGTCCATTGACTGGAGTATTTCAAGAGGAATTCTTTGGATCTCACATTGTGAAGCTGGAAAAAGACATTTATATATAGCCTCTTACACAGCATAGTCAGGGGCATCATTTATCAGATGTACAGAGGGGGTTCAAACAAGGTAGATGGTTGAGTGGGATCTTTTAAAAGTCCTATTAACCAAAATAATCAAGTTTGAGAATAGAAATGCAGTGGTAATGAATATTCTGGGTGAATTGAATTAGAGGCATTTTTAACACCATTAGAAGTTATCTATTCAATATTGTTAATTTGAGGATGCAGTGTTTTTTTACAGTAAGGAGCCCAGTGGGAAGGGTGACTGTGACAATTTCTGAGAAGTATTTACTATGAAACATGATATCTCAAGAATTGGTGAGAAGGATGAAATATGATTTCTGTGCTCTTGGCAGTCAGAATGAAGTCCTGAAATCTTTAAACTAAGCTTTTCTGAGGTCACATCTGAGTACTCTTCAAAAAGCACCTTTTTGTTTGACTTAAAAATCAAAACATTTATGTCCCTGTTTCACTGATGCCTGAAATACCAAGATAGTATCTGGGAAATTTTCCATTTTGTTAAGTCAGCTAAGAATTATAAAACTCCAGTATATCTCTTAGAAGCACATTATTAAAGGGCAACTAAAATGAGGTTTTCCTTTTGAGTTCTTATTACCTTATCTTTGGAAATCAGTTTAAGTAATATGAAAAAGTTGTAAGATGCTTTTTTCAAAAAGAGTTGAAAATTATGGGAGAACATGAATGGATAAGAAGAGGTAATATAACTTTAAATTAGTAAATTTTTAAATGAAAGGAGGCATTTATTCTAAAATATCCAATAGATAAAAGAGATCAAATTTATCCTTCAGCTATGAGTAGTAAATCAAACTCTGATGGAAAAATATAATGCATTCTTCTGTAAAATGATCATTTGAAATGGAGAAAGTAGCATGTCTGAAGGCATTAGTTTATTCTTAATTATGTCTGGAATGCAATCGCTCGGAAAGCTTGCAGTGGTATCAGAGCAATGATATTTTATATATTGTGACAGACTGAACAACCAGCAGGATGCTGAGCAAAACAGTGTAGAAGCAATTTTGCCACTGAACCAATGCAAAATCTACGGAAATAATTCTTTCTTTAAAATAGTAATTCCTAGCCCAAACTTTTGTTTCCTCTTTAAAGAGACATTTTAATCCTGCTCTTACCTTATCTGATGTAATGAGAATGAAGATGCTCAGGGAGATGCATCATTGCTTAGAGAGTTTCAAATTCATAGAAGAGAATGTAGCCAATAGTCGTGATTGCTCTATGAAATGTATTTGTGCAGCCATCCGACTAGAGAACTAGATGTTTTCTATATACTTATCAGAGCCATTATAGTTAGGGTTTTAATGTTTAAATTGTAGTGATTTCATCAGAGACGAGTAGAATTACCCCAAACCTCAGCCTCTGTGAATGTGTGTGTATATGTGTAATGGATACATTTAAATTGTTTCTTAAAAGATTCTGAAATCCTTTAAGTCATAGGTATCTGTGTACTAAATAGTTTAAAGATCTCAGATATTAGCCAATAATAACAAAGCTAGTACGTTTTTGAAATGTATTCAGCAAGGGAATAACATTTAAAATAACCTAATTTAAATGAGACAAGTCATTTCAAGTGAAAAATATCATAATGTCAACTCTCTAAAGTATGAGAACAAGAATTACAACATGAGTGGGTTTAATATTACTTTTTAAAAATGATATCTGAATATTCGAGTAATTTTAATTATTATGCTTAAAGAAGCATCAATATTTAAAAGATTAGTATTAATGCATCATTAACAAAAGGGCATGACAGATAAAATCAAGTGCTAATAAATTTTTTTAAAAACATTAGCAATGAAACCCAAGTTCCCTAAAATTACCTAATGATATAGGTTTATTTCATGAATACTCATTAAAATAATTATGATAGGATTGTATTTCTTAAATTTTTATTTCATTTATGTTTTAATTTAGCCTCTAAGAGTTCTTTGCTTTAAGAACATTGTTTTATTTTGATTAACATATATATGAAAAAGCCCATAAAGCTAAGGCTTAATTGGGTTTTATGTGCCCTATTCACTGCATATAAACCTAGAAATGAGAACAAGAAGAATGTGTATTAGAGTGGTTTTTAAAGTGTAGTAGTCTTCAAATGTGTACAGTATTTTCACCAAGCTAACTCTAGATGGGGGAAAAAAGTTGTAAACTAATAGTTTTTCATTAAATTTATCTTAGTTTCTTTTATCAGGCACTGGCCTTTGTTGTAGTGTTCTTGGCATCTTTTCTGTCATGAATAACCTTACACCATTTCCTATCCTATTTAATTATTCTGTCTGTCTTAAAGCATAATCAGCATTAAACCAGCTGTGTGCAACCTTGAAGGAGTACCATTTCAATAATACATTGATTTTTTTTTAAGCATAAGGTGGCTATTAATTTTACTTGAAGCTCTCCCTCCTGACAATTGTCTGCACAGTTTTAGAAGCCCTGTGCATTTGCTGCTAAGTAGTACTTACACCTAGAATACTCATTATACCAATGGATTCTCTCAGAATCTGACACTGTGACTGGCCAAACAACTGTGAATAGTCAGGAAAGATACCTTTTGAGGAGAAAGCACCTTTATTATTATGATGGACTTAATCATAGAAATTTTTTTCTAGTAGCACAAGAAACACCAGTTTCTAGAAAGAAAAAGGGAACATTTATTTCTGCAGATTCCTTCTGCATATTAAGAAGACCTGAGTGTGAAGCACCCAGTCCTAAGAGAAAAGTGTGATAATTCATTCAGTCAATAGCAAAGTTAGATTTCTGGCATAAAAGGCATTGAACACTCCCCAAAGAAGCACATTAATCATGAACATGTAGCATCTAAGTCTGAATCTTGGCCAGTGATAAAGAATAGGGCTTACAGTAAATGAATTACATGAATTTTGGCGTGAATTCTAAATATCAGATTTCACACTGGATGACGCATGCAGCTTTATAGAATTGTGAAGTTTAAAAAAAAAAATGATTGTATGTCACCATTCTATCCTGCAGAGAATGTCATAAAATCATTGATTATTAATGCTGGAAAGAACCTGGATGATCCCATCCAATTCTTTAATTAACCAATGAACAAACAAACTTTGGGAGCTCAAGTGAATTACTAATATGCAGAGTCGATGTCTTTTCGTAAGTTTTTTCTTGTCATTATATCACTAGTGTTATTTTGAACTTTGGATAAAATTATGTATTGTCACATATATATGATTTATTGTCATAATATGGATCTTTATTCCAAAGTGTTAGTTTCTCAGTCATGTCCAACTTTCTTGCAACCTCATGGGCTTCCCTGGTGGCTCAGAGGGTAAAGCGTCTGGCCTGCAATGCAGGAGACCTGAGTTTGGTCCCTGGGTCGGGAAGATCCCCTGGAGAAGGAAGTGGCAACCCACTCCAGTGCTCTTGCCTGGAAAATCCCATGGACAGAGAGGTCTGGTAGGCTGCAGTCCATGGGGTCCCAAAGAGTTGGACATGACTGAGTGACTTCGCTTTCACTTTTCACTTTCATAGACTGTAGCCTGCCAGGCTCCTCTGACATGGAATTCTCCAGGCAAGAATACTGGAGTGGGTTGCCATTCCCTTCTCCAGGGCATCTTTCCTGACCCAGGAATTGAACCTGGGTCTCCTGCACTGTGGGTGGATTCTCTACCGCCCAAGCTGCCAGGGAAGCCCATCATAAATAATATGTCCGTCTATAAGGAGTAACTCCTAAATCTCTGTCCCTTAACACAAAACAGGTGCATTTTTTTTTTCCCTATAGAGAAATTCAGACTTAGATATTTCTTGTCAAGTGACAATATTCATCCCAGTTATTTAGAATCTGAAGTTTTTTTGACCTTCTAGATTCACTATGGAGCCTTGTCCTTTGCTGTATCATCTGTAACATGCAGGATGTGTGTGTTGGGGGTGGGGGCACAGTGGTTAGAATGTGGAGGATCATGCAGGGGAATTTTATTTTCCAGGCCTGGGAATTGGATGTATCCATTCATTTTGTCACCATACCTGACTGCAAGAGTGGCAGAGTAGCAAATATAATTTTGCTTTCTGCCTTGGAGAATAGTTGTTGTCCTTCAGATCCCCCATCAGGATCGAGGTGCTTATTTCTCCAGTTGCTTGAATTGCTGGTAGGGGAGAGCTTTCAACTAATTCTTTCTCTAGAAGTTGCCCTCAGGTGAAGAGATCTGACACAGCTAGTTCTTGTCTGATCCTCAGAGGCTACACCTTCTATGAGTGGTCAGTATGGTCTGTAAAGACCTGGCCAGCTTGCCACAGGCAGGGCAACTGTGAAGGGCCCTCTCAGTTCAGTGTTTCCTGTGGAAACGACTGAGACTTTTGTGGTGAATTCATAACAGTTTGACTTCTTCCTTTACAGACTCCTACCTCCTCCATTCCTGTGCAGGGGTATACAAACTCAATTGTAAATCTGCATCTCCGAGTCCGGTTTGCTAAGTGGCTTCAGTTGTGTCCAACTCTGTGCGACCTCATAGGCAGCCCACCAGGCTCCCCCGTCCCTGGGATTCTCCAGGCAAGAACACTGGAGTGGGTTGCCATTTCCTTCTCCAATGCATTAAAGTGAAAAGTGAAAGTGAAGTCGCTCAGTGGTGTCCAACTCCTAGTGACCCCATGGACTGCAGCCTACCAGGCTCTTCCATCCATGGGATTTTCCAGGCAAGAGTACTGGAGTGGGATGCCATTGCCTTCTCCCCCGAGTCCAGTTTGGAGGAACTCAATCTCAGACAATGGTAGCAGAGAAAGCAATCTCTGCATAGCTAGTCTGACTTTTTCATCAACAAATATGTTTACTTCTTTCCCACATATTTGATGTACTAACCCTCAGAGACAAGCCAACGTTCTGTCTTTCTGTTGCATCCATCTTAAAGTTTTTCTGATGATACTCTATCCTCTCCATCAAGTCCAACTATATTTTTCTGGTCCAGACATCAGTGAACTGGAAAAGACAAGTTATCTGTCCCTAATACATCAAATACACAGTGAGGTAGAAGGTCCAGAATGACAAAAGAAAATACGGAAATTGGAGGACACAGCATCGCAGATACATTTCAGTGTTTGATATTCTGCTAGGCACGTTTTATGAAGACTCTTGCATGGTGGAAATTGATTAGGAAGATTTCTTCATTAGACTGATTTTGATTTTGAGGACAAACATCCTTATTCTTTCTATCCGTAGTTCTCCTAGGGCCTTGGCTTCACCACGCACGTAGAGTCTTTCTTGTTATCCTCTGTGATCATATCTTATGTGAATGTAGTATGTCCTTATTGGGGTCTACATGTGCTTGCAGTTTGCTTACTGGTGCAGGTTTTTTTTTTTTTTTTTTAAGGCCTGAAAAGCCACTAGTATTTTTAGATTTTACTCTTAGTTTCTTTTGGTTATATAATTCATGAAAAAAACTTGCTAACCTTCTGATCTATATGAATCCAATCAGATCCATGGGTCAATAAGATCACCCAGTTCTTTCCCAAAGGTTTTAAATACACTTTAGTTTTATATTCTTGTTCAGATTCTTCAACATTATAAGTTATGAGAAGATATTGAGTATAGTTCCCTGTGCTATACAGTAGGCCCTTGTTATTTACCTTTTTTTTTTAATATAGTAGTGTGTATTTATTAATCCCAAACTCCTAATTTATCTCTCCCCTGGGCTCTGGTTATCCTCTTTGATAACCATAAGTTTGTTTTCTATGTCTGTGATTCTGTTTCTCTTTTGTAAATAAGTTCATTTGTACCGTTGTTTTAAATTCCACATATAAGTGATGTATCATATTTGGCTTTTCTCTGTCTGACTTACTTCACTTAATATGATGATCTCTATGTCATCCATGTTGCCACAAATGACATTGTTTTGTGCCTTCTCATGGCTGAGTAATATTCCATTGTATGTGTGTATGTGTATGTATATATACCACATCTTTATCCATTCGTCAGTGGACATTTAGGTTGTTACTAAGTCTTGGCTGTTGTAAGTAGTGCTGCTGTGAACATTGGGCTGCATGTATCTTCTCAAATTAGAGTTTTCTCCAGATATATTCTCAACCTTGGGGTTGCTGGATCCTAAGGCAATTCTGTTTTTAGTTTTTTTAAGGAACCTCCAAACTACACTTAGTTTTGAGTTATCTTACTCTCTATTTTTCTCTCTCTGTCAGCTGTTTAATTCTTTTTCCTATTTAATTTTCACTGAACTGTTTGTGTTTTTATTCTCCCCATACTTAGCACTTTCTAAAACAGTTGACTTGCCAATTCTTAATGACTTTTGATTTCTGGGCAGCCTCCAATTCTTTTTAAACTTTGTACCATATCTTTCTAAAAACATTTTGGTAAAGGCAGCTAAAAGTAACCAACATACCTTTTTATTCTTCATCTTCCCAGTCACTTTCTCTAGAACAGTTATCTCATTATGTATAAGACTTGTCTTCTAAGTTATGGCAGATGCAAGTTTTGGTACAACTCAACAGAAATCTCTAGGTTTCTATTTTCTGATTGTCCATTCCTTGATAGTTAAACAAATGCCACACAGTTCAGTTTTTAATTGGTAGCACATAAATTACAGTCAATTTTTTTTTTGGTGTAATTTATGGTAAATAATTGTTTTGGTGAATGCGTAAATATTATAACAAATACCTCTGAATTTCAGTGGTTTAACACAAATGTTTATTTTTACTCACATAAAGTACAATGTGGATATTTCTAATCTTTACACAGTGTTGGACTTGGTCAGACAGGCCAGAGCTGTGTGAACTTTGGCCACACCTCGGTCAGATAGCCACATCTAAGTGTAAGGAAGACTAGGAAATGTAGTTTGGTTTCCCCAAAAGGCAGTGGAAACATGTTTCATAAACACAATGTCTGCTACAGAATCTTACAGTCTACATATTATCACCTCTGTTCTAAAGAGCATTGTAATGAAAACTGTGGAACAAAGATCATCATGTGGCATCATTGACACATTCTTGAGCACGCAATTTGTTCCTCAGCTGCAATATTTTTATACCTTTAAAATAAGATATGCAACATATTAAGAAAGTTATATCATGTTAAAATTTTTCTTCTGGGATCACTGTGTAACTTTATCAATTGGTTAAGGGCACAGACGGGCCTCCCCAGTAACTCAGCCGGTAAATAATCCACCTGCAATGCAGGAGACAAAGGAAATGCAAGTTCCATCCCTGAGTTGGGAAGATCCCCTGGAAGAGGGCATGGCAACCCATTCCAGTATGTTTGTCTGGAGGATCCCATGGACTGAGGAGCCTGGCGGGCTACAGTCCAAAGTGTCACAAAGAGTCAGACACAATTGAGCAACTACACTCTCAGACAATGACAGGGACAAGCAATGTACTCATATCCAAACAGAGTGACTTTTGCAAAATAGCTATTAATTCCTAGAGGATATAGATATGCAAAGCCAAATTCCACTTTGTTTCCATTCTCCTGACATGCACCCCATAATTACATTTAATAGTCCCTAAGTAAATACCATGTAAACTGGAGTCTTCTTTAAAGAAGAGAAGCAATCACATATTCACAGTGTAATGATGGGGTATTTACATGGCAATTACCAAGCCATTATATTGTCTTTTCTTTAATTTAGTCAGTTCCATCTCCTAAATCTTGTTCAGGCAAATAACTTTTAAATATCAAAGTGTATATTTCCTAAAGCAATTGTCATTGACGTTTCTGTAATTATTCTGATATATGTTTCTTTTATTTTAATAATTTGGGAAAAGAATATTTTAGACATCCATTAAACATTTATGCAAATCTATCAAACTGATTATTTAAAAAAAATCTTGATCATAGTAAGTATTCACATTTACTATGGAAAATTAAATATTAAATATATTTAAAAAGTGTAAGAGAAAATTCCAAACTACAAACTTGTGTAAAAGTAAATATTAAAATTGGGTTTCCCAGTAGGCTTAGTGGTAAAGAATTCACCTGCAAGTGCAGGAAATGCAAGGGACACAGGTTTGATCCTTGGAATGGGAAGATCCCTTGGAGTAGGAAATGACAACTGACTCTAGGATTCTTGCCTGGAAAATTCCATGGACAGAGGAGCCTGGCGGGTACAGTCCATGGGGTTGCAAAGAGTTGGGCATGACTGAGTTACTCAGCATACGCACAAAGATTAAACTATCAAAATATCCTTTCAGTTAGGTATATGAGTAACATGTTGCTTTTAAACTAAACTTTTAAATGAAATATGACATGTATACACGTCATGCACAATTTATAAAGTGCACAATCTATCATCTTATAGCTTGAGGAAATTTCATAAATTCACTTACCCCTCTACTGTTGTCTCACATCATGTATAGAATATTACGAACATAACAAACTCCTTCCTGTCCTATTCCAATCATTATCTCCCTTAAGTCAAGTTCTTTCCTGATTTCTATTGCTATAGGTTAGTTTTACCTATTTTAAAATTGTAGATAATTAAAATTATATGAACTGTAATATAGTAGTTTCTGGGTTGTGCTATCCAAATCTTCCTTCTAGATTAAGGTTTTATTTTCATGACTATCAAGAATACTGGCTGCTGACAATTCACATATGTGTTCCACTCAGAGAACTATTCTTGCAGGAAAGAAGCTAGCATCACCCAAGATTATTCATTCTCCAGGAAGGCAACATACACCTAATACTACGTGGGGTACAGTAACCAAGCCCCCTTTCTTCATTTTGAGACCAACATAAAAGGCCACCTCAGCTCCAGACATCTCAGTGGAATCATCACAGATTTCCGTTACAATGTAATGCAGTAGAACATCTTCCTACCCAAATTAGCTTCTCTCAGTCCCTTGTTTCTGAGATCATCCTCCAAGAAACCTCTGTTGTAAAGCTCTCTATCTCAGAGACCATTCCAGAGAACACATCTAAGAAAGTTAGTAAAGAGGGTGTTGCCAAGAAGTGTCTAAACTAAGTTTTTGAAGCTGTTATCTACTGGCAGGCTGACAGTGAGAGCTATTATTGAAAGTACGTGGAATACTGATGACTCCTGGCATTCACTGGTAGTGTATTGTCAAAACTGGTAGTGTATTAGTTGTCAAAACGCCCATCAGTAGTGGATGGAATAGGAGAGAATGCAAGAGCCATGCAGTGCCTGGTGTGTTAGAAAAGTACGGGAGAAAGACTAATTTAAAGTACTGTGTAATCAAACTGCTATTGCTGGATAATCTCATAACATCGAAGATAGACAATGAAAATCTGAATTTGATTAATCACCAATGAAGGCTAAAATTGAAAGCCAGAGGGCCTCTTTGGCAGCTTGGAGAGTCATCTCTTACGGTTGGATGTAGGAATAGCTGAGGTTGAGGCAAAAGGCTTAACAGAAAGGGAAGCAGAATTCCAGATAGGGTGAATTTTCATTCTAAGGTTAGAACCCTAAGGTTAGGGTCCCTTGTTGGGAAGAATGGGGACCACAATATTCAGCATGAAAACATCTGGGCCAGTTTACTTGAGAACTTTGAAATGCTGACTATCCATTATTCTTTGGGTCTTACCACGTTTAATATTGTATCAGATGTGAGACACATAAGGGAAGAAGGAGAAGTGAGACTTGAAAGCTATGAACAGACATAAAAAAAAATGGAGTTAGGATCCTCATTACCAAATATTGGACTTATTATTTGTTATTTTCAATGTCCATGTTATATATGAAGAATGATTGTGTCATCTGTGGGTTATTAGTTGATTTTATAGTTCAAAGCTCATTTGCAACCTTTGTATAATTTGATAAATGTTGATTTTGTCTAGTCTTCAAGAGTTTTCAACCAACCCTGTGATGTTTTCAAGGGTTGCTTTTCAAACTCATATTTTTTGTCACTGTGCAATGGTGAATGTGCTAAAAATCCACTGCAATGCATTTTATTTACATTTAAGTTTTGACATTTAAGCTATTCAATTCTAAATGTACAAAGATCCTCTGGTTGGTCTTTGTATATTTAGAATTTGGAAAATGTCTTATGGAAAAAGCACCAAAATAAAGGACCCATTCTTCTACGCCTCTCATGTCTTTAGGATCTTGACCCCATGTGTGAAAGTGTTAGTTGCTCACTCATGTCTGACTCTTTGCAACCCCATGGACTATAGCCCACCAGGCTCCTCTGTCCATGGAATTCTCCAGGCAAGAATACTGGAGTGGGTAGCCATTCCCTTCTCCAGGGCATCTTCCAGACCCAGGGATCAAACCCGGGTCTTCCACATTGCAGGCAGATTCTTTACTGTCTGAGCTATCAGGGAAGCCCAGACTCCATGTGTACTAGATGCTTTTGTAGCCCAGACCCCAGTTTTTGCTTTCCAAGTCTTATAAGGCTATAGAAAGCTCTGCTTTTTTTTCCCCTTTAGCTTTAGTCTTCTGCTTAGATTTGCCAAAAACAGGCCACTTGAGACAAGATTGACTTCTGTTTCATTTCCTTTTTTTTTGGTCTTAGTACTTTAAATCTTTGCTTTCTCAGCAGATCTCCAAGACCTTTATATCTATCTATCTATCTATCTATCTATGTATATTCAAATATCATTCTGATGATTTCAGTGGGAGTATTGTACTTCTGCAAGTTGTTCCATTTTAGCTAGAAAAGAAAGTCTCTCATTGACATTTTAATGTGAAATTAAATTAATGTGAAATTAAACTAATGTGAAATTAAAATTCCACATTTCCACATTAAGTCTAATATAGAGAGAAATGTGAAGACAACTGTTAGGTGTCTAAAAAATAAATGAGTGAAAAAATAAATGAGTGAAGTCAAATGAAGTTTATAGATAAAGCTATATTAAGTTGGGCAACTGTGGATTTTAAGTCAGTATATCTTTTCCCTGGGGCTTCCCTCGTGGCTCAGTGTTTAAGAATCCGTCTTCCAATGCAGGAGACACAAGTTTGATCTCTGGGTCAGGAAGATCCCCTGGAGAAAATAAACTGCAACCCACTCTGGTATTCTTGCCTGGGAAGTCTCATGAACAGAGGAGCCTGGCGAGCTACAGTCCATGGGATCGCAAAAGAGTCAGACACGACTTAGCAGCTAAACAACAACAATCCCCTCTCTGTTTCTGTATTTGATATTGTGGTTCTATCCCTTTTGTAAATAGATTTCTTTGTCCTAACCAACTAAATGATTTTTAGATAATGTCATGATGATTCTGTTTGTTGAGTTTCAGCTCCAAACTTTTTCAATCCGAGTCTTTATGTTTTAGCACTATCTCCAGTCAGATGTTACCAATATATTTAGAGTATTTTAACACTGTATTTTATTATCCTGAAGGTTAGTGAATAAATCACCTTGTGTTAAAATTGACTTGTTTATGAAAAATAGATTATTTTTTGTTACCATTTAGTAAAACATTTTGCAAGTAGAATCTTCTCATATCTAAATTGAAATATATTTCACATTTAAAACTCTTAACAGATTGCATTTTCTATGTATAGAATCATATCACCTCTTTTTTTAAATTAATTCATGTATAAATTTTTTGTGTGCTCCTTTAGAGAATGTTTGATTTTGTTAAATAGAATCAATTATAACTTACAGCAGAAAACCAAATGTTTTATTGTGATATTTTTTATTCTGACAATCAGTGTCACAATATAGCACCAATGCTTGGGATATAGGTACATTTTGTGTGCTTTAATGGGTCTTTGGAGATAAAAACATGCCTGAAACCATCAGACATGTTTTAGATGTCACAAATTTTTTTCTCAAGATACATCAATATGTTTATTATGTTAAGGTCTTAAATATGTATGATTTTTAAATTGGTAAATTTATAGTACATATATGTTAAAGATTTGAAAAACTTAGTAAGAACAGCGAATGAGATTCTAAAGACTTGATAGAAAGTATTTTTTTTTTATTTTTGCTTCAATTATTTTTATTTATTTAATTCTCATTTTATTTTCACTATTGAAAATGAGGCACAGGTGTTTTGTTCCTGTTGTTACACCTAGAAAATTAAGCTTTGCTTTTAGGCCTTGAAAATAAAGTGGGAATAAGTAAATTTAAAAGCTGCAGGGTACCATTAGAAATAAACAGACGAATGTGAAATGTTGATTAAAGATCAAAGAATAGTAGCAGAATTAATTATGTGGAAGCTGTGAAATCACTTCTAAATTATATAAAGCCAAGACAAGGGAATTGAAAACTTATTACTAATTAATTCTTATAATACATTAATAAAACAGACAAGGCACATCTTAATATTTTGGTAGAAATTTGGCTGTAGTATCCAGATTCATTTCTGAAAGGTGTATTATTCAATTGATTAAACCCTAAAAAAATGGCTTTGGAACATACACATCCAAATGGAAGTCAGGTTGCAATACAAGTATAAGTGCTACCGAATTACTAGTTCTGGCATTGTGAGTGGGTTTAAATAATATGAATGTAATAATATGGTTATTATAAAGGGTGCCAATAACTCTATGGAGAAAGCAGAGAAATTGAAACCTAAACACTGATTAAAGAGTGAATGATACAGAACAAAATGAGAGGCACTTAAAAATTTGGAGACAGTGATGCTGTGCATTTAGAAGCTTTAAACAGATCCTTTCATCCTATATTTTCAAAAATCTTAACAAGTATTTGTAAATTATGCTTTCTGTTGTATAATTTAATTTATACAACTACAAAAATTATTTATATAGTTAGTTTCTGATTCCTGGACTTTAATCTGATGAAGAGATTATAAATGATTATACTTCATATTTATTACTTACTAATTATTTATATTTGAAATATTCCACACATTTCATAGACTACTGAGCTTGTCTCTTCTGGAATGGTTTTTACCTTGTGGTTCAGTGGCAGCATTTTTGTCGTAGAGCTGGAGTTCAGCAAATTTTGTAGAAGCATATTTTTAAGACTTGCTTTTACTTAGTAAATATATTTGAATGCATATGTAGAAGTTTCTTCTGAAGTTCTAAGAGCCCCAAAGCAATAATGATAAAAATTTTATTGAAAAGTGTAAGTATGCAATTAATATTTTGAAAAATACTCAAGCATAATAATAATGGACATCATTTAACAATAATTTAAAAGGTTCAACAAATTATAACGTGTATTAGTAGTTTCAAATTTTGTTGACTGCTAAAAAAAGCTTCAATAGATCAGAAGTTTTCACTTGTGGAACACTTTATGGATTGAGTCTACTGGAAGACTCATAGAATCAAGCCATATCTAGAAATCAAGTGTTAAAACTGATTTGGGGGAGATATTGAGATGGTGGCATGGAAAGAGTTTCCTCTTCTTTCAGCTTGTGAGATCTAGAAATTGAATGCTGTGCAGTTACCTGCCAGCACATATATTAGAGCAAAATGGAGGTGGTTATTTGGGAGCTAGATGTGGAAGAGGGAGACAATTCAAGAGAACACAGACATAAAACATTTAGGTATGTATGGAAAGATGGGTACGACTGCCGGTATGAATGCAGGGATGACAGACACGGAGACTAAGATGTTTCAGTATGGGAAAAGAGATTTATGCAGGAATTTATATACTGTGATTTTCAAGTGAAGTAAGAACTCTCAGAGTAAAAGCCTTCTAAACCTGGGTTCCAGACTTAATCGCAACAATACCACTTCTCCCCCAAGACTACTAGCAGTCTCAACTTCATGTTTATCCTAAAACTCTGACTAGTCCAAGCATTGACTAAAACAAGTCATCTGTTTTAACCTTTAGTATTTTAATGTTGCTTGACATTGCTACCAAAAAGTGCACATCCTTGAGATGAAGCTATGAATCTATACTTACCAGACATACCTGCGATCTAAGCCCAGTCATGAAGGTCTTTGCAGTGCTGTGCATGTGTGCTGAGTTGCTTCAGTTGTGTCTTTGTAAAACCCGTTGACACCATTTTTAAGTCTCTAGAAACTCTGCCTCCCTTCTGTAAAGCAATATTCATACTTCATATTTTAGAGATTAAAAATAATGTCAGGAAAAGAAAAAAACAACTTCCATCTCCTTTAGTTCCTAATCATACCTATTCTACCTTTTCATCATCATAGAGACTGTACTATTTCTCATTTTTTTAAAACTCATGTCTCCTTAACTTCTGTCTCCTACAAATGTTTGTCAAGACACTTATGCCCCTAACTGTGTCCATTATTCCATTATTCATTTTCACTCATTCATTCTCTTCCCCTTTCTGATACTCCCTCCCCCTCTCTTTCCTTTCCCTCCTTTCCCTTTCTTGCTCTCCTCTCTTTCTCCCTTTCATCCTTGTTCTCTGTTTTCTCTTTGTTCCAATTCTTCTGTATAAGTATTCTTCTTCACAAGGAAAATAACCAATCAAACAAGAAAAAGCCTATAGAAATCCATTTCCTAACAAAATGTTTCTTTCCTGTACCACGGCATTATCTTGAAGTAATGTTTTGTGCTTATTTTCTCAGCTTTCTCAAATTACTCAGTGGTATACACTTATTGAGACATTAGTGTCTGGCCATTACACAAACTATTTTACTCAGCATCTTTCGAATTATATTCAGTATCAACTTATGAGTATTGGCTTTTATAAATTTACACTTGTTTATAGAAAACATTCACCATATTTTATCTCTACAGTTTTTGATAGTGTTATCTATCCTCTGAATTTTATAGTATGTTTTTCCTTGGCTTCTGCAATTCATTTCTTCTGATAGCAGCTAATTCTCCTACTACATTTCTCATAGTCCTTGCCTTTGCTGGTCATCCTCCTCTACCTACACATTAAATGACAGGCTTCCTAGTCATTTTCAATTTGATTACTTTTTATTTTATGTAAACTCTTACTTGACAAATGTTTAATGACATTATTAACTCTAATAAACTTTATTTATCATTTCAAAGTTGGGTACTCTCAAATTAATATCTCTTTTGCTAAAGTATACTGAATTTCAGAATGATTAATAATGAAAGTTCACACAAGTATTTCCATATAGAACTCCTATTTAGGATTATTTCAACTCAAACTATTTTATTGAATTTATGACTTATTCTCCTGAGATACTATATAAGAAAATTATCTTGTCAACAAGTTCCATTACCACTTTTTTGTCTTCTTTTTCCTTATCATAGTACAACTTTACTGATATTTTTATAGTCATTTCATCAAATCTATTCAATGAACTTGCTCTTGAATATAGAGTTCCCCCTGTACTATACTGCTGCTGCTGCTAAGTCGCTTCAGTTGTGTCCGACTCTGTGCGACCCTATAGACGGCAGCCCACCAGGCTCCGCCGTCCCTAGGATTCTCCAGGCAAGAACACTGGAGTGGGTTGCCATTTCCTTCTCCAGTGCATGAAAAGGAAAAGTGAAAGTGAAGTAGCTCAGTCGTGTCCGACTCTCAGCAACCCCATGGACTGTAGCCTACCAGGCTTCTCCATCCATGGGATTTTCCAGGCAAGAGTACTGGAGTACGGTGCCATTGCCTTCTCCATGTACTATACTGCCATTGTTTAAATGATCACTAATTAGACTTTACTTGGACTATTCCAAGAGAATTATCAGGTCTCTCTCTACCAACAATCTCTATCCAAACTGGCTTACTATGTACTGTATTGCCAGATTTCTTCTTAAAAGAAAACAACAACCAAAAAAACTTAGAGGTGTATATACCAACCAGGTTTAACTTATACAATTATCTGTGCCATAAAAGATAATATTAAATTCTTTTAGCTTAGTCAAGAGGCCCTACATAATCATTCTCCTAATTTATTCCCATGCATCACACACCCTGCCACTTTTATATCTTGTGATCTTCAAAAATGTTTTTGAGATATTAAAAGCTCTTTAATGACTCAGCATTTATGGTCTCTCTTATAGAATGCTCTTCTTGATTTCACTTTCAACTTGGAAAATTTTTGCCTGTCCTAAATTCTTGAAATGTTTTTCCCTCTGTTATTTCACAAAACATATTGTTTATCTATATTCTTTACAACAATTGCATTTTACTCTTCTTGTCTTCTAAGATACCTGATTGAAAAATAAATATATTCTTCCTAAATGATTTAGACTGGTCATGTCAGTAGAATTAATGGAATAAATATTGCAGAGATCTTACATGAAGAATGGTATGTGGGCCTTGGATCTGGTGAAATAGAGTACTACACTATGTAGTTTTCTAATCCCACATTAACTTCAGACCATTGCTGTGAGTTAGGGATCTGTGCTGCAGAAAACAAAGATGATTTGCCTGTTTGGAACATTCTTTAGTTACATCTGCCCTCCAGTTCCATATTTTGGAAGTATGTTCCTTACTTTTTATTGCCTCCAGTTTATTTTCCAATTTCCTTTATCACATTATCCTTAGACAAATTGTTGCTCTTGGTAGACCTTGCTATCTAAATATTATTGATAATAAAGAAGCTAGAGATAGCATAGCATGAAATGTATTCATGGAAAGGTTAATAGGATAAATATAATGAATAAAAGGTAGCTAAATGGTAAAAGTAAGATGCAGGAAATTTTTATATAATAGTCAGATAAATATTACTCCCTATTACAAAATAGAGAATATGACTCTTAAGAAAATAAAGGCAATGAAAAATATTTGATAACCAAGAAGAAAGAATATATTAGGAAGTAATAAATATTTTCACTTTTATAAAAGATTCCCAAAGTTTAGATAAAGACATAAAATAAGTGAAACAAATTAAAAGCAGTAAGGATTATAAAGGATACATCTTAAAACTGACTTAGGGAAAGGAGAGTCAAGTTTGAAAAATTGTGTAATTTTCAGTAGATAATGAATGAATGAAACCCAAGAAATGGTGATGTATACAGTTAGGCAAAGATGATACAGCATCTAGTACAACTTACACAATTGATGCTTCTGAAAATTAATGACACTATGAAAGAGAAGTACAGATATTAGATAAAAATCTGAATCTCCAGGTCAAACGGCATATGAATGCAAGAGGAACTAATAGAATGTTGTAAATATTTACTATATCCATATATAGTATTGAACTAGTAGAGTAAAATAATGTATGGACATTTGGGTGGAGGGGTCTCTGGTTTCAGTTATCACCAAGATAAAGTTCTTTGGGTATTCAGATGGAGACACATTACAAAAAATATAGGAAAACATTGTATAATTTGTCTAAGTACTCTGGACTAAAACATTCAGCATAATATGACTCAGAAGCAATGTCTTACAAATCTTGAGAAAATAATCATAATCCCAAAAACCAATAATTATTTGTGTTTTGTCCTCACTAAGTTCTCATTCAAATGTAAAGAAAGTAGAAGAATCTCAAACACATACAGTGCTTGGAGATGATAACATCCAAGCATTCCTGAAAAAAAATGAAATTGCTGATATTCAGCTAACTGATGCAATATATATGAAAATAAATCAGGGATGATAAAACTATTTTATGAAAGAACCTTCAGTAAGCACTGAATACATTTAAATGTATAACAGAATGAAATATGATACATCCTGTCAATGGGAAACTAATTAAATAAAATATGGCAAAATGAAATATTATACAACCTTTACAACAATGAAATGACTTTTTTCACACCAGTATGGAAAGATGTTTAGGATGAATAGCTAAGCACAATTTCCTCTATCTGTAACCTGTGAGGATGCATGTCTGAAATTCCACCATATGTAAGTCATCTTTATAAACATATGTAAAGTGACGTAGGGCTTCCCAGGTGGCTCAGTGGTAAAGAACCCGCTTGCCAGTGCTGGAGACATAAGAGATGCAGGTTCAATCCCTGGGTGGGGAAGATCTCCTGGGGAGGCCATGACAACCCATTCCAGTATTCTGGCCTGGGAAATCCCATGGACAGAGGAGCCTGGTAGGCTACAGTCCGTGGGCTCACAAAGAATTGGACATGACTGAAGCAATAGCACACACGCATCCAAAGTGACATAATCCACTTACTGCAACATATTAATGCAGAAATGTGGCTCATGAACCAAACAGTATCTAACTTTATGATTTTCTGTAGAACTGTCCAACAAAAGGGTTCTTTTCTACATGGTCATTAAAGGAAGCCGACTAATAGAGTCTTTACCTTCCTCAGTGTATGTTCTCCATGGTCAACATAAACCTTTCTACCCTAACCTGGCAGAGAAAAAATAGCACAGAGTATCCCAAGTGGTTTTATGGTCTATGGCCTGAAAGTGACATACAACACTTTGATTACCATTTCTTGATGGTAATAAGTCATGTGGCTACACATACCTTCAGTGGAGACTAGGATGTACACCTTAGAAGTATAGAACACAGCAGAACATGTCAGTTTCTTCCAAAGTGTTCAGGATAAATAAATGAGGAAATACCTTGATGATAAAAATATTGAGATATTGAAATCTGATCAAAATGTTTATAAACTCTTCTTTGTAAAAGTGGTTAGAGGAGAAGAGAATATTAAGGCCCAAGGATTCATGAAGGGTACTGTTCTAGGAGATGTGATAGAACACATGAAAAAGAAAAAAATGTATAGAGAGTTCAATTAAAATTTTACCTGTTCTGGGTTTTCTTGATGCTGTTGCTGCCACTGGGAGACATACTAGCCTTAGTCATCTTGTGTGTGTGCTCAGTCATGTCCGACTCTTTGTGACCCAAGGGACTGTGGCCCAACAGGCTTCTTTGTCCATGGAATTTTCCAGACAAGAATACTGGAGCAATTTACCATTTCCTACTCTAGAGGATCTTCCCAAGGATCAAACTCAGTATCTCTTTCATCTCTTGCATTGGCAGTGAATTCTTTACCACTAGCCTTAGTCAGCCTCACCATATTTTTTCCTCCTCATCATCAACAATGAGCCCCTGGACAGTGCCTCCTTTGAGCTTTTTGAATACAGAGTTCCAAAAACAAGAGAAAACTTTTGTGCTCTTAGCACTGGGAACAAAGGTTATAAAGATTCCTGCTTTCACAGAATTATTCTGGGCTTTATATGCCAGGGTGAATACTTCCTATTCCGTAATGACACTGGCTGCAAGTCCATGGATTGGGAAAAGTTTGATGATGACAGATTTATCTTGAAGCACAGTCCTGGTGTCTTGTCCATGGCAAATTCTGAGCCCAACACAAACAGTTCCTACTTTTTTATTAACATTGTCAAGACTTGAGTGATTGTATAGCAGATCTTTGAGAAGGTAAAAGAATGTATAAATGATTTAGAAGCCATGGGCACTTTGGGTCCAGAAATGGCAAAAACAGCAAAATGACCATTTCCCACTGTGAACAACACTAATAAATTTGACTTAGGTTTTAATCTCAACGACCAGACCATTTCTTTTGTTGTTCAGTAGAGCACCCATTTATCTGCTCTCATTATCCTATAAATTTTGTGCTCTTAATGACTTTCCTGGTTCCATATTTTCTTTATTCCCCTCCAAGTCTAGCTAGATTGAAGAGTTAAGTTTATGATTATAAAATAAAGTCTAAAAACAATTGAGATAATCTTACCCACTCTTCAGTTTTATCCAAATCTGATCAAAGAATAAAATATCTTTCAAATACCTTAGACCATTTAATATACATAACTTTGTGAATGAGCTCCATCATTTGGCTACATGAGGAAGGAGTTGCGTGACCCTTTGCACAGCACAAACAAAATTCTGAAATAAAGACATTGCAATTGATCCAAATCTGTGTTTATATTCAAATACTAAAACTCTCTTTTTATTTACACTTGATTTTCCTCTTGTGGATAGGTTTTTCAAGTGCTGTGTTCAAATATCAGTTTTAGCAGCATGTGTGTTCAGTCGTGTCCAACTCTTTGTGACCCCATGGACTGTAGGCCACCAGGTTCCTTTGTCCATGGGATTTCCTGGGTGAGAATACTGGAGTGGGCTGCAGTTTCCTCCTCCAGGGCCTCTTCCCAACCCAGGGATCGAACCCATGTTTCCCACATTTCCTTCATTGGTAGGTGAAATTCTTTTACCACTGAGACACCTGGGAACCCCAGATATCAGGTTTAATCCCTAACTAAATGAAACTTATTTTGTCAGGAAATGATTCTTTCTCTTCAGTTCTCCTTATGGTAGATATTGTCATTGCAGTCAGCATACTTGATGCTTAAAAATCCCGTTTCCTTTCTTACTCCTTTCTTTGTCAATTATTTCACATACCCATGAAAGGAGCGTTATTGAATAAGATGGTTTTGAGTCCTATCTGTTTAAATATAAGAAATATTTTCTGAAAAATATGGTTTAAGGTAAACCACCAACTTGAGATTTAACAAAAACGTTACTGCATTTTCCATTTTATCATGTTTTATTACTGCCTAGCACCTTATTTATGATAAAGAATAATGAGTTATAGAGGTATCTATTAAGAGATTTCATGAGAAATGACTTTATTCTCACTATGAGACTAAATGTAGGCAGCAGCACAGTATTGTTCAGGATAAATGACTGTTTGATAGGTTGATTATACCAGGAGGAATAACCTCTGTAGTACATGAAGATTCTCAGGCTCAGAAATCCAGCCAAATACAAGTAGGAATATCCCTGAGAGGCCTTTTCTGGCAATGGATGAAAGCTTTTTCCTTCAGAATGTTCAGAGGTCAGTGCTTACAGTTTTACCAGTAACCGATGTCTATTTAAAGCATCCTTTATTAGAGAAATGATGGTGATATAGATTCTCCTCAAAATTGATTCCAAAATATAGGAAGCACTGTCAAGAACAAGTTAAAAAAATATTGTGGTAAATGTATGTGACAGTATAAAACTGAGCACAAGTTCTTCTGCTGTATACCTCTAACATCTCCACAAATCAAAATAAATGTAGTGGTCAAGTAGAAATCAGGCCATAGAGCTTAAAACCAAAAATGTCCTGTGTGCTGAGAATCATTTCCACCCTTTCACTTCTAGAAGTGGTCATTCATGTGGCATAATTCTGAAGTATTATTTTTCAATTCTCCTTCCTTGTTCTCTTAATTCAGACTTCGGATTATTGATGTATGAAACTGGTGATAAGTAGAGGATGCATATAGTGTGAACTTTGGGACAATAAACACTCATAATAATGATGTTGAAAAACCTTACTGTTCCCAAAATTCACATGTACATGTAATCCCAGATCATTTGTGGAGTTGCTTACCTTACGTGCATACCTTGGGGAACTCTGGGATAAACAAGATTCTTTTCTCTAAAGCTTATTAGAAGATTATTATGTGCATTTTTGGAGCTGAAGATCAGGGAGAGGGCTCGGTAAGGAGTGAGGTGAATGTGGAACTGTTTTAAAGCAGGTAGATACAGTAGTGAGTTCACCAGTAATATTGTACAAAATTTGAACAGTCTTTTCAGGAAGTGTTTTAGTTGAGGACTTCATTTTTCTTTCTGCTACACAGGTAACATATGCATTGTTTATACATAAAATACAGAGTATAATATAACATTCACATAAAAATTAAAATACAGTTTAATTTTTAAGTGGATGTTAATTGGAAAATTTTTGATGGGCAAAAGTATGTGTGCATGTGTGTGGCAGAGTCTCTAAAATCATTAACAAAGGCATTTTGAATTGAATGCTGTTATCTGCTGTACTTGACAGAATAGCAATTTTTAAAATATTTTTTAGGTGTTCCTAATTTTACTCTATTTTCTTTATGTTTTTGGACACACCATACAGCATGCAGAATCTTAGTTCCCCGACCAGGGATTGAACCCATGCCTTCTGCATTGGAAGCATGGAGTCTTAACCACTAGACCTCCAGGGAAGGTTCAGAAGAGCAGTTTCTAAACATCATTCCTCAAGTTCATATTTCCTTTAACTCTGAAATTATTACAAATGAGACATTTTACTTTGTGTTCCTTCTCCTTACATGCTGAGGACTGAATGAATATTTGCCAGGTAGCAGCAGCATATTGGGCTTCTCTGGTAGTTCAGCTGGTAAAGAATCCGCCTGCAATGTAGGAGACCTGGTTCCATTCCTGGGTCAGGAAGATCCCCTGGAGAAGGGATAGGCTACCCACTCCAGTATTATTGGACTTCCCTGGTGGCTCAGACTGTAAAGAAGCTGCCTGAAATGCAGGAGACCTGGGTTAGATCCCTGGGTTGGGAAGATCCCCTAGAGGAGGGCATGGCAACCCACTGCAATGTTCTGGCCTGGAGAATCTCCATGGAAGAAGAGCCTGATGGGCTACAGTCCATGGAGTCACAATGAGTCAAGACACAACTGAGCGACTAAGTACACAGCAGAATATTACATTTTTAGTACAAATATTCTTATATATATCTATGATAGTACATAATCTTTTATCTGGTTTACTGGTCACAGTTATAAAGCCCATCTTCAGTTCTACATCCTTTTTCTCTCCCATTCTTGTATTTACTCTCTACTTCATTATGCTATGTTCTCCAAACCCAAGTTGGGAGATGTGCCTGGCCCAAGGATTTTAAAAAGATTCGAAAATATTTGGGCCAGGAACATTTCCAAGCTGTTTATTCTCTCCGTACACTTTATGCAGAACAAGCAACATAGACACGTTGTCTATACAAAACAGGCTTAAATAAGAATGATTCCTTTGTAAAAAGATTTATTCATTCAATAAAAAGTGATCTAGGTTGGTCAAAAGGACCCAGAAATCACACAGAATGAATAGTTCTTCAGGTAATTCCAAATTCTTTTGTACCTGAGCACTTATCTGTGATCAGGGGCACTTTGATCTTCAGCTCAGGAAAGAAGTCTAGCCTAGACATCACAGAGTTACTGAGTGATGATGATCCTTTAATAAACATGGAGAAATTCTTAAAATTTCTACTGACTTAATCAACATATCATTCCTTACTCCTAAAATCTAAATTCATATTTGTAAAAGGTGCACTTTTTATTGGAAATTTAGACAGTTTGGAAATATTGTTACACTGCTTATTTAACTTATATTCAGAATAATATGCAAAATGTTGGGCTGGATGACTCACAAGCTGGAATCAAGAGAAATATCAACAACCTCAGATATGCAGATGATACCACTCTAATGGCAGAAAGTGAAGAAGAACTAAGGAGCCTCTTGATGAGAGTGAAAGAGGCGAGTGAAAAAGCAGGCTTAAAAGTCAGCATTCAAAAAACTAAGATCATGGCATTCAGTCCCATTACAAGCAAATAGAAGGGGAAACATTGGGAGTAGTGACAGATTTCCTTTTCTTGGGCTCCAAAATCACTGCTGATAGTGATTGTAGCCATGAAATTAGAAGATGCTTGCTCCTTGGAAGGAAAGTTATGACAAATCTAGACCACATATTAAGAAGCATAGACATCATTGCTGACAAAGTTCCTATAGTTAAAGCTATGGTTTTTCCAGTAGTCATGTAAGGATGTGAGTGTTGGGAGTGAGACTGAGTGCTGAAGAATTGATACTTATGAACTGTGGTGCTGGAGATGTTTCTTGAGAGTCCTTTGGATGGGAAGGAGATCAAACCAGTCAATCCTAAGGAAGTCAGCCCTGAATATTCATTGTAGGACTGATGCTGAAGCTGAAGCTCCAATACTTTGGCCACCTGATGCAAAGAGCCAGCTCGTTAGAAAAGACCCTGATGCTGGGTAAGATTGAGGGCAAAAGGAGAAGGGGGCAGCAGAGGATGAGATAGTTAGATCGCATCACTGACTCAACGGACATGAATCTGACTAAACTCCAGGAGATAGTGAAGGACAGGGGAGCCTGGCTTTGGAGTCTCAATGAGTCAGACACAACTGAGCGACTAAATAGCAACAATATAAAACCTCTCAAGATTTTATTTTCAAAGTCGAGTCTTATTGCATGTCACTTCCCCAAGTCTTATAGGTTTGTAATTTTTGTAAAGTGTTATCATAGGTTTTCTATTTTGTTCTTCACAGGTTTGGAATTTGTAAAGGCAAGTGTCATTCTTTCTATTTTACAGATTTAAAAAATGAGGCATAACTTAAATAGTATATCATTGGTTATAGTTGCTGCTGCTGCTGCTAAGTCGTGTCAGTCGTGTCCGACTCTGTGCAACCTCATAGACATCAGCCCACCAGGCTCCGCCGTCCCTGGGATTCTCCAGGCAAGAACACTGGAGTGGGTTGCCATTTCCTTCTCCTTGGTTATAGTTAGGAAGTACTTATTCTGATTCCTATTCAAGCTATTAATTATGTAGTTATTGTCTTTTCTGGGATCTTATTTATTTGGGTTCACTCATGCATATTTTTCTTTTAGATAGCTTATACAAAGATAAAATAATTTAAAAGATTATTTAGTCAATTAAAGACATCTTAAGTGCTTCTTATGAGAACCATGAAGACATAAATAAATAGAACAGAATATAGATTCATTCTGGTTAGGATGTATTTCAGTTAAACACAAGACAGAGACCCTTTAGGAAAGTTTTGCCGTATTGTTATCTAGCAGGATATTCCACCATTTGCAGTATGAAATATGCCTTTGTTAAGGAACTACCATAAATAGGTAGCAGAAGAGTATGTTGTGGATGCTGATTCAGTCTCAAACTAAACTTGTTTGCTTAGAGAGGTTCACTTGGTCTGTTCTTTTGTTTGCTTTTTATGGACTCTTTGTACTAGCTTTTTATCATTTAAAATCTTGAAGGTTTAAAAATATGTGAACCCATTTTGTGCATTTCAGCATTACTCAAGTTCTGAAGCTTTTAGTCATGTCATGTTGTCCGTGAAATGTTTGATAGATATGCTCTTTCCCTGAGCATTGTATTTGCTTCTACAAACATATCTCAAAGTATAAGGGATTTGTAATTTTCATCATAACTGACAGGACTGGCAGACACACTTCTCTCAATTGACTGGGTGCATATTTTGTTATACATAAATTATGGAAGCAGCATTTATTTCTTTACAATGTTACATGCTCAGAGCAGCAAAACAGATTATAATATAGACTTTTTGAAAATTAAATGAAAATAATATTTAAATTATTTTGGAATGAAACACTTTGCAATTTATTGTTGAAAGTACTTGAAGCAATGGGAATGATGAAGATTAGTTGAAATGCAAAGCTGATAAACACTGTAAGTTAAAAACAACCGTTTGTGCTAATAGTGTACATACTGGTTTCAATACACAGTGCTAAGCTGCCTTAACATCAAAGAATATTCTGCTTTGTAGATTCAAGGTAGTAAACTGCTTTATGGTTCAAGTTTAAGCTGGGTGCAGATTGAATCAGCTGAGTTGCAAAATCAAATTTATCATAAAAATGGTAACTGACCACTAACTACTATGTAATGCTGTAAACATGACCCTGTCATGAAACTACAGGACAGCCTGTTCTAAAACATGACAAACAGTTAGGAAGAACAGGAAAAGTCTGTGTATTTGTCGCTAAGAACAAGAAAGATGTAAGGAACATGATCCTGTCTGTTCGTTGTTTGCCTCGCAGTTTTAAGACATGCACTGTGCTCTTAATGGCAAATGCCTAGAGGAATGGTGCCTTTGTTTTAAATTACAGCTATGTATGTTTAAGAGATTGTATCGGCATTTTCAAGGAGTTGCTTCTCTATATTAGGTATTTTGTTTTAAGTGCAGCAAAAGGCCAAGCTCAAATTCATTCCTAATGAGCCATGTGTTAATGTCAAAGTCTCTGCTGTCCACTCAAATGCCAAAGAACACATCTGACTTTATAATGAGCCAAACAGTTGTCTCTTCATAATCTCAGATAGCCTTCTATGAGATAGCTGCATCCAGAATTTACAGAACAGGGGTGGGGGGTGTTGCTAGGATGGCTGAAATCCAATCAAAGATGTAAAGCTTCTCATATTATGTCAATATTATTGCCAAGTCTTTACCATTGAATCTCCACATTGAATAAACTGATCCAGCGAATTCCAAATGGAATGTTGCCTGAATTTGATCTGCTCTGTACACTAACTGGGTCAAGATCAAAACCAAATGACAGGCATCAAGGCAACCAGCCAGCGGTAGGGTGGTTGGAATGTAGGTAAAAGTTTGAAATGGCATTGCCAAACTTCTCTTTTCCCTGCAGAACAGTCTTTCCAATTAACCAACTAATTTTACATGCTTCTAGGTTCTGAGTTTTGATTGGTTTCTGATTTAATGCTTGCTGACTTTCAAAAAGTTTAATGTTAATTTTGTCTATTCTCTAGGTAATATGTTATACCTACTTCTCATGAAAATGGATACCTTCACATAGTCATGGATAATGAAAAGGATATTGAGAAATAAAAAGGTTTTAGGATGTTTTGGATAGAGTCATACATACACATTGCAACTGTGAGTTTAAATCAGATAATTCAGGGAAGTCTATAAAATTGAGAGGCATTTGTATTTTTATTTCATTTCCTAGTGAGCCAGTTGTATAGTTCCTAGATTGATTTTTTCCAAGTATTTATTCTTAAGTATAATAGGGAAATTAGAAAGTTCACACATTAAGTTGAAAATATTTTACTTTAGTAGTGATAGAAATACGTAAGAATTCATCAGAAGGAAAATAAGAGATAAGTGGGAAAAAAAATAACCTTAGAAAGAAATACAGTTAAATATTACTGTCTATGATTGATGATATTATAAGAATTGTTATCTGGTTTCTTGGCTTTTCCAAATTGTCTGTAATGAGACTGCATTTTTACAAGTTTTCAGCTGAAGTAGAAGAATATGCAGCTCCTGACACCACACAAATTAAGCCCAAAGTTTGTTCTGCTCAATGAAAGAAGGGGGAAAACATATTAAAATAATGTCACTGAGTACTTTTGCTACATGCTTTAGGGTCTTTGGGGGTTTTTTGGCTTATTTTTAATAAGCTTTATTTAAACATCTTCTAGTAACATGTTTACCAGCTAAAGTTGTAGTTTTAAAAAAAACACAATTTCTTTTAATGTATTCATTGGTAAACAATATCATTTAAGATGATATCAAATATATCAGTATCTAGGAATTAATAACAAACCCTGTGAAAAACCTGTACAGTGAATTTGTAGAAACTGACAAGCTAATTATAATATTGATATGGAATTCCAAAGGAGCAAAACAGCAAAGGTGGATTTGAAAAGGGCAAAAACTGGAGGACCTACACTGTCAGATACCAAAACTAATTACAAAACTTAAGACACTAATGGCAAAGAAGAGAATATGATTGTTGAAAAGATCAATTTGCTTCAAAGCTAAAAGTAGAAACTGGCATACTGATGCATCTCCAGATTGCGGTGGGGTGGGGACTAAGAAAGAGCAAGAGAGAACAAAAGTAACAGAGAGCTTCACAAATCTATGTCTTTGGCTCTAATTTCTTTCTGGAATTACAGATGCATTTATCCAGCTATATAGTAGGTCATGTTACTTACCTCAAATTTAGCATGTTCCAAAGAGAACTATTTCTTTTACTTTTCTCACAAGCATATGTCTCTATCAATTCAGTTCAGTTCAGTCGCTCAGTCGTGTCTGACTCTGCAACCCCATGGACTGCAGCACGCCAGGTATCACTGTCCATCACCAACTCCCAGAACTTGTTCAAACTCATGTCCATCGAGTCAGTGATGCCATTCAACCATCTCATCCTCTGCGTCCCCTTCTCCTCCTGCCTTCAATCTTTCACAGCATCAGGGTCTTTTCCAATAGGTCAGTTCTTTGCATCAGGTGACCAAAGTATTGGAGCTTCAGCTTCAGCATCAGTCCTTCCAATGAATATTCTGGACTGATCTCCTTTAGGATGGACTGGTTGGATCTCCTTGCAGTCCAAGGGGCTCTCAAGAGTCTTTTCCAACACCACAGTTCAAAAGCATCAATTCTTCGGTGCTCAGCTTTCTTTATTGTCCAACTCTCACATCCATACATGACGACTGGAAAAACTACAGCTTTGACTAGACAGACCTTTGTCGGTAAAGTAATGTTGCTGCTTTTTAATATGCTGTCTAGGTTGGTCATAGCTTTTCTTACAAGGAGCAAGTGTCTTTTAATTTCATGGCTGCAGTCACCATCTGCAATGATTTTGGAGCGCAAGAAAATAAAGTCTATCAATTAGTAAATGGTTTTACAATCCAATTCAACCATAAATAGGGGCATTACCCTTATTTCCTTTACTGTCCTAATTCTATACTGTGTCTAGGTGTGTAAACTGTATCATTATAAAAATGTCAATATAGTCAAAAATATATTTATCTCTTGTGTAAAACAGGGCAATAATTTCCCAGTTGATTTCTTGATTCTGCTCTTGTCCACCTTTGTATAATCTATTCTTAGCATAACAGACTCACATTTAAAAAATATAAATCACACTCTATACAAAAATATTAATAATAATAACAAACATAAGAAAATAATTGGCAACTTTCCAATCTCTGTGCATTTTATTTTCACCTCCTATATTGTTACACCCAGATTCAGTGAGATATTTTATTTTCTAATTCGATGAAGGTTTCTACCTTAAATCCTTTGAACCATCTGTGTCATTTACCTATAATGTCCTCTACCTTGATCTTTGTTTGGCTGTATACTTACTGTGGAGAAGGCAATGGCACCCCACTCCAGTACTCTTGCCTGGAGAGTCCCATGGACAGAGGAGCCTGGTAGGCTGAAGTCATGGCGTCGCTAAGAGTCGGACACGACTGAGCGACTTCACTTTCACTTTTCACTTTCATGCATTGGAGAAGGAAATGGCAACCCACTCCAGTGTTCTTGCCTGGAGAATCCCAGGGACGGGGGAGCCTGGTGGGCTGCCGTCTATGGGCTCTCACAGAGTTGGACACGACTGAAGCAACTTAGCAGCAGCAGCAGCAGCATACTTACTATACTAACCACAGTACATGCTACTTTCTCTACCTGTCAGTCTATTTAAAGTAAAATCTTGTATACCTAAGCTATTTAATTTTCAATGCAATACTTCTCATAATCTGATAGTCAGGTACTTTTTTATTTATACAACACCCAGTAGAATGTAAACTCCTCATAAACAGGACCCTTGTTCTTAGCTGTGTCCCTGGCACCTAAAATAGTGCCTACCATGTGTTGTTTTTTAATGTTTATTGTTAAAAGTTGAATGAATGATTGGTTGCAATGAAAAGACATAGTTTGACAAGACCAATGATTGGATTAGGGCTAGAACTTTGGTCCTGGGGTAGATAGGAAAAAATCAAGCACGAGAAAATATTAGAATAGCCACATTGAGAAGAGCTAGTGAAATATAACAGGTGGAAGAGACGTGTAATAAGAATATACAAAAACAATATTCTCCCTGCTTCTGTAAAAGGAACATTACTTTTCCTTTTACTAATAAACAAGAGCTCGAGGGTGGACATTGTTTCCCTAGTATTTGCACATTGCAGACCTAATGTTGGTGGCTATATTCCTATCTTCTAAACCTCTACATTTGCTAGAACATTAGTAATCTAGGTCTCATTGGGAGCATTGGATGATATCATAAGTGAGGTCTGTAACTTTACTAAATATATTATCTCTAAGGGAAGTTTTACAAGGCCAAGCATATTTAATTTTTAAACATTTAAATGGAAGAATCCAGTATTAATGAGGCCTTCATGGATGCATATATTATTAGGTAGGAAACTAAAGAATACCAAACATTAAGAATGAACTTGAGTTTCATACAATACACTGCTTTCAATACACAGTGCTGAGCTGCCTTAACATCAAAGAGTATTCTGCTTTGTAGATTCAAGGTACCAAACTGCTTTATTTTTCAAGTTTCAGCTTGGTGAAAATTGAATCAGTTGAGTTGCATTTTTTTTTTTTTTTTAACAAAACCGATATTTAGATTGACTGTAAATTTTCAAGGAGTTTTCCTCTGTGTGTTCCCAGCACCTTAAAATAGTGCCTGGTACTTTTGTAGGCAGTTGATAATTGCTCATCAAGGGATTTATTTGCTCTTTTGAATGGATCCAAACTGCTGTAAGTAAAACCGCAAAATTATGTTTGATAATGGACAAACTTCTCAGATGTTTATCATGTTACTTGAATCATGCCCTCTTTCAGCTTCTTTCCATGGGAGGAAAGGCACAGGGAGAGTGGCAATTATGCCAATAATGTCAAGATTCTCTTAGATGGATGAGAGGTTTCAGGATCTGTGAAGAGTCTGGGACCTGTTACTATTTAATAGATGCCAGCGGAAAACACTAGATGCTTTAAAAGGCCCAGATCCTATAAAAGTCTTTATGTTTTTACAGTGTGGATAGAGGACTGCCAAATTATGAAATGCCTGCTGGGAAATTGGATTGATTATCAGAACTTCACAAAATCATATATGGAGCTATATTTTGATACTTTTCTCAAGTCGGTTTTAACATCTTAGCATGAAATTCTGAGATATATATATATATATATATATATATATAATTGATGAAATTATATATACACTGACTCTATTTTTGCTCATTGATATTTTCTCTGCAAAGGCAGATGCCAAAGAGAAACTTACAGTGTTCTTCCTTTTTTATAAATTTGTCTCAGATTGGAACACAATAATTACAAAATTTTTCATATATTTTGAACAGCTGCATTGGTATAGGATCTTGATACTTGTAGTTTTTACCATTTTACTAACCCAATTCACTTGTATTAGGTTTCTGATTTGCTTTCTGTTCAAACTTAAATAGATACAACAAGTACCTGCTGCTTATTCTAACTGGGATTTAAATAGGATGCCTTGCTTTCATTGAATCTCCTTTGCAATCCCAATAATGAAAAATAGTATATAGTAAACATTACTTATTTTCTTTTCATTATAAAAACCATATCCTGTTCAAACTGTGTTTTATTTACTGTTTGTATTGCCACCGTCTAATTTAAGAATTGCTGATAAACCAATTAAATATAAATATTAAAGCAATAGAAGAATAAATGTTTTAGGATAAGCAGCATTTTAACTAGATTCCAAATTATGATTCAGTGTTCATAAATTAAACTTTTTCCTTTAAGAAAAAAAGAGGTTGTATTGTATTATGATAATGCAAAGTAAATGACATTAAATATATGCTTTAGATTTACAATCTAAGGACTAACTTGTAATAGAAGACAATTAGACAGTTCAAGAAAATGCTTCGTTTCAGCTATAGAAGTATAGGAAAGATAAATAATTATCAAGTACATCTAAATCCATGTAATATTTTACCAAAGACTACAGTTGAGGATATGGTAGTACTGTTAATCATAATGAGTTGTGAATTACTATCTTTTGATTTTCTTTCTTTTTCTTGTTTACTTTTTGCCAAGCAGTTGTTTACGTATTCTCATCCTGTTTTATTTTCCCTATAGAGATAACCCAATGTGAATTTCCCTTCTCATATGAAAGATACAAATATTTGCTAAGAAATAATGAGTGAGATATTACTAGCTCTTATAAAATATGTAAGTATATGGACAAGGATTTATTTAATCACCATAAATATGTCCGTGTTTACCATGTACCTCTAAACAGGGATTCACGTGCATTTAAAAAATATCAATATGATTTTATAATTCAGTTCCGTTCAGTCGCTTAGTCGTGTCCGACTCTTTGCGACCCCATGAATTGCAGCACGCCAGGCCTCTCTGTCCATCACCAACTCCCAGAGTCTACCCAAACCCATGTCCATTGAGTCAGTGATGCCATCCAACCATCTCATCCTTGGTCATCCCCTTCTCCTCCTGCCACCAATCCTACCCAGCATTAAGGTCTTTTCCAATGAGTCAACTCTTCGCATGAGGTGGCCAAAGTATTGGAGTTTCAGCTTCAACATCAGTCCTTCCAATGAACACCCAGGATTGATCTCCTTTAGGATGGATTGATTGGATCTCCTTGCAGTCCAAGGGACTCTCAAGAGTCTTCTCCAACACCACAGTTCAAAAGCATCAATTCTGCAGTGCTCAGCTTTCTTCACCGTCCAACTCTCACATCCATGCATGACCACTGGAAAAACCATAGCCTTGACTAGATGGACTTTTAACATTATTTTCAAATGTACTCTGGTACAAAAATTCACTTAGTAATTAAGATTAACTGAGCAAAACAATTGATATTTAGTAAAGGTTTTTGTATTTAATACTGTTGAAATTGTAATATACTATTGTTTCGCTAAATCCACTAAACCTCATATTTTAAGGTGCAATGGCTTCGTGGTATAGCTCACATTTTACAGAGCATTAAAGTTAAGTCTAACTATTTTATGGGATGAATTAATCACTTAAGAACCATTATGTGTAATATCATCCAAATACTCTTCTTCCTTAAAATCAAAGGATCAGCCTTGGCAAAAATGCTTCAGATTATATGCAGCACTTCAGTGTGTGATACTTGTTTGTGACTGCCATGTATTGTTAACAATTCCTGACATGTTTAATAAGGATCTCAACCTAGATCTCAATTAATGGCATATAAAATGACAACTATAGAAAATTAGAGGAATCCACTTACCTGATGATTGGCCCAGACTTAAAAGGTCCTTGTCATTTCCTGATAAACTTACATGATAACCAAAGAAAAGAAAAACAAAACCTTCTATGTATTTCTTCCTTCTTTCCCAAGAGAGGCATCAGTTCCTTGTAGAATGAGCTTTAAAAGGTGATCCCTAATTGTCAGTATCTGAAGTCTATTTGTTATGGAATTATCATGGATATATTCCAATCACCAATTATCTCATCTGTGCTATGTTTTTTAACTATGTCTTAGTCAGTGCCCAGTCTATTCCTTGAACTACCATTGTTGAGAGCTGAAACCCTGTTAGACTTCCCTTGTTCAAATTTCTTGTCTGCCTCTTAATAGCTGTTTGACTTTTGGTGTTTTACTTAATTTCTTTGCATCTCAGCTTTCCTGTTTATAAGAAGGAGATGACAGTGGTGTCTATCTGCTATATTTGAATTTTTGTGTCTTCCTCAAAATTCATGTGTTGAAATCATAATTCCCAAAGATGATGGTATTAGGTGGGGCCTTTAGGTGAGAAGTGTGTAAGTCATGGTGGTAGAACCTTCACGGGTGAATTCCGTGCCTTACAAACAGGCTCCAGTGGGGTCTCTTGTCACTTCTACCGTGTGAGGACACAGTGAGATGTCAGGAAACCAGGAAGGGGACTCTCACTAGAAGGCAAACATGCTGCTGACTTGATTTTGGGAGTTTTCAGACTCCACAACTATGAGCAATAAATTTCTGTTGTTTATAAAATACACAGTCAGTGATATTTTGTTTTGGCAGTCCTAATAGGCTCAGACACTAGCTAATAAATTGGTTATGAACATTAAATGAAATAATATGCATAAAGAACTTAGCAAAGTGCACAGCATATACTAGGTACTCGTTAAATGGTATTATTATTCTCGACTCCATTTCTAGCTGTTTGTTAAGTAATATTCTTGGTCTGTATAATTACTATCATGTAGTGATACATGGTCATGTATTATTTACTCACCTATATAGTTCTTTACTCCAAAATATTTGGCTTTGATAGCTCTATCAAAATCTGCTTATCTCTCATTAAATTGTATAAACTTTGAAGGGCAGAACTCATACCTTACTTATTTTTATCCTCTCTGTTGGAAAACATAAATTTGTTTTTATTTTTGCAAAAATAAGTATAAATGAATATATAATAATTTTAATGGACATGATTTTGAATGATCAGATTAACTTAATGGAGTGGATTTACATATCTCAGTCAAAGTTTTCTGAATTTGAGCTACCTGTAAGAAATATGTGTGTTAGTCACTCAGTCGTGTCATGTCCAACTCTTTGTGATGTCATGGACTATAGCCCACTAGGCTCCTCTGTCTATGGAATTCTCCAGGCAAGTATACTGGAGTGGGTGGCAATTCCCTTCCCCAGGGATCTTCCTGAACCAGGGATCAAACCCAGGTCTCCTGCATTGCAAGCAGATTCTTTGCCATCTGAGCCACCATCTGTAAGAAATAGTAATTTTTAATTACATACTATGAAAAGTATGGAAAAATGGAGATATACAAAATATATGCACTAGTTATTAAACATTCACATATTTAATAGCTCTGTTCATTAGGAGGGACTTGAAACAATGACACCATAGTAATAATGGCACACTGCTTCCATACATCTTAATTTCTAAACACCATTCTTCAATGAAAGGAACAAGTTCCTTTGGAAAAATGGTTGATTCCAGTGATTGATATCTAGAGCAGAGAAAATTCTAGACAAGCCTTGAATTTCTTGTAGGGTCAAAAAGTAAGGACGTGTTTGAAAAAAACAAAAAGATCAGCTAGAAAAAAATGTTGCTGAAACTGTCTAGTGATATTGTTGAATATAAACTATATATATAGTTTATGTATATATATGTATATGTATGTATGTATATATATATATATATATATATATATATATATAATATGCTAGTTTATACCTACTTTGATGGACGCTTTGCCACCAAATATGTGACATCTTTGGTCAGTATGGCATGCAATGTGGGAACATGATTGCTAAAAATTGAAAACTAAATGATTTACTTCTAAAATGATATTTGCAACATTTCATTGGAAAAGACCCTGATGCTGGGGAAGACTGACGGTGTGAGGAGAAGGGGGCGACACAGGATAAGATGGTTGGATGGCATCACTAACTCCATGGGAATGTGTTTGAGCAAACTCTGGGAAATGGTCAAAGACAGGGAAGCCTGGCATGCTGCTGTCCATGGGGTTGCAAAGAGTCAGACACAACTGACCAACTGAACAACAGCAAATTGGTCATATAGCAATATCTAACAGTAAAAAAAAAAAAAAAAAGATGTTTGTACCATGATGAGAAAGTAAGAGAAATAATAAACTATTAAACTTTTGTTTTAGGTGCAAATTACTCGTGAATTAGCACTGAACATTTTTCACCATAAACACCTCCTACTCTGGATAGAGCATCATGTTGGAAATAGAGAGATCCTAGCTCCTCCACATAATAGCTGTGACAGTGAACAAGATATATAATCTTTCCCAGCACTGTTTATTCCTTCCTTGAATAATGATGACTGTACTCTTTCTTTTACAGTGCTTTTATGGACATTAGTTGAATTCAGTTCAGTTCAGTCTCTCAGTCATGTCCGACTCTTTGCGACCCCATGAACCGCAGCACGCCAGGCCTCCCTGTCCATCACCAACTCCCTGAATCCACCCAAACCCATGTCCATCGAGTCGATGATGCCATCCAGCCATCTCATCCTCTGTCGTCCCCTTCTCCTCCTGCCCTCAATCTTTCCCAGCATCAGGGTCTTTTCCAATGAGTCAGCTCTTCGCATCAGGTGGGCAAAGTATTGGAGTTTCAGCTTCAACATCAGTCCTTCCTTAGTTGAATTAGTGTATATAAATATTCTGGTACAATTTCTTATATATTTAGTAAAAAATATCTTTAGTAAATTGAGGAAGTACAGTGAGTCAACACATAGTTGTACCAGGGTTAGGATCTGCTTTGCATTAAGCTCTTCAAGCAATCGTCCCTGATCTGTAAAAAGAGCCATGTGGTGCTTATATCCTTATATTTCCCTTTTATTGTGTGTGAAGGCACACATATATGCATCAGAGGGTGAGGATAGGATATATATTTTATATGTTCATGTATATACATGTATATCACTGGACATAGGGCGAGACCACAAGTGTCAACTGAAACCCCACATTCTTCCATAATATTGTTGGAAATTGAAAATCATAAAATCCACAAAGAGACGATGGTAGGGTATCTCACAAAGGATGAAGTATTAGTAATACACCTTGTTTATCATGTAATTTTTCCTCCTGTTTCCTATTTTTGAAACCGGCAGGTATCATGGGAGTCTTTAGAAAACTTATCCAACTGAGTGAGTATTACATCTGGATATATTCTCATTCTCATTATATTTTTTTAAATCATTGGTCATTCAACTTTTCTAACACTCCGTCAGCTAAAAACAAAGTCTGTCTTAATTTATATTACTCTGGGACCTTAGGATCTATAGTTTGGGTGTGGTAAGGCATTAATTTTTATGTCCAAGCTATCAGCTCATTGATTTCCTGGGTATACATTGCAATTAGAAGCTTGCAAGTGGAATGAAAATTTCCATAGAATACTAATATACAAAGTTCAAATGAATTGTGTACCTTGTGAGGCTACGTGGATATAAAGAAGCAGTTATTCACTATGTTATTCACTTATTCAGCAATTCGTTTTTTTACACCTATTATGTGCTAGGTACTGTTAAGCATATTGCAGGTACATCTGGAAACAACACCAGCCAAAACAAGCTCCCCATCTTCTTGGAAGAGAGAGTTAACAAGTATATACGCAGATCATAAATAAGAGTGTTTCAGAGGGTGATGAGTGCATGAAAGATGCCAGAGAGGGTGACTGGATAGGAAAAGGGGGAAAGGAGAGTTTTCTTTAATAGAGTTTGGGTCAAGTTTTTTTTAAGGAGATGACATTTGAACTGAGAACTGATAAATGAGGTAGGTCTGGTCATCTGAGGATCTGGGGTAAGAGTCTTCCAGGCAAAGGGAACACTTAGTGATGCTGGTGAAATAAAAATGACTTTATCTCGATAAGGAGTAGGATGAACCTCTCTGTTCAGTGTAGAACCTCTCTGTTCAGAACCAAATGAGGGAAGAAAATCTTAGCAGGAGATGAAATTAAAGGGAACAGAGACATATTTTGAGAAGTCTTCTTAGTGGTTATAAGGTGTTTGGGCTTCTTTCTAATTGCTGTTGTTGTTCAGTTGCTAAGTCTTGTTTAACTCTTTGCAACCCCATGAACTGCATCATGCCAGCTTCCCTATACTTCATTATCTCCCAGAGTTTACTCAAAGTCAGGTGCATTAAGTTAGTGATGCCATTCAACCATGTTATCCTCTATTGCCCTCTTTTCCTCCTGCCCTCAATCTTGTGCAGCATTAGGATCTTTTCCAGTGAGTAGCTTTTCGCTTCAGGTGGTCAAAGTATTGAAATTTCAGCATCAGTCCTTCCAATGAATATTCAGGGTAGATTTCTTTTAGGATTGATTGGTTTCATCTTCTTGCTGTCCAAGGGACTCTCAAGAGTCTTCTCCAGCGCCACAGTTCAAAAGCATCAATTCTTCAGCACTCAGCCTTCTTTATGGTCCAACTCTCACATCCGTACGTGACTACTGGAAAAACCATAGCTTTGACTTTACAGACCTTTGTCGGCAAAGTGATGTCTCTGCTTTTTAATGCACTGCCTAGGTTTGCTATAGCTTTTCTTCCAAGGAGCAAATGTCTTTTAATTTCATGGTTGCAGTCACTGTCTGCAGTGATTTTGGAGCCCACAAAAGTAAAATCTGTCACTATTTTCCCATCTGTTTGTCATGAACAATATCCATGCATCATGCCAATAAGCTTGTTGGTGTATGCCAGTATTTATCCAAAAATGCTGGCTTCCTTCCTGCCCAAATAAGGGCATATGGTTTTCATAAAATTTACTAGTATTAGATACTGAACTACTAGGTCATTGTTTTATTCATTCAGTAAAAACTTATTATAGCTAAACATATGTGATATAATATATCCTTTAGAATATTACAATGTAGAAGAAAAAAATCACATGGTAAATTGCATAGTAGAGGTATTACAAATTTAGGTGTAGAGAAAAGTATGGGCAAATTACATAGTAAAGATATCTACATATTATTTGAGTGCACAGTATAAATAACTCCACTACTGAAAGAAGAATAGAAAATCAACCTTAGGAATTCAGAGAAGTTAGATTTATTTGTATCTCTGTCCCTAGTCCCAGTGAAGATGTTAGATTCCTTTAAGAAACACAAAGTGTTTTTCATAGAGAACTTGCTCAATAAATATTTGAATATGTATGTAAATATATTTTTGTTGTTGTGCTGAGGCCTCCCCTGGTTTGCCTGCCTTCTGTAATTCCCAATTATACTCTTGCTGGTATTAATCAAGACTTTGTTCATTTGATCTCTTGTTTAAATGGTAGAGTCTTATCTACAAGTTTTTGGTTGTTTGCTCATTGTTGCCTTCTATTTAGAATCCTTCATATTCACTGTTAATGCGGTAGTCTAACTGACATGCAAATCTCTTGAGACATGCTAGTATTTCACACTCATGATTTTTCTATGGCCAATATAGCAAGGTCTAGTGAACAGATTTTGTGATTTGTTTCCTGTTTGGATACTAGATGGTTTTTGGCTTAGAGATTCTGTTTGTGCATTTTTTTTTTTCTTCCCCAGCTTCTTTTTATACTAGTATTAATTAAGGGTCTAGGCAGATACCTTGAAATGAAATGTGTACCTGACATGTGTACCTGAAAATGAAATTTTACTCAAAATAAACACTTGAAAACATGATTTTGATGCGTTATTACCTCAAAATTACAGTATTTCTTTACAAGCCACTGTTAATTACACTCCTTGTTTAAGATTGTATTTTTTTCTGCTAGAAATTTCATTGCACTTATATAATGTATATAATTGTAATGGAAAGAATTCTGTAATTTTTGTTTTCTCTGCCATTTAAAAATAATCATTTTACTTTGGCACTCATATCTATGGCAATCCATATAATAGCACTTAAAATATTATAAGTAATCTGTAATATGCCAATATTCACTCAGATTATAAAGATCTTAATGGGCATCATTCATCCATTCTAGTTGTACTGATACAGAGTGTTTTATTTTTCTGGAACATAAATTGTGGATGGTAAACATTGGTTGAAGTTATGGATAAATGAAAAATGTATTAAAACTTCTATCAATCTCAGTAGCAAAGTATCATGGCGTTGTGTTTAAAAACAGCAAATTATAGGGACTTCCCTGGCTGTCCAGTGGTTAAGACTCTGTGCTTCCTGCAGGGGGCATGGGTTCAATCCCTGGGCAAGGAAATATGATTCTGCATGCCTCATGGTGTGGCCAATAAATAGATAAGTAAATAGATTTTAAAAATTAGCACTTTTCTTTTTTCAGAACTTCAAGGATAATAACTTTGTAAAGACTAGCAATGCATTACTTTCTAACTTTCATAAATACTGATATTTTCAACTGTTTATTACAATTCACATATTAATTATCTTAGAATTTTCTGATAAGTATCATTAAGTTCTATTTGTTTACTATAATTTTTCATCTGAATTGATAATTTACTTCTTTGAAATTTTGACTTTGCCAATTGCATATTCAGTTTTCCTAAATACACCTTTGGCATAATGATTATTTTCTGTTAATTTAAAATATAATGCATAGATGTAAAAATTTTTTATAGTCTTAATTCTCACCATCTTCTTCATGTGTTAGAGTACATGTAAAACATCACGTCTTATGTTATTATTTCCCATATATGGTGTTCCTTATGCAGTATAATGTTAAAATTCTTTGTGAGCACTTAATATTTCTTCATTAATTTTAAGCTTGATTTTATGTATTACTTTTTTACCCATTTCTGTTTTTTATTTTTAAATGCATAAACATGCATTTGTATGAGTCTTTGTGTTTTTCTAAACAATCTTTTTCCTCATATTGCTTTCCTCATCTTTCTTCCAACCTATCCAGCCTCCATCTCCAAATCTGCCTTCTTATGCAGTCACTGTTATTCTGGCTTATATAATACTATGCATCATGTTTAGCATACAGACATCTGTAAACATTCAGGCATACAATGTTTAGTTGATATCATATACTTATTTTCAAGCAATAATATGTTATACTCAATTAGAAATAAACACCTATTTCCACAGTAGTTATAGTGAAAGTCTCTATTTTTAACTCAAAGAACACATTTTCCCGGTTGCATTCCTAATAATTCCTTGTGAACAGCCAGGAGGAATACTTATAATTTATTCCTTCTGCATAAGTGACTACTTCTGTTAGAGAACATAAAAAGTAATATATTGAAATAATAGGTATGCTGATGCATTGAAGAAACTTTTAGGCCAAAACTTAAAACTCACAGAGGCAGAAAATAGAAAAATTAAAGGCTAGCCACCATGGTTACAACATTACATGTTTTTACTTTAAGACGTTGAATTTCTGAGCAATTGCATAGGCAGTTCTTCCAAATTCAAAGTAACTATGTAAAGAAGAATATACACAAGAATAAGAATTTCTTTAAAAAACGAACATGATATGTGCTTTAGATTTTAAACAATGAAATCCTTATAAACTTTGTAACTATTTTAATATGTATTTTAATATGGCAAGTGCATGGGAAAGTCATTCTATTTCCAGTATTTCCTATTATTTCATTTAATGCTTTAAGATTTCAAAAAAACAACCATGCAGAATAGAGGTATCTGGTTAACATTTAAATGTTTGGAAATGGATAAACATTTAAAAATTATTCTGGATGTGTATATGCATATAGATGTTTAAAATAATTATACTGAAACCAAATTAATAAAAAAAAATTATCATCCTCTCCCCTGGAGAAGGAAATGACAACCTGCTCCAATATTCTTGCTTGGAGAATCCCATGGACAGAGGAACCTGGCAAGCTACAGTCCATGGGGTCACAAGAGTTAGACACAGTTAGCAACTACATCACCACCACCACTAAATGAATACCTTCTTTAGGATAATAAAAATGGCTAGTGATAAAAAAAAAAAAAGAAGACATGTGTTTTCCTGGTTCTATAACCCTAAATTGACTAAAGAAATAACTTTGAGAATTCTTACTCAAAATAGACTTTGTGCATGCTCAGTCACTCAGTGGTGTCTGACTCTTTGTAGCCCCATGGACTGTAGCCTGCCATCCTCCTTTGTCCATGGAATTTTTCAGGCAAGAATACTGGAGTGGGCTGCCATTTCCTACTCTAGGGGATCTTCCCCTGGCCCAGGGGTCAAACTTGCATTTTTGTGTCTCCTGTGTTGGCAGGCAGATTCTTTATCACTAGCCCTACCTGGGAAGCCCCACAATAGATTTTATGTTTTCATAAATCTTTAGGAAGCTTCCTTTTACAAAGGAAGTATGCATGGAAATTATAAAAGCAAAACAAACTTGTCTATATAAATAGCTAAACAACTTAAGTATTCGTTTAAGAAGTACTATCTGCCAAATATTGAGGAATATAAAGAGGGATATGGGGGACAGGGTAAGGAGTCTGATCTCTGGAAGTTTAAACAGTCAGTCAGTGTTTTTGATATGGATGGAAATGAACAAAGTAGTTCAAGGCTTTGAAGGCCTAATTTTGATACAGTCCTCAATATAATGCAGTGTTGTTATTAGTATCACATACCACTGGGGGATGTTATGTACATATTTCTTTGTAGACCTTTCTGAACTCTTTTTTTGGCAGTCATTTTAAGGAAGAGGTCATGTTTCAAAAACATCATAAAATGGTCTCTCACTGCTACAGAAATATTGTACAGTATATTAAATCTACAAAAACATGTTTGACATGAATTTACCTTCATTTTCCAATTCTCCATATTCAGCATATTTCCTACTCAATCAGTTGGTGCTTTCTCTTTTGAATAAACTCACTTTTGATAAGCTGTGAGAAGATGTAAGCTCCAGGGACATTTTTTTTTTTTTAAATCAGAAAACCTTGACAGTAAAGGATTGTTCCAAACAATGAAAATTTCTGAGCAGAAGTAGTTCTTCTGCTTCCCATTGTCTGAAGTTTTACAAGTTTCTTTATTATATAAACTTCTCATCCAAATTTTGAAGTAAACTGTGTCATTCCTACCAAACAAGCTTAACTAATGCATAAATAAATCACTACAGGCAGATTTCAAGATTTTGTGCATTAAAAAAAAAAAAAAAAAACTGACAAGGGCTCTTTACAGAATCTTTAAGTGTCTGTGAGAGACTGACCACCCTACAAACTGATAAGGTCAGTCCATCTTGTTTTCTTTTGAGAGGTGGGCATTCTTATCTCACCAGTCAAACTGGTTGATAGAACCTAACCAGAGTTCAAACTGATCAAAAAATAGTTAAAGCAGAATGGGAAAAAAGTAATAACAGGTCTTCATTACTGAATTGTTCATGGAATTAAGTGGGTCATATTCTTTTCCTTATTTTTATAATATTATGGTTACACTGGGACAGATGTAGGTAAACAGAGAGGAATGGTATTAAGATCTCTCATTAGCTCTGTTTGGTTTGGTTAAGGAAAAGAAAATATAAATCACTTTCCTTCATAACACAACATATCGTGAGAAAAAAAAATGTTGGAGCAACAAAGAGCTTGTGTCTTAGCAAGAAAGAATAATCAAATATTTACAATTCTACCTTCTGGTTTTCAACAAATAGAAAAAGATATGTCGTAGTTATGACCGATTTCATTTTCATATTAGCTCCAGTTTTCTGAAAATTTTAAGTTAGGCATATAACATTTATATCAGCCATATTGTTATATAGTTTACTAGGGTAGATGCATAGAAAGAAAAAATTGATTAATACATACCTAGTTAGAGTGATTCTATTGTTCACTGAGGTTTCAACACATGCTACCCTGGTGCAGACACTTCACAAGATGTGTGGCATGTAGTCAGGACACAAAAATGATTAAAATGAAATTCCTACTATTGGAGAACTTTGGGTTTAGTTCCAGTAGTAGATGCCTACAAATATGGAAGCAGTTGAAGTACAGAGGAGGCAGAGACAACATAACATAATGCCAATGTAACAGAACTGAACAGCCACCAGGGTTCAGAGTTGGACAGTAGCTTTATAGCACGTACCACTTTATGTTAACTTCCTAAAATGTAGTCTGTGTTAATAAGTTTTACATAAACTTGAAAGGAAAGTGAAAGTCACTCTGTCCTGTCCGACTCTTTGTGACCCTTTGGACTCTTTGAACTCTTTGAACTGTATAGTCCATGGAATTCTCCAGGTCAGAGTGGGTATCTTTTCCCTTCTCCAGGAGATCTTCCCAGCCCAGGGATCAAACCCAGGTCTCCCTCACTGTAGGTGGATTTTTTACCAGCTGAGCCACAAGGGAAGCCCAGGAATACTGGAGTAGGTAGCCTATCCCTTCCCCGGAGGATCTTCCTGACCAAGGAATCGAACCAGGGTCTCCTGCATTGCAGGCAGATTCTTTACCAACTGAACTATGCGTGCGTGCATGCTCAGTCACTTCAGTCGTGTCCGACTCTCTGCAACCCCATGGACCATGGCCCACCAGGCTCCTCCATCCATGGGATTCTCGAGGCAAGAATACTGCAGTGGGTTGCCATTTCCTTCTCCAGTGATAAAGTGTGAAGTGAGTGAAGTGAAGTCTCTCAGTCGTGTCCCACTCTTTGCGACCCCATGCACTGCAGCCTACCAGGCTCCTCCGTTCATGGGATTTTCCAGGCAAGAGTACTGGAGTGGGTTGCCACTGCCTTCTCCGAACTGAGCTATAGGGCTATACAAATATTGAAGGTAATAAGAAATAATCAGTAGTAGCAGTAGTCATAATAATAACAATTCTGTATGAAGTTTGCACTGAGATAGACTTTGTTCTAGGTACTTGTTATACGTTAACTCATTTAGTCCTACCCTATGGGATGATCACTATTATATACTCTTCCTTCAGATGAAAGGACTAAGGAACAAAAACAACAAAAAATCTTTGTGTGGGATTACAATCCTGAGATTTGAGCACAGGCAGTAGAACATTAGCCACCATTCTAGACCTCTGCTTAGTAAGATAACTGGAGCAGCTGCACTTAATATTCGGAGAAGGTAATGGCACCCCACTCCAGTACTCTTGCCTGGAAAATCCCATAGATGGAGGAGCCTGGTAGGCTATAGTCCATGGGGTCGAGAAGAGTCAGACATGACTGAGCGGCTTCACTTTCACTTTTCCCGTTCATGCACTGGAGAAGGAAATGGCAACCCACTCCAGTATTCTTGCCTGGAGAATCCCAGGGATGGCGTAGCCTGGCGGGCTGCCGTCTATGGGGTCACACAGAGTTGGACACAACTGAAGCAACTTAGCAGCAGCAGCAGCAGCACTTAATATTCAGACACCTTGAGTAAGCACATCTAAATACACTTAAATACATGATTTTATAATTATGATTTATACTAACAAGTTACTAATAGATCAAGTAACTGGTTTACTAGCTAGTTACTAGTAAATCAAGTTTTACAGCCCATCCAGTTTATGTCTATATAACTCCTAGACATGAACTTTGTTGTTTTTTAAGTTCTCATTTTATATTGGAGGATACTTGATTAACAATGTTGTGTTAGTTTCAGGTGTACAACTAAGTGATTCAGTTGTACAGATATATGTATCTATTCTTCTTCAGATTCTTTTCCCAATTAGGCTGCTACAGAATATTGAGCAGAATTCCTTGTACTATACAGCAGGTCCTTGTTGGTTAACCACTTTAAATATAGCAGTGTATAAATGTCAATCCCAAATTCCCTAAATATTCCTCCCCCACCCCATAACCATAAGTTCATCCTCTATGTCTGTGAGTCTGTTTTTGTTTTGTAAATAAGTTCATTTGTATCATTTTTAATATGCCACTTATGAGTTAAATCATATAATATTTCTTTTTATGTATTAACTCAGTATATCGATCTCTAAGTCTGTCCATGTTGCTGCAAATGACATTATTTCATTATTTTTATGGCTGTGTAATATTCCATTGTATATATGTATCACAACTTCATTATCCTTCTGTTGATGGACATTTAGGTGGCTTCCATGTCTTAGCTATTATAAATTGCACTGCAATGGATACTGGGATGCATATATCCTTTCAGACCATCTTTTTCTCCAGGTATATGCTCAGGAGAGTGGGATTGCAAGATCACATGGTAGGTATATTTTTAGTTTCTTAAGGAACCTCCATATTATTCTCTGTAATAGCTGTGCCAATTTACATTCCCACAGTGTAGGAGGGTTCCCTTCTCGCCACACTCTCTCCAGTATTTATTATTTGTGGATTTTTTTGATGATAGCCCTCTGACTGGTGTGAGGTGATACTTCATGGTAGTTTTCATCTGCCGTTCTCTAATAATTAGCGATGTTGAACATCTTTTCATGTGTCTCTTGGCCATCTGTATGTCTTCTTTGGAGAAGTGTCTCTTTAGGTCTTCTGCCCATATTATGATGGGGTTGTTTGTTTTGGTGATATTATACTGGTGAGCAAGGCAGACAGTCCTTGTCCTCAATGAGTTAACAGTTCAGTACAAAGTAATAGGGAAAAACTAATTTAATTTTAAAAAGCCGATTTGTCAAATGGAGTGACAAAGTATAGACAGAGGTTATCCCAACCAGCATGATTCATTTAGTGCTTGGCTTAGTGTAAAGGAATATTAGTACTTGAGTTTTTCCCAAAAAGGCAGTTTTGAGCTGATTTGCACGCATGTGGAATTTAAGTGGGTGTGGAGTAGGTGGTGTAAGGAAAAATAGGGAGTAAGAGAGACAAGCAGGAAGAGGTCCGTGAGACTTTAAAATCTTAGAAATAAGAGAGGGCATGATGTATTCAGGAAATTCTGAAACTGAAAGAGTACACACTATGCCTCAAAGATATTCTTGTGGTATAAAGTAAGGAAGTCCTTGAAAATCATGGAGGCCTAACACAGAGGACACAAGAGTCAACTTGAAAGAAATCCCATTGGCCAAATCTGAGACAATTTTGACAAGAGAATACATGTTAGTAAAGAGTTGTAACTATAGAATAAAATCAGGTTCCATGACTCAGTATTGATATACATTAATGAGTAAATAAGTAGAAAAGGAAAACTCTTCCTTCAAGTATACTTTCAGATAATAAATGTAGAAAGCATGATGGAATTAGAAAAATCACTATTCAGAAATTGCCATAACAGTACTTGTTTCAGGCAAGGTTCATTAATGGATGTTACATTTAAGGAGCAAAAGTATCATAAACAAGATATTTACCTATTCTCAACATATATCCCCATAAGGTATTTGTTAATTCAAAGAGAAAATAGAGAAGCTGACAGTACCTCAATGCAGTGAGCAGTGTGTACAATACCTGCAATGGGACAAATCAATGTCATGTGCCTCTTCATATGGTGCACCTGGAGGGCTACAGCATCACTTCTGTCCTCTATCTGCCAGAAATCCATAACATGTATCAAATCAAGGTGAAACATCAGAGAAAGCTAAAATGAGGGACATTGTACAAAGTGATCCTATACTATTTAAAAGTGTCAAGGTCATGGAGGATACTTAAGGAACTGTTCCGTATTAAAGAAGAATAAAGAGGTATGAAAACTATGTATCAGATGTGATTATGTTGCAGGGAGAAAGCCAGTTCTGACTCTGGAGAGAAACTGTTTCTTTGACTTGCTTTTAGTTGCTTTTATTATTATAATCATACTCAATGGCTTGCCTGGAGGACCCTGCCCCTCTGCTTGACTGTAAACTAAAGTTCCATTGTTCAGCTCAGATCAGTTCAGTTCAGTCCCTCGGTAATGTCTAACTCTTTGCGACCCCATGGACTGCAGTATGCCAGGCTTCCCTGCGCATCACCAACTCCTGGAGCTTACTCAATCTCATGTCCACTGAGTCAGTGATGCAATCCAACCATCTAATCTTCTGTTGTCCACTTATCCTCCCGCCTTCAATCATTCCCAGAATCAGGGTCTTTTCTAATGAGTCAGTTCTCCCCATCAGGCCAAGGTATTGGAGTTTCAGCTTCATCGTCAACCCTTCCAATGAGTATTCAGGACTGATTTCCTTTAGGGTGGACTGCTAGGAAATCCTTGCTGTCCAAAGGACTCTCAACAGCCTTCTTCAACACCACAGTTCAAAAACATCAATTTTTCGACGCTCAGCCTTCTTTGTAGTCCAAATCTCACATCCATACATGACTACAGGAAAAACCAAGCTTTTACCAGACAGACGTTTGCTGGCAAAGTAATGTCTCTGCTTTTTAATAGGCTGTTTAGAATGGTCATAACTTTTCTTCCAAGGAGCAAGCATATTTTAATTTAATGGCTCCAGGCACCATCTGCAGTGATTTTGGAGCCCCCCCCCAAAAAAAAAACTAAAGTCTGTCACTGTTTCCATTGTTTCCCCATCTATTTGCCATGAAGTGATGGGACCAGATGCCATGATCTTAGTTTTCTGAATGTTGAGTTTTAAGCCAACTTTTTCACTCTCCTCTTTCACTTTCATCAAGGGGCTCTTTAGTTTTCTTTGCTGTCTGCCATAAGAGTGGTGTCATCTGCATTACTGAGGTTATTGCTGCTTCTCCTGCCAATCTTGATTCCAGCTTGTCCTTCATCCAGCCCAGCGTTTCGCATGATATACTCTGCATATAAGTTAAATAAGTAGGGTGACAAATATACAGCCTTGACGTACTCCTTTCCCGATTTGGAACCAGTCTGTTGTTCCATGTCCAGTTCTAACTGTTGCTTCCTGACCTGCATATAGATTTCTCAAGAAGCAGGTCAGGTGGTCTGGTATTCCCATATCTTTAAGAATTTTCCACAGTTTGTTGTTATCCACAAGTCAAAGGCTTTGGCATTGTCAATAAAGCAGGAGTAGATGTTTTTCTAGAACTGTCTCGCTTTTTCGATGATCCAACGGCTGTTGGTAATTTGATCTCTTGTTCCTCTGCCTTTTCTAAATACACCTTGAACATCTGGAAGTTCACGGTTCACATACTGTTGAAGCTTGGCTTGGAGAATTTTGAGCATTACTTTACTAGCATGTGAGATGAGTGCAATTGTGCGGTAGTTTGAGCATTCTTTGGCATTGCCTTTCTTTGGGAATGGAATGAAAACTGACCTTTTCCAGTCCTGTGGCCACTGTTGAGTTTTCCAAATTTGCTGGCATATTGAGTGCAGCACTTTCACAGCATTATCTTTTAGGATTTGAAACAGCTCAACTGGAATTCCATCACCTCCACTAACTTTGTTCGTAGTGATGCTTCCTAAGGCCCACTTGACTTCACATTCCAGGATGTCTGGCTCTAGGTGAGTGATCACACCATCGTGGTTATCTGGGTCATGAAGATCTCTTTTGTATAGTTCTGTGTATTCTTGCCCCCTCTTCTTAATATCTTCTGTTTCTGTTTGGTCCATACCATTTCTGTCCTTTTTTGTGTCCATCTTTGCATGAAGTATTCCCTTTTTCCTCCATTTCTTTGCATTGATCACTGAGGAAAGCTTTCTTATCTCTCCTTGCAATTCTTTGGAACTCTGCATTCAAATGGGTATATCTTTCCATTTCTCCTTTGCCTTTCACTTCTTTTCACAGCTATTTGTAAAGCCTCTTCAGACAACCATTTTGTCTTTTTGCTTTTTTTTGTGAGATAGTCTTGATCCCTGCCTCCTGTTCTATGTTACAAACTTCCGCCCATAGTTCTTCAGGACTCTGTCTATCAGGTCTAATTCCTTGAATCTATTTGTCACTTCCACTGTATAATTGTAAGGGATTTGATTTAGGTCATACCTGAATGGTCTAGTGGTTTTCCCTATTTTCTTCTATTTAAGTCTGAATTTGGCAGTAAGGAGTCCATGATCTGAGCCACAGTCAGCTCCTGGTCTAGCTCCTGGTCTTGTTTTTGCTGACTGTATAGAGCTTCTCCCGGAGAAGGCAATGGCACCCCATTCCAGTACTCTTGCCTGGAAAATCCCATGGACAGAGGAGCCTGGTAGGCTACAGTCCATGGGGTCGCTAAGAGTCAGACATGACTGAGCGACTTCACTTTCACTTTTCCCTTTCATGCACTGGAGAAAGAAATGGCAACCCACTCCAGTATTCTTGCCTGGAGAATCCCAGGGATGGCGGAGCCTGGTGGGCTGCCGTCTATGGGGTCACACAGAGTCGGACACGACTGAAGCAACTTAGCATAGCATAGCATAGCATAGCATAGAGCTTCTCCATCTTTGGCTGCAAAGAATATAATCAATCTGATTTCGGTGTTGAGCATCTGATGTTGTCCATGTGTAGAGTCTTCTTTTGTGTTGTTGGAAGAGAGTGTTTGCTATGACCAGCACATTCTCTTGACAAACTCTATTAGTCTTTGCCCTGTTTCATTCTGTGCTCCAAGGCCAAATTTGCCTGTTACTCTAAGTTGACTGGTTCATAGAGCGATAATGTCCCAACCTACCTATGAATAGAAGAGTTTAACACGCCCCTTCCAAAGGCTGGCCATTCCCTTGAGATGTTTTGCAAACTGAAGACGCTTTCCCTTTACTTCCCCACTGCCTCGCCCTCTCTAGTCTGCCTTTTGACTGCTTCTTCCTCATTGCTTCTTTCTGATCTATAAAAGAACCTGGCATCCAGACACCCATAAGGTGGTTATTTTGAGGCACTAGCCTGCCATTTTCTTGGTCTGCTGGCTCCTCGATTAAATTCTCTTCCTTGCCTCAATACCTTGTCTTTTGGATTCATTGGTCTATCCTAGTGGCAAGAAGAGTGATCTTGAACTTTGTAGCAATGCTTGATTGAATACAGGCCAGGTCATTGTTTCTTTATTCTTTTGCACTATAGGATATTAGTTAATAATTGTTGACATTTAAATGCTTTGTATTGCATTAATGTTAATTTTCTGGTTTTCATAATGATATTATTGAATTACATAATACCATTATGTAACAACATCATTATGTAAGTGAATGCCACTGATCTTAGGAGACATATTTTGAAGTATTTGCAAATAAAATGGGGTTTGCTGAAAACCCATTTTCAAGCATTTCAGGAAGGAAATAGAATCATAACAAATGGGGAAAAGGTTAAAATTTGGCAAACCTCAAAAATAAGTGTAACAGAAAATCTGGGGCTAGTTTTGTTTTGATTTTTAGTAACTCTAAAATTATTTCAAAATAATAGTAGTTATTGTTTGCAATGAGAATCAGCTCACTGCTTAAATTTAATTCCTTTAAGATTATTTGCAAAGTCAAAGTTTTATGTTATTTCCTATTAAAGGAAATTGAACTATCTTTATTTGTTAAAACTCTGAAATTTCTTATTTCACTTGTAATTTCTTACTTCACTGCATATTTTCCCCTATCGTTGCTTTATGAATAAAAACATATAAAATGTATAGTGGTGTTTATAATAAAATAATATAATAAATTACATATTTTACATATATACATTCTACATGTTTCACACATATATTGCATACATAACTATATGTATTATATATACATGTGTCCAAAATTAATATGTACACACAAACACACATTTATTAGCCAATAGAGAAGTGAGACATCTACAAGGATCCCTAACATAGGGAATATATACTTAATGATTACAGGAAAACAATGAACATACAATTGTGGTTGATTGATTTGAAAAGAGAAAATAGTAAAAAAAAAAAAAAAAAGGAAGAAAAGTAAATAATGAGAGAGTTTTGTGACTTCTGTTATTAGTGAGCCATAGTTTCATTATTAAAGCAAAATATCTTAGACACCCACAGTCTGGTTTTCTGTGATTATTTCAGCAGTGAAGTAACCTCCTTTGAAAAGTCAGTACTCATACATTACTCTTCCCCTTTAATAAAACAGTATATTAGAATAGGAATGCCAGGATTTATACTATTATTAGACTGCAGTAATATATATATTGAATGGCTTGCCTTGGATACGAACAGAGATCATTCTGTCGTTTTTGAGATTGCATCCAAGTACTGCATTTCGGACTCTTTTGTTGACCATGATGGCTACTCCATTTCTTCTAAGGGATTCTTGTCCACAGTAGTAGATATAATGGTCATCCGAGTTAAATTCACCCATTCCAGTCCATCTTAGTTCGCTGATTCCTAGAATGTCAACGTTCACTCTTGCCATCTCCTGTTTGACCACTTCCTGTTTGCCTTGATTCATGGACCTAACATTCCAGGTTCCTATGCAATATTGCTCTTTACAGCATTGGACTTTGCGTCTATCACCAGTCACATCCACAGTTGGGTATCGAAGAAGCTGAAGTTGAACGGTTCTATGAAGACCTACAAGACCTTCTAGAACTAACACCCAAAAAAGATGTCCTTTTCATTATAGGGGACTGGAATGCAAAAGTAGGAAGTCAAGAAACACCTGGCGTAACAGGCAAGTTTGGCCTTGGAGTACAGAATGAAGCAGGGCAAAGGCTAATAAGAGTTTTGCCACGAGAACGCACTGGTAATAGCAAACACCCTATTCCAACAACACAAGAGAAGACTCTACACGTGGACATCACCAGATGGTCAACACCGAAATCAGATTGATTATATTCTTTGCAGCCAAAGATGGAGAAGCTCTATACAGTCAGCAAAAACAAGACCAGGAGCAGACTGTGGCTCGGATCATGAACTGCTTATTGCCAAATTCAGACTTAAATTGAAGAAAGTAGGGAAAACCACTAGACCATTCAGGTATGACCTAGATCAAATCCCTTATGAGTATACAGTGGAAGTGACAAATAGATTTAAGGGACTAGACCTGATAGACAGAGTGCCTGATGAACTATGGACAGAGGTTCGTGATATTGTGCAGGAGACAGGGATCAAGAAAATCCCCATGGAAAAGAAATGCAAAAAAGCCAAATGTCTGTCTGAGGAGGCCTTACAGATAGCTGGGAAGAGAAGAGAAGTGAAAAGCAAAGGAGAAAAGGAAAGATATTCTCATCTGAATGCAGAGTTCCAAAGAATAGCAAGGAGAGATAAGAAAGCCTTCCTCAGCGATCAGTGCAAACAAATAGAGGAAAACAACAGATTGGGAAAGACTAGAGACCTCTTCAAGAAAATTAGAGATACCAAAGGAACATTTCATGCAAAGATAGGCTCGATAAAGGACAGAAATGGTATGGACCTAACAGAAGCAGAAGATATTAAGAAGAGGTGGCAAGAATACACAGAAGAACTATACAAAAAAGATCTTCACGACCCAGATAATCACGATGGTGTGATCAACTCACCTAGAGCCAGAATTCCTGGAATGGGAAGTCAAGTGGGCTTTAGAAAGCATCACTACAAACAAAGCTAGTGGAGGTGATGGAATTCCAGTTGAGCTGTTTCAAATCCTCAAAGGTGATGCTGTGAAAGTGCTGCACTCGATATGCCAGAAAATTTGGAAAACTCAGCAGTGGCCACAGGACTGGAAAAGGTCAGTTTTCGTTCCAATCCCAAAGAAAGGCAATGCCAAAGAATGCTCAAACTACCGCACAATTGCACTCATCTCACATGCTAGTAAAGTAATGCTCAAAATTCTCCAAGCCAGGCTTCAGCAATACGTGAACTGTGAACTTCCAGATGTTCAAGCTGGTTTTAGAAAAGGCAGAGGAACCAGAGATCAAATTGCCAATATCCGCTGGATCATCGAAAAAGCAAGAGAGTTCCAGAAAAACATCTATTTCTGCTTTATTGACTATACCAAAGCCTTTGACTGTGTGGATCACAATAAACTGTGGAAAATTCTGAAAGAGATGGGAATACCAGACCATCTGACCTGTCTCTTGAGAAACCTGTATGCAGGTCAGGAAGCAACAGTTAGAACTGGACATGGAAAAACAGACTGGTTCCAAATAGGAAAAGGAGTCCGTCAAGGCTGTATATTGTCACCCTGCTTATTTAACTTCTATGCAGAGTACATCATGAGAAACGCTGGGCTGGAAGAAACACAAGCTGGAATCAAGATTGCCGGGAGAAATATCAATAACCTCAGATATGCGGATGACACCACCCTTATGGCAGAGAGTGAAGAAGAACTAAAGAGCCTCTTGATGAAGGTGAAGGAGGAGAGTGAAAAAGTTGGCTTAAAGCTCAACGTTCAGAAAACTAAGATCACGGCATCTGGTCCCATCACTCCATGGGAAATAGATGGGGAAACAGTGGAAACAGTGTCAGACTTTACTTTTTTGGGCTCCAGAATCACTGCTGATGGTGACTGCAGCCATGAAATTAAAAGACGCTTACTCCTTGGAAGGAAGGTTATGGCCAACCTAGATAGCATGTTTAAAAGCAGAGACATTACTTTGCCAACAAAAGTCCGTCTAGTCAAGGCTATGGTTTTTCCAGTGGTCACGTATGGATGTGAGAGTTGGATGGTGAAGAAAGCTGAGCACCGCAGAATTGATGCTTTTGAACTGTGGTGTTGGAGAAGACTCTTGAGAGTCCCTTGGACTGCAAGGAGATCCAATCAATCCATCCTAAAAGAGATCAATCCTGGGTGTTCATTGGAAGGTCTGATGTTGAAGCTGAAGCTCCAATACTTTGGGCACCTCATGCGAAGGGTTGACTCATTGGAAAAGACCCTAATGCTGGGTAGGATTGGGGGCGGGAGGAGAAGGGGACAACAGAGGATGAGATGGTTGGATGGCATCACCGACTCAATGAACATGGGTTTGGGTAGACTCTGGGAGTTGGTGATGGACAGAGAGGCCTGGCGTGCTGCAATTCATGGGGTCGCAGAGAGTCGGACACGACTGAGCGACTGAACTGAACTGAACTGAATATATATATTAAATGCAAGTCCAGGAAAATAAACATTAGAGTCTTATAGATGCCTGACTTGTCTGTAGAAATGGAAGAGTCTACCAAAGAATATTTCATCTTGTATATGCCTTGGGTACTACTTTTCCAGGCCATTTGAATGTTTTGAGAATTTAAGAATATGGCATCAATTAGAAAAAAAAGAAAGCGATGTAGAATTTGTTTTAAAACACATGCATTGTTTTAAATGCCCACATTTCTCTGTGGTACCACATGTAACTTGGTAACTCCTATTTTCATCTTACCTTCGGTTACATATGAAAAGCAACTTTTTAAAGAAGTGAACTGAACCATTATAATTGAGTCTGTATATATGTGTGCTCATGCATACATCATGCATGTGTGCTGAATAACTTTGCTTCAGAATACAGTAAAATATTTTATAGCAGAATAATTTTTTGCAACTTAATGTCAATCTGCTCGTATTTGGATATGAGCTTGCAAGACAATAAATCAGGCCATGCCCAAGACAAAGGTGGATAAAGAGTAGATACAGATAATGATATATTCTTTCCCATTCAAATAATTTATCCAAGCTTCATAGGGTTTTGAAGATTGCAAATATATATATTATACTTTATTGCATAGTCAAATGTTATATAAAATTTAAAATAATATGTTATATAATGATTAATGTTTATGAAAATCTACTGAGGAAGACATTATATCTTGGCTTCAGGGAACAGAAAAACAATTATCTCTAGCTTAATTGCTTTCATTTTAGTGGAATGAAGATATACTGGACTAGCATAAGCACACAGCCCTCTCCTTTAATTGAACTATGATACTGAGTACTGTGGCTTCCCAGGTGGTGCAAGAGTCAAGAAATGTAGGTTTGATCCCTGGGTCGGGAAGATCCCCTGGAGTAGGAAGTGGCAATTCACTCCAGTATTCATGCCTGAAGATTTTATTGGCAGAGGAGCCTGTCGGGCTAAAGTCCATAGAGTTACAAAGAGTTGGACATGACTGAGCATGTGCACGCACACACACACAATGAGTACTGATTTACCCACCTATTGTCTAGTAGAAGTCAAAATTTGCATCTTGCTGGTGTGTGGGTTGGAAAAGAATTTCCAGACATGAGACAGAATGAGAGGGAAATAAAGTTTATTAGAGTGGGAGACGCTGTGAAAACAGTGGGCCAGTTCAAGGGAGAGCCAACATTGAACAGGGGCCCTTGCTGCTGCTGCTGCTAAGTCGCGTCAGTCGTGTCCGACTCTGTGCGACCCCATAGACGGCAGCCCACCAGGCTCCCCCGTCCCTGGGATTCTCCAGGCAAGAGTACTGGAGTGGGTTGCCATTTCCTTCTCCAGGGCATGAAAGTGAAAAGTGAAAGTGGAGTCGCTCAGTCGTGTCCGACTCAGTGACCCCATGGACTGCAGCCCGCCAGGCTCCTCCGTTCATGGGATTTTCCAGACAAGAGTACTGGAGTGGGGTGCCATTGCCCTTAGTCCACTTTTATACCTAGGGTACAAGGAATGGGATAGGGGTCTTGTAGGTCATTTGCTGATTTGATGAGGTGCTTATACTGGGTTGGGGAAGAGTAAGGCAAATACCTTCTCCATGTGAGGTGGGAGGGGAGACGGATTATACTGCTCAGGAGGACCTGAAATTCATTAATAGTTACAACATGGGGGGAAGGAAGGATGATAAGGTTCTGTTTTTTTCCGTTCCTGCATTTCAAGGCCCTCCTTGGGTTTTTTTCCCCCTGTTCTTTAGTCCTTGGGACACCACAAGGTAGAGGTTATATATAAGGTGAGATGTGTGTGCAGGGAAAGAAAACCTATGAGGAATGTGAGAATTGCTGATATAGAAGTTTCAACTGAAAATTTCATGAAATATCTTGGATACAGCATTCAAAAAGTTCATTTGCTTTGTCTTAGACCCTATCTCACAATGGCCTTATCCCTATTCCATTATTTACTAAAAGGGTTTTGGGGGCAAATCACTTAACCTCTCAACCTCAGTTTTCATGAATCAGTGAATTTAGGATAAGAATGGTTTCAATTTCATAGGGTTGTAGGGTGGAGTTGAGATAATATTTAGCACACAATACAGAAAATGTGCGGAGGAGGACACTGGCATGTAATACATTTTGTATCTTTTCTCATCTAACATACACCATACACTGCAGGTTGCTTTCAAGTTCATAAATTTTATAAAATAATGGTTAATAACATTTTTATCTCTGTGAAAAATGAAGTATTTCCTGTCATATCAGTAAACAAGGATGTCAGGATCATTAGTGACTCAGTGACTGCAGCCTTCCAATGTGAGCTGGCAAGGAGATCCAACTAGTCCATCCTAAAGGAAATCAGTCCTGAATATTCATTGGCAGGACTGATGCTGAAGCTGAAACTCCAATACTTTGGCCACCTGATGCGGAGAACCACTTCATTGGAAAAGACCCTGATGCTGGGAAAGATTGACGGTGGGAGGAGAAGGGGACAACAAAGAATGAGATGGCATCACTGACTCAATGGACATGAGTTTGAGTAAACCCTGGGAGTTGCTGATGAGACGGAGGCCTGGTGTGCTGTGGTCCATGCGGTCGCAAAGAGTCAGTTGCAACTGAGTGACTGAACTGAACTGAACAGCCAACAGGCTGCATTCCGCTCCATCTAGTGAGCCCCAAGGGAGCTCAGGATGTGAAAAACAAACAAACAAAGAAGCAAACCAGAATACTGGCCCAGGAGAGCTGAGGTGCATATGAAAGGAATGATTTCAGAGAGATTCTTACATCTTCCCAGCACATAAAAGTGCTAAATTCCTTAACTTGGGATACCTGGTTTTCTTTAACAATAATCCTTTGATGTTCAAGCTACCTGCCCTTTGTTGTAAGATAACTTCTGTGTAACGTGACTCCTCCCCTCATCTCCTGGAGCAGTTTTCTCAGAGTTACTTGAGATGCTGTCTCCTGGGCTTGAAGTCCTAAAAATTCCCACCGAATAAAACATAATTCAACTTTTAGGTTTTGACTCTTTTTTTAAGTTGACATCCGTTAGTCCACATCACTTAAAACACATCACTTACCAGCTGTATTCATATCTCTGGAAGTAAATGGGTAGAAATAATCAAGTGAAGGGAATAATTTTCCCTGATAGGGAAAGGGGAGGAGGGGAACCTTTGATTTTCTTTTAGATTTCAGACTAAACGAAAACACTAATTATAGGATTGCAAAAAATAAAAACATTGTGTGAGTAGGCATTATCTTTAATGAATTAATTGCTTGAACAGTGAGGACAGTATCCAGCTTTGATGCACTGGCAAATGGTTTGAATAAGCAATGAGAAAAGTAAATGGAAGGCAACCTGAAAAGAATAGAGGAACTTGAAGCCACAAACACCTGTTAACTACTCTGAGCAACTTGAGTGCTGATCATGTCCTTTGGTTTGGCACCCTTTGAATACATGGCCTCGTAACGGTTTCCTGCCAAGCGATCTAGTTAAATGAGTGTACTGTGTTTTCTATCCCAATTAAAAGCAAAGGGTTTGGTGGTGTTTTTATATCCTTATGGAGCACTTCCTTTTTTATTTAAATACCTAAAAGTGAATTCTGTTTTTCTCTCATCAAAAAAAACCTTAATCACAGTATCTTAGGCCAACACCTTTGCTTCCTTTTCTGCTCTGACCACCTGCCCGACCTATTTTCTTATTATTGACTATTTGTTATTCAGTTAAGGAGGATTGTTAGCAGTGCAGCCCAGCAGCCCAGGAACACTCAGTTCTATTTAAAACAAAAGTCTACTGTTGAATTCAATGTCAGGGCTGAGGTTTATAGCATTGAAGAATTGCCTTGATAAATGGCCCTGACATTACAGTTTCCACGACTCCACCTTCAATGTCATCACAACACAGCGTCAGTGTTAAAGTATGGCCACTGCTGCCTCCCCAAAACATATTAACTTGATGCTTACTCTATCTCTGGATCCCATAGGCACAATAAATGGAGAAAATAACACATTTACAAACTGATAAAACCCAGCAAAGCTAATAAAATCAGACACTTTATAGCTCGGCTAATCGTGTCCTTTGAAGGGCATCAAATAACACATCATGTACTGCTCAGGGGGAAATCAAATTAGGTGCAGCAATGTCCCTTCAGAACTAATGCATTTGAATAGACAGGAGCTATTGTAGCTAATCAACTTGTATTGTAGGCGCTTTATCATTAATACAATGTTTATGTTAAGTGGAGCATTATGCAGTTTTTGTATGAAAAAGAGGAAAAGTTTTCCTTAAATTGGTTGCATTCTAAATCTTTTTCTTTATTTTTGTTTTGATTTTATTTTGAATAAATGTGAGTGTCACAATGTGGTAGGTGCCCTGCAGCTAATGTTCAGGTATTACTTAGTCCATTGAGTACTGACCAGGTTACTCAGTTTCCAGAGACATGGTGCTTTCCATTTACCCCTCTTCCTATCCCCAGAATATTTCAGTTCAGTCAGTTCAGTCGCTCAGTCATGTCCAACTCCTTGCAACCTCGTGGACTGCAGCACGCCAGGCTTCCCTGTCCATCACCAAATCCCGGAGCTTACTCAAACTCACATCCATAGTGTCGGTGATGCCATCCAACCATCTCATCCTCTGAACCCTCATCCAGAGTGTTTAGCTCTGTCTTTAAATCAAAGTCTATGAAGGCAAAAAGTCTATATTGTTTATTCTCAAAATTCCTGAATTCAAAATGAATATTCTTTTAATTGTGTGCCATTTCTCTTTCATTAAAGCTATAAATTACATATGAAAAAAATGCCTGTTTACCAGGAAGACAGTTAAGACTCACAAGACTAGAAGTTACTTTTGGAAAGAGGTCTTTAGAACTTGGGAAAAGAATCTGGGAGTAAAGGTCTTACAGACAATAAGTCAGTATCCTAAGGTATGTGTCAGCAATCTATGGCTTCTGAACCAGATCTGTCCTTCCTGTTATTGTAAATAAAGTTTTATTGGACACAGCCACAGTTAATTTGTTCTTTAACATCTTGCCTCTGGCTGCTCTCACATAGTTGTAATCAAGACCCTGTGGCCTACAAAGCCAAAACTATTTATTATTGACCTCTTAGAGAAAAAAAAATCAGTGACTTCAATTTTAAGGGCATAGCCTTGTGGATCTTATTAAAGGAAAAAAGATGAAAGAAAATTAAGAATAATTTCCCTAGTGATAATAAGCCTATATTTTTAAGTGAAATCAAATAAAATCTTTGTCACAAAACGTCCAGGAACCAGTGAGTCCATACCGATATAATAAATAATTTGATAAATGAGTGGAGAGAATAGACAAAACTTCTGTGCAGAAGAATTCCAAATGATTTATGTAGATCCTCTGCCATTAAGGAGGCAAGACATTTGTTTTTCAGTCCTTTGATGTGAGTTGCAAATAGAGACTTCCTCCCAAAGAGCATAGTATAGAAAGAAGGGGCATAAAAGAGTAACTTTATAGTTGGAAATCTGACAATGCTACTTCATCCATGTGATGAAAGTCAGTAACAGTGGTACAAAGCCATCCTGATGGTATGTATCCTTGGTATGATGTGATGAAAGTGACATTTTATATCTATGATTTTGCTCTCAAAAACACATAGCCTCAGGATAATCATGAGGAAAGCACCAGGCAAATCCCAAGTGAGATATTCTACAAAATACCTGATCAATACCCCTCAGAACTGTCAAGGTTATTAGAAGCAAGAAAAGTCTGAGAAACACTCATAGTCATGAAGAATCTAAGTAGACATGACAGCTAAATGTAATGTCATATCCTGGATGGGATCCTGGACCAGAGAAAAGATGAGCATAGACATTAGAAAATCTGATTAAAATATGGACTTTATTAAATGTATCAATATTGGTTCATTAATTGTAACACATAGTTCATACTCAATATAAGATGCTATTAAGAGGAGAAACTCAGTGTGGCATGTATGGGAGCTCCATTTACTGTCTTTATAATTTTTTTGTAAATCTAAATGTTGCTAAAAATTTAAAAAGTCTGTATTTTAAATGTCTGGGACCTAGGATAGTATTTGATCATTTTCCATCTCCAGATCTTTTCTGTGGCTTTAAACTCAGTAAATATATAAGGAAGATTATGAAGAAAGCAGGCTTCCCTGGTTGGCTCAGCTGGTAAAGAGTCTGCCCTTATGCAGGAGACCGAGTTTGATCCCTGGGTCAGGGAGATCTCCTGGAGAAGGAAATGGCAACCCATGCCAGTGTTCTTGCCTGGAGAATTCCATGGTCAGAGGAGCCAGGCAGGCTATAGTCCGTGGATTCACAAAGAGTTGGACATGACTGAGTGACTGACACACACACATGAGGAAAGCACAGAACAAGAAATTACAAAAAATCTCAATCAATGTATAATATGAAACTCCTTGATAAAATGCTTGACATTTGTAAATACTACAAACAAAAATTAATTTTATTTGGGGAACTATACACCCAGACCCCAAAATAAATTTTAGTTTCTGTAGTACTATTTTTTGATATGTTCACTATACTAAGAAGCTGCTAGCAGGTTTCAGTGACTTGACCAACTCCTCATAATTATTTTCTAAGCAACAATCACACTTGAGGACCCATATCTCATGAAAGGATAGAAAGGAAAGTGAGTGAGTCTCTTCATTCACGTTGTTTTCCTTACCCTCTCTTCCCTGCACTTCTGTTTAGCATCAACCCCTTCTCTTATCAGCACTAGAGAGTCGTGACCCCTAGTTGATCCCTAGCTCTAGTTGGGGAAGGAATAAAGTTATACTTGTATTCCATGGTATAGTTTCCTCTTTAGGAAGTCAGTAGAACATTGGAAGCATTGGATATAGATATGCTGATATTACATTTATTTATTAAAGTACATTGTCTGTTGTGTTCATTCTGAGTCATCAAAAAGAATATGAGAAGAAGTTGATTTGTTCTCTTACACTTACATGTTGCTTTTAGTTTGCAAAATGTATTCATGTTTATATTTCTGGCATCTTAGAAGTTGCATTAGAAGTGCACAGTCAATGTAGATCAGGCTTCAAATTGCGCATCTACCATTTTTTTTCAAATTATGTGATTTATTCAAAGTTACTTGAATAATTTCTTTCTGTTTTCATACCTTCAAAATAGGTCTGAAGACCTTAACGATATCACTATCAATATTAAGCCATCATTATATAAAAAGTATGTTTTCTGATTCCTATTAATAGATGACAGCTATAATTAATAATGAAAACAATATTATAGCTGCTATTTTCATTCCTTGGATAGCCAGTTGTAACTCAAAAATATTAAATGGCTTGTTGATTGTCTTATAACTAGCAAATGGCACTATAGAGGTTGAGCATATAATTCATATGCTTTGGCATATAATTCATGCAGTTACTTATACAAGAAATAAGCTTAGATTCAGGACAAAAGAGAGGGAAAAAATCAAAGGAATGGTAAAACATATAGAAAATAGATTTGTTGTTCAGTTGCTCAGTCATGTCTGACTCTCTGCACCCCCACGGACTGCAACATGCCAGGCTTCCCTGTCCTTAAGCATCTCCTGGAGCTTGCTCAAAATCATGTCCATTGAGTTGGTGGTGCCATCCACCATCTTCTCCTCTGTCATCCCCTTTCTCCTCCTGCCTTCAATCTCCTCCAGCATCAGGGTCTTTTCCAATGAATCGGCTCTATGCATCAGGTGACCAAAGTGTTGGAGCTTCGGCTTCCGCATCAGTCCTTCCAATGAATATTCAGGATTGATTTCTTTTAGGATTGACTGGCTTGGTCTCCTTGCAGTCCATGGAACTCTCAAGAGTCTTATCCAACACCACAGTTCAAAAGCATCAATTCTGCAGCACTCAGCCTTCTTTATGGTCCAATTCTCACATCCATACATGACTACTGGGGAAACCATATCTTTGACTAGATGGACCTTTGTTGGCAAAGTAATGTCTCTGCTTTTTAATAGGTTGTCTAGATTTGCCATAGCTTTTCTTCCAAAGAGCAAGCACATTTTAATTTCATGGCTACAGTCACCATCTGCAGTGGTTTTGGAGCCCCCAAAAATAGTCTCTCACTGTTTCCATTGTTTCCCCATCTATTTGCCATGAAGTAATGGGATCCAATACTATGATCTTATTTTTTTGAATGTTGAGTTTTAAGCCAGCTTTTTCACTCTTTCACTTTCATCAAGAGGCTCTTTAGTTCTTCTTTGCTTTCTGCCATAATGATGGTATCATCAGCATATCTGAGGTTATTGATATTTCTCCTGGCAATCTTGATTGCAGCTTGTGCTTCATCCAGTCCAGAATTTCTCATGATGTACTCTCCATGTAAGTTAAATAAACAGGGTGACAATATACAGCCTTGATGTACTCCTTTCCCAATTTGGAACCAGTCCATTGTTCCATGTCTGTTTCTAACTGTTGCTTCTTGACCTGTGAAGAGATTTCTCAGGAGGCAGGTAAGGTGGTCTGATATTCCCATCTCTTTCAGAATTTTCCATAGTTTCTTGTGATCCATACAGTCAAAGGCTTTAGTGGAGTCAATGAAGCAAAAGTAGATGTTCTTCTGGAATTCTCTGGAAAATAGATAGTTTAGAAAGTCATTTGTTTAAGTAGAGTGACAAGAATGATGGGAAGTAGAGAAGAAATATTTTGGCATCAGAGTTATGGATAAACCGAGGCAGCTCAACCAAAGACACACACAGCCAATATAAAGAATAGGTAACTTTTAAAATTAAAACCTTGTATCTTTCATATTGATTTATTTATATTTAAAACATTTCCTTACTGTAACTACCCTACTAATATGATATAGACAGAAAGCACCATGTATATACTTTCTGATTTCAGAGATGAAGTCACAGGAAATGAACTGGTCATTAGAATGCATCTCTGCGCTGACAGAGTTGTATTTTTTTTTCATAGAAATTACATTTTTTATTTCAAGTAACAGACAATCTTCTTTGAATAATTTTGTTTTTGTGCTCTGAAACATTTTTATGGCATAACCTTGTCTCCTTGTTGGATGGTAACATCTAAATTATTCAAAAACGAGACTTGAATATTATTATAATTACAAAAGTAGTTGACCATTGGAGGAAAACTGCTACTGCTGCTGCTAAGTCTCTTCAGTCATGTGTGACTCTGTGTGACCCCATAGACCGTAGCCCACCAGGCTCCCCCGTCCCTGGAATTCTCCAGGCAAGAAGACTGGAGTGGGTTGCCATTTCCTTCTCCAATACATGAAAGTGAAAAGTGAAAGTGAAGTCACTCAGTCGTGCCCGACTCTTAGCGACCCAATGGACTGCAGCCTACCAGGCTCCTCCGTCCATGGGCTTTTCCAGGCAAGAGTACTGGAGTGGGTTGCCAAAGGAAAGGAGAAAAATAGCAAGTGGCCCATAGATACATTTTAAAATCATGTTGCATGTTAACAGAAGCTTGCCAATTAATTTGCGGAAACTGGTTCCTAGTAGTTTCAATAGCGCTGGAAAGCTATCATATCTAGAATTGTTAGCACAAAAAAAATTTAAACACAAATGAAAAATTCAAATGTTGTATCATTCAAATAGTCAGCCATCATGGGTTATGTTAGTAGACTTTGCATCTACCAGTAACCACAATTTTGGAATGTCACTATTTTTAGCATGTGCAAATGTAATCTAAGCATAATATTGTCTAGGAAGGGAAATAATGTTGCACTAATATCACAGATTTGCATTAATCCCCTGTATCTAGAATATTATCCCCAATTCCTTACCATAGTTTACAAGAGAAAAGCAGAAACTTGAATCCAGGGTATAGGGAAATATAGTTTCCTCAAGAGGAGATTTTTGAAATGATTATATTTCCCTCAAATAAATGAAATTTTCACCACTCCACTATAAGAGCCATTATTTTCATTTAAGTCTACTGAGAATCAGAGAGAAGCATATCCATAAAATCTAAATAATTATTAATACTGATGTCTTTTTACATGTCCTGCTGAGATGAATTAGGTTTATTTTTCACACAAACATGTAAAAGCTCTTACTTCTCCCCTGTGACTAAGGTTCATTGTCATCTCATTTCTCTTCAGCAACTCAGTGGGCATTACTTGAAGTTAAAATCAAGTCAATTAATCAGGTGCTTCAGCTGGTTACAAAGAATGGGAGTATTCTCCTTGCCAGAACACCTGTGCTTGTCAAATGGCCTTGGAGCTTAATTGTTTCCAGGTGTAGCAATCCTTATTCTGGGCTAACTCAGAATTGTGGATTTCTGCTGCCAGAGGAGACACTCTGTAAGTTGGAGTTAACTAGTAAGAGAATTAACCCTCAGTGAGGAGAGGCATACATGCTGCTAATCATTAAAATGGAAACTTGAAGAATGTTCTTTGATGTTCAGTTGAGGAACAATCTTTTCTTATTTAAGTAGCAAATCCTAACAGACCCTGTCCTTACAAACTTGAGGTGTATTTACATATGGTGGTGAAAATTTTATCTCGTTCACTCTATAACTATTCAGTGAGCATCCTCTATCTTTAAGGAACTTCAAATAAGCCGTGGGCAAAACAAAGATCCTCTGTGGAGGTTATATTCTACTGGGAGACTTTTATTTTCTTTCTCTCTCTCTCTCCCCTTCTCCATAGTTAGGAACATCCTTAAGTTAGACATCTCTTTCACAGTCTAGTCTCATGAAATAATCACACTATTTTTATGCTAGCTTTGAAACTTGGAAATGAATGGATAATCAGTTTGTTCTTGCTCTGCAGTTTAGCTTAGTTTCTGTTCAGGGTATCAGAGAATAAGAAACCCTACTTTGGAACCAACAATTGATGCCTTTGAACTGTGGTGCTGGAGAAGAAGTCTGGAAGTCCATTGGACAGCAAGGAGATAAAGCAAGTCAATCTTAAGGGAAATCAACTCTGAATATTCCTTGGAAGGACCGATGCTGAAGCCCCAGTATTTTGGTCATCTAATGCAAACAGCTGACACATTGGAAAAATTCCTAATATTAGGAAAAATTGAGGGCCGGAGGAGAAGAGGGCATCAGAGGACGAGATGGCTGGATGGCATCACTGATGCAATGGACATGAACTTGGGCAAACTTCGGGAGATGGTGAGGGACAGGGAGGTCATGGGGTCGCAAAGAATTGGACATGACTGGGCAGCTCAACAAAAACAGCAACAACTTTGGAACCTGGTTTCTCTCATATTTTCTTATCTGATTTTACAGAAATAATGCTCGAATTCTGTTTTACTACCCATCATATATTTATTTCCCAATTGATTTGGGAAAGAAAATGTATCATTTTAACTACTCTAGTTCTCTCTAGTTCTCTCTGGTTGCACTCCACTTTATTTCTGAAAATAATAGCCAAAATATGTTTACATTTTAGAGGGTTACTGTTTATACCTTCACCAGTGAAGAATGTGTGGTTCCTGTGTGTGTGTGTGTACTTACTTGTGACTGACTCTTTGTGACCCATGGACTGTAGCCCACCAGGCTCCTCTGTCCATGGGATTTCCCAGGCAAGAATACTGAAGTACGTAGCCAATTGCTCCTCCAGGGGATCTTCCCAACCCAAGGATCGGACTTGGGTCTCCTGCATTATCGGGAAGATTTTTTTCCTTGAAGCAGTAGGTTTACCAGCAGATGCTTTGGAGAAGGTCTTTTGAGTTCAGACTCCTTTATTTCATTTTCCCCCTGCCAGATGGTTTTGCCTAGGATATATTCTCTGAGGGTGGTAAAACAAGGAAAAGGAACTATATATCTAGACAGTCAAGAAGTCCATGTGATTAATATTCATGAGGAGGATTGCTGATTAAAGATTCTGGTTCTCTGCTCATCTATTTTTCTTTTTTTTATTTTTTGCTAGGTGAGTATGTACCTTGTAGCTTGTTCATAGCTAACAAGAGATCAGAAAACTGGAAGTAAATCTTATCTCTGATTAAGCCAGAAGCATAAACATCATAGGATCACATCTCTTTTTTAAAGATCTTCATTTATGCTATAACAGTTCTTCTCTTCTAGTAAATTCTGTGTGAATTAGCATATGAGAAAGGATGGCTCCGATGGCAAATTACATCTCATTGTAAGGTTAGAAATGAATTAGTCTCTAACTACACTGATGTGAATCTGTGATTATCTCAACAACTCTTTTAAATACTGCAAAAAAAAAAAATCGTTGTTTTTATTATTGTTATCATCCAGTGCTTACTGGTATGAGTTGCTTTCAAAAGGCCACGAAACTGTTAGCTTCTTAGGTAGAGAAGTTTCTGTTACTTTTTTTAATGTATTTTCTTCCTAGTATATTTTATTCTTGTTTAAGTGTTCACTGCATTTTCAATTCTGAAATATGTTAATGTTTAACTTAAACTGATTGTTCCTTAGAGATTTACTCAAGTCATATATATCTCTGCCTCTTTTTTCTTGTTGTTGTTGTTCAATCGCTAAGTCATGTCCAGCTCTTTGCAATCCCATGAACAGGAGCACACCAGGCTTCCCTGTTCTTCACCCTCTCCCGGAGCATGCTTGAAGTCATGTCCATCTCCACCTCTGTCATCCCCTTCTCCTGCCCTCAGTCTTTCTCAACATCAGGGTCTTTTCCAGTGAGTTGGCTCTTCTCATCAGGTGTCAAAGTATTGGAGTTTCAGCTTCAGTATCAGTCTTTCCAATGAATATTCAGGATTGATTTTCTTTAGGATTGACTGGTTTGATCTCCTTGCAGTCCAAGGGATTCTCAAGAGTCTTCTCCTGCATCAGAGTTGGAAAGCATAAGTTCTTCAATGCTCAGCCATCTTTATGGTCCAACTCTCACATCTGTACATGACTACTGGAAAAACCACACTATGACTATACAGACCATTGTTGGCCAAGTGATATCTCTGCATTTTAATACACTGTTGAGGTATGTCAGAGTTTTTCTTCCAGGTGTCTTTTAATTTCAGGGCTACAGTCACCATCTGCAGTGATTTTTTAAATACTATAATATTGCTCTCTACTTCAGCTCAGTTCAGTTGCTCAGTCATGTAACACTCTTTGTGATCCCATGGACTGCAGCACTCCAGGCTTCCCTGTCCATCACCAACTCCTGGAGTATACTCAAACTCATGTCTATTGAGTCAGTGATGCCATACAACCATCTCATCCTCTGTCATCCCCTTCTTCCCCTGCCTTCAATCATTTCCAGCATCAGGGTCTTTTCAAATGAGTCAGTTCTTTGCATCAAGTGGCCAAAGTGTTAGAGTTTCAGCTTCAGCATCAGTCCTTCCAATAAATATTCAGGACTGATTTCCTTTAGGATGTACTGGTTGGATCTCCTTGCTGTCCAAAGGACTCTCAAGAGTCTCCTCCAACACCACAGTTCAAAAGCTTCAATTCTTTGGTGCTCAGCTTTCTTTATACTCCAACTCCCGTATCCATACATGACTACTGGAAAAACCATAGTTTTAACTAGACAGACCTTTGTTAGCAAAGTAATGTCTCTGTTTGTTAATATGCTGTCTTGATTGATCATAACTTTTCTTCCAAGGAGCAAGCATATTTTAATTTAATGGCTGCAGGCACCATCTGCAGTGATTTTGGAGCCCCCTCCCCCCCCAAAATAAAGTCTATCACTGTTTCCACTGTTTCCCTATCTATTTCCCATGAAGTGATGGACCAGATGCCATGATCTTAGTTTTCTGAATGTTGAGTTTTAAGCCAGCTTTTTCACTCTCCTCTTTCACTTTCATCAAGAAGCTCTTTAGTTTTTCTTCGCTTTCTGCTGTAAGGGTGGTGTCATCTGCATATCTGAGGTTATTGATATTTCTCCCAGAAATCTTGATTCCAGCTTGTGCTTCATCGAGCCCAGTGTTTGTCATGATGTACTCTGCATATAAGTTAAATAAGCAGGGTGACAATTTACAGGCTTGACGTACTCCTTTCCTGATTTGGAACCAGTCTATTGTTCCATGTCCAGTTCTAACTGTTGCTTCTTGACCTACATACAGATTTCTCAAGAGGCAGTTCAGGTGGTCTGGTATTCCCATGTCTTTCAGAATTTTCCACAGTTTGTTGTAATCTCCACAGTCAAAGGGGTTTGGCATTGTCAATAAAGCAGAAGTAGATGTTTTTCTGGAAATCTTGCTTTTTTGATGATCCAACAGATGTTGGCAATTTGATCTCTGGTTCCTTTGCCTTTTCAAAATCCAGCTTGAACATCTGGAAGTTCACAGTTCACGTACTGTTGAAGCCTGGCTTGGATTTTTGAGCATTACCTTACTAGTGTGTGAGATGAGTGCAATTGTGCAGTAGTTTGAGCATTCTTTGGCATTTCCTTTCTTTGGAATTGGAATGAAAACTTACCTTTTCCAGTCCTGTGGCAACTGCTGAGTTTTCTAAACTTGCTGACATATTGAGTGCAGTACTTTCGCAGCATCATCTTTGAGGATTTGAAATAGCTCAACTGGAATTCCATCACCTCCACTAGCTTTGTTCGTAGTGATGCTTCCTTAGACCCACTTGACTTCACATTCCAGGATGTCTGGCTCTACGTGAGTGATCATACCATTGTGATTATCTGGGTCATGAAGATCTTTTTTGTATAGTTCTTCTGTGTATTCTTGCCACCTCTTCCTAATATCTTCTGCTTCTGTTAGGTCTCTACCATTTCGGTCCTTTATTGTGCCCATCTTTACATGAAATGTTCCTCTGTTATCTCTAACTTTCTTGAAGATATCTCTAGTCTTTCCCTTTCTGTTGTTTTCCTGTATTTCTTTGCACTGATCACTGAGGAAAGCTTTTTTTTTTATCTCCCTTGCTATTCTTTGGAACTCCTCATTCAAATGGGTATATCTTTTCTTTTCTTCTTTGCTTTTGCTTCTCTTCTTTTCACAGCTATTTGTAAGGCCTCCTCAGACAACTGTTTTGCCTTTTTGCATTTCTTTTTCTTGGGGATGGTCTTGATCCCTGCCTCCTGTACAATGTCACGAACTTCTGTCCATAGTTCGTCAGGCACTCTGTCTATCAGATCTAATCCCTTGAATCTATTTCTGACTTCCACTGGATAATCATAAGGGATTTGATTTAGGTCATACCTGAATGGTCTAGTGGTTTTCCCTACTTTCTTCAATTTAAGTTTTAATTTGGCAATAAGGAATTCATAATCTGAGCCACAATCAGTTCCCGGTCTTATTTTTGCTGACTGTATAGAACTTCTTCATCTTTGGCTGCAAAGAATATAATCAATCAGTCTGATTTCGGTATTGACCATCTGGTGATGTCCATGTGTATAGTCATCTCTTGTGTTGTTGGAAGAGGGTGTTTGCTATGACCAGTGCATTCTCTTCTCAACACTCTATTAACCTTTGCCCTACTTCATTCTGTACTCCAAGGCCAAATTTGCCTGTTACTCCAGGTGTTTCTTGACTTCCTACTTTTGCATTCCAGTCCCCTATAATGAAAAGGACATTTTTGGGGGGAGTTAGTTCTAGAAGGTCTTCATAGGACCTTTCACCTTTAGCTTCTTCAGCATTACTGGTTGGGGCATAACTTGGATTACTGTGATATTGAATGGTTTGCCTTGGAAACAAACAGAGATTATTCTGTCTTTTTTGAGATCTCATCCAAGTACTGCATTTCAGACTCTTGTTGACTATGATGGCTACTCCATTTCTTCTAAGGGATTCTTGCCCACAATAGTAGATATAATGATCATCTGAGTTAAATTCACCCATTCCAGTCCATTTTAGTTTGCTTATTCCTAAAATGTTGACATTCACTCTTGCCATCTCCTGTTTGACCACTTCCAATTTGCCTTGATTCATGGACCTAACATTCCAGATTCATATTATATGTGTATATATATATATATATATATATGTATATTTTTTAAAGCATTGGACTTTATTTCCATCACCAGTCATATCCACAAATGGGTGCTGTTTATGCTTTAGCTCTGTCTCTTCATTCTTTCTGGAGTTATTTCTCCACTGATCTTCAGTAGCATATTGGGTACCTACTGACCTACAGTTTATCTTTCAGCGACCTGCTTTTTGCCTTTTCAAAGTGCTCATGGGATTCTGAAGGCAAGCATACTGAAGTGGTTTGCCATTCCCTTCTCTAGTGGACCACGTTTTGGCAAGGCTCATAGTTTCATTGAGTTAGACTAGGTTGTGGTCCATGTGATCAGATTGGTTAGTTTTCTGTGATTGTGGTTTTCAGTCTGTCTGCCCTCTGATAGAGAAGGATAAGAGGTTTATCAAAGCTTCCTGATGGGAGAGACTGACTGAGGGGGTAACTGGGTCTTGTTCTGATGGGTGGGACTATGTTCAGTAAATCTTTAATCCAATTTTCTGTTGATGGGCAGGGCTGTGTTCCCTCCCTATTATTTACCTGGGGCCAAACTATTGTAGAGGTAATGAAGATAATGGCGACCTCCTTCAAAAGGTCCCATGCATGCACTGCTACACTCAGTGTGCCCAACCCTGCAACAGGCCACTGCATACCCACACCTCTGCAGGAGACTCCTGGACGCTCAAGAGCAAGACTGCGTTAGTCTCTTATGGGGTCACTGCTCCTTTCTCCTGGGTCCTGGTGCACACAAGATTCTTTTTGAACCTTCCAAGAGTCTATTTTCCAGTCCTGTGTAAGTTCTAGTGGCTCTATGGTGGGGTTAATGGCAACCTCCTCCAAGAGAGCTCATGCCATACCCAGGTCTGCTGCATCCAGAGCTCCTGCCCCTGCGGCAGTCCACTGCTGACTCGTACCACCACAGGAGACACTCAAACACAGTTCTGTCTCAGTCTCTGTGGGGTCTCTGAGTCCTGGTATTCACAAGGTATGTTTGAGCCCTCTGAACATCTCTGGCAGGTATGGGGTTTGATTCTAAGTGCGGTTTCGCCCCTCCTACTGTTTTGCTGGGGCTTCTTCATTTTCCTTGGACATGGGGTATCTCCTGGTGGTCTCTCCAGTGCCATGCAGCCGCTGCTTTCTCTACTGGTACTATCCAAATTGTGTTTCACAGAACACCAGTGTCTTTGGGATATTAATTGTTCTTACTCAAAAAGGAACTGATACTTTAGCAGAAATGATGTCCATTCTCAGTTTTAATATATATCTCATATTTTTTCCCAACTGACTGTGTCTTTTGAATGACAGTGGGTGACACACTGTTGTTGGTTATATGTTCAGCATCCATCTTTCCGTCTATACAAAAAGAACTCTGAATTTCCCCCAAATGTATGATCATTTCCCAATTGTGTCAAATATATTTCAGGAGAGGCTTGGTCCAGATTGACCTAATGCAGTTATGGTGGTCCCATCCTCATCGCTTAGTCATTCTTGTGTGATAGAATTCTAGCAGTGATAAATGAAGGTAAATGTACTCTTTCCTCTAAGACACAAAGAAAAAGATCACTTTACTTTAAACTTTGTCTTATCTGAGTGTCATTTTTGCAATTGTTGCAAGCCTCTTTCAAACAAGGTTGCAAAATTTTGTATTAATATCAGTGGCTTTTATAATGACTGCTGATTGAGGTGCAAGAGTGAAGGAGATGGAAGAAAGATTTGGATACTGATGAGAAAGATCCAGCAGAGGAGAAAATCAGTGGTATAGGTGAGGGTTGGGGATGATTGCTGAAGTGATATTTTTGAACAGGTAAGAAGAGCTAAGAGATAGGGAACAAATAGATTTAAATAGAAGTATAGATAACCCATGTATGTTTTCAGACAGTAGGGAAGAATTTGTGGAGATGAATGAGAATAGGTGAGAGTATTTATTGGTGGTAGTCTTGAAAGTTTTCTTCTAATTTTTTCAATTTCTGGAGTGCTGTATTTTTCATAAGTGTTCAAGGTCACATCACTCATAAAGGGTAGAAACAGATTCAAACTCAGGAATCTGTTGGTGTGTTTTTCCTGTGAGCATTGTAGCACCTGAGAGTAGGCAGGAATTACAGACAATGTTGCCAAGAAAAGATTAAAAAATAAAACAAACCTCCTTTATTAAGAGAACCTCAGTTATTTTTATGGTGCAGATGTGCACACATCTAGGCATTCAATTGTAATTGATCTAATACAAATATCACAGTTCTCTTCCTCACTTTTCCAGCATCACTTGCAGATACAGGTGGTCCAACTCTGGACAATGAATGAGGTACAAGTTTGCTATGAATCTCTCTGGAAAATGTTTCTTTCCCAATTAAGAGACCAATGTGTTTTGCAGTATCTCTGTCTCATGTTTTCCCCTTATGTCCACATTGAGCCTTCATGATGGCTGGAGCTACAGTGGCCATCTTGCCATTATTACAAAAGAAAAGATGATTTTAGAAAGCCCTATATTCGAGGTTGGTGACCTTGAAAGAAAAAAGCCTAGATTCCTAATGGCATCATAGAACAACTGAACTACTTGTAGAAAAATAAATGGCAATTTAAGTTAGTGTTATTGGGAACCATTAATGTAATTCTAAATAACATGGCCAGAATTCCATCATTCTTCAACTTCTGGGAGAAAATAAAGAGAACTAGAAACTGTCAGTTATGATAAAATCCTCAAAATATAGATATTAATTATGAAATACTAATCTCATGATTCTGCTGTTTTCTAAGAAATGCAAAAGTAGTTGTAAATTTTTAATCAGGATAGGAGATAAATCTTATTACTAAATGTTTAAGTAATGCTTGCCCCTAGTCATTTAGAAACCTTATTCATTTCGTGTACAGCTGACACAGTGTATTTTAAAATTCTTAAACAAAATTAACTTTATATTTACTTGAATTAGAAGAAATTAGACATCAAATTAAAAGTTTGAAAATTAAGATGCATCTAAGTGAAATCTATTTTTTTTAATGGAAAATTCCCCTTAATATCACTTTACAAAATTACGCAGGTCAATTGGCATGTCAGGAAAAAGTATTTCCAAGCATATTTCGATACAAGATTTTATGGTATAAAATTGAAAAATAATTTAAAAGTTGCTGCTGGCAAAGTGAAAAGAAGAAAGATTCTGAATGTTTCCTAATTGAGTCAATTCATTGAATTACCCAATTCAGAAGCTAATTTGCTTATGATTTCTTATTATGCAAGATGATAAGTGGCCATATTGGTTAAATGACTTTGAGCTGATTTTGCTGTTACTTTTAGCCAAAGTGTCCTAACTGATAGAATATTCTAATAACTCTAGAAAACACTATATTTAACAATATTAAATAATCTTATTTGTTTGGAGAGTTAGTTTTAATTTTTTTGTTTGTTTGCTGCAGAACTTTACTAAGCCTTTAATATGGTAAGATACATTTTGAATTCCCTAAGCAAAGAGTAACAGTACACAGTGTTTTGTACGTTTATTTGTTCATGGAAGTTGTTACCTTAGAAGCTCTTCTTCCCACAGATAGTACCTAAAACACATATTAAATGGATCTAGCATTGTCAGAACCAATGTCTTAGCCCTGAAATAGAAGGGAAAAAGCCAAAACATCTAACAATCTTGGCATGAGTTTAAAATTGGTCTTCCAATGATAGTTGTGCATCTTTAAACAAGCATCTTGATTTCTCTCAGGCTGTTTCTTTAAACTGGGGGCAAATAATCATACCTGTGTATGAGTACTGCTGGGAGAATTCACATGTTGGCATTTATTGACTACCTAGAAAACATGGAGTACTCAATCAATGATGACATTCACAGTGATAGTTTTATTAGTACTACCAGCAGCAATGTTAATGAAATTATTAAAGGGATATTTTAACATTAGTATATATTTCATTTATCTGTGCTGTCTCTGACCCTGACGGGGCCAATAAATTACTGTTGCCATATTTGATGATTATTTTGCTCATGTAGTATATTATAAATCTGAATTTTATTGAACCAATGGCAGAATAGAAACATATAAATCTGAATTTTATTGAACCAATGGCAGAATAGAAACAAAGAACCAAGATCACAAGTTGCTTTTTTTTTTTTTTTACATTATCCAAGTGTTACCAGTGAGAAATTCCCTGAATCTGTAGCTTGATAGAGAATGCCATTTGAGTTGTGGGATTCCAGTTATTTGTCTAGCATTCAGTGCAGAACATGCTGTTTTTCTCACCTAAATAAATGGAGTTGTAGAGTCAATTTATTATATTATTGGTAGGAAAATAGGGCTGTTTCAGAGTTCTACTGGCTTTCCCTTACCATACTAACTCTGGCATCACAGGCCAAGAACTCAGTTTGCGGGTTACTCCAACTTTCACATTTTGTGTGTCCTTCAAAATTTCCCTCACAGACTGGAAAAATGTCCACTGGGAAAGCTTGTAGACCCAGTGGATGCATTTTAAACCAGACCTTAGCCAAGCAGAGCTTAGGACTTTTTGCTTGTATTTACCACTAGCTCTTTATGCCCTCACATGTGCTTCATTCCAACTGGGAGCCATGATGATACTCAGGTCTCTGGGTGTTAGTATCAACTCAGCTGCTGTGCCCAGTAGTCCTCACAAGAGACGCTAGTAGTGAAAAACCTGCCTACCAATGCAAAAGACATAAGAGATACAGGTTCAATCCCTGGGTCGGGAAGATCACCTGGAGGAGGGCATGGCAATCCACTCCAGTATTCTTGCCTGGAGAATCCCATGGACAGAGGACTCTGGCGGGCTACAGTCCATAGGGTCACAAAGAGTCGAACACGACTGAAGTGACTTAGCACACATATACCCACTACACAGTTACCTGAGTAACCCTGGGAATGGACAGGGGGCCCTGGGATTGCAGGGTCCAGTTCTTTTTTCAGTTTGTTCCAGATTTCATATTGACTTAGATCCTGGAACTGAACAATGTGTGGTTGTATTTTATCCAGGCAATCAAACTCAGCCTCCTGTAATTCCATTTGTGCCTTTTTACTGTGGGTTTTAGGGGGCACCCTCATTGGCTATCCATCTATTTTCCCCCAGTATCACCATGCTTACATCTCCCTCGGGGTTCAGGCCTATTGACCACCCTTCCGTCTGTGCCCTCCTGTCTTTACGGTGACTGCAGTCTCCCGGGATCTTAGGTTGCAGCACCACCAGCTAGTCTTTATTGTTTCTGTGTCCCATGGTCCCCATTCCCAGTTGAGACCAGCTCTTTTGTGGCTGAGTTAGTGCTGGACCGCAGAGGAGAGTGACCTCTGAATTTCTTACTCATGCAAGTGTCCCTCTTGGCAGCACGGTACTGACTGCTTCAGGTGGATGATGTGTCCTCTGGACTCCCCTGTGAAACATAACCCTGGGTCTTCTGGCCTTACCATCTATATCCTTTCCAGTATGCCCACCTGCCCGAACCCTATGTCTTTTTTCTATCTCCTTAGAGGAAAAAATAAGTATTCCAGTTTTACTTCATATAGGCCATTCTTACTTCAGCTTCTAATTCATCCTAGCAGCAAGTTTGCCCTATCAATTGGAGTCCTTGTTAGGTATTACATCTCATATCTTTAGAATTATTAGTCTGTGCTCAGTCATTTCTGACTTTTTGTAACCCCTTGGACTGTAGCCTGCCAGGCTCTTCTGTCCATGGGATTTTTCAGGCAAGGATACTGGAGTGGGTTGCTATATCCTCCTCCAGGGTATCTTTCCAACCCAGAGATTGAACCTGCATCTCCTGTGTCTCCTGCACTGGTAGGTGGATTCTTTACCTCTGAGTCACCTCAGTGAAGCCCCATATCTTTAGAAGGTACCTCCAAATTAATAACATTTTAAATATTCAGTCTTACTCTCTGCCCTCTTTGATGAAACAGAATTCTGTCTTACACATAGATATTCTCCAGGCCCTTACCTGTACTTGCTAGCTAATACTTGCATCATCTTCAGAATGTAATCTCTTTCCTTCCTGTTAGACCCACCATATGAGTTGGTAGACCCCCCATATCCCTAATTGAGAAATGTTGAACCAGAATTAAGATTGGATAATTGATAGATATAAATGTCTAGGAACAAATTAATGCCTCTTATTCATTATTTTCTGCTTTCCTTTTATATATATGATATTGAAAAACTTATTCATTATTCTTTTTAATTGATTTCCTTTCTATATTGCAATTTTTTTCTATCTGAAAATGGAATTTACTTGTTTGGTAATGTTTGCTATAAATTATCAGTATGGAAGTAAATTCTGTTTTGGATTACTCAAGAAACACCAATCTAAATGTTTTAAAAACTTTAATATCTTTTAAGTGATGATGTATTATATGCTTTCCTAATTCTTCAAACATGACTGACTAAGCGGGAGCCTGATTCTATCTATTGACTACAGTCTGGAGGCTCTGTAGTCAAGGTGAACTTAAATCCTGAATTTGTGGCTTATCAACTCTGTGGCTTAGGTATATTATAAAAGACCTAACATAATTTCCACATCTAAATAAAGGAAATATACCGTCCATCTCATAGAGCTGATGTGATTATTCATAAACTAATTAGTACAGTAAAAGCACTTAGCATAAGACTTGGCATAGAGTAAGTGCTAAACAAATAGTAACTACTGCAGGATTATAATGAGATGTCATATCTTTTCTTAGTTATTCCTATTCCATCACATATTTTGTCATCAAATCTTAGCTAAAATTCTAGATTGTTCATAAAATATTCACATATAATCATAGCTAAAATGATCTTAATTTACTGAACTCTAGAGTGATTTTTCTATACCTTCCTCATGTCACTTGTATACTTATTTATTATATTTTGATATTCATAGAATATCTTGTATCTCAGGATATCATATGCACCTTTGGAACAAGCATTCTGTTTTGAATATATATTATTTTCTACCCCATCCTTACAGTATCTTACATGTATCAGGTGTTCAGTATATATTGATTTGAGAGAATAGCATTGAAACATGTATATTATTATATGTGAAAAAGATCACCAGTCCAGGCTTGATGCATGAGACAGGGCACTCAGGGCTGGTGAACTGGGATGACCCTGAGGGATGGGATGGGGAGGGAGGTGGGTGAGGGGTTCAGGATGTGGGACACATGTACACCCATGGCTGATAGATGTGAATGTATGGCTAAAACCACTACAATACTGTAAAGTAATTAGCCTCTAATTAAAATAAATAAACTAATTTAAAAAAAAACAAAATATATTATCTAAAAGAATTAAAATGATGAGCACTAAATCCTAGTGATTTTATCAACAATAAAACAATTGCAACTACTATCTACTCACCATGGTCTTATAATGTTAAAGTGAGATAGAAATTATGTGAAAAGTAAATTAGGGAAAAAAGTAAAGCAAACGTAGAAGTTAAAGTAAAATCATTATCATGTGCATTTGTCTCAAAATTTCAGATGGTTACTTTGTTGCTCATTATGTAATGAGTTTCATAACTTTTAAGGACAGAGATGTAGTAAGATCATACTGTTGACCAATGCTAGAGTCAGCCCTCAAGCATGTGTGTAGTCCATAGCAAATTCTTAAACTTTTGAATGAATCAGGAAAAAAAGACAATTTTTGCAACTTCTTCCTTCTAACTTTGATCATCTCTTCTCCATAACTAAGTGAATCAAAAGAAAAAAGTGTGTTCTCACAATGATGGACCCTTCATAAGGCTTATAATTTAGCCTCTGTTTCTAACTAGGACATTTATGTATATAAACTGTACGATCCCTTACTTGTCTAAGTAGAGTATGTGAATGAGAGTGGCTTCATTCCTCTTCCGCTTCTTCACATAGCTTAGTAAGCTTCACATAGCTTACATTTAAGTACACCTGCATATATGTTTTAATTATATATGAAAAGAGCTTTAGAGTTATTCTTTTAGACTTTCCTTGGATATTTATCCCTAAAGACTCTTGAGAATCCCTTGGATTACAAGGAGATCAAACTAGTCAATTCTAAAGGAAATTAACCCTGAATATTTATTGGAGGGACTGATGCTTAGGCTGAAGCTCCAATATTTTGGCCACCTGATGCAAAGAGCTGACTCATTGGAAAAGACCCTGATGCTGGGAAAGATTGAGAACAGGAGGAGAAGGGTGAGACAAAAGATGAGATGGTTGGATAGCATCAGCAATGCAATGTACATGAGTTTGAGCAAACTCTGGGAGATAGTGAAGGACAGGGAAGTCTGATGCACTGAAGTCCATAGGATCTCAAAGAATCAGACATGACCTAGCAACTGAATAAAAAAGCAACTATTTATTTTTTGTATTTGCAAACTACTATAAAGTGAGAATGAGAAATTATTATTGACCCCACTTCCAACTTATTTTTGAAGAATCTGAGAAAAACTAACTTAATGCCAGTCATGGAGTAAAATAAAGCATATTCACAGTAGAAATGGAATCAGTCAAGTACTACAGTATCTTCTCAGATACACACAAAATACTGACAAAGATTCACTTTTTGAAGCATAGTCTTTGGATCTATGATTAATGATAACATAAATAAACAAGTATAGTTTAAAATTGGGCATTTTATTGGTTAGCAGTTGGTGTTTCCAAACTATATTTTCTTGAGTGTTTTCAATATTTCTGTTCTGATAATTCCAAAAACATTTTACTAAGTTTACCAATGATTTATTTCTAATTAGTTTGAAATAATAGAGGGTTTGACCCTATTCCTTTATGGGAAAATATCTAGTTCCGGAAAATTCAAAGAACCACTTAATCAGTGGGTGCAGGTTTTAAAAATATAAATGAATGTCTCCCTAATTGAATGCTGCTGCTGCTAAGTCGCTTTAGTTGTGTCCGACTCTGTGCGACCCCATAGACGGCAGCCCACCAGGCTCTGCTGTCCCTGGGATTCTCTAGGCAAGAACACTGGAGTGGGTTGCCATTTCCTTCTCCCTAATTGAATAGTTTACTTAATACATAGCTTCTGTTTGATAAGAATGAGAATATTATTCTTTTTGCATCCTCTAGGAAAAAGCATAATAGCTAAAATAATACAAAGTTCAACTAAAAAGGTATCTTTATTGTTTAACATTTTTATTTATTTGGCTGTCCTGGGTCTTGCGGCATGCAGGATCTTTTAGTTGCAGCATGTAGGAACCTTTGGGCTTCCCAGGTGGTGCTAGTGGTAAAGAACTGCCTGCCATTGCAGGAGACATAAGAGACTCAAGATTCGATCCCTGAGTTGGGAAGACGGCAGCCAACTCCAGTATTCTTGCCTGGAGAATCCAATGGACAGGGGAGCCTGGCAGGCTACAGTCCATGGGGTCACAAAGAGTCGGACAGGAGTGAGTGGTTAAGCACAGCGCAGGATCTTGTAGCTGTGTCGTGTGGGATCTAGTTCCCGCACCAGGGATCGAACCCAGCCCCCCTACGTTGGGAGCATAAAGTCTTAGTCACTGGACCACCAAGGAAGTCCCTACAAAAGATATTTTTAGATTATTATCTAATGTCATTGATATACTTGTGATTAATAATAGGAATCATGACTAGCAGTAAAATAACAGAATAGAAAAAGGTCATTACATGGCATGGATTCATAATACTGAATTAGATGCTATGCATAGTTGAATTGAAATGATTTCTCCTCTGATTATTTTTTGTTATGTCAATCCCTTTCTAACAAGAAGTTGAAGATCCAGTTGACTGTCCTAAGCAAATTCAGAATTTCCAGGTTACAGAATTAAGTTACCATTATTACATTTAATGAGTCCTCCTCATCATGTGCTTTGTGCTAAGTCACTTTAGTTGTGTCTGACTCTTTGAGACTCTATGTACCATAGCCCACCAGGTCTGCCTGGGATTCTCTAGGGATTCTCCAGGCAAGAATACTGGAGTGGGTTGCCATGCCCTCCTTCAGGGGATCTTCGCGACCCAGGATCGAACCTGTGTCTCTTATGACACCTGCAGGAAGGTTCTTTGCCACTGCTGCCTCCTCATCATACTGCTTTATTTTCAGACTTGTGTGAGCTTCACTTTTGACACAACTACAAAATGTGGTCATATGTCATTGTTGAGAGAATTAGCAAAATCCACATGTGACTCCATTGGAAGGAGATACCTGGAAGATTGTGCCTGGTTTCTCCTGGATTTTAAGTTTTCTGTGCCTTTTCCCTTTGCTGATTTTAATCTGTAACCTTTCACTATCATAAACCATAATCACAAGTATAACAGCTTTTCTGAGCCCTGTGAGTTTTTCTAGTGAATCATTCAACTTGCTGGTGGTCTTGGGGACTTCTTTTCATCAAATGGTACTAGAATTTCTGGATATATATCTGGAACCAAAACCAAAAACTTAACCCTTACCTCACACCGTCATAAAGATTCAATTTGGAATAGATCACAGACCTAAATGTTTAAGCTAGATGTAAAGAGATAAAACCATAAAACTTCTAAGTAGACTATTAATGGCTTATTAACAGAAAATGGCTTATTAACTTGTGATAGGCAGGTACTCCTTTTATAGAATGTAGAAAGCAAAAATCACAAAAGAAAAACTGATAAATCTCACATTATTAAAATATAGATGCTTATTCTTGAAAAGACATAGTTAAGAAAATGAAAGTACAAGCAGACTAAGAGAAAATGTTTGCAATACATACATAGACTGGTATGGACTGAACTGTGTCCCCCCTACCAAATTCATATCTTGAATCCTAACTCTCAGTATGACTATATTTGGAGACAGGGTCTCCAATAAGGGAGTGAAGTGAAAGTCACTCAGTCATGTCCAACTCTTTGAGACTGCATGGACTGTAGAGTTCATGAAATTCTCCAGGTCAGAATACTAGAGTGGGTAGCCTTTCCCTTCTCCAGGGGATCTTCCCAAGCCAGGGATCGAATCCAGGTCTCCTGCACTGCAGGTGGATTCTTTACCAGCTGAGCAATAAGGAAGTAGTTCTAGTTAAATGAGGTCATAGAGTTTAGGCCTTGATCCAGTATAGGATTAGTATTTTACAAGAAGACACACCAGGAATACACTCTCTCTCGGCTGTATGAAGACACAACAAGAAGGCAGTCATCTGCAAGCCAAGAAGTCACGAGGAACCCAGTCAGCCAACAACTTGATCTTGGACTTCCCAGCCTCCGTAACTGTGAGAAAATAAAATCCTGTAGTTTAAACCATGCGGTCTGTAGTACTTTGTTCTAACAGCCGAGGTGTTATGACACAGGAATTATATCCAGAATAAAGGGCTTCCCTGATAGCTCAGTTGGTAAAGAATCTGCCTACAATGCAGGAGACCCCAGTTCGATTCCTGGAACCCGTTCGATTCCTGGGTTGGGAAGATCCCCTGGAGAAGGGAAAGGCTACCCACTGTAGTATTCTGGCTTAGAGAATTCCATGAACTACAGTCCATGGGGTAGCAAAGAATTGGACATAACTGAGTGACTTTCTCTTTCACTTTCGAAGAACCCCAATGACTCAATAAGAAACCCTGAAAAGGGGTAAAACATTTGGACACAGGCACTTTTGTTTCAAAGATGAAACAAAACAAACAAATGTCCAGCTAGAATTTGAAAAGATAGTGAACAATTGTTAGTTAAGGAAATGTAAATTCATACTACAATGAGATACTGATAAATAACCACTAAAAAGGCTTTACAAATATTAACAATACCAAGTGATGGAGAAAATGTATAACTTTAGCTTCATTTATTGCCTTTGTGAACTTAAATAATATGGCTACTTTGGAAAATGCTTGGAAATTTCTTATAGAAAATATTATATACTTATTCTGTGATTTAGAAATTCTATTACTAAAAATGTATTCAAGGAAAATAAAAGCATGTAGAAAAAAAGGGTAAAACTTATATATAAATGCTCATAGCAGCTTTACTCATATGAACCAAAAACTAGAAATAATGTTAATTTGTATCAATAGGTGAACAGATAAATAAAATATACTATATCAATATGATATAGCTAGCAGTAAAAAGCAATAAACTATTAATACCAATGTGTAAAATCTATATGGATAAAACTCAGAAATATTATAAAAGAAAATAATCAGGCATAAACAGTATATAAACTGTATATTCCGTACACATCAAATTCTAGAAATGGAAAAGCTTATATGGCAGAAAAGAATCAGTGATTTCTTGTTATGACAAGAGGGTACAGGTGCTGATTGTAAAATGGTGCAAAATGAACTTTTGGTGATGATGGAAATAGCCTATATCTTGATTTTTGGTAGTATGGACACACTGTGTACATTTGTCATGTTCATTTGAAATTTATACTTAACTAGGTGAGTATATTATTTGTAACTTATACCTCAGTACATTTAATTTTAAAAAGAGGATGTGTAATGTTTATTTTATTTGCATATGCATCTATTGTTTCTGTTTATACCTGAGAAATTGCAAGCACTGTCTCTTCCCATAGAGGGCAATGTTTTAAGAGGGTCATTTTATATTGTATGAATTTTGGTTTTTTTTTTTTTTTTGGTAGTGTGGTGTAGCATGCAGGATCTTAGTTCCCTAACCAGGGATCTAACCAATGACCCCTGCAGTGGAAATGGGGAGGAGTCTTATCCACTGGATTGCCAGGGAAGTCCTCGTCTTTTGAATTTTGAATTAAGTGAATGAACCTATTTTTTTTTTTATTATATGTTTTCTTTATATCCTAGAATCTAGTACCATTCCTGGAACAAAGTAGACATTCAGTAAATGTATACATTTTTAAAATTAAGGCTAGGAACTGAATCATGACTCATAGTTTACTGCATATTGAACATATAGAGATAACCTTCAAAACACAGAAAAAATGATTTACTGGATAGTATTTCAAGCATATAATATTTTAGGATAATAATGGAAGAAAATATTACCAAGTATCATTTGTTCTTTCAGTATGCTACAAACTGATACACAGGGGTCAGCGGTGATGAATCTTAATACAATAAAAATGTTTAAAACATTGGCATATCTTCTAGATGAACAGAAGCTCTTTAGAATTCATAAAACAGAACATTCACTTAAGTCAAAGCATATGTAAAACATATAGTGGTTAAGATAGTTTCTTTTCATAGAAAATGTATTAAAATGAAAAACTAACATGTAATTTATTGACAGCATTCCTGAGGGCCAGTGAATTCAGTTCTTCTTATAAAATACATCTTTGTATTTAATTTGCTACTGTTTTCTTTTCATTTGTTGTTTGATTATAGAGACATTTATTACCTATCTACTATGTGTGAAGGAACTTTTATATCAATAGAAAATTACCTGATTCCTATGATTATAGGTGTTAGTAAATCAAATTATACTAGAAATAAATTTAGTAGTCAATTTTTACTTCTATTTCAAAATTATACATTGAGAGAATATATTTCAGTATTAGAAAATTTACTTTCAAAACATAGTTTGAGACTATCTAGGAAGGTTGTTGATTCTGTGATTCTGTGATTCATTTGCTTCTTTTGAATTTGTGCTGCACCTGCAATATTCTGTGTATTTTTTTCTCACTGTGTTCTTTACAAGGGACACTAACAAATTGAAATGTATAAAAAAGAGAGCAACCTGTGTAATTAGTAGATAGAAAGCTATATTGCTGATAGTCAGTTCTCTTAAAGATCACCAGGAAAAAAACTTGTGGATGTGGCAAAGCTGAATTTATTAGACTTACTCCAGGAAGGGTGAACCAACCTTGAGAATATTTTAACATTGTCTCAAAATAGGAGGAGTAGTGCTGCTGTTGCTGCTAAGTCGCTTCAGTCGTGTCCGACTCTGTGCGACCCCATAGACGGCAGCCCACCAGGCTCCCCCATCCCTGGGATTCTCCAGGCGAGAACACTGGAGTGGGTTGCCATTTCCTTCTCCAATGCATGAAAATGAAAAGTGAAAGTGAAGTCACTCAGTCATGTCTGACTCTTCGCGACCCCATGGACTGCATCCTATCAGGCTCCTCCATCCATGGGATTTTCCAGGCAAGAGTACTGGAGTGGAGTGCCATCGCCTTTTCCGAGAAGAGTAACGAGGGGATGTCTATAGTGTTTTAGGACATGGATTCAGTGATTTTAGGATGGTGAACAGGTAGAATGGGCAGGGTTTATGACAAGTTTTCTTTGTCTTGGCAGGCCGGATACAGTGATAGTCTTGAAGAGACCCTTAATCAGCAAAGTATTGTCCTAATAAGCAAGATATTTACTTTGGTTCACAGCCTTGCTTAGCATGTGAGTGGGTGCTTAGTCACTCAGTCATGTCCAACTCTTTTCAACACCATGGACTGTAGCCCACCAGGCTCCTCTGTCTATGGGAATTCTCCAGGCATGAATACTGGAATGGGTTGCCATACCTCCTTCAGAGGATCTTCCGAGCCCAGGGATTGAACCCAGGTCTCCTGCATTGCAGGCAGATTCTTCAACATCTGAGCCACCAGGGAAGTCCATGAATACTGGAGTGGGTAGCCTATCCCTTCTCCAGGGGATCTTCCTGATGCAGGAATCGAACTGGGGTCACCTGCATTGTGGGTGGATTCTTTACCAGCCTTGCTTAGTTTAAGGAAGAGTAAATCTGTTTTGTCTCAGAATTGTTTAGCAAAAGGATGGAAAGTATATTGGTTTTGTAATAGTGGCCCTAAAGTAATGGTCCTAGTTCTATTTCTTGATGTCCTAAAGAAAAATTCAAACATTGAGGAAGTGTAATAAATGTAAAACATCCATGAAATTAGCTATGCAGTACTTGAATGCAATCTCAAAAATGACAGAATAATTTCTGTTCATTTCCAAAGCAAACAATTCAATATCACAGTAATCCAAGTTGATGCCCCAACCACTAATGCCAAAGAAGCTGAAGTTGAATGGTTCTGTCATGACCTACAAGACCTTCAGAAACTAACACCAAAAAAAGATATCCTTTTCATCATAGGTGCAATTGTACAGTAGTTTGGGCATTCTTTGGCATTGCCTCTCTTTGGGATTGGAATGAAAACTGATTTTTTCCAGTCCTGTGGCCACTGCTGAGTTTTCCAAATTTGCTGGCATATTGACTGCAGCACTTTCACAGCATCATCTTTTAGGATTTGAAATAGCTCAACTGGAATTCCATCACCTCCACTAGCTTTGTTCATAGTGATGCTTCCTTAGGCCCACTTGACTTCACATTCCAGGATGTCTGGCTCTAGGTGAGTGATCACACCATCATGATTATATACCAAGGGAACATTTCATGCAAAGATGAGTTCAATAAAGGACAGAAATGGTATGGACCTAACAGAAGCAGAAGATATTAAGAAGAGGTGGCAAGAATACACGGAAGAACTGTACAAAAAAGATCTTCACGACCCAGATAATCACGATGGTCCTTTTGTTTCCCCAACAAATGTAAACCACTGAGTTAAATAACTATTGACCTTTCCATCTCCCCAAGTTGTTTCAATTTGCACAAATGAGGAATGTTTTCTTTGGAGTAAAGCTACTAATTTTGATGCAGAGCTTCTCTGGGCTAAGTGCAGATGTACTTTTAGTTTTGTAAGTATCATTCTTGCTATTTTATTAAAATGAGCTATTACATAGTCTCGAGTTGTGTTCTAGCTAGACATCCCTTGACATGATATAGATACAGATATAGATATTGATGATATAGATAAAGACACAGATACAGAACTTTTCTGCCTCTACATTTGTTATCTGAATATTTATTATTTCCATAATATTATAATAAAATATTTGTTAGTCTCATAAATAGTAGTATTTTTAAGTTTCAATAGTATTCAAAATTGTGTACACAGGTGTTTTTATTTTTCTTTCCACTAAGTAGGAGAAGTGAGAGAAAATAGTGCTGAGAAACTATTAATTAAAAATATTCATCTTTAGTTTTGAAATGCAGTAAAAAAAAGAGCTAAGCAAATGGACTCCAAAGTTAGATTACCTGCATTAAATTCTCTTACTCCATGATGTTGGTGACATTGGGCATTATTTAATTAACTTTAACTCAGTTCTCTTATCTGTAAATTAATAATAATAATTCCTAAGTGTTGTAGAAAAATCAAATTATATAATAAATATGGAGCATTTCACAGTGCCTCACATACAGTAGACACTGAATAATACTAAATCGTATGGTTCCTGGAGATCCTCTTTCCTTTTCTGTTCCATCGAGCTATGTACACCCAGAGAAACACATTTGCACAGGGACACATGCATACATTTATCATCCACACTTAGCTTTTGACCAGTGAAGCTCTAACTATGCTACCTGGTTCTGATTTGGTAGTTGGGGAGAGATTTTTCCATAAACTTCATCAAATGACTTTTTCAAGGACTTATTTAGAACTTTTATCTTGGAATTGCTGCCAAGAATGGGTTACAAATGCACAGCAGAAACAGCTAAATGTTAATAGTTTAGAGAACTGATTCAGCATACCTTCCTATGGAGCAGTGCACTCTCTTAATGGTGAATTAAAATACTGGTTTAGTTAGGAACTTGCTATCGGTGAAGTCAGAAACCTGTGCTTAATGTTCTCTCTAAGGAGAAATAACTTTAAATTTTCTGCTCCTTCAGAGTTGTGGAGTACTATACAGAAAGTGAATTAAAAGTTTTAAACTAAAAAAGTAGAAGAAAACAAGTACTTGTGTGTCCTTTAGAACAAGTTATCTGACTGGCATATTAAGTTTAGAAAACAGGAAGTCTGTATTCTGAACTGGAGGAAATGTAATTTTCAAATCAAATTAAATTTTGATTAAAATTAAATGTGAGCACGATATATACATTGTCATTTTCATATTATATACTTTGTTGCATAAGTGAAATACTTAATTAGAAATAGAATAATTTTAATACCTGTGGAGAAAAGAAGTTGCAAGCCTTTGAATTTGTTTTATTAATCTTCAAAACTTTTTCTTTTAATTCTCTTTGCAAATTCAAGTTCTCCACATTTCTAATGTGAACTATAGTACATTATCTTCATAAAAATAAATCAAGAGGCAAACTTTAGGGAAAAAAATCTAAATTTCACAAAATTTTCTTAGTTATGCTATTAATTAATGTATCTTTTTATAATTTATATTTAAGATTCTTGAGTTGGTTTGACTTTATACTTCCTTTGTCACACATATTTTTGGAAAGTTCTTGACCCATCTTGCCAAGTCACAATAAGTCTATCAGTAGAATTTTTACAAGCTATGCATTGTGGTTAAATTATCCTTAAAATTATGACTAGCACTGATAGATTTCAGTCAGTGTAACAATTTATGATCACAGCTGCTGAAATTCTTCAAATAACTCATTTTCCTCAATGTCAGTTAATTGGGCAGGAAGTAAGAGCTTCTTTGGAGCTTTCCAGGTGGCTCAGTGGTAAAGAATCTGCCTGCCAATGCAAGAGACATCAGAGACAAGGGTTTGATTCCTGAGTCAGGAAGATTGTCTGGAGTAGGAAATGCAACCCCCTCCAGTATTCTTGCCTTGAAAATTCCATGCATAGAGGAATCTGTCAGGCTACTGCCCATGGGTCCCAATGAGTCAGATGTGACTGAGCGACTGAGCACACACACACACAAACACAGGAGCTCATTTGATGTAGGAGAGTGGTGTATAACTCCCCCATTTGAGGTTCTTAGTGTCTTCTTTGCTAAATAATTGCAATCTCACATGTATGTGTGTGTGTGCTTTTAATATCCTGTGATATCACAAGGGTAGTTACTCATTCTGACTTCTAGGGGATCCATTTGATTTGTATAATTTCTCATTGGCTTAATTTATATATTGTATCTTGTTTCTTATGGAAGAGAAAAATACGGAATTGTTTCAATATTCTTCCTTCATTCATTATTAATCAACTGTACTATTTTGAAAAGCAAAAGATTTTGTTCTGGGATTCAGTTACATTTTCACCAAATAGATTGGTCCATTTAGAGTTTGTTTTCTAGCATTTCTAGGGTTGTTACAGAGAAGCCTTCATTCTCAGTCAAGACTCTTTTGAGGGCACTACTCATTATCCTGAATGAATAAAAGGTCTTTCCAAGGTGGTTAATATGGGCTCTGGGAATTGTTTGACTTATTTTTCTTTAGTTCTATCCTTAGCCTTGTGGAGTTTTACTCCACTTATATACAAATTGAATGCAACTAAAGTCTCGAGGAGATTCTTCTTCATTTCTTAGTAACCCTGCCCCACCCAAGTGCGGCTGTGTGCTACAAATTCTAGTCACCTCAGTTCAGTTCAGTTCAGTCACTCAGTCGTGTCCAACTCTTTGCGACCCCATGAATCGCAGCACGCCAGGCCTCTCTGTCCATCACCAACTCCCAGAGTCCACCCAAACCCATGTCCATCGAGTCGGTGATGCCATCCAACCATCTCATCCTCTGTCGTCCCCTTCTCCTCCCGCCCCCAATCCTACCCAGCATTAGGGTCTTCTCCAATGAGTCAACCCTTCGCATGAGGTGCCCAAAGTATTGAAGTTTCAGCTTCAACATCAGACCTTCCAATGAACACCCACGATTGATCTCTTTTAGGATGGATTGATTGGATCTCCTTGCAGTCCAAGGGACTCGCAAGAGTCTTCTCCAACACCACAGTTCAAAAGCATCAATTCTTCGGCGCTCAGCTTTCTTCACCGTCCAACTCTCACATCCATACATGACCACTGGAAAAACCATAGCCTTGACTAGACGGACTTTTGTTGGCAAAGTAATGTCTCTGCTTTTAAATATGCTATCTAGGTTGGCCATAACCTTCCTTCCAAGGAGTAAGCGTCTTTTAATTTCATGGCTGCAATCACCATCAGCAGTGATTTTGTAGCCCAAAAAAATAAAGTCTGACACTGTTTCCACTATTTCCCCATCTATTTCCCATGAAGTGATGGGACCAGATGCCATGATCTTAGTTTTCTGAACGTTGAGCTTTAAGCCGACTTTTTCACTCTCCTCTTTCACCTTCATCAAGAGGCTCTTTAGTTCTTCTTCACTTTCTGCCATAAGGGTGGTGTCATCCACATATCTGAGGTTATTGATATTTCTCCTGGCAATCTTGATTCCAGCTTGTGTTTCTTTCAGCCCAGCGTTTCTCATGATGTACTCTGCATAGAAGTTAAATAAGCAGGGTGACAATATACAGCCTTGACGGACTCCTTTTCCTATTTGGAACCAGTCTGTTTTTCCATGTCCAGTTCTAACTGTTGCTTCCTGACCTGCATACAGGTTTCTCAAGAGACAGGTCAGATGGTCTGGTATTCCCATCTCTTTCAGAATTTTCCACAGTTTATTGTGATCCACACAGTCAAAGGCTTTGGCATAGTCAATAAAGCAGAAATAGATGTTTTTCTGGAACTCTCTTGCTTTTTCGATGATCCAGCATCACCTCAGATCAGCGTCACCTCAGAAACTAGTCACCTCAGTTTCCCTAAATTCTGAACTTTGCCTCCTGAACTCAGTAAAAGTCAAAGAATTGGAGTTCTTTTCCGATACTGAGACCTGGAGACCATTCCAGTAGCAGGAAGATGGCATAACTGTCGGGCTCATCTCATTTGCACTCTTTTCTCTCAGGAATCACAGTCCTGTACTGCCTATTGTCCAATGTCTGAAACCATTGTCTCACTTTTTCTTCTCCTCTTGTTTTTTAGTTGCTTAGAGCAGGACATTCACTCTCTTGGTAGGCATTTCTTCATGAGCCAAAACTGAAATCAGGTTGCTAGTTTCTTATGAAATTAAACATAAGCTTAACATATAAAATGGCTTCCCTGATGGTTCAGATGGTAAAGAGTCTGCCTACAATGCAGGAGACCTGGGTTTGATCCCTGGGTTAAGAAGATCCCCTAGAAAAAGGAGTGGCCACCGTCTCCAGTTTTCCTGCCTGGAGAATCCCCTGGACGGAGGAGCCTGGCAGGCTGCATGTCCATGGGGTCATAGAGTCAGACATGACTGAGCAACTAACACTTTCACACTTAATGTATAAAATAGCAATTCTACACCTGCATATTTACCAAAAAGAAATTAAATCTCGTCTATAAAACAATCTATACACAGATATTCATAACATCTCTATTTATAACAAATAAGTTTGTTAGGCTTTTGGATTATTTAAAATCTTGATTGGATTAATAAACTACATATATTTATATAAAGGATGATAACTGTCAATATAAGAACACACCACTGATACATGTTACATGGAAGAATTTCTAAAACATTTTTCTGTAAAAAAAAAAGTTAAAAAAGTAAAAGCTCTATCATTCTAGTCATGTGAAATTCTAAAACAAACAAACAAAAAGAAACCTCATAGTGATAGAAATTAGATTGTTGCCTAGGGGGTGGGGTGGGGAAATTGAACACTAAGGTCCATGAAAGATCTTTTTAGAATGATGGAGAATTTTATCTTATTGAATTGGTGACCCCACATTCTGTAAATTAAACTTAAATACACTTTTTAATAAAAGGTAGCTTAGACCGGTGTGAAGGCTATAGAGATAGAATGAAGAATTTGAATTTAGAAAACTTTAGGTGGTTAAAACAGGCAGGAATTAGTGATAGAAATATAAGTGAAAGAGGAGAGATAGGAAGTTTTCAAGAGTGACTCTGAGTTTCTTCGGTTGAATAGGCATACGTTCACTGAAATAAGAAACCCTAGAAAAGAACTAGACTAGAAAAAACTGAGAGGTTGCAGGGAGAGGGCTATAGTTCTAACATTAAATTAGTAGAAGTATTTTTAATATAGGCAAGTGAAAATATCATGTACTAGATTTATAGGATTGCAACTCAGAGGTATGTGCTGGAGAGATCTGTCTGTCGATGGCATGTGGGATTAATTAAAGTGAATATAGACCAAGCTGCTTGAAAGACTGGGAAGAGAATGGACTTTGAAAATTTTCTCCTTTTATTGATTTTGTTAAGAAGATGCAGATAAGGGATGGATTTGTTCATGTGTTGGTTTCATCATTGATTTAGCAAATAATTTCATATACCTTTTATTTACCAGATATTTTTCATTGTAAGCACTATGGCTAAACAATCCATAAGATGAAAAGAGAGTCCTACACGTATGATCACAGATTTAGAATGGCACCAGTTTGACTGTAATTGTGTAACTTTTCCAGTAGTTCATTCACTATTGGTACCTAATCAGTAGATTAATACACTTATGTTGCTATACTATTGGGTTTTTATCAGTTATATTCTAAATGAAAACAAAAGGTAACAGTTTGGAAGCATGATATTGATGGTCAAAGGAATCTGAGATGGATAAGAAAGGATATGAAATTAAGGAAAGTCTATGTTATGATAAATAAGATTATTCTTTAAGAAAGCAAAAATAGTAAAAGTTTATTAACATGCCTTCTGATAGGCACAACATGGTTGCTCCTTACACAATACAATGCACTTAACTTTTATGTTCCATCTATATATGAAGGCTCTTTTTGTAGTTACCATTTCATACAAAAGCTGGCTAAACACACACATACATATGCATGTCATGCCAGAACTTTTCTTAATATACTCTCCTGCTGTTTTTCTGCATTGTTTAAGTTAATCTACAGGAGAATTACCAAAATAAACTATTTTTTTATGCCAGGAAAAAATACTTCATAGGAAGTTGAAATTGAAATCAAGATTGAGACAAGCATATTCTCCTAGAGAAGTATAACAGCTCTCTCAGGGTGAGAAGACTTCAAAATCCACCAGAAAACATAATATGAACATCAAAATATTTAAGTACATCATTTATTTGTAAAACAGATACATTTATTTTGTTTTATGACAATGGATGATTAACACAGGAAATTTTAAAAAGTTATTTTAAAAGGTGAAGTTATATTTAAGAAATTAAATGTTTATTATAGTGTTATATTAAAATCAAGCCTATTGAAGTAGCAGGTATTATCCATAAATAAAATAATAGAAAGTATTTATTAATCCTAGAGCTAGAACAATGGCTAATGAGAAAGAGCAACCATGTGGGCTGTCTTCTTGTATCAGGAAACTGTACTCCATTTGACAAATGTCTCTTGTCAATTTCTTGATATATTTATAATTCTAAGTTTATTACAAATACTTCCACAACTGTTATAAGGAGTCAATATTGCTTTTAATTATTAAGTAGTTACAATATTTAATGTGCTTACTATAAAATAATTTCTGATATATAAAGCTCCCTTAGTTTATATTTGTTCTTTAGTTAAAATATATCTCATCATGATTACCCTACTTGCATAATTTGCATCAAATGCTAATTAAGACACAGATCTTCATTCAAACACATACAATTTTATATAATTTTTCCTTTTTACAAATGACTGTGTTGATACACTGTTCTTTGTGTAATGGAATATTACCAATCATCTCCTCTCTGAGTTTATAGCCTGTCTTTCATTTTTAAAGATCATTATTTGCAACTTATTTTGGCAAAAGATTGAATGAGGTAAGAACTGTCAAATATAATGGTAAAAATCATAGGCTTTGAAGTTAAGACTGTCTAGATTCAGTCCCTATTTGAACTGTCCAGTAAATGTATGGCCTTTAGTAATTGCTTTTAACTTCTCTAACTTCAATTTCCTTATCTATAAAATGGAGAGACTAATAGTATTACTGAGCATGTAAAACCTGGCAGGCAAATGTCTGAAAGTTTTTGATGTATTAACTTATAAATCCCCGCCATAACCCTATGAGTTTATTATCATCAGTATTCAATTTAAAATGAGACATTTGAAAATTAAGGGAATAAATAATGTATTGCACTTTGAATCAAGTAATGGTGAGTTTATATAATCACTGAACAATACTGATCCCACAGTCCCACCATGAGATCTACCACTGAGTAGAGAGCTTATTACGTGGAACGAGTTACGGAAATATCTATCTTTCTATTTCTCATGAGCTGTTGGCTCAAGTCAGTTAGCTAGGTAGGTTGTGGTATTCTCTTTTTACCTTGCTTTTGTTAAGTAACCTCCTCAAGCTTTATATATATAGTTGAAATGTCAAAATACAGAATTAATAAAGAGTAAAATAAAATCCATTATCCCTTCCTCTCAGTTACAATCCAAATATGGTCATGATTTGGTATATTTCTGTACAGTTGTTTTTCTTTATATACTCTTGACTTTACACACATAAAAGGTCAAGTATAAATACCTTACTTTCATTAAATAATTTGATGATTACACAAATAATAGATGATGCTATATACTCATTTAAATTTTTTATTTAAAATAAAGAAGAACTTCAAATATTTCTCTGTGTTCACCCTCACCTCTTGCAACCACTGGTCTGTTCTTTCTATCTCCATTTTTTAAAAGGTTCCATGTATATCAGAGATTATATAGCATTTGTCTTTCTCTGCCTGATTAATTTCATTTAGCATAATGTGTTTGTGAAGGATATTTGTGTTTATAAATAAAATCTACTCTTTTATAGATGTATTGGTCTTACAAAGGTCAAAGTACCTATTTTGAACTAAGTTTCTGATGACTGCTCTAAAATATTTGATAGAGAATTCCAAAATCTGATTTATCTCAGTGATGATGTGTCAATTTTCATTTCTTATTTAAGTTGTTTTTCCTGATTCTTGGTTTGATGAGCAATTTTCAACTGTATCTTGGACATGTTGGATGTTATATTAGGAGGTTCTTGATACTCTTTAAATCTTGTTTTGGCAAGCAAGTGCCCTGTTTAGGTCTGGTCTGTAGGTTCTGGTGGCCCTCACAAGATGCACTGAAGTTCTGTCAGTGAGTAGTTAAGGTGCCACTGTGGGGAGGTGTAGGAGGAGCTGGTTCGGGCTGTCAAGGCCTCACTGGTGATGATGCCACAGAAAAGCTGGCCTAGGATATCATTAGATATGGGTTTGAATGCCAAGTTTATGCTATTCATCCTCTTTCCAGGTAACTTTGGTCAGAGAGATCAGGCTTTTCTTGTTTTTTATATTTTGTTTTTGCTGTTATTGTCATCATTGTTCTTTTTTTTTTTTTGTCAATCTTTCTGTTCAAGGTTGGAGGGCTCCCTGACAACCTATTTAGCAGTATGGAATATAAAACTAAAACCCAGGAAACTCACAGGTGTCCTTTTAGTCCTGTAGACTCTAGTCAGTCTACTTTCTGTCTGTCTACTTTGCAGAGTTTTTTTATGATTGCCTTCTGAATTTTTTCTTAGGTATTTTGTTGAATTTAGAAACATGGAACAGAGGAAATTAATGATATGTTTTTTTTATCCTAGAACTGGAAACTCAAAGCATCTATTTTTAACTGTGTGTTTTCTGTCATTAATTTTGCTTTTAGTTATATTAAATCCTCTCCTCCACATTCTTTAGGTTTATTCCATTGCTCTTCTCTTAGATTACTGAGTTTAATGTCTAATATATTCAGTTAAATCTTTGTTTTCTAATGGAGTTGTCAGTGCAAGATCTTATTTTTCACAGGAAACAAATAGTGTTGCATCTCAGGAATGTTTATGTTCTAGGTTTTCCAGTGTATTCTGAAGAGAGATGCCTAGTTTACCAAGTGAAAAACAGGTCCCATTTTTCCCCTTGGTAAAGAGTTCACACTGGAGCGGGCAGCCAGCCACAAACTGCTTTCATAGTCTTTTTTCTTCCAAGGGTGGCCCTGTGACTATTTCTAGCCAGTAGAGTGTGAGCAGAGGCTTTTGTGCCACATCCAGGGCTAATCAGTAAAAACCTTCAGCACATGCGAAAAATAGCATAGCCCCCATGAGTCCATATTCTTGAATGATTATTTGAAAATTACCTTCCTTTGTTTATACTACTCAGTACTGTTACCTGGAAAACTTCAGTTCCATATATCACTATTATACATGTTTAGATCTGCAATTTTTGTAAATCTTATTTACAAACAGTATAAGATTCTCTCATTTGCAAATGAATTATTTAGTAGAGTCTATCTTCAAATTTAACTGAAAGGCTTATATTTTGATTACTACTTCAGTATTATTTTCTAATTGTCTTTATTGCATTTAGAGAATATAATGTTACACAAGCTGTTCTTTGAAATTTGTTAACATCTTTATGAATTTGTATGTGATCACTATTACTAATACTGCACAGGTTTTTACTTAAAAAATGAGTAATCCATGCAAGTGGAGTACAGTATTCATTATTTGTCTATTAGATTAAGCCTATTGATATGTGATTTATTCAGTTCCTCTACTTATTTAATTTTTTTCTCATTCACTTTACTGATTTCTCAGAGGAGTGTGTTAAATTTTTCAAATATTGTTTATGTTATGTTTATTGTTATGTTTATTGTTTATGTTTATTTCAACTTTGCTTATGTAATTCAAATTGATGATTAAATACATTAAAAGTCACAAGTATATCACCCATGTGTTTTTATCTTCAGTAGCATTTTTTTCTTATTTATTTTCCCACATAATACTATTTTGTTTGTCAGTAGTAAGATAATACTTACCATAACTTAAGAGTATTTTAAAATTACTGTGGTAAGACCACTGAACTTGAGCTCTACCTAAGTCCTCAATACAATATCATTAACTTTAGGCCTAATGTTGTATAGCAGATCTCTAGAATTTATTCATCTTGTGTAACTGAAATTTTATACCTTTTCAAGAGCAATCATCTCTCTTCACTCTTTAGCAACCACCATTCCACACTATGTGTCTGTGAGTTTGACTGTTTAAATAAACCTCATGTAGTGGGATCATGTACCATTTGTTCCTTTATGACTGGCTTATTTCACTTAAGATAATGTACTCCAAGTTCATCAGTGCTGTTGCATATGGAAATATCTCCTTTTTTTAAGGTTAAAAAGTCATCCTCTGTGTGTATGTGTGTGTTTATCCATTCATTTCTCAGTGGATATTTAGGTTATTTCTGTGTCTTGGCTGTTTTGAATAATACTGCAGTGGACATGGGAATGCATATATCTGCAGGATCCAGATATCAATTCTCTACATACATACCCAGAAACAGAATCGATTGATCATATGATTATTCTATTTTGAATTTTTTGAGTAAAGTCCATACCAATTTCTATAGTGGCTGTACCATTTTTCATTTCTAGCAGCATCGTACAAGGGCTTTTCTTTATCCACATACTCTTGGTATCTTGTGTCTTTTTGATAATAACCATCCTAGCAAAACCATTTTTTGTTTTGACTTAAATTTCACTGATGATTAGTGATTTTAAGTATTTTTTCATATACCTGTTGGCAGTTGTATGTGTTATTTGGAGAAACGCCTCTTCAAATTATTTGCTAATTTTTAATTTTTTTTAAGCATTGAGTTTTGGGAGTTCCTTATATAGATACTGATGCAGATACAGTTATAAAAACATATAGGCATAGATCAGTGCTAGGGTGCATATACATACATATATATATATATATATACATATACACACACACACGCACATATACAGGTATATTCAAGTTTGACTCAAAATATACATAAATTCTAGACTTTAGAGCAAGTTTAACTTATAAATTAAAAAAAAATTTTTTCATAAAACAGTAAATACTTCTCCACAGTGTTTCCAGTAAAGCATACTTTAAATTGTTGACTAAACTAGGTCTCCTTTGAATATATTTCCAATTTTTTCAGCTGTTTATACCAGAGATGTGTTTGAATTTTAAAAATTTATCTGTTAAATCTTGGATGGTGTATTGATATTGTTCATAATATGAATATAGTTGTCTTACAACTGGGATGCTTTCCATAATCAAACAATTTAATAGTATCAAAACAATTAGTTAACTATAATTACCCAGAACATTATTAAATGTCTGGCAAAATTTAGGTCCTAAAATATTGTTATTAAAAAAATCTACCTAGTTTTGGTTGTGTTACAAACATTTTCTCTTTTCTGTATTGTAAATGTTTTTGTTAAATATATCTGCACTAAATATAAGCCATAATCAAATATTAAAGTGCTTTTAGCTAGTAACTTTGAAATTCAGTGTTTTGATAAGAATAATATCATATATGTAAACAATTGACAGTTTTTGCAGATTTTTTAACCTCACAATAATATTTAATCCAATATGATCAGTGACTACAGACAAATTAAGACAGTACCTCTCCATTCAAGCTTGCATATTCAGCATATAAATCTATGTTGAAATAAAAGAGTATAATTTTTTTTTGGTTTAGGTAATTTGTTTGAATTTTTAACTTAAAAGTTCCTAGGACCTATAGTTGTCAGTGGCAGTATACATTACCTGGATAGAAATTTCATACATGGCACAAGATGCTATTTATTTTTTCTTTCATAAATTGGATTCTATGATGTCCCTTGGAGACCTTTTTTACTGGCTTTTTGTTCTTAGGCAAAGTCATATGCATGGATCATAAACTACAGCAAAATTATTATCACTGTTTATGTTTAAAACAATTGAGGTGTCTATAAGGTCACAGCTGTTATAGTTACATGCCACTGATATTCAATCAGATATTATTTCTGCTATTGCTATTTGAAATATCCTGGTCACCCATAGGCCAAGGTATTACAATAGAATTTACATGGTTTAAATTTTTGTCTCTTTTATTAATTTCTTAGAAAGTGTTTTCTGGAGAGAGCAAGATTCAGCGTTCTCTCTGCTCCTGTGCTGTGCTGTGCTCTCCTAAAAATTCTGTGATAAAACTGCTACTCACAGTTCAAGCACTTGCATCATTTCCCAAAGCAAAACCTGTAAGTCACAGCCACAATTTTTAAAAATCGTACTGGAAGGCATAATAGGTAAAAAACTTCACAGCTGGATGTGGAAAAAAGGATCCAAACCTCAACTTTCTTCACATTCTCCTGAATATAAAATTACTTGCATACATAATTATGAAATTTTAAAGGAAATTAGTTACACAACAATAAAACTATAGTTCCTCTGAGAAAGCAATTTCTACTTTTTTCTGAAACTGGACTTTGTAATTACTTGAAATAAAACAAAAGAATGTCCAGAAAGTTATTTCATGTCCTCAGATATACAGTAAAGAAGTAAAGTTGATACATTTAATTCTCTGCCCCCATCCAGGGATAAACTCTATCAACATCTCCCACCAGAGTGGTGCACCTGTTACAAGTGATGAACTACATTGACAAATCATTAGTGTTATACATTCTGTGGGTTTTAATAAATGTACAGTGATAAGTGTCCAACATTATTTTATCATAAATAATATTTTCACTATTCTAAAAATATGTGCTCTATCAATTCATCCCTGCCTTCCATCTATATGAGTGTATGTTAGTTGCTCAGTTGTGTCCGACTTTTTGTGATGCCATGGACTGTAACCCACCCTGCTCATCTGTCCATGGTATTCTCCATGCAAGAATACTGGAGTGGGTTGCCATTCCCTTTTCCAGAGGATCTTCCCAACCCAGGTATCGAACCTGGGTCTCCTGTGTTGCAGGATATTTTTTATCACCTGAGTCACAAGAGAAGCCCACCTTCATTCTAACCTCTGATCTTTTAACTGTCCCCATATCTTTGCCTTTACCAGAATGTCATATAATTGGAATAATACAGAATGTAACCTTTTCAGATTGGCTTATTTCAGTTTAAATATGCATTTAAGTCTCCTCTATGTTTTTTCATGGTTTTATAGCTCTCTTTTTTTAAGCACTGAATAATATTCCATTGTCTGGGAGTACCACAGTTTATTTATCCATTCATCTTCTGAATGACATCTTGGTTGCTTCCAAGTTTTGACAGTTTCCCTGATGACATGATGTACAGCATAGTTTTACACATCTATTTTCTGTTTATATATCTTCTTGGATAAAGAGACTATTCATATAATTTGCCTATTTTTTAATCAGGTTGTTTTTTTCTTATTGTAAACTTAAAGTGTTTTTGTATGTTTTGGATGACAGTCCTTTATCAGATATGTCGTTTGAAAATATTTTCTTCCAGTCTGTGGCTTATATTTTCATCTTCTTGACAGTGTCTCTTTCAGAGCAGAAATTTTTAATTTTAGTGAAGTACAGCTTGTCAGTTTCTTTTCATGAACCATGCCTTTGATGTTGCAGGGAAACAATTTTTTCGATTCAGAAGTTTTAAAAAGTATATGTGAGACCATAGTAATAGTGTCAGCAGAAGCATATAGGTATGAAAATTCATGCATAATGTAGGAAAATAGATAGCATAACGCTGCTCAAAAATTTTAAGTCTTAGGTGGTATAGAGTGAGAAATATTAATGAAAAAGTAGCATGGTACCATATTAGAAACTAATGTGAATAGCATCCTAAGGATTTACATTATATCAGGCAAACAAAAGGACTCATTGAGATTTCCCTTCTTGCTGCTCTCCTTCATTCCCCTCTCCCACAGGACAAGGCATAACCAGATATTTTCTCAGTGTTCTAGGAAATTCAGCATAAGGATATTGCATCACTGGGGCTCCACCCAGATGATGTCATCTAAAGCTAATTAACTCTAAAAGGCCCTGCCTCCAAATACCCATCAAACAAGCCCAATGATTATATTTGTGTAAGGATACATAAATTCACTGATGGAAGAGTATAGAGTCCACACATATGTATAATTAGAATTATAAATACAACACTGCAGTATAGTGATAAAATGTTTTTTCATAAATGAAAAAAGCTGAATTAATTGGATATTCATTTATTTGGAAAATTATATCTTTACCTCTGCCTCATGCCATGCACAAAAATCAATTTCAATATATATTGTAGACCTAATATAAAAAATAAGGGAAGATAATATATTTACAGCTCTGGAGTAAAGATCTTTTAAAAAGACACAAAATATTTAACTACAATGAAATAATTGATAAATTGGGTAACATTATAATTAAGAAGTTTTGTTTATAGAAGGATACCATCAATAGTATGAGAATGTAAGCCTCACCCTAAGAAATAATTCAAATGCAGAATATATACGAACTACTTAATTAGACATCACTTTGCCAACAAAGGTCTGTCTAGTCAAAGCTATGGTTTTTCTAGTAGTTGTGTACGGATGTGAGAGTTGAACCATTAAGAAGGCTAAGTGCTGAAGAATTGATGCTTTTGAATGGTGGTGCTGGAGAAGACTCCTGAGAGTCCCTTGAACAGTAAAAGATCAAACCAGTCAATCCTAAAGGAAAGCAACCCTGAACACTCATTGAAAGGATTGATGCTGAAGCTGAAGCTCCAATACACTGGCCACCTGATGCGAAGAGCTGACTCATCGGAAAAGACCCCAGATCTGTTAAAGACTGAGGGTAGAAGGAGAAGGGGGTGACAGAGGATGAGATGGTTGCATGCCATCACTGACTCAATGGACATAAATTTGAGCATACTCTAGGAGATAGTGAAAGACAGCAAAGCCTGGCCTGCTAAAGTCCATGAGGTTTCAAAGAGTCAGACACAACTGAGCAACTGAACAACAACCTTAATCAATGAGGGAAATTAATGTAAAAATGAGTGAGAAAAATAGTATGGGACCCTTACAAAATAAAAAATATCCAGTTGGCCAAGGAGCATATGAAAGGGTGCCATATTTCATGAGATTTCAAAGAATGCAGTTCAAACCACACTTAGATAACCTACATTTCTGCCAGCATGGCTGAATTATTTTTTAAAAGATAGCAGGAACTAATGATCATCTGGAACATCTTGAATTCTTCTACATTGCTAGTGGAAATGTAAATCAACATAATCACACTGGAAAACTGTTTGGGGCTTCCCAGACAGTGCAAGTGATAAAGAATCCACCTGTCAATGCAAGAGATGTGGATTTGATCCCTGGGTTGGGAAGATCCCTTGGAGTAGGAAGTGGCAACCCACTCCAGTATTCTTGCCTGGAAATTCCATGGACAGAGGAGCCTGGTTGGTGGGCTGCAGTCCATGGGGCTGCAAGAGTCAGACACGATTGAGCACATGTGCTGTATAAATGTGTGTGTGTGTATATATATATACACACACACACACGCACATACATGGGTGTGTATACACATACATACATACATTCACACATGCGTATACTGGGCCTCAAGAATTCCACTCCTAGGTATGCACCAAAGAAAAATGAATATTATATTTACTAAAAAGAATTTGTGTATATAAATGTTAGTTAACGAAATATATTTTGCGATAGCTTCAAACTGAAAACAGCTTATCAGAAGTGAAATGTATAAATGATGATATATTCATATAATGTATTGTGGCCTAACAATGAAAATGAAAACAAAAGTATAACCAAAGAGACGAGAAGGATACTCATAAAAATATATTTGCCAAAAGAAATTGAATATAGACAAAATATTCTTTCTTCTGAAATTGTAGATAGGCAAAACTAATTTTTTAGTCTAGTCAAGGCTATGGTTTTTCCTGTAGTCATGTATGGATGTGAGAGTTGGACTGTGAAGAAAGCTGAGCACTGAAGAATTGATGCTTTTGAACTGTGGTGTTGGAGAAGACTCTTGAGAGTCCCTTGCACTGCAAGAAGATCCAACCAGTCCATCCTAAAGGAGATCAGTCCTGTGTGTTCATTGGAAGGACTGATGTTGAAGCTGAAACTCCAATACTTTGGCCACCTGATGCGAAGAGCTGACTCATTGAAAAGACCCTGATGCTGGGAAAGATTGAAGGCAGGAGGAGAAGGGGATGACAGAGGATGAGATGGCTGTATGGCATCACCGACTCAATGGACATGAGTTTGGGTGGACTCTGGGAGTTGGTGATGGACAGGGAGGCCTGGCGTGCTGCGATTCATGGCGTTGCGGAGTCGGACATGACTGAGTGACTGAACTGAACTGAAAACTAATTTACAATGGTAGAGGCCAGGATAGTTGTAAAACTTTGTGTTTGCCAGGGAAGGAAGTGTGAGGTGGGGAGGAGGGTTGGGGATGGTAAATCTAATGGGACAGAAGGGAACACTTTTTTGTTCTGTAATATTCTGTTCTTTCATCCATGTTGGTTATACAGATGTATTCATTTTTATAAAATCTATTGTTCTGTATGTGTTTTGTTTTAAATTCACTTAATGTAAGATGAGCCATTTTAAAGTGTACACCTCAGTAGCATTTCAGGTATTCACATTGTTGTGCAACTATAACCTCTGTCAAGTTCCAAAATATTTTTATCCCCCCCAGAGAAAATCCCATACTCATTAAACAATCCCTCCCTGGTTTCTCTTTCCCCTCAAACCTCTGGAAACCACCAATCTGTTTTCTATCTCTCTGGATTTATCTATACACTGGATATTTCATGTAAATACGATCATAACATATTAACATATGTGACCATTGTGTCTGACTTCTTTGACATAGCATGATGTTTTCCAGGTTCATTCACATTGTAGCCTATGTCAGTACTCTATCCCAATTTTCATGGCTGAATAGTATTCCTGTGTGTGTGTGTCTCCCACTTTATTGATCTATTCATTGGTTGATGTACATTTGAGCTATATTCTTCTTTGGACATTATGGATGCTACTCTTATGAACATTCTTAGACAAGTGTTTCATTGAGTACTTGTTTTCAATTCATTTAGTGCATTAAGAATCAGGTACTGAGGCTGTAGTAATTTTATGGTTAATATGTTTGAGGAACTGCTGTTCTTTCCCACAGTGTACAAGTATTTAAATTTACCCCCATCCTCACAATGCTTGTTATTTTCCATTTTTCTGGTTATAGCTATCCAAGTAAATGTGAAGTGGTAACTCGTAGTTTTGACTTGCATTTCTGTAATAACTAATAGCAGTGAGCATCTTTTTGTGTGCTTATTGGCCCTTCGTATGTTTTTCTTTGGAGAGATAGCTGCTCAAGTCCTTTGGTTTTTGTTTTGTTTTGTTTTTTTCTTTTTGTTGAATATCTGTATATTTTAGATTTATGCATTTGTCGATAACATCATAATTCACTGAAAAACTTACTCTTTAAAGGCAGAATAACACCTGATTTTGAGACTGCCAAAAGGGCAGACAGGAAAAAAGAACTATTTCAGGTAATATGGTGAAAATAATTGTTGATAATTTACCTTTTTTTCCTTTGGAAATGAGTGTCTGCAATTTTGAAAAGCTACCTTCGTATTTTAAACCTGAAGTTTTACTAACAGAGCCAATAAATGTACTTTTGTTTAAATGTATATATTTGTAGATCTTCCTTGGTGGCTAGAATGGTAAAGAATCTGTCTGCAATGCAGGAGACCAGGGTTCAATCCTTGGGATGGGAAGATCCCCTGGAGAATGAAATGGCTACCCACTCCAGTATTCTTGCCTGGACTGGAGAAGTTCATGGGCAGAGGAGCCTGGTGGCTACAGTCCATGGGGATTGCAAAGAGTTGGACATGGCTGAGCAACTAACATTTATAGTATTTAATATAGTATAGTAGTCTATGTAATTATAAATTATATTTCAATTAATAATATTAAGCAACAACTACTGATTAAATTGAAAGTCAACTAGATGATTTATTGGGCTTCCCTCATAGCTCAGTTGGTAAAGAATCTGCCTGCCATGCAGGAGACTCTGATTTGATTCCTCAGTCGAGAAGATCTGCTGGAGAAGGGAAAGGCTACCCACTCCAGGATTCTGTCCTGGAGAACTCCATGGACTGTATAGTCCATGGGGTCACAAAGAGTCACACACAACTGGGCAGCTTTCACTTTCAGGTGATTTATATGCAGTGTGTTTTATATATGGATTTTTCGCAATAAATTTATCTCAACAACTGTTCTAGACAGAAACATGTGTCTCCAAACTAAATCTAAGAAGGCTAAATAATGTATAGAAGATCCTACAATCTGAGCTAACTTTATGGGTATGCAGCCTGTGCAATCAGACAGAGATTGATACTCAGAAGAGATCCATAATTGTTTAATGCTCTAGTGTTACCATCTTGAAATTCTTAATAATATTTCAATAAGAGGTCCCATTTTTCATTTGGCACTGGAGCCAACAAATTTTGTATCCAGTACAGTTTACACATTCCAAATTCACAGAAATATGACTTAAAACAAAACAGCCTCTTTGCAGAACAAACATAGGGATGTTGCCATAAACTAGATTTAATCTACCCTTGACCTTGACATTGAAAGTTTTACTCCTACTAAATTTAGTTAATTTTACATTCTGTTAAGTATTGCCCATTTGTGCATTTAGGTTTTCCAGTTGTGTTGATAACTACTTAGCATATATAACTGTATAAGTTTAAGGCATATAGCACAATGGTTTGGTTTACATATATTGTGAAATGTTTACCACAATAGGTTCAGCTAACATCTGTCTTCTCATATAGATTCAATATAAAGAAAGAGAGAAAAAACAGAAAAAAATTCTACTTGGGATGAGAACTCATAGGATTTACTGTCTTAAAAATTCTAATATTCACACAACAGTGTTAGCTATAGTTATCACATTACACATTGTATTCCCAGCACTTACTCATAACTGAAAATTTATATCTTTTGATAATCTTCCTCCAATTTTCCCTCCCCCATCCTCCATCTCGTTTGAATAACCTCCAGGAGTTAGTGATGGACAGGGAGGCCTGGCATGCAGCAGTCCATGGGGTCGCAAAGAGTCAGACTCGACTGAGTGACTGAACTGAACTGAACTGATCCTCCATCTCTGGTAACCGCAAATCTGATTTCTTTTTCTATGAATTTGGGTATTCTTTTTCCCCCACATGTAAGTGAGCTCATACGTGTTTACCTTTCTGTCTGATTTATTTCATTTTATGCCTTCAGGGTTCATTCATGTTGTTGCAAATGGTAGCATCATCTTTATATGGCTGAATAATATCAGTGTATGGAATATTATCTCACAATTTTTTATCCATTCATCCATCAGTGGACACTTAGGTTGTTTCCATGTCTTGGCTACTGTAAATAAGTTGTTATCAACATTAAAGATATTTTTTTCCCATTAGTATTTTCATTTCATTTGTATTTATTTCCAGAAGTGGAATTGCTGAATAATAGAATAGTTTCACTTTTAATTTTTTGAAAATCCTCCATACTGTTTTCCAGAGTGGTTGTACCAATTTACAGTCCTTCCAACAAGATACAAGGGTTCCCTTTTCTCTGCATCCACACCAGTATTTGTTATCTCTTGTCATTTTGATAATGGCCAGTCTAACAGAAGTGTGGTGACAGCTCATTGTCATTCTAATTTGCATTTTCCTAAAGACTAGTGATGTTGAGCATATTTTCAGATAGCTTTTTGCCTTTCATGTACATTCTTTGGAGAAATGGCTCTTCAGGTCCTTTGCCCATTTTTAAATTGATTTATTTGGTTTATAGCTATTGAGTTGTATGAGTTCTTTCTATATTTTGAAATTAGCCCCTTCTCAGAAATGTGATTTTCAAGTATTTTTCCGATCTTTAGGTTGTCTTTTCACTTTGTTGATGGTTTCTTTTGCTGTGTAAGTGCTTTTAAGTTTGATGTACTCCTTGTTTATTTTTTATTTTGTTTCTCATACTTCTAAGTTTCATATCTAAAAATTCATTACCAAGACCCACATCAAGGAACTCTGTTACTATGTTTTCTCTAGGAGTTTCATGGTTTTAAGTCTTAAATTTAAATCTTTAATTCATTTGAGTTAAATTTTGTTAGTGGCATAAGATATGGGCTCAGTTTTATTCTTTTACATGTGAATATCCAATTATCTCAGCAGTATTTATTGAAAAGACTATCTTTTCAAAGACATTTTTTTTAAGAAATAGGTAAAACAAACCTAAAATTTATATGGAACCACAAAAGACTCAGAATAGCCAAAGAAATCCTAAGAGGGAAGAAAAAAGCAAAGAAGGAGGCATTACTTTTAATTCTGAGGCGAGCTGTTGTCACAGATACCAATTAGATGTTAAAAAACTTCAATTTTGCTTTGTGACAAAATACAGTTGTTTTTGTTTCTCTTAAGCAATTTTGGTAATATTAGATAATGGAATCCATTTTTCATTGGAATATTACAACATTTTTTTTTTTCATTTGAGAGTCACTCTAATAAGAATATGTCATAAAATTACAGTTAGATAGACTACTCAAACACAAAATTAAAGAAGGTTTGTATTCAATCTTTAAAGACTCCTCAAATCTTTCTTGATAGGTTTATTTATAACAATGCTTCCTAAAGATTCATGTCTTGTTTTAGGAAGTTTTACTTGGATCTTGATGTTTTGACCAAATTTGATGTAGGTAATATTTTATATAATAAAATTCTACTTTGCACCTTGCTACAGTCTTTTTCCTCTCATTTCTACAATGACTTGCATTATTACAGTTTCTATATATTTTCAACTTATTGATATACTTTAGATAGTGAAATTGATTTTCATTAGCCAGTCTTTCCCTCTTACATTATTTATTAGTTCACAAATTCATGTGAGATGAGAGATGGTCTTTTTACTTGACTTGTACATAGACTAACCTCATTTTCATGACATTGTACAATATAATTTTGCTGTTTATTTGATGACTAAAATATTGAGCATGAAGATTACACCTGATGAAAATGATAAATAAATAAAAACCCTATTTGATGGTACACAATATTGGAACTCTGGGTGCATCTCATTATGGGAAACAAAATTTATCAATAGTTCAGCCTAAAAATTGGATTAATTTTCAAAATAAGAAATATAGAATTAATTCCTGCTGGCACAGACAATATGAATAAATATTTTCAGAGAACTTTTCTAATAAAAGAAGTATGTCTGCAGATAAGATCATTAAGAAGAAATGAGGTAAATGAGAGCTAAATATATGACTCGAGAAGAATAATTGTTAGTTAGAAAGACAGCTCTTCATATGCAGTCATCTTATGCTAAAGTAGATTAAGACTTTACTTACATAACTCTGCTAACATTTTTGCATTAAACAAGAAATATACAAATTCTTACATAGTTATCTCTGGCCTGTGTAATGAAAAGTGCTTTGGACTTCAATTTGTGAAATATAATTCAAATATTTATTCAGCTATCAATTATGTACATGATAGTGATCATGACATAGGTCCTAGCCATGGTTTTTCATCTGTAAATTGAGGTAGCTAATTTTTTTTTAAATTATGCCCCAGTCCATAATTGCATATTATATACACTTTGTATACACTGTCTAGTTTCTGATGTCTCAAGTTTGCTGTACAATCATAGAGTGTAAAGAAGAAGTCCTGAAACTACTTTGAAAACAGCTGGATTTATATCCAGAGACCATATCCAAATACTCTGCTGAAGCCATTAATTTTTAAATGGAAAAAGAGGAAATAGTTTCAGTTAATCATTTACGCAGGAGGACAGATTCTTTGTCATTTTTCCTTTGCGTACAGGCCTGCTGACTTCTCTCGATCTTCTTTGGGACACTGTCTTGCTGTGTGATCCACCTGCAATTGGAAATTTTCTTGCCCACATAGTTTGCCTAGGCCTGTGGGGTCCACCTGCAGATTTACTAAGGGAAAGCTAGGGGTAGAGTCATTCTTTAACTACTTAATTCATTTTTATTCCTTTTAACCCAGGAAAGAAATCAAAAGGTTAGGTAAGGTGTTGTGTTTATTTAGAAAAGCAGAAATCAGGAGTTAAGTTAAATCTTGCCTAATGAACTCATCTTTATGATTAAAGCCTAAGGAAAACAGGGATGAACAAACGGAAAAGGGGCAAAGGAGATGCTTACGAGATTATGTTTAACCAATTCATTGATGATGGACCTTTGGGTTGTTTCTGAAATCTTATGTTTACAAGTGATATCACAGTGAATAGTGTTTATCATATGTCTTTTTGAATTTTATACAGATTATGTTTGGGATAATTTTAGTGAGATTGTTTTAGTGAGAAGATAAACCTATATGCAGTTTTCCAAGAAAATTTCATAGTCTTCCTCACAAGGATTTCACCATTTTTTATTCTTACCAATAGTGTACAAGTGTCTATTTCACTACAGTTTTAACCACAGAATTTGGTGTTAAGCTTCTGAATTCTTTGCCATTTGGATAGGTAAAAAATGATATGTTGATATTTAAATGTATGTTTTTCTTATTATTAACAAACTAGAAAATTCCCATAAGGTATATTCGCATTTTCTCACTGAAATGTTTATATAGTGTGTGCTATTTTTCATATGGTTTTTGTTCTTTTTTTTTTTTAACTTTTTTGTAATATCTTCATAGAATAGGTATGGTAGACATTGTCTAAAATATGATGCATATTTTCCCCAGGTGGGCCTTTTTCTTTTGAATTTATATATTGAATGTATTTGTGTACATTCATGTAGTTACCATATACAGAGGTATTTTCTTCTTTCTCTTAAGATTATGTAATCAAATTGATCAATTATTTCTTTTACTGGTTATAAATTCTAAGTCATAATTAGGAAAGTTTTACCTATTCTGAAGTTGTTAAAGAAATCTAGGGATTTATTCATAAAGACCCTGAAAGATGTCACTATGTAAATTTTAGAATTCTGTTCTAACTGGATTAATCCTGCAGTGTGATGGTGAGGGAACAAATCCATATAAATCTTTGTTCATTATGTCTATTCAGGTGCCACAATGCCATTTATTTAAAATGTTTCCTTTTCTGAATTACTTTAAATCTTCAATTTTATTGCAGGCTACGTTTCATAACTTTTGTGAGTCTTTTTTATTGTCTATTTCTCTTCAGTGATTGATTTGCCAGTTTTTATACCAATATATAATTTTAATTAGATTTACAGAGTATTGTATGTTTTATAAGCAATATCATCCCCACTGCCACATGTTCTTTTTAATTTTTAATTGAAATATAGTTGATTTACAGTGTTATATTCATTATAGGTGTACAACATAGTGATTCAAAATTTTGATAGATTATTCTCCATTTAAAGTTACAAAATAATGGCCATGGTCCCTGTGTTGTAAAATATATTTTTGTAGCTTATTTATTTTATGCATAGGAGTTTGTACCTCTTAATCTCCAGGCCCTATTTTGCCATTCTTCCTCTTTTCTGTCCCACTAGTAACCACTAGTTTGTTCTCCATAGTCATGAGCCTGTTTATTTTTTGTTATATTTACTAGCTTATTTTGTTTTTTAGCATCCACATATAAGTGATAATATACAGTATTCTCCTTTCTCTTTCTGACTTATTTCACCTGGCATAATACTTTCTAAGTTCATTTATGTTGTTGACAATGGCAAATTTTCATGATTTTTCATGACTGAGTAATATTCCAGAAGATTGTTAAACTTCCCACTGTGTTCATCCATTCTTGTCCTGAGTTCTTTGATCATCTTTATGATCATTATTTTGAACTCTTTATTGGGCAGATTGCCTATTTCCAGTTCATAGTTCTTCTCTTGGGGTTTTATGTCTCCATGTATGAAACATGTTCCTCTGTTGCCTCATTTTGCTTAATTTTCTGCTTTTATTTCTATCTGAAATTTCTATCTATCTTTCTATGTTTTCTGACCTGGGAGTAATGGCCTTTGTAGGAGATGTCCTGTGTATAGATGTTCTATGTATTGATGGCCTTTGTATAGATGTCCTATATCTTTTAGCAGCACACTCCCCCTTGGTTAACAGAGCTGTATACTTTATGGGTGCCCTTCTGTGAGCTGTGTGGCTCTTCTGTTGTGGCAGGCTGGCTAATGTGGGTGGTCTGGTAGGTGTGACTGACTCAGTGCAATAGGTTGTCAGGTCCTGCCTTGAGTGGAGGCTTCCAGCTGCTGGTTGGTAGGCTGTATCATGAGGCAGCTAGCTTCAGAACCCTGGGGCTAGTGCTAGCATACTGGTGGGTGGAGGTGGGTCTCAGGATTTCTGGCTGCTGGGCTCAGGAATTTCTGGAGCTGTGCAGGACCGCTCAAGGAGAGCACCTAGGCCATGATGAGCCAGAGAGAAAAGGGAGAAATGTGGGCAAGCACCTTTATTGTGGTTTCTGCAGGAAGGAAAGGACAAGGCAGGGTAAGCAGAATTAAGATTGGCTAATGTGAATCATTTCAGTGTACTCTGGGGCTTAAGGACTGTTCCTGGTTATCTGTAACTGACCCTGGGACAGTTAGGATAGGTATATAGAGACCCAGAGCATGAAAGCCCCAGGAGGGCCATGACCGAGCCTGTGGACTTAATTAGCTTCTCAAGAAAGGCAAATAACTTTATCCAGGGATGAAAAATAACATGTTTTAAAAAATTATATTATAATTGACCCCTTGATGCACCGACATCACTTTTAGGCTTGATTATTTATAGTAGTTGAGTAGCCTGAATAGTAAAAGAGTTTTATTTAGTAGGCCATTAGTTGCCTAAACAGAATAAACATTTCATTATGAGAGTAATAAAGAGAAACATGGGTAGAATTTTAAGGAATCCTTATAGGCTGGCCCATAAGTGATTTCTCATTTATATGATGTTAGCCATGAAAATATCTGAAATTTCTAGGATCTTTAATAATACAGAGTTAGAAAATGTGTTAAGAGTATAATACCTGTATCTGTCTGTCTATCTCTTTACCTACCTACCTATCTTCCTGTCCACCTTGCTAACAGCAAAATCTTGATATATTTCTTGAGTCAAATTGGTAGGTCCTGTAGTCATGTTGTCAGAAGGTATAAACTAATGGTTTAGTAAGGTATATGTAAAGTTTAGTGGTATTTGTGTATAATTGAAGGGGGGTTCATTATTGTTTGTGGACGAGACCCAGGCAGGAGACTGGGGTGAATAAAGCTGAAGGTGGGGTGAGTAGGAGAAAGCTCTGGGGAATAATGATTCTCTTCCTAGGGTAACTATGAGATGGGTGCCTCCTGGGGAAAGCAGTATATCTCCATTGTTTTATAGAATGGGACTAATAGTACCAACCTCTACCAGATTTCCCTGTAGGTAGGGGCTATGGGTTTTCCAGTAGTCATGTGTGGATGTGAGAGTTGGACCATAAAGAAAGCTGATCCCCGAAGAATTGATGCTTTTGAACTGTGCTGTTGCAGAAGACTCTTGAGAGTCCCTTGGACTGCAAGGAGATCCAACCAGTCCATCCTAAAGGAAATCAGTCCTGAGTATTCATTGGAAGGACTGATGCTGATGCTCCAATACTTTGGCCACCTGATGTGAAGAGCTGACTCATTAGAAAAGACCCTATTGTTGGGAAAGATTGAGGACAGGAGGAGAAAGGGATCACAGGATGAGGTGGTTGGATGGCATCACCGATTCAGTGGATATGAATTTGATCAAGCTCTGGGAGATGGTGAAGGACAGGAAAGCCTGGCATGCTGCAGAGAGTTGGACACGACTGAGAGACTGAACAATAACAACAACATGGGGAAATAAGGTTGTTCATTTTGGCGAGAACAAGAAGTATAACACGGTCATTAGAAAAGCAGACCGCAACCTCAAAAAAATCTTCCTAACTTCAAAGGAAGAGTAACAGTAACTGTCTTGTGTCAAATTTGTCACCATCTCAGGGGAGTCAGCCTGTGGCTGTGGCTGGGGAGAAAGGTTTAGTGTCTGGGGTGAAGTTGTCTTTGACACAGAAGATAGTCATTTCCAATGGTAGATCTCAAAGTCATGGGCTGAGCAGTGTCTTCTAGCATATGGGACTGAGGAATCCTTTCTCAATGAGTACCCACTCAAATTGAGGTGGGTCTTTTTTTTTTTTAATGGCTCTGTGGTACCATGAGGCTGAGGTCAGAGCTCCCGTATTAGGTTGTAGGCAGGCCCACTAATTTAGCCAAATACTAAGGGCCCTTTTGCCTTATTTGTTGGTTGGTTTGGTGATGGCAACCCAGAGAGTTCTTTGGATTATAGGGCTTACGTTAACCAAACTTGGTGGCACAAGGGTCTCAACAGTTGCCATTTTTGGTTGAAACAGTAGTTTACTCAAAGGGTTAGGACCTCTTGATTGCAAGCCAGTAAAGCCATTCAGATTGATAGTAACAAGAACAAGAGACAGTAGAATGGTGGTGGTTTAGCCACTAAGTCGTGTCTGACTCTTGCAACCCCATGGACTGTAGCCCACCAGGCTCCTCTGTCCATGGCATTCTTCAGGCAAGAATACTGGAGTGGGTTGCCATTTCCTTCTCCAGGTGGTCTTCCCAACCCAGAGATCAAAGCCCGGTCTCCTGCATTGCAGGCAGTTTCTTTACCAACTGAGCTATAAGGGAAGCCCACAGTAGAATGGTGTGCAGCTGTACTTGGTACGCTTTTGCTGTTTACTTTTGATTTTCCTCCTGTATGTATTATTACCAAGGAGACATTGTCTGTTTTCATCATTATGGGATACAGTATTGATTTTTATTATCTTTGAATATGATTTTTGTTTACTGAGTAGAGTTCTCTGTCTCTCTTTTTGTTAGCCCACCCAGTCTATGGGAATGGCTCTATAGTACCATTTTAATTTTCTGGATGGTGAAACTTTAGGGCCCCACATCAGATAGGCAGCTGCAAGGCTGTGTGACAGTCTATGGTTAAGAGGTCCCAGGAGTTTTTGCACCTGATCTGGCCTCTAACCCTTATAGATTAAGGGCAAGAGGGAAATTTTATAAAAATAGGGGGAAACATTATTAAAGGGTCTCATATATAATTAGCCTTCACATACATGTAGGGAAGGCATGTTCCTTTTAAATACAGGTAGGAAAGGGCTGTGGAAAAGCTTTTTAAAGTTGATATGAGGTGTGAGTCCACAAAAGGCCTTAAATTAAAAGAGATTAAGGCCTGGAGCAAGGTACAGATCCATTAAGGTGTTCATTTGACAGGAGTTTAAAAAGGAGATATTTTATAATAGCTAGGACATGGAAGCAACCTAAATGTCTATTGATATATGAATGGATAAAGAAGTGGTGCATGTATACAACGGAATATTACTCAGCCATAAAAAGGAACACATTTGAGTCAGTTCTAATATGGTTGAGCCTAGAGCCTATTATATAGGGTGAAGAAAGTCAGAAATAAAAAACAAATATCATATATTAATGCATATATATGGAATCTAGAAAATGGTACTGATGAACCTATTTGCAGGGCAGCAATGGAGACACAGACATAGAGAACAGACTTGTGGACATGGTTGGGGAAGGAGAGGGTAGGACAAATTGAGAGAGTAGCATTGAAACATATACATTACCATATGTAAAATAGATAGCCAGTGGAAATTTGCTGTATATATATATATGATGCAGGGAACTCAAACCCAGTGCTCTGTGACACCCTAGAGGGCTGGGATGGAGTGGGAAGTGGGAGGGAGATTCAAGAGGGAGGGGAAATATATATACCTGTGCTGATTCATGTTGATAAATGAATCAATTTACAGTAAGTTGGAGTTATCCTCCAATTAAAAATAAATAAATTTATAAAATAAAAGAAGACATTTAAGTACACCATTGTCTCTGACCCATGAAATTGGTGAGTTCATTATCCTAAAGCAAAATATACTCTTAGATAATGGAGCAACAGTTCAGAATAATGTGAAGATCATCTATCTGTTAATCAGAGCATTGAGAGCTAAGGTGACAGCCTGAAGTTTGGGCAATTGTGTTGAGCTTTGTGTCTCATCCCTTACTAGGGACATCCTGGCTGAGCGGTAGAAAACAAGACCATTCCACTGAGCTCCAGCATAAATAATGGTGCTAATGCCATCAGTGCGAACTATGAAATTCCCTTTGTTTACTCATCTTATTACAAAGGGGCTCTTAGGTGGACAAAGGCTCTGGAGTGGGTAATCTCCTCTAGCACTATGGCATCTGTCAAAAGACTGAGGACAGGGAGGCCATCTCCTGTAGGTGGAATATGTCAGAGAGCCTAGTTTTTATCTCCATTCTATATTAAGGAAATTTTATTAGCCATGCTGAGCTTGTGGGGTATTGTTTCCATGATCTAAGGCATGAACAGCTGGTTATAAAGAGCCACAGGCTCAAGGTCTATGAGAGCCTATTTCCAAGAAAGCCTAGGATGCAGTCAGCTAGATTTTTTGTTGTTTTTAATGGTGCATAGGATAAGAGAGAGGCAAAAATCTTGCATGTGAAGCCCTTGAATAATTTTACAGCCACATAGATGTGTCCAGTGTCTCCAGGATGCCTGAGAGGAGGTTGTCAAAATCTCTACAGTGAAGTCACTGAGAGCAATAATAGGAGTGTCTCTTGATTTTAAGTTTTACACATTCAACAGCCTTTGGTTGGAGGGGCTCTCATTTAAGATACACTAATTTGTAAGTCACAGCATCAGTGAAATTAAGTAAAATTTATAAATGAAGACTGTGTTGCCACTAGAACCCAAAAAGGACAACACCATATTGCATTTTTATATCTTTATTGAGTGTGTCAAGCAAGTCTCCTTGGAGAAGGGAAAGGTGATCATTTTAATGCAAAACCTGTACTTTTGGAGAAAGGTGGATACAAATAATTTCTTGTCTTCAAAGATATTTTGTAATGACAAAAGTGTTGAGGTTTCCTATGGTAGCCTGGAAAAATGTACTCTGTCCTTTGGAGGTGAAGGTAAACCTGCAACTAGGAAGCTTTTGAAACAGACACTGGAAAGAACATATTAGCCAAATCTGTAATAGTGAAACATTTGCCAGTTATCATTTGGATAGAGTAGATAATTTTAATAATATTTGGTATTAGATGTAGAGGATTTGGGGCTTTCCTGGTAGCTCAGATGGTAAAAAATCTACCTGCAATGCAGGAGACCCAGGTTCAATCCCTGGATCAGGAAGACCCCTGGAGAAGGGAATGGATTCAATGAATAAGACCATATCATTTAGTAATTCACTATCAGGTGCATTGTATTCTTTCCATGTTTAACAACAGACAAAATTGGGTTATCAAATGGGGAAGCAGTGGGGACAATCACCTACATATTAGTTAGATCTCACATAATAGATTCCAGTACTTGCAGCCGTATTTTAGCTTATTTAACTTAAATTGGGATGTGTTAACTATCTTAGCTGGAGGTTTATGGGGTTCTATTTTATCAAGCCAATTTCTGAAGTCTTTGAAGACTTAAATTATTTTGGATTTACTACTCACTGTGCTCAAGTAAAATGAGCGCAGTGAGTATGCCAAAGCCTTTGACTGTGTGGATCACAATAAACTGTGGAAAATTCTGAAAGAGATGGGAATACCAGACCATCTGACCTGTCTCTTGAGAAACCTGTATGCAGGTCAGGAAGCAACAGTTAGAACTGGACATGGAACAACAGACTGGTTCCAAATAGGAAAAGGAGTCCGACAAGGCTGTATATTGTCACCCTGCTTATTTAACTTATATGAAAAGTACATCATGAGAAACGCTGGGCTGGAAGAAACACAAGCTGGAATCAAGATTGCCAGGAGAAATATCAATAACCTCAGATATGCAGATGACACCACCACACCACTGTGCTGCCTTTATCTGTGTTTGTCAAGGTAGATCACAACAAACTGTGGAGAATTCTTGAAGAGATGGGAATACCAGACCGTCCTACTTGCCTTCTGAGAAACCTGTATGCAGGTCAAGAAGCAAAGGTTAGAACCAGACATGGAAAAAGGGACTGGTTTCAAATTGGGAAAGGAGTACATCAAGGCTGTTTATAGTCACCTTGATTATTTAACTTATATGCAGAGTACATCATGCAAAATGCTGGACTAGGTGAATCAGAAACTGGAAACAAGATTGCTGGGAGAAATATCGACAACCTCAGATATTCAGATGATACTAGTCTAATGGCAGAAAGCATAGAGGAACTAAAGAACCTCTTGATGAAGGTGACAGACAGAAGAGAGTGAAAAAACTGACTTAAAACTCAGTTTTGATAAAACTAAATTCATAGCATCCAGTCCCATCACGTCATGGCAAATAGATAGGGACAAAATGGAAAAGTGACAGATTTTATTTTCTTGGGTTCCAAAATCACTGCAGATGGTGACTGCAGGCCTGAAATTAAAAGACACTTTCTCCTTGGAAGAAAAGCTGTGACAAATCTAGATAGAGTATTAAAAAGCTGCTGCTGTTTAGTTTTCAGTCATGTCCAACTCTTTGCGACCATATGGACTCTAGCCCACCAGGCTCCTCTGTCCATGGAATTCTCCAGGCAAGAATATTGGAGTATGTATGTATGTGTGTGTGTAAGAAAATTATATATATATATATATATATATATATATATATATCTCCACATAATTATATTAATTGTTAAGAATTAGGATTGGGGCTGGCCAGAAGTAAGGGTGATTGTTCAGCAAGGATTGATTGAGGTCCAAAATGGTTATATAGTTAAAAGAAACCTTGAGACCATAAGGTTATAGTGAAGCAGCTAGTAGAGACTGTTTTGAGAACTAGAAGTGCTGTCCTTGAGTGTGATACAGTTCAGAAAATTTAAGTTCTCAGTGATGCAGGAATGTGTCTGAAAACACATGCTCAGGGCCACCTGGCTCCATAGTGGATCCTGAATCCCAGGTGCTCAATCTTGATTTTTAAATGTATTCTCTTCCTTAGTGGTTAAAGCATATGTACAATGTAAGTTTACTAGGCCACAAAACATGTGGTTCTAGCTAGCACGAAGTTTAGATTAAAAAATACTTAAGCCAGAATGAATTCCCCTTAGTCAACATGTGAACATTTCTTTTATCATACTGTATTATATAGCAGAAATTTGCTAAGAGAATAGATTTTAAGCATTCTCAACATAGGTAGATAGATAAATGACAACTGTATAAGGTGGTGGTGGTTTAGTCATGTCTGACTCTTGTGACCCCATGGACTTAGCCTGCTAAGCTCCTTTGTCTATGGGATTTCCCAAGCAAGATTACTAAGTGGATTTCCATTTCCTTCCTCAAGACATCTTCCTCACCCAGGTATCAAACCTGGGTCACCTGCAGCCAGTCTCCTGCATTGCAGGCAGATTTTTAATTAACTAATGTATTAACTTGATGGCAGATCTCCTTTCACAATGTATACTTACATCAAACATTCACATCATACACTTTAAAGATATTACAATGTTGTCTGTCAATTATACCTCAATAGCCTAGAAAAATTAAAATGAAATAAGTAAAAATTTACATTTGTAATTTTATATTTTGTGATTTTACTATAATAGAAATAGAAAAACGTCAAATTCATAAAAGCAGAAAGATGGGTATAAAATAATGAGTGAAAGTGAAAATGTTAGTCGCTCAGTTGTATCTGACTCTTTGCCACACCATGGACTGTGTAGCCCACCAGGCTTCTCTGTCCATGGGATTCTCTGGCCAAGAATATTGGAGTGGGTAGCCATTCCCTTCTGCAGTGGATCTTCCCAACTTAGGGATCGAACCTGAGTCTTCTGCATTGCAGGCAGATTCTTTACCAGCTGAGCTACAAGGAATGCCCAAGAATACTGAAGTGGGTAGCCTATCCCTTCTCCAGGGGATCTTCCTGACCCAGGAATCAAACCGGGGTCTCCTGCACTTCAGGCAAATTCTTTACCAGCTGAGCTATGAGTTTGCTGAAATATAGACAAATTGACTCATCAAAAGAAACAAATATATCTACGTCAGACATTTACAGTACAAACTCCAAGTTGAATATTCGTTAGTAGAATCTATAGTTTGCATGTATGATTTCCTGTTAACTGCTTCTCGCTTAGGCAGGCCCATATAGCAAATTTTCTTCCTGGTGAATTGTTGTTCAGTGATTAAGTTGTGTCCAACTCTTTTTTGCACCCCTATGGACTGTAGCCTGCCAAGCTCCTCTGTCCATGGGATTTTCCAGGCAAGAATACTGAAGTGGGTGCCATTTCCTCCTCCAGGGGCTGTTCCTAACCCAGGGATTGAACCCACATTGAATTACCACTGAGCAACCAGGGAAGTCCTGGTTTTCACTTCTCACTTAGGCTAGTCCATATACCACATTTTCCTCCTAGTGAGTAGTGACAGATAATTAAAGATAGCTCATGAGTATCACTAGAATGTAAGCTCCTTGAACTTCCATTATACATCGTTTTAAAAACACCAATTTACACAATGGCCACCATATACAAAATCTTAATACTTATTTGTTGAATCACTCAGTTATTACAAATGGTCATGAAAAACCCACTAATTAATCAGCTAGCCTTTGAGATTCTAGTCCAGCCAAATAATGAATCCTAAATAGAACTTTAAATTGAAAAAAATGTTCAAGTATTTCTGATGAAAATTGTATGTCTCCCCTTGATTTATGTATCATTTGAATCTGTAATTTTGAGAAGACTTGAGAAATAAGTCACTGAAACAAAGGGAGAAACAGGATTGGCAGAATAAGAACACATAAACACATAGCTGGTAGGAAGTCAGATATTTTAAAATATGTATTTGTATTAAGTCTCCAGTTATAGCTTTCAATTAATAGAAAATCTGTGGGACAGAGAAACATATTAAATATCATCTTATTTATGCCACCAGCAAAATACAGATTATAGAGAACCACTTGGTGAAGGACTTATTATCTTCAACAAAAAATTTGTAAAGAAAAATAAGAGATGGAAAGAATTTATGTAGTTTAAAAGTAATTGGCTTAGTTGGTAGATTTTGAAGATGGATAATGGTTTATTATGCTAATGTCTCTTCTTGTTGTTTGAAATTTTTCTCAGCAAAAAATTTAAAAATGTACATATGAAATAGTAGGCATTTATTAAGAATTTGTGGTGAAGCTATTGGCAAAGCAGGCTTTGTATATTGTATGATTAAACTATCTTGTAAGTTAGGTCTTTTTCTTCAATTTCAAATAATTAAGTTATTGCCTGTGGTCACAGCTAATACAATGTAATGCAGGAGACCTGGTCTCGATCCCTGGGTTGGGAAGATCCTCTGGAGAAGGGAATGGCAGTACACTCCAGTATTCTTGCCTGGAGAATCCCATGGACAGAGGAGCCTGGAGGGCTACAGTCCGTGGAGTTGCGAAGAGTTGGACGACTGAGCAACTACACTACTAACCACTAAAAGAGCTAATAAGAGATTAAACCAGACCTAGTGATGTATTTGTAGACTATTTTTCCTCTGGTTCATTAATACTTAATTTCAACAGAGACTACTTGTGAGGTCAATTTCTAACTTAAAGAAGACCATCCTTTAAGAGCTCTTTAAGTTAAGAATTACCTTCTATTTTTCCTTTGTATTTATACTCAAAGATATATATACACAAAAATGTGTCATATATATATATGTATGTATGTACATATTCATATGTATATATATGTATGTGTATATATATATATATATATATATATATATATATATATACAGGGATAAAATATTAATTGACCTAGTTCATCGCATTTAACTATGCTCAGGGAGCAAGAATGCCGTGCTTTTTATATATCCATAGACGTATATAGGAACAGAGTGAAAGGAAGAAGATCGAGGCTTTAAAAATAACTATTTCCAGAATAGTGTCTCTTGTGGGAAGAGATAAGGAACATAAAAAAGAGTCTTTAATAAATAAATAAACAAGTAAATAAATATTGAAGGTGCTCTAACCCCTCTTTTTTGGGTCATGTTTAAATAATAGATGATTTTCTATTGTGTCGCTTTGTTACTGGAGTGCACTGTCTCAAAATACATGCAAGTTTTAGGCATTAAACTAGGAGAAGGATACACATTAGCATCATCAGCAACCAAATGTCATATTCCTGATCATAGTATGAGAAAAATACAATCCGTTTTATAGTTTAGAACCAGACTTCTTAGAAAGAATTCTGAAAGAAAGGATTGAATAATTAACACTGAAAACTATCTAATTCTTTAGCAAAGCTTATTTCACAGTTTTGCTTCAGTGTTCACCAGCTGCAGAGAAGGCAATTCAAACGCCCTAAATTAATCCCAGCTGCAGTGCTTGCAACACAATTAACACATTTAAAAGTGATAAATATATGTTAAAAAAACAACAATTTGGGGTCAATTTAGAATGAGCTGTCAGAAAGTCGGAAATTGCTAAATCTTTTTCATTTCTTGTCTGTTAATTGTAAATTTCCACAATCAATTTGGATTGGGAGAAAAGCTTTAAATAACAAAAATATTAATATTGTTTTCAAATACATGTGTTCTCTTTAATCTTAAAGTGAAGGATATGACTAGAAAATGTTTCATAATTTCAGAGAACTTGGACAATATTGTCTTATCCATTTTAACATTCCGGGGAAAAGGGAGAAGCATAATTCTGGTCCATTATCAAGGAGACATGCCTTGAATAAATAGTTTGAAATAATATAGATGGCTGCTGTGTTAGACACTGTGTCAGTCATCCACAAGCCATGTGATTCCCATGCCACACAACCTTTATGGCAGCAGTAACTGAAAGAAATCACAAGCTCTCAGAAGTGGTAGTTTGATGACCTGTATACATAGGACTGATTTGGAGGCTTCCCACTGTCGTTGCTCACCTCAGTCCCACATCTCTGAAGTCCATATTTGGAGTACACCCAGCTTGACTGAGATAGAGTTTAACAACAGCAACAACAACAACAATAAACCTCCAGATTTTAGGATTTTAACTGCAAAATATATTGTACCTTTCCTTCGGAATCAAATGAGAAGGTCTGTTGTGAATGAGTCATTCTTTACTTTTCCCCCATTTTATTATTTCATTTTCACAATAACCATGTGAGTATTCTTTTTTTAATTAATTAGTTTATTTTTTATTGAAGAATAATTGCTTTACAGAATTTTGTTGTCATGCTGTCAAACCTCAACATGACTCAGCAATAGGTATACATATATCTCCTCCCTTTTAAACCTCCCTCCCATCTCCCTCCCCATCCCACCCCTCTAGGTGGTCACAGAGCCCCTGTTTGAGTTTCCTGAGCCATACAGCAAATTCCCATTGGTTATCTGTTTTACGTATGGTGATGTAAGTTTCCATGTTAGTCTTTCCATACATCTCACCCTCTCCTCCCTCTCCCCATGTCCATAAGTCTATTCTCTATGTCTGTTTCTCCATTGTTGCCCTGTATATAAATTCTTCAGTACCATTTTTCTAGATTCTGTATATATGCATTAGAATACGATATTTATCTTCCCTTTCTGACTTACTTCACTCTGTATAATAGGTTCTAGGTTCATCCACCTTATTAGAACTGACTCAAATGAGTTCCTTTTTATGGGTGAGTAATATTCCACTGTGTATATGTACCACAACTTCTTTATCCAGTCATTTGTCAGTGGACATCTAGGTTGCTTCCACGTTCTAGCTATTGTAAATAGTGCTTCAGTGAACATTGGGATACATGTGCCTCTTTTAATTTTGGTTTCCTCAGGGTATATGCCTAGGAGTGGGATTGCTGGGTCATATGGTGGTTTTATTCCTAGTTTTTTAAGGAATCTCCATACCATCTTCCATAGTGGCTGTATCAATTTACATTCCCACCAACAGTGCAAGAGTGTTCCCTTTTCTCCACACCCTCTCCAGCATTTATTGTTTGTAGACATTTTGATGATGGCCATTCTGACCAGTGTGAGGTGATATCTCACTGTAGTTTTGATTTGCATTTCTCTAATAATAAGCAATGTTGAACATCTTTTCATGTGTTTGTTAGCCATCTGTATGTCTTCTTTGGAAAAATGCCTGTTTAGATCTTTTTCCCACTTTTTGATTGGGTTGTTTGTTTTTCTGGTACTAAGTTGTATGAGCTGCTTGTATATTTTGGAAATGAATCCTTCGTCAGTTGTCTCATTTGCTACTATTTTCTCCCATTCTGAGAATTGTCTTTTCACCTTGCTTATAGTTTCCTTTGCTGTGCAAAAGCTCTTAAGTTTAATCAGGTCCCACTTGTTTACTTTTGTTTTTATTTCCATTACTCTAGGAGGTGGGTCATAGAGGATCTTGCTTTGATTAATGTCATCGAGTGTCCTGCCTGTGTTTTCCTCTAAGAGTTTTACAGTTTCTGGTCTTACATTTGGTTTTTTAATCCATTTTGAGTTTATCTTTGTGTATGGTGTTAGGAAGTGTTCTTATATTTCATTCTTTTCATTCTTTTCATGTAGCCATCCAGTTTTTCCAGCACCATTTATTGAAGAGGCTGTCTTTGCCCCATTGTATATTCCTGCCTCCTTTGTCAAAAGGCACCCATTGGTGCATGGGTTTATTTCTGGGCTTTCTATCTTGTTCCATCGGTCTATATTTCTGTTTTTGTGCCAGTAACATACTGTCTTGATGACTGTAGCTTTGTAGTATAATCTGAAGTCAGTTGATTGCTCTATCTCCGTTCTTCTTTCTCAAGACTGCCTTGGCTATTTGGGGTCTTTTGTGTTTCAATATGAATTATGAATTTTTTTTATTCTAGTTCTATGAAAAATGCCATTGGTAATTTGATAGGGATTGCATTGAATCTGTAGATTACATTTGGTAGTATAGTCATTTTCACAATATTGACTCTTCCTACCCAAGAACATGGAATATCTCTCCATCTGTTTATGTCATCTTTGATTTCTTTTATTAGTGTCTTATAATTTTCTGTGTACAGTTCTTTTGTCTCCATAGGTAAGTTTATTCCTAAATATTTAATTCTTTTTGTTGCAATGGTGAATAGGACTGATTTCTTAATTGCTTTTTCTTATTTTTCATTGTTAGTATATAGAAATACAAGTGATTTCTGTGTATTGATTTTGTATCCTGCAACTTTGCTAAATTCACTGATTAGCTCTAGTAATTTTCTGATAATATTTTAGGGTTTTCTATGTACAGTATCATGTCATCTGCAAACAGTGAGATCTTTACTTCATGTGAGTATTCTTATCTCCATTTTTATGTTTGAGGAAAATGATCCTCATAATAAATATTTGCCAAGAATAAAAAGCAAATAAACATTTGTTAATAAACACACACACACGCCACTGTCATTTTTTACTTCAATGGTGCACAATATTTTACCACTCTATTACTCTATAAAGGGTGCCTTTTTTGTCTTTATAAAATAAGTAGAGCTTATAGTTAAACTTATAGTACTATTTGAAATAATTTAGCTCCTTCATTTCTGGTGATGTTTTTTCATGCTAATAGGCGTGAGTTAGAGATGTGGCAGAGAAAACAGTAAGACATGGTGATAAATTAGGTACAAGGGAACAAAGAGCAGAAGTAGCAGGGTCACTGAGACTGGAAATTCAGGTGCCTGGGAAAATGGAGATCTGCCACTGGGAGAACCAGCAAGCTTACAAAAAGAAGTGATGTTTTAAATTTTAACATATGAGGTTTAATATGTGGAATGGCTATTAAAGGCAATATTAAGAAAATGAGTGCTTAGCATAATAAATCTGCATACAGTGCATTGTTGGTAATTTGAATTCAAAGTGAAGAAAATTTAAAAGAAAGAACTTGAAAGAGGGAAAAAAATTAGCTAGTAAAATAAAAGCTCTAAGAAACTGACTAAAAAGAAATCATAAAATTATTTAAACACATAATTATAGAGATTATTCTTAGGAGATAAATTAAGGAGATTTAGTGTTTACAACAGTAAGAAAACAATAGCTGATGTTGGGTGATTATAGATGTTAACTGGAACCCCTGGATGAAGAACTCAAAGAAAACAAAATCTTAGCAAAAAGAGAAAGTAATATTAATTTTTAAAAATTACATGAAAAAAATTACATATTAACTGGAATTTCCATGCCTACTGAATGCAAAATAGAATAATTTACATACTGGTAAATCTTTACAATGATATGTACCAAGCATTTTTATAACTTCTTGTATATAACATTTCTAATACTCTTACCACCTTAGGAAGTAAATGCTATTATTTTAATTTTACCTTTCTTTGGAAATATAAGTTCTTTGCCTGTGTCTCATACCTGATGAATTGTGGAGCTGGGACTAAAACTCATTTAAAAGCTTGTTCAATTCTGCTTATGACCTTCTACTATATTAGATTAAGTTAGAAATAAAGAGATCCAGTGAATAATATGGCCATTTTCTGGAATAAAATAGAAACCTACATAACAGATGAATAAGGAAGACATATTCCGTCTATAAAATTCTTCCCTCTTGGTTTCCGTGATGTTATTTACAATTATTCCACATCCTTCTCTATATATTTCAAGTCTTTAGCTGCTGCTTTTTATCTCTTAATGTTGGAACCACATTTTTCCAGTATCTGCTTCTACTTACTTGTTTACATTCAGGATTTTACCAACTATTAATTTCCAGTTTCTCCCAACAGGATATCTGCAGATGTGTGTCTTCAGGAATTTTAAATTTATAATTTTAAAGTTTCAAGTCAGAAATTCTCCCATACCAAGTTGTATTGGCAGCTAGCTTATAGTATCATCAGTGACCCAGTTATTAAAGCTATTGGGCCATTCATTTTTCCTTCATTCCCTACATCAAGTTAGTCTTTGTCACTCAATTTAAAATATCTCATCTGTCCTTCCTTTATGCATCTACCAAACTTCCTTAGTTTATCTTCTATTAATTTTTCAAACCAATAATGTCAATAGGCAACAGGTTATTTTCCTTACTGTTAAATTTACACCCTTCAAGCTTTGCTGTCTCCAAAATATTTTTGCTACAATATAATGCCACCTTAGCAAAATTTGGTTTTTCATGTAATTAGAAAACCCACAGTTTTAAAATTATATTGTACATACCCCAGTATTCTATGGAAATCACTTAAGAAAAGTTATATCACTTTTAAAGAAAATATGTATGAAATTGTTATATTACTTTTCTAATTTGTAATCTTGTTCCATAATGCCAATTATGCTTTTCTAGTATAAAACCTAATGCAGAGATACATGAAATTTCTGTTTGCAGTGACATTAGAGTCTCAGAAATTTTTCACAGTGCTCATATGCAATAAATAGGTAAAAAGATAATATAAAGATAGATAAATATATAGATAATCATGATATTTAAATTTTTATTTATTAAGGAGACAGGTATAGACAACATATTAAGTATTTTTATCCTAATAATTTAGTAACTACTTGCTAATATAATGCACATAAAATTTAAAGATTAATATTTTAATCTTTTAATTTACTTTTAAATTTAAAAATTTATTTTAAAATTAAATTAAAATTTTAATTAAAAATTTTTAATTTAAATAACCACAGTTACTAAGATGATGTGTCTATCTGTTGGTACTACATGGTTTTTAAAGCTTGTTCTTGCTCAGTCGTGTCTGACTCTTTGTGACCCCATGGACTGTAGCCTGCCAGAGTCTTCTGTCTGATATTTCAGGCAAGGATACTGAAGGGAGTTACTATTTCCTTCTCCACGTAATCTTTTCAACCCAAGGATCCAACCTGCATCCCCTCCATCTCCCGTATTGGCAGGCAGAGTCTTTACCACTGAGCCACCTGGGAAGCCCTTCTTAAAGCTTAGACTTAGGTTACTTAATACCACTCTTGTTTTCTGTTTAGGGTTGTCTTTTGCTTAGTACTTGCTTTTTCTTACAACTAACTCTAGAAATCCAACTTTTTAAAGATATGATGTCTTCAACAGGAAAGCAATGTGATCTAATGTTCAAAATGTGAACTATCTGAAGTTAGTGTTCATACAATGACAGATAGATCTTGAGCATCACTGAGTCTCCCTAGAATCTATGAAATATTAAGAGATAGCTTTCTAACTTTACTACAGTATCTTTGGCACACAGTTTATGAATCACACACCTCAAACAAAATGAAAACAAACAAGCAAAAGAGCCCTCCAAGTCTCATTTTTTCTTCTTTACAATGCAGTGCTTACATGATATAGATTTAGTCAGTTGCCCTAACCAAAACACCTAATTTTAAAGAGAAATTGCATATTCCATCTTGCTGCCTGGGGTCACGACAAAGGCAAGTGATTCAGTCTCTAGCAGGACTTGCTGTAAAATGGTAGTTCTTAACAATGTGTCTGTCTGTGTTTGCTGAGGACCACTGAGAATTTGATAAAGCCTACAGATGTCTTCTCAGAATGTTTTTCAAATGCAAAATGTATAGGCATAGTGAAAGTTCTAGATAATGCAATAAGGTAAGAAAACAATGTGTACATATATGAGGAAAGGAAAAAATAAAACTACTTTTAGATTATCTGTATAAAATCAGGAATCAACAACAAAACAAAACTATCAGAACTAATAAGTGATAATAACAAGGTTTTAGGATATAAGGTTAATTTACCAAAGCCAATTGTTTTCCTGTATACCAGTAACAAACCATAAAATTTAAAATTAAAAACACATGACCATTTATATAGCATCAAAAAAAGTAAAACAGGTGAAAACACTGAAGAAAGTGAAACAAAAAGGTATAAATCTAACAAAATGTGTAAAAGACCTATATGAGGAAAACAATAACACTAATTAAAGATATCAAACAAAAACTAAATAAATAGAAAGATATCCTATGTTCACTGTCAGGAAAACTCAACATCATAATATTTTAGTTCTTCCCAAATTGGTCTCTTAATTCCATTCTATCCCAATAAAAATCCCTGTAAGTTACTTTATGAGTATCAGAAACATGATTATAAAATTTATATGGAACAGCAACAGACCCAGATTAACCAACATAGTATTGGAGAACAAAGTCAGGTGACTTATGCTAATTACCCAACTTAAAGACTTACTGTAAAGTTAGAGTAATCAGGACCATGTGATATCAGTTTTTACTTGTCTATTGGAAAGAATAGACAAATAAATGAATGGGACAAAATAGAGAGACAAGAAATAGACCCCGAGAAATACAGTCAACTGACCTTGCCACTGGAACAAAATACAATGGAGAACAGTCTTCAACAAATGATGCTAGAACGACTAACATCCATGCAAAAAAAAAGAAAAAAGTGAATGCAGACACAGATCTTATACACAAAAATGTTAAGTCAAAATGATCATAAGCCTAAATGCAAAACAGAAAACTATAAAAATCCTAGAAGATAACACAGGACAAAACTTTAGATAATCTTGAATATGACAATGACATTTTATTACCATCTATCAATCAATCCCAGAGGCATGTTCTATGAAAGAAATAATTGCTAAACTCAATTATGTTTAAAAACTGCTGTGTAACAAAGTCACTGTGAAAAGAATAAGAAGGCATACAAAAAATTGGGAGAAAAATCTGCAAAAGACATATCTGATTAAGGACTGTTATCTAAAATATATAAAGAACATGTAAACCTCAACAATAAAAGAAAATTAACAACTTGATTTAAAAGTGGGCAAAATACATGAACAGACACCTCAGCAAGGAAGATACAAAGATAATCGGTAAGCATATGAGAAGAGACTCAACATCAAATGTCATTATGCTGTGTAATGCTGAGTCACTCAGTCGTGTCCGACTCTTTTGGACCCTGTGGACTGTAGCCTGCCAGGCTCCTCTGTCCATGGGATTCTCCACGCAAGAATACTGGAGTCAGTTGCCATGCCTTCCTCCAAGGGATCTTCCCGACCCAGGGATTGAACCCATATCTCCAGCACCTCCTGTATTGGCAGGCAGGTTCTTTACCACTAGCACCACATGGGAAGCCCAAATGTCATTAGGGAACTACAAATTAAAGCAATAATAATGTACTATTTTGCAACTATTAGAATGTCAAAGAGCCAAAAATATTGAATACACTAAGATATGACAAGGATGTGAAGCAATAAGAACTTTTACTTACTCTTAGTGGGAATGTAAAGTGAAGCAGCCACATTGGAAGACAATGTGGCAGTTTCTTAGAGCTAAACATACTCTTATCATATGATCATGCTGCACGATACTTATTCAAAGAAGTTTAAAACTTATGTTCAAACAAAATCCTATACATACATGTTTATAACAACTTAATTAGAAGTACCAAAACTTGGAAGTGACCAACAGTCTTTCAATAAGTGAGTTTACAAATAAACTCTGGTACATCCAGATGGTGGAACATTATTTAGTACTAGAAAGAAATGAGCTATTAAGTCATGAAAAGACATGGAGAAAAGTGAAATGCTTATTACTAAGTGAAAGAAGCTAATATAGAAAGGCTACCTACTGTATGATTCCAACTATATGACATTCTGGAAAAGGCAAAACTATGGAGATCAGTGGCTGCCAGAGGTTAGAAAGGAAGGGAGGAACAAATCAGTAGAACACAGGATTTTTTTAGAGCAGTGAAACTATGCTGTATGATACTATAATTATGAATGCATTTCATTATATTTGTCAAAACCTATAGAACATGCAATACCAAGAGTGAGCCCTAATATGAACTATAGTCTTTGAGTAATAATGATTTTTAATATAGATAACAAAAGTCCTACTCTGATGGAGCATGTTGGTAAGTGGGAGAGGCAGTGTGTGTGTATCATAGCAAGGAGTATATGGGCACTCTGTATACTTTCTGTTGCATTTTGCTTTGAACCTAAAGCTGCTCTAAAAACCTATACAAAATATGTGTATAAAGGAAAGCAAATGATTGCAAAGAAAGCTCAGAAATAAATCATCAAAATATTTTTAAAAGTTTGCAATATGGTAATATATTTGTATTTTATAAAGAAATAAACGACACAATCAAACAATAGTTCACTTACCAGAAGTTTGAAGTAATAATAAAGGTAAATATTAATGGTATTCACAAATTTACAACTACGACAGTGATATGAAATATCTCTACATTTTACTTGTTGTCTAAGTCACTGGTGCTATTAATACTAATAATAATTATTTATTATATTTAATAATAAATTCACTAATTATAATTAATTGTTAATTAATGCTAATACTTGCCTATTTTTATGATTGCAGAAGTTAACAAAAATAAATATGGTATGTAATTGTTTTTCCCAACAAACTGCTCAGGTATTCTGAATTGTGATTGAAAACCTTTTGGAATTTCATGAAACAGAAGTTAAGAACCATGATTCAGAATGTCTTTGTAAGACAGAGGCAAGTTCTCTTCATGTTATAGTTCTGAGGTATGATGAGAGGTGATTATGAAATCTCAGAGTCTTTTTTTTTTTTTCCCCACAGTTACGGTCTATCTGCCTCCCTTAAGAAATCCTTTCTCCTTATGCTGAGAAGAGTAAATTCTCTTATTGTAATAAGAAATTTGTTACATATGGTAATAAGAATAAAGAATGTGTCAAGAAATCAGAAACGCAGACACTCTGTACCCTTTCTCCACCAGTTCAGCTCCAAACAAACACAAGAGTAGTTTCCGTAGAGTGGTACATATCGAAGTCATAGATGAGATTTCCTTTGGGAAATTAAAAAATATAAACAGAAAATAAAACTAGCAAACTTCATTAGTGAAGGAAATTGACACAATCAGAGCTGTGGCTTATGTCCAGGTATTGTTTTAGAATTATATTGTTTGCATATTACTCATTGTTTGGATTTTAATTTCATTCAAGAGAAGGGCTAGGCCGCAGTGAAGTCCTACACCTTTAAGAAGTTCTTATAGTACAAAACTCATAAAATAAGAATAATTATTTCAAGAGACTAGTGAGAGTTTTTATAAAGTTATTACTTAATTTTGGTCTCCTCCATCTATACTGAATCTCAAAGAAACATTCCAATATATATGTGAGAATAAATGGAACATGAACAAAGTACTTTCACTTCTTAAAAGCAGATTACTGATATTACTAGTTTCCTATTATTGCTTTGTTGAGTTTTATAAGGAAGAGAGAAATGCTAGAGAGGTTTTTTATATTTAACATAAGATTGAATTCACTTGTGTGGTAAACACGAATATGTGTGCATGTCCTAGTAAAAGAGAAAGAAAAAGGAAGAGGAGACTCAGAGTTCAAAGTTCATATCCAATAATGCAATGTAAACTATTATCTGGGGCCAACATCTAAGAACTATTCAGATCAGTTCTGCGTTATAAAAGTTGCTATCCCAAGGATGAGACTTTTTATGGATTTTTTTTTCCTTCGTGCCAGGAACTTTATTTCAAAGGGAGGTTTCAATTGCATTCTGTTGGACCTCAATAAATCTAGGCCAACAACTAAACTGCCAGAGGGAACGATAAAGCTGAATGAGATCTAAAAAGATTTATTATTAGTCAATGTGTGGAGAGAAATTCATTCAGCCATTAAAGATTGCATTTCCCAACCAAAAGAGAAAAAAAAAAATGACATGGGAGTCAATCTATATCAACAGATTGCTGTTGAAATCCAGAGTTGTTAATTTGATAGTGAGCTATAGCATTACCTGTATCATCATCTGCATCTCAGAACATCCAGTAATCTTCAGGAAGAAAAAAAATGAATGCAGCAAATATTTTGTAGAATGCATCTTCCTTAAAAGTCCACACAGGGGAAAGCAATTCCCACCAGGTTTAACCTGTGAATTACTTCTGAACATATAGTTATTACAATTTTCCATTTATGAGCTGATGGCTGGCTGTGCCCACGTTTCTGTAAAGTTGAATTGCTTATATGTGAAGGAGGAGGTAAAGTCAATGTAAAATAATACAGAAAGTCATCAAGAGCAAACTTCTGAAGGGCTGATTTGATTGTCTTCAGATTGATCGCACTGAATGAAAGATTTGCATTTAATTTCCTTCTTTTTCATATTTCTCATTGATCTACACATGTTTTGAGTAATATGATCAAAATATTACTTTTCATAAATAATTTGAAGCTTTATTAATGTTGTTCCTGATCAATATTATTTTTAAAATGCTTATTTTAGGGAAATGAAAAATCAAAACTTAGAAATAGTTTCTTTAGGCATCCCTGTCTCGGCCAGTTCATTTGTAATTTATGTTAGTATGAAACTATCGCTATCTTAACTTGTACATAATTTTTTCTTGACTAAATCAGGGGAAAACTTAATTTATGGTTAGAGTCAGATAAACTTCATTTAGTCATTGCTGTGAATTGGGATGGATAGATAGATAGATAGATAGAACACACAGATTATAACTCACAAGCCAATTTCTAATCTTGATCCACTTAAAAGATTGCTGGTCATAATGCAATTGACCATTTTTTCCCTTGAAAATAGCTAAAAATTAATATGATAGTGAGACAGTCTTTGCTTGAGATTGAGTAGACCTAAATGTTTTATCTATTTATTTAGAGTCTTTACGTACATTAACAAATAGACTGACTTATCACCAAAGACCCCTTCGTGAAACAGAGTCTTGTTGTGCAAAGGGGCTTGTGTAACACAATGAAGCTATGAATTGTGCTGTGCAGGGCCACCCAAGACAGATGGGCTATAGCAAACAGTTCTGACAAAATATCCACTGGAGGATAAAATGGCAATCCCAGTCCAGTATTCTTGCCTAAAGAATCCACAGATGGTATGAAAAGGGGAAAAAAATATGACACTACAAGACGAAGCCCCCAGGTTGGAAGGTGACCAGTATGCTACTAGGGAAGTGAGTGAAAGTGTGAGTCACTCAGTCATGTCTAACTTTTTCTGACCGCATGGACTGTAGCATGCCAGGCTTTTCTGTCCATGGAATTCTCCAGGCAAGAGTGGGTATCTGTTCCCTTCTCCATGGGATCTTCCCAACCCAGGGATCAAACCTGGATATCCTACATTGCAGGCAGATTCTTCACTGTCTGAGCCACTAGGGAAGCCCTACTAGGGAAGAAGGGAGGGCAATTACTAATAGCTCCAGAAAGAATGGAGTGGCTGGGACAAAGCAGAAAGGATGCTGAGTTGTGGATGTGTACGATGGTGAAAGTAAAGTCTGATGTTATAAAGGAGAATAATATCACATAGGAACCTTGAAAGTTAGGTCCATGAATCAAGGTAAATTGGATGTAATCAAGCGGGAGATGACAAGATTGAACATCAACATCTTAGGAAAGAGTGAACTCAAATAGATGGACTAAGGCAAATTTAATTCAGATAACCATTATATCTACCACTGTGGGAAAGAATCTTAGAATAAATGGAGTAGCCCTCATAGTCAACAAAAGAGTCTGAAATGCAGTATTTGGTGCAGTCTCAAAAACAACAGAATGGTCTCAGTTCATTTCCAAGGCAAACCATTCAATATCACAGTAAATCCAAGTCTAAGCCCCAACCACTGCTGCTAAAGAAGCTGAATTTTACTGGTTCTCTGAAGACCTATTAGACCTTCTAGAACTAACACCAAAAATAGATGTCCTTTTCATCATAGGGGATTGAAATGCAAAAGTAGGAAATCAAGAGATACTCGGAATAACAGGCAGGTTTGACTTTGGAGTATAAAATGAAGTAGAGCAAAGGCAAATAGTTTTGTCAGGAGAACATGCTGGTCATAGCAAACACCCTTTTCCAACAATCCAAGAGATGACTACACATGGACATCAGCAGATGGCCAGTACTGAAATCAGATTTGTTATAGTCTTTGCAGCCAAAGATAGAGAAGCTCTATGGGGTCAGCACAAACAAGACCTAGAGCTGACTATGGCTCAGATCATGAGCTCCTTGTCACAAAATTTAGGCTTAAATTGAAGAAAGTAGAGAAAACCACTAGGCCATTCAGGTATGACCTAAATCAAATCCCTTACAATTATACCGTGGAGGTGACAAATAGATTCAAGAGTTTAGATCTGGCAGATAGAGTGCTTGAAGAATTATGGATGGAGATTCACAACAGTACGCAGGAGGCAGTGACCAAAACCATCCCAAAGAAAAAGAAATGCATGAAGACAAAGTGGGTGTCTGAGGAGGCTTTACAAATAGCTGAGAAAAGCAGAGAAGCAAAAGACAAGGAGAAAGGGAAAGATATAACCAACTGAATGCAGAGTTCCAGAAAATAGCAAGGAGATATAAGAAAACCTTCTTAAATGAACAATGCAAAGAAGTAGGGGGAAATAATAGACTGAGAAAGGTCTCTTGAAGAAAACTGGAGATCCAAGGGAACATTTCATGCAAGGATGGGCACCATAAAGGACGGAAACGGCTAGGACATAACAGAAGCAGAGGAGATTAAGAAGAGGTAGCAAGATACACAGAAGAACTATACCAAAAAGGTCTTAATGACCCAGATAACCATGATGATGTGGTTACTCTACTAGAGCCAGACATCCTGGATTGTGAAGTCAAGAGGGCCTTAGGAAGCATTCTACGAACAAAGCTAGCGGAGGTGATGGAATTCCAGCTGAGCTATTTAAAATCCCAAAAGATGATCTTGTAAAAGTGCTACACTTAATATGCCAGCAAATTTGGAAAACTCAGCAGTGGCCACAGGATTGGTAAAGTTTCCATTCCAATCCCAAGAAGGCAATGCCTAAGAATATTCAAACTACCATATAAGTGTGCTCATTTCATGTGCTAGTAAGATTATACTAAAAAACCATCAAGTTAGGCTTCAGCAGTATGTGAACTCAGAAATTCCAGATGTACAAGCTGGATTTCGAAGAGGCAGAGGAAGCATAGATCATTTGTGGAATGATGGAGAAAGCAAGGGATTTCTAGAAGAACATCTATTTCTGCTTCATTGACTACACTAGAGCCTTTGACTGTGTGGATCAAAACAAACTGGAAAATTCTTAAAGAGATAGAAATACCAGACAACCTTACTTGTCTCCTAAGAAACCTGTATGAAGGTCAAGAAGAAATAGTTAGAACTGGGCATGGAACAATGGACTGGTTCTAAATTTGGAAAGGAAAACAACAATGCTATATGTTGTCACCCTGCTTATTTAACTTCTATGCAGAGTACATCATGTGAATTGATGAACTGGATGAATCACTAGCTGGGATCAAGATTGCTGGGAGAAATCTCAACAGCCTCACATATGCAGATGATAGCACTCTAATGGCAGAAAGTGAAGAGGAACTAAAGTTTCTTGATGAGGGTGAAAGAGGAGAGTAAAAAACCTGGCTGGAAACTCAACATTCAAAAAAGTAAAATCATGGCCTCCAGACCAATCACTTCATGGCAAATAGACGGGGAAGCATGGAAGCAATAACAGACTTTATTTTCTTGGGCTCCAAAATCACTGTTGATAGTGACTGCAGCCATGAAATTAAAAGATGCTTGCTCCTTAGAAGGAAAACTGTGACAAACCTTGACAGCGTTAAAAAGCAGAGACATCACCTTGCCGACAAAAGTCCATATAGCCAAAGCTACTGTTTTTCCATTAGTCTTGTGTGGATGTGGGAGTTGAACCAAAAAGAAGAAGCACCAAAGAATTGATGCTTTTGAACTGTGGTGTTGGAGAAGATTCTTGAGAGTCCCTTGGACTGCAAGGAGATCAAACCAATCAGTCCTAAAGGAAATCAACCCTGAAGATTCATTGAAAAGTCTGATGCTGAAGATGAAATTCTAATACTTTGGCCACCTGATGTGAAGAGTCAGTTCAATAGAAAAGACCCTCATGCTCAGAAAGACTGAAGCCAGCAGGAGAAGGAGACAGCAGAGGATGAAATGGTTAGATAGTATCACAAACTTAATTGAAATAAATTTGAGCAGTCTCTGGAAAATAGTAGAGGACAGGTGAGCCTGATGAGCTAGAGTCCATGGTATCACAAAGAGTCAGACATGACTTAGCAACTGAACCATTACCAAAGAAGCTGCTTATTACATTGTTTAATATCTGATCGTACCAGAAATGTGGAGGTTGTGATGCCCTTTATTTATATTTTTAACTGAATTGCAAAATGATTTTTAATATAGATGGCTACGTCCTGTCATCTAAATGTATCACATCTTTTTAGGAAAAACAATACTATTAATTTTACCTCTATTGTGTCAGTTTCTTTTAGTATTTAAGTGAATTTTTACTACTTTATCTCTCACTTCAGTAAGCTATCTAATAAATATGCATAGGAAATATTTGGCAATCCAAGAATAATAGGGTGCTATAGTATAGTTTATAGTAAAACTATTGAATTCTGAAGTTCACTCAATTTCTCTGCTTAAAATAAAGAGGAAATGAAGTTAAATCCTAATATAGCCTATAATATCAACTATTATTTTTTGAAATTCCATACTCATGCTTCTAGGTAATTTGCCTAACAGTGTAGTGCAATTTATCCAGGAAAGAGCTTGTTAAGTAATGTAATTATCAGTTAACTTGAAATGTACAAATTGCATTATAAATTACACTAATTTTTATATGTAGTTCAAGTAATATCCAGGATCCTGTGGGGCTAGTGTCTATGATAAACTTTATAATATACAAAAGAATATTAAAAGAAATACAGCATTGGCATCCATGATCATGGAAATAATTCTCAATTTTCTGTTTACTTGTCTTTCTCAAAGAGCATTAAATAATACATAAGTCATAGTGTGAATTTTTCCAACCTTCCTTTCTTCCTCACCTAACCTCTCAGTATTATCAAAATCTCTTTCCAAATGATAAGATTATAAGATCCATTTTTTCTCTTTTTCTGATTCATTTCACCTCTGTAGTTTTTCACTCCTGTAAATAAATCTTGTTTGTTTATAATAAAACATTCAACTCTCGTTCTCTGTCTTCACTCTAATTTTCTGAGTATCCATCACAAAATTTCAAGAGTGAAACTCAGATTTTGTTTACTTGTTAGAACATTTTTAAGGGTGTATCTTGTTTAGCAGTTGTCAAAACAAACAGTGAAATAACATGAGCAAGTTATCTTCTTTGCCAGTTATTTGGAGACATCTCGTATCATGTTTCCCCTCTATCCATGCATTTCTTAAAGCTTGAATGGGAAAAAATATTTTGGACATACTGAGAGGAATTTAAATTCCTTGTGTATGGTACTCAGATCCATTATATTATGCATTTGAATGTATCTACTGTACAGTTTTCACTGAATCAAGTCAGGAGAGGACAGAGAGGCATGCATATAGAAGCAATATAGTCATATCTTTGGTCTTAAGTGATGAGTGTTTGGGAAGCAAAGACTGATAGACCTGAAGTAATAGCAAAGGAAATTAATTGTATAGTATCCATATGCCAAAATTGTATCCATAGTTTCCATATAGCATAGTAAATCTGCCATATTATTTACTATGCTATAATTATTCAAAAGAAAGGAAGATGAATAGTTGTTACTGTTGAGTAGTTATTGGAAAAAAATGGACTGTGGTTTACACGCTGAATGTGTTGGTGGGAAGGAGAAATATAGGAGAGCAATATAGGGAAAGAGAAAAACTAGATGAAGCCAGAAATTGGGGACAGTCTTTTCAGAAGATAAAGGACAACAATACAAGCATAGGGAGGAAATGTTTTTGAAAGACTTGTAATTTAGCTAAGTACAGAATGTAATTCATAGCTAAATTGTTTTTAATAATAAAATTTCCATAATGGCCTAATAAAATAGTATTTCATCCTGTATTTGCAAATATTCCAATTTTTAGAAACTTAATTCCCTGTCTTTTCATTTATCTCTCTTCTTTACCTTTTGGGCATTAGCATCTCCCATTTCCTTCACATTAACACATCCCTGGCTTCCTGCCATTTGCTTATTATCACCTCCACTGGGGAAAAACCAAAGAATAAATAAATAATTCAGAGGAAGAAAAGACAAACTCTAGTCACTTATTCTAACTCTTAACCATTTTGCTAATACTTTGGATAAGAGATGAAGTTTATATATATACGCTCTGATAAATCTTCAGAGTTTTTTCTGAAGTTTTATGACACAGACAGCAAGTATCTTTTAAAAAGCAGGCTGCAATTTAAAAGAAGGCTGTCACTGAGTTTTTAATTTTAGCAAATGAAGGAGTATTTGCTAATCATAGTTTTTTCATACTGATGCTATTAAAAAACACAAATGAAGATCTTGAGGAGATGTAGTCATATTTACATCTAGGATATTTAAAAAAAATTCTATGAAAAAGTATGCATAATAATTTATTTCAGTAATTTAAATTTTGATAAATTATTGAAATAAAAATATATATAAAGTATCATATATCATATATATGTGTGTATATATATATGTATATATATATTATATATGTGTATTACAAATATATATGGAGAAGGGCATGGCAACCCACTCCAGTATTCTTGCCTGAAGAATCCCATGGACAGAGGATCCTGGCAGGCTAGGAGTCCGTAGGGTCGCAAAAATTTGGACACAGCCATGTATGTGTGTGTGTGTGTGTGTGTGTGTGTGTGTGTATACACACACATATGCTTCCCAGGTGGTGCTACTGGTAAAGAATCCACCTGCCAATGCAGGAGAGTCCATTCTGATGCCTGGGTGGGGAAGATTCCCTGGAGTCAGTTCAGTCGCTCAGTCGTGACTCTTTGCAAACCCATGAATCCCAGCATGCCAGGCCTCCCTGTCCATCACCAACTCCCGAAGTTTACTCAAACTCATGTCCATCGAGTCAGTGATGCCATCCAGCCATCTCATCCTCTGTCATCCCCTTCACCTCCTGCCCCCAATCCTTCCCAGCATCAGGGTCTTTACCAATGAGTCAGCTCTTTGCATGAGGTGGCCAAAGTATTGGAGTTTCAGCTTCAACATCAGTCCTTACAATGAACACCGAGGACTGATCTCCGTTAGAATGGACTGCTTGAATCTCCTTGAAGTCCAAGGGAATCTCAAGAGTTTTCTCCAATACCAAGTTCAAAAGCATAAATTCTTCGGTGCTCAGCTTTCTTCATGGTGCAACTCTCACATCCATACATGACTACTGGGAAAACCATAGCCTTGACTAGATGGACCTTTATTGGCAAAGTAATGTCTCTGCCTTTTAATATGCTATCTAGGTTGGTCATAACTTTCCTTCCAAGGACTAAGCATCTTTTAATTTCATGGCTGCAATCACCATCTGCAGTGATTTTGGAGCCCAGAAAAATAAAGTCAGCCACTGTTTCCCCATCTATTTCCCATGAAGTGATGGGACCAGATGCCATGATCTTGGTTTTCTGAATGTTGAGCTTTAAGCCAACTTTTTCCACTCTCCTCTCTCACTTTCATCAAGAGGCTTTTTAGTTCCTCTTCACTTTCTGCCATAAGTGTGATGTCGTCTGTGTATCTGAGGTTATTGATATTTCTCCCAGCAATCTTTATTCCAGCTTGTGCTTCTTCCAGTCCAGCGTTTCTCATGATATACTCTGCATATAAGTTAAATAAGCAGGGTGACAATATACAGCCTTGATATACTTCTTTTCCTATGGAACCAGTCTGTTGTTCCATGTCCAGTTCTAACTGTTGCTTCCTGACCTGCATACAGGTTTCTCAAGAGACAGGTCAGGTGGTCTGGTATTCCCATCTCTTTAAGAATTTTCCACAGTTTATTGTGATCCACACAGTCAAAGGCTTTGGCATAGTCAATAAAGCAGAAATAGATGTTTTTCTGGAACTCTCTTGCTTTTTCGATGATCCAGCGGATGTTGGCAATTTGATCTCTGGTTCCTTTGCCTTTTCTAAAACCAGCTTGAACATATGGAAGTTCACGGTTCACATATTGCTGAAGCCTGGCTTGGACAATTTTGAGCGTTACTTTACTAGCGTGTGAGATGAATGTAGTTGTGCAATAGTTTGAGCATTCTTTGGCATTGCCTTTCTTTGTGATTGAAATGAAGACTGACCTTCTCCAGTCCTGTGGCCACTGCTGAGTTTTCCAAATTTGCTGGCATATTGAGTGTAGCACTTTCACAGCATCATCTTTGAGGATTTGAAATAGCTCAACTAGAATTCCATCACCTCCACTAGCTTTGTTCGTAGTGATGCTTTCTAAGGCCCACTTGACTTCACATTCCAGGACGTTTCGCTCTTGGTGAGTGATCACACCATCGTGATTATCTGGGTCGTGAAGGTCCCTTTTGTTCAGTTCTGTGTATTCTTGCCACCTCTTCTTAATATCTTCTGCTTCTGTTAGGTCCATACCATTTTTCCAGTATTCTTGCCTGGAAAATTTCATGGACAGAGGACCCTTGCAGGCTAGAGTCCATGTGGTTGCAAAGAGTTGGACACAATTGAGCAACTAAGCACACGATCGCATGCACATGCACACACACACACACAGACACACACACACACACACACACACATATATGTATATTGTTTTTCAGTCACTAAGTCATCTCTGACTCTCTGCAAACCCATGGACTGCAAATTTCAAGCACAATATTTTGATATGTGTTATCTACCTAAAATCAAGAATAAAAAGAGATATGGTTAACTTAGTATATATTTTGAATTGAATGTAATAAATTTTCTATGAAAATAAATGATAGATTGTGGAAGGTGTTGAAGGAGAATATGAACTAATATAGGCATTCTGCCTACGTTTAAAGGCAGAATCTATTATAGATTTTCACACTTTTGATTTCCATGAATCATAAAGACTGAAATTTTTGTGCTTGTTTTCCAAGATCATTAAAAATGACACTAAAAACAGTAACTATGATACTGTGTTTTTAGATATTACTTGTTTTCCTAGAGCTTACAACCCTTTGCATAAAAATATTAAAAAGTGAAAGAAAGCTACTATTCAGCATTATCATGATATTTACTTATCTAATATTGATGGGATATTTATATCTTTGTTATTTATATGATAATGTCATAATCACTTAATAGCAGAAACTTTAAAGTAGGATAATTTGTAAAGAAAAGCTCCTTGTATTGTCTGTATTTTGTTGTTTTGTCATGTGCCCATTCACAACAGCAACCATAATAATGATGATAATAGCTAGCATTTAAGAGCACATTATATGCTAAACGCATTGTTCAAGGAACATACATATACACACCTGTGTTAACCCATTCATTTTTATCCCCAAGCAAAAATAAATAAATAACATTATAACACAGGTACTATGTAATTATCATATCTTATATAGGATAAATCTAAGGCTTAGAGACATATAATAACTTGCCCCAAATCTATAGAAATGTGGATTTAAACACAGCAGATGTTAGGTGTTGACGTCCATCTTTACTATTTTATGGTTCTAAGGTATTGTACAAAACTCTAAATTACCAGAGCTTGGAATCATCGAAACTAATGAAAGCAAAGAGTGCATGAACTAATTTTGATGGATTCTTGGTGAAAAGTGCCAATGGGCAGGTTGGTTTTGAAGGAAAAATACGATGACATTCTCATCCTGAATCTGTAAAGAGGAATACCTAATAAATGTTAGGCATGTCCTGTTTCTTTGTGCTTCAGATTAGTAAATAATTATTTCTTATTTTTTTCTCAGTAATTTGTTTTCATCAAATTTGTATTGCTGTTTCAAATGGACATACTTCGAGTATTCCTGTTATCAATCAATGCTTTGGGTGAACACAGCTACTTATTATTTTGATATCTGTTATTTGCTATAAGTGCATTTCAAGTCTATGTATTATACATTTTCATTTATAATAATAAATCTGCATTTATATATATGCATATATATTCATATGTGCCATAGTTTCTAGTGAGCATCTGGTAAATGTAACATGATAAATTTCTGTAGACATGTTAATATGTTTAAAAATAATAGTTAATGATAGTTTTTAACATTTGAGTTCTTATTATTGAACAGGCTACCTAGAGAAATATATATTTCAAGAGTCCTGCTAATTTACAAACACTCGATGTTCAGTTATTGCTATTTTGATTTTTTATGAGTCCAACATTTTCATATCATGAAGTGTGATTTCAGTCATAGAAAATTGGACATCTTGAAATTCTCTGAATATGTGAGAGAAAGATAATGGCTTCTCTAGTCCAAAGAGTCACTATTTATTTATTTATTTTTAATTTTGTAGTGAATGCTTCTCTATTTGGCTCTGTAAGAGCACCATCTGGTGGCATCCAAGACTTTCTAAACAATCTGTAGACATCAGTGTTGCCAATGAGTTGGTGGGGTACAGCTGTAAATTTGTTTGAACAAAAGGTTTATAACTTTTAGATTTGTTTTGTTTGTTCTAAGCTCAACAAGGCAGTTATTTATTATTTTGAGTGAATAATCCATACATGAAATCGAATTCCATGAATGAAGTACATTAAAGTCTGTCTTCCCACAAAAGAAGGAAAAAAAAAAAACCTTTTCTTGATTGCTGAATGTTAGGTGGAAGTTTACAGTGACTGGGGCTTAACCACAGGGAAATCAACTTGGTTCAAATTGAAATATCTATAGCCCTGTTTTGGTTATATTTGGGAGCAGAGAAGCTGTTAAAAATTGATCAAGATTCATTGCCAAACATTCTATTTATTCTAATTCTTTGTAGTTGCAAAATATGTAAAAATTGAAATACCTTTTTACTGAAAATACTGCTTAAATGTTGGAATTATTTTAACTGAACTTTTGAAACATCTGTTACTTTCACAGTTTTGCCAGGACCATTCCCATAAAAGTACATTTTATGCAAGAAAATGTTGACACTGATGAATGACTAATGAGCTTGTAACAAGATATGATTCCAAAAGAATATAATGTCAAATTCAACAAAGAATACTATCCAATATTCTGCTTACTATGTTTCTTATAAAAGTAATATTTTCTAGGGAAACAAATACAGTTTATAATACCTGTAGAAAGATAGTAATATAAACATCGTGTAAGTGGAAAATTATTATCTATAAATTAGGAACATAGAAAATAATTTTAGTTAAGTCTTAATTATTTTCCTATATGAAAATAAGAATCAATATTTCTTCTCTTTTGATTAATTAAGTATGATGTATTCTCCTGAATCAAGTGGAAAATTAAAATCCATGTATTTAAATACATTTTGTAAATTTTCAGATCTGCAAATCTCTTCCCAAGATATCCTTTAGAATTCAAAAGGTAATAAATTACTTGATATTAATTTTGACTTTTATTAGTGAATTGAAATATAATTTTAAAAATGACAACAGTAAAGAATTGAAGCTCTAGAATCAGGCTGTCAGGGTTTAAACCTCCTGTTCCTTTCTAGCATGTCCTTTTGGACAAATACATGAAAACTTGCTATGTCCATGCTAGAGCTATGGCTCTAGGCCATAGCTTCCTTATGTCTCAAATGGAGATCAGAGTTCTAGCCTCATAGGTTGCAATAAGCATTATATTATTTAACACAAACAAAAAACCTGGAGTAGTGCCTACTTTTATCAAGCATTAAGTAAATAATATCTAGTATCTTATTGAAATGTTTTCATAAGACGTATTCATTGGACTCTACCTGTAATTTCGTATGGAAGTATGCTTAACTAATATTCCATTTGTCTCGATGCAAAATAAGAATCACTGTATATAATATAAAATATGTTTCTAATGCAGAATTTCCTAGCCAGTGCTGAGATTGAGTTCCATGTGCCATTGCCATTGGCGACCAGAGTTCCGAAGCTTGCTTCTATTGTCTGTGAGCACCACTCTCTGTCACTGTAGTATGTTGATGAGTGTTTCATGTCTCAGTGGTGTATTGACATGTAAGGTTTGGGAAACAGTGATCTGAGATGATGGTATGAAGGAATTTATATTGCTAAATTTACCATATTGAAGACCAATCATATGTGCTCCAGTAATCCATCATGTTGTTAGAGACTTAAGGACTTATAATACATCAAGGCAATACCCAATTCTAAATTAGTCAGATTTTAAATGAACAGTTCTTATACACAAATAGTATGGAGTTCTAGTGAATATCTCTGATTGCCTCACTGAAGGATCAAAAAACATTTTCAGTTTTCTTTACTAATTGTTGGTCTTTCCATACTAACACCAGGTTGTTTTGAATTCTAGATTTTCTCATAACAAATATGCTGTTGTTCATAAGCATCAACATCTTTCATTCACTGGCTTATAAAAATGTCTGTTTTCATTGTATGAATTTTTAAAGCAACTTTACAGTGTTTGACTCACTATTGATTATTTTTCAGATATCATCTCACCTAAATCCACTTTAAGTACTTCATTTGGGATATGGCCTAACAAATGAAAACAAGCAAATTAAATTCCCATCCATGAAACCAATTCAGAATAATAAAAATTGAAAGGATAAGCTGAATATATTCAAGGAACTGTTTTGATATAAAAATATCATCTAAACTAGAGCACAATCATTTTATTTTGAAAACAGTGAGTTAATGGAAAAAAATCTTTGTGCCAAAATGATTGCATTTGTTGAGATTTAGATATAAAAATAATTTCTCTATTTCCATATTCTTCCATCTGATTTTTGCATATACATACTCATTACCTAAGGATAATATTGTTTAAATAGGAATAAAATTTTATAGGGCAAGATATTACAGAAATGAGTTGTGTACAAATAAAAGCACAAATAAACTAAGGTTATCTAAAAGTATAATGAACTGTTGATTAATAATACATTAGCAGTTAACACAAAAATCAAATTAGTCATGTAAAGAAGTTTGCATATATATGTTTCCCTTGTCATTGATGGGGCTGTAATAGTTTTTAAAGCAAGTAAGCCTGTATGATGAGTTCATTTAGTATTCAGTGTAATAGCACAGATAATAATGAAGTCATTTGGCTTCCATTATATAAACATTAGATAATGGATACCTATATTAAAATGCAACGCTTCTGTTTGTGCTTATTTTTATCTTCATTTGTACATAGTACTAAATCTTTAAAGTTGAGCTTTTATGCAAATTGTTGACATTTATAGCTCTGGATGTTGAGTGACTTTTATGGACAAAAACATTCCATTATATTGCTTTGGATTCCAAGATAGACAGCAGTTGAATTGTTAAAAAGGGTGTTCTTATGATTATTAACCAGTTGTCTAATCTCATTTTCCCCTCCCATTTTTGTATTGCTCTCTTTAAAGGAAACAAGCGTGTACAAGAACTTGAAAAAAATGCCCCATTATACAGTATCTCTGAAATATTTTATTTTATTTTATTTTAATTTCTTGGGTGTTTGTTTCGTTTGTCCTTACCATGTTTATTCATTTGTCATAATACAGAAATAAACTAAAAATTGTGTTTTTAAATTATAATAAGATTCTCCTTTCCAGAGGCTGTTACAGTTGTAGGATAATGGTTTGAAAAATGACACTTTTAGCTTTGTGAGGTTGTATAAACTTTATTTTTGAAAGAGAGAGAGTTTACACTTATTATTCTTCCCCATGTTTGTGTTTCTAAGAAATTGTCCATTTCAGAGTTTAGAAACGCTAAATAGATGCTGATTTTCTAGTTTGAAAAAAAATACAAATGGGTACACCAACCACATTAAAATGTTTCTTATATATTTTGTATATGTTCAAGATTGTTTGTAAATTTTCATTGTCATGTACTTATATAACAGTTAAAAAGAGAGTATATAGATAATTATAACAGAATACTAAGTAATTGTAATGTTGGAATTAGTATTCTGTATAAGCACAGAAAACTTGGATTACTCTTCATTTTTCATGGCCTGTTACAGAGAATTCCAAGATCAGTCTTAGTCAAATTATGGAGAGGATAGTAAGTTTAGATTGAACTTTACTTTGAAAATGCTTTCTCTGTATAATGAGAAAACTCCAAGTATGAAACAGCCTTTAAAGTTGATAAGAATTAAAGAAGAAAAGAATTGGTAGGAAAAAAAAAAGACTTAAAGGACTGATGTTTAAGTCTTCCTGTATCTATCACTCTCCTCTGTCTTCCAAAATCATTGACTATAAACCTATTCTTTCTTTAGTATTCAGATATAAGGAGGAAGCGCCTCTTGGCCCTTCCTCTGTGAGGTGCTCCTCAGCCAAATTCCCTATTCTGCTTCTGCATATTGCTTAATATGATATGTTGTTTTGTTTTAGGTGTATCAAGAAATCAATGTACATATGTTTGGAAAAGGAAGGGTGTTTTAATAGCTGTTTCAGATAATGGTGGATATTCTTTGATATTGTCGCAAAATTAACAATGGTAATTTATTAAAAATCGTCTGTGATGTGAAATCTAAAACTACATTGCAATGTGGAATCTAAACCTCCTATCCCCACTCCATATGCCCCCTCCATAATTTAAATAAGACTGTCTTGGCATTCTCTGTAATAGGCCATGAAAAATGAAGCCTAATCCAAGTTTTCTGTGCTTGTACAGAACAATACTAATTCCAACATTACTTAATGTTACTAAAAAATACTTAGTATTTTAAAAACTCAGTGAAGTTCTCTCATAGCTGCTCTGTGAAACTCCATTAGCTTATCTTGCATTTTTTATTGAATCGTTTATTTCTGTATGCTTTTACCATTCTGTGCTTTGGTCATTTGGAAAATACAGTTAATCTTTTTGAACAGCACAGGTTTGAATTGCAGAGTTCAACTTATATGGGGATTTTTTTCAATAGTAAGTAACTGCAGTACCATAGTCAGTGGTTGGTTGAACTTTTGGATGTAGAATTATAAAAAGGAACCGTGGATTCAGAGGGCCAGTTTTAAGTTATAAGCAGATTTTTGACTGGGTGAAGGGCCAGTGCCCCTGACCTACACTTTGTTCAAGGGTCAACTATGTAGGTTTTCTGAATTACAAAGATGTTCAAAATGGTGGCTCATTTCATTATAAAATACCAGGAATTTGTATTTGTTAATATCACTAAAAGTCTCATCAAAAATCTTTTTAAGTATTGGGAATAATGCTAATGCTAATGCTAAGTCACTTTAGTTGTGTCCGACTCTGTGCGACCCCATAGACGGCAGCCCACCAGGCTCCCCCGTCCCTGGGATTCTCCAGGCAAGAGTACTGGAGTGGGTTGCCATTTCCTTCTCCAGTGCATTAAAGTGAAAAGTGAAAGTGAAGTCGCTCAGTCGTGTCCGACTCTTAGCGACCCCATGGACTGTAGCCTACCAGGCTCCTCCGTCCATGGGATTTTCCAGGCAAGAGTACTGGAGTGGGGTGCCATTGCCTTCTCCAACCAGGTATGAATAACTCCCATTTGTCTGTCAGTTGGCATTTCAGATGAAAATGTTTTTGTATGAAAAAGAGCACACAAACACTTTTCTTCACAACCACTATCATATTTCAGCAGGTAGCTGATATGCTTTATATATACTTCCCATTTATAAAAAAGATTGTTAAAAAGGCATGTACTTATATGATCAAAACATAATAAAATTAATTTTTACTGCTTCATCAAGGAGGACATTCTTTTAAAAAATATTTATTTTTATTTTTGGCTGCACTGGGTCTTCATTTCTGAGTACGGGCTTTCTCTAGTTGCAGGGAGTGAGGGCTCCTCTCCAGCAGTGGTATGCGGGCTTCTCAGTGTTGTGGAGCATGGGCTCGAGGGTGTGCGGGCTTCAGTAGTTGCTGCCGGTGGGCTCCGTCATTCCAGCTTAGGGACTCCAGAGCACAGGCTCAGTAGTTGTGGTGCATGGGCTTAGTCTCCCCACAGCACATGGGACCTTCCAGGACCAGGGATCAAAGGCAGGTGTCTCCTGCATTGCAAGCAGATTCTTAACCTCTGGACTACCAGGAAAGCCTCATGAAGGACTTTCGTAAGTGAAACTGCCTTTTTGTATTTTTTCTTACTACAAATATGTGCCAGTGTGGAATCAAAATGATCAAAGTTAACTTCTCTGATAGCAGGTAAAATTTACATCATATTAGCTTCACAATGTGATGCATTGAGATAGACACAGTAGCACTTGTTCGACGTTCTCATTAAAAATTCACAACCTAAATTGAATCACTTGTATGCTTAAGGCAAACCCAAATTAAAGATTATTCTGCAAAATAGCTGGCCTGTTTTCTTTGAGTCAAGGTAAAGAACACAGAAAAGAGTGAGGATTTGATTCAAGAAAAAAAGAGAGATTGAGCAAATGGTAGCTAAATGCAAGTGTTATTCTGGATTGAAAACTGGACCAGGAAAAATTTTCTTGTCATTTATAGTAGGTTATAAAAGCAAAAATACAAAAATGAGAATTCTGTTCTGACTTTGTGATATCTCTACATCCTCTAACCAAATATTTTTGTAATTTATCTTAATTTTTCCTGATTTAGTTTCCTCTCTTTCTCCTTTTTCTTCTTCCTTTCCTTTATTGTTTAAAGTTTTCTATTAAAATATAATTAATTTACAATGTTGTGTTAGTTTTCTGGTTTACACTAAAGTGATTCAATAATGCATATATACACATATGTATGTGTGTGTGTATTTATATATATTCTTTTTTATCTTCCCTTCCATTATAGCTTATTACAAGATATTGAGTATAGTTCCCTGTGCTATAGAGTAAGTCCTTGTTGGTTATCTATTTTATATATATATAGTAGTATGTATATTTTAATCTCAAACTCCTAATTTAACGCCCCTCCTCTTTGGTAACCATAAGTTTGTTTTCTCTGTTTGTGAGTCTGTTGTAAATAAGTTCATTTGTTTCATTTTTTTAAGATTCCACATATAAGCAGTATCATATGATATTTGTTTTTCTTTGTCTGGGTTACTTCACTTTAGTATAATTTCTAGGTCCCTCCATGTTGCTGCAAATGTCATTACAGAATTGTTTATTATGACTGAGTAATATTTCTCTATGTATATCACATCTTTATTATCCACTCATCTGACAGTGGACACTTAGGCTGCTTCCATGTCTTCACTGTTGTTAATAGTGCCGCTGTGATCATTGTGGTACATGTATCTTTTTGAATTATGTTTTCCTTTGGCTATATGCCCAGGAGTAGGAATGCTGGATCATATGGTAGTTTTTTTTGTAGTTTTGTAAGTAACTTCCATACTCTATAGTATTCTTCATAGTTCAGTTCAGTTCAGTTGCTCAGTCGTGTTCGACTCTTTGCGACCCCATGGACTGCAGCACGCCAGGCCTCCCCATCCATCACCAACTCCCGGATCCTACCCAAACTCATGTCCATTGAGTCAGTGATGCCATCCAACAATCTCATCCTCTGTCATCCCTTCTCCTCCTGCCGCCAATCCTTCTCAGCATCAGGGTCTTTTCCAATGAGTCAGCTCTTTGCATGAGGTGGCCAAAGTATTGGAGTTTCAGCTTCATTATCAGTCCTTCCAATGAACATCCCAGGGCTGATATCCTTTAGGATGGACTGGTTGGATCTCCTTGCAGTCCAAGGGACTCTTAAGAGTTTTCTCCAACACCACAGTTCAAAAGCATCAATTCTTCGGTGCTCAGCTTTCTTTATAGTCCAACTCTCACATCCATACATGACTACTGGGAAAACAATAGCCTTGACTAGATGGGCTTTTGTTGGCAAAGTAATGTCTCTGCTTTTTAATATGCTGTCTAGGTTGGTCATAACTTTCTTTCCAAGGAGTAAGCATCTTTTAACGTCATGGCTGCAGTCACCATCAGCAGTGATTCTGAAGCCCCCCAAAATAAAGTCAGCCACTGTTTCCACTGTTTCTCCATCTGTTTGCCATGAAGTGATGGGACCAGATGCCATGATCTTGGTTTTCTGAATGTTGATCTTTAAGCCAACCTTTTCACTCTCTTCTTTCACTTTCATCAAGAGGCTCTTTAGTTCTTCTTCACTTTCTGCCATAAGTGTGGTGTCATCTGCATATCTGAGGTTTTGATATTTCTCTTGGCAATCTTGATTCCAGCTTGTGCTTCATCCAGCCCAGCATTTCTCATGATGTACTCTGCACATAAGTTAAAAAAGCAGGGTGACAATATACAGCCTTGACGTACTCCTTTCCGTATTTGGAACCAGTCTGTTGTTCCATGTCCAGTTCTAACTGTTGCTTCCTGACCTGCATACAGGTTTCTCAAGAGGCAGGTCAGGTGGTCTGGTAGTCCCATCTCTTTTAGAATTTTCCACAGTTTATTGTGATCCACACAGTCAAAGGCTTTGGCATAGTCAATAAAGCAGAAATAGATGTTTTTCTGGAACTCTCTTGCTTTTTTGATGATCCAGCGGGTGTTGGCAATTTGATCTCTGGTTCCTCTGCCTTTTCTAAAACCACCTTGAACATTTGGAAGTTCACGGTTCACGTATTGCTGAAGCCTGGCTTGGAGAATTTTGAGCATTACTTTACTAGTAATTCTTCATAGTAGCTGTACCCATTTACATTTCCACCATCAGTGTAGGAGGATTCCTTTTTATCCAGCCTCTAGCTTATGTTATTTGTAGACATTTTGATACTGTCCATTTTGACTGTATGAGTTGATACTTCATCGCAGTTTTGATTTACCTTTCTCTAATAATTAGCCATGTTGAACATCTTTTTCTTTCCTCTTGTGCCTTTTAGACATCTGTATGTCTTCTTTGGATAAATGCCTTCTAGATCTTCTGCCCAGTTTTTATTGGGTTTTTTGTTGTTTTGATATTGAGCTGCATGAGCTGTTTGTATATTTTGGAATATAATCCCTTGTCAGTTACAACATTGGCAAATATTTTCTCCCATTCCATAGGTAGTCTTTTTGTTTTGTTTTTGGTTTCCTTTGTTGTGCAAAAGCTTTTAAGTTTAATTAGATCTGATTTGTTTATTTTTATTTTTATTACTCTTGGTAGTGGGTCCAAAAACATATTGTGGTGATTTATGTTAAAAATTGTTCTGCGTATGTTTTCCTCTAGGAGGTTTGTATTTTCCAGTCTTACACTTATGTCTTAAATACATTGAGTTTATTTTTGTGTGTGGTGTTAGAGAATATCCTAATTTTATTCTTTTTGATATAGATGTCCAGTTTTCCCAGCACCACTTATTGAAGAAACTCTTTTCTCCATTGTATATTCTTGTGTCCTTTGTTGCAGGTTAATTGACCATGTATGTGTGGGCTTTCTGTCCTGTTCGATTGATCTAAATTTCTGTTTTTGTGCCAGTGTCATACTGTCTTGATTATCATAACTTTGATACTGTCACATCAGAAGCATGTCACTGTTGTGTAGTCACTAAGTCATGTCTGACTTTTGCGACCCAAAGGACTTGTACTCCACCAGGCTCCTCTGTCCATGGAATTCCCAGGCAAGCATACTGGAGTGGGTTACCGTTTCCTTCTACAAGGTATCTTCTTGACCCAGGAAATGATTCCATGTCTCCTGCACTGCAAGTGATTCTTTACAGTGGGAAGCTCATCAAAAGCATAGCAGATTGTAATAAATTATGAAATATAAGAGTAGAACAAAAGCCCAAACATCTCCAAAAAATGGCTAGCATCTTGAGTAATTAAACTGATTAGCAAAATGTGATTGAAATTTTTATTAGTTTCCCAGCCTTATCTGTTTCTCAAAAAACATACATAAAAGACAGACCCAGGAAATCATATGGTGAAGGCTGACTGTATGAGTGTCTCCCTAGTGATTCACTGGACATAAGATCAGTCATGAGAGTCACAACATGCAAGAGTGCTAAAAAAATAAGCCTGGGCTGTTTGTAGAGATACCCACCCTCTGGTCTCCATTGTCCATCACTCTTCCTTCAGTTTTTAAACACTTCTCTAAGTTTCATTGCTGGAACGAGATTTAACACTTTTTCACTATAATATTTATTATCTATGCTGATATTGACACCATAGTCTGTATAGTCAGCATTTTTTTTTAAATTTTTCCCCAAGGCTCTGGGTTTCCGTGTGTGTGTGTGTGTGTGTGTGTGTGTGTGTGTTTAAATTTATCTAGAAATCCCAGAATTAGTTTTCAGACAAATAATTTACCCTTAGGAGCAAGTAAAACCTGTAATAGCGTAACAATAAAAAATGGTTTCTCTAGAAACTTCTCTAGTTCTCTCTTACCAGAATGGAAAATGCAAAGATGTCAGACCTCTTATATTTTCTCATTTATATGCTTGTCTTTTGTGTCTAGAGGGTAAATTTTGTCTTTCATTTTTAAATTTGTTGGGTTCATATATAATTTCCGTCATCCTATACAAGAACTCTAATCTACCTGCTGTGTAATTGACAGATATGAGCAACATTCATATCTTGGTATTTTCCATGTGTTTCCTCTGTGTTCTCATGACTATAGTCTCTGCCTCTTCCTCTGTTTTCTTGCAGCTCTTGCTGTCTTGAAGATACTCAAGGAGTGTCGATCTCCATTGCTCATAAGTATTTTCTTTGTGAGATTCTCAGTGCGTAGAGCTTCAGACAAAATGGTCTTGGATTTATTAACTAAGTTTGGAAAATGCTCATTCCACACTGCAAGCTGCGGGTGATTACCTGAACCCTGAAGAAGTATTGCTTTCTTTCTCAAAAATCGCAGGGAGAATTTTATGTATTTGCAACAATACTAAATACAAAAGTGTTACTATTTGTTCCACTGTAATGGCAAAATGGTAAAATGGTAAAATAGTTTAGCTGTATCGCATTCTTCTCTTCAGTACTCCCACTCTAAAACTAAATGATAACCAAAAAAAAACCAAACAAACAAAGAAAACACCTCTTGACCAAAAGAGTAGTTAGGTGTAAGACAAAATTTTATCTCTTTTACACTTGGCAATTTTCATATAATATCTAACATCAGCATTAAATTTGATTTTATAGCTTTCAGCTTGTGTAACTAAATATTCCACTAGTAAATTTTTTAAACAAAAATCTCTATCCCAAATGTGAGATTTAGTCATCATCTCTGGAAACCTGAAATGGCTTATAATTACGTTTTCATTCTATTTTTTTTTTAATAACTTCAAAAATGGCAAACTTCCAGCTCAAGCAGAACACAGATTTGGGCAGTTGACCCAGATTGTTCTAGTCATGATGATTCTCCTTAATCACCAAATAGTAGACAATTGAATCCTGACTTTGAACTTACAGATTATCTAGGTTTCTAATATGACACCCAGTGTCCCAAGATATTATCTCTTCCCTTACTTCCCCATAACTATTTAATGGTTCTTCCACTAGCACAGATGTGTATGAATCTTGTCATGGCTTTCCATAAACCCTCTGAGGTCTATTTGACTTTCAGTAATAACAATTATTTATAACCACTGTTTCTGCAACTGTGCTTTGGTTTGAAGTGTCTCTTAAGGCATTGTGTAGATGTGTAAATGACACAGTTTTCTGGGCATTTGACTCAAAGCTTGAAATCCCAAATTTTAAAGAGTTGATGATTTCTGTCACTTATGGTGCAGTTTTCCAGTGATGATCAAGGCAATAGAAGGCAGCACTTAGTGGGACTGAAAGCTACTTGTCACAGGAGAAGGTGGGTCTGTGTGGTTAATATGATAAAATGGGGGATGAGGATGTATTGTGATGTGTCATTCAAAACTGATTGGTCTGTTCATCTCTACCTGTCCCAAGTCAGGTAATCATGTTATTTTCTTATGATATTAAAAACAAACAAGGTATAAATAGAAAATAAGGTAAGAATAAAGATAGAGCATGTTACATACTCCATGAAGAGAGGTCACCAGTTTATTCTAAGAAAAAGAGGAAATAAATTGAAAATTTGAATACATCAAAGTTTTCAAGGAATATATTTACATGGAAAAACTAAACCCAGCCAAACTCAGCAGCTATAGTAGTGCAGATTGGAGGTCAAATTGCTTAAGAGAATGGGATCAGACTAATCTTGGCTCATACCTGGCTCTATTGGTTATAAAATGTAATTTCTATAAATTTCTTTAACCTGTCTAATCATCATGTTTCTTAGAATCTCCTTCATAGTGATTCTGGGAGGAATGCAATGAGAACTACATATAAAAAGTGCCTAACACAGAGTAGGTGGCAAGTAGCTGGTTATTATCATTAATAGCAGAAGCAGTATCACAAGGTCAGAAAAAAAGTCATAATGCCCTCTTCAGCTCTAAATGCCGTTTTTTTAAATGATTCTTTCCACTTGATAGGCCCAGTGCAAGATGGTCATATCCAGAGGCTTTTAAATTTTAATCATGGGTGATGAATTATATAGTGCAGGAGCTGCTCTGAAGGCAGCTTGTGGAATGGAGACTAAACTTTCACTAGTGGTTGGAAGTGGATAAATTAATTTATCTTTTCATCTCGGGTGAGCCCTTGGAGGAAATCATTATCATAAAACATTGTAAATCTATAGACTTGGCAGCTTTTGCCCTGCAGAGTCTCGGGACTTGAGTAAATATGGAGATTTAGAGATTTACTGTCTTTTCCTTTGAAGAGGTGATTTCCCTTGGTAGGGAAAGACGGACATGGCAAGAGGCAAAAGAAAAAAAAAAATCTTGTTTTAACTTTGAACCTGAACTAGCTTTGAAATACATATATCTCTTTACTAGGATAGCTTTCCCAGCTGCAAAGCCATTTTTATTAAATTACAATATTAAAGTTTAGAGCAAAGAGGAGCTGGGGGAAAAGATCTTACTCAATATATGCACCTATCATGAATCAACAGTAAAGGCTGCGAATCATTATCAATATTTCCTCTGAGGCCTAGTGAGACAGAAAAACATTATTAGTATATATTGCCAAGGCAAGAAATTGAAAATGGAAAAGAAAAGTAACTATTTAGCTTAAAAGTCAAAAGTTGCATTTGATTGAAACAAAAGTTTTTTAAGAAAATGTTTCTCTAAGATTTTTCCAGTAATTATCAGAGTGTTTATCTGTCTAAACCTGTCTGGTGCAGTGGTATAGTGTGTTCAGTTTTATCTGACTCTTTGTCACCCCATGGACTGTAGCCTGCCAGGCTCCTCTGTCCATAGACTTTTCCAGGCAACAATAATGGAATGGATTGCCATTTCCTTCTCAGGGGATCTTCCTGACTGAGGGATCGAAACTGTGTCTCCTGCCATCTCAGATTCTTTACCACTGTGCCACCTGGGGAGCCCAGAAATCTTTGCCGAGGTACTCATAATTAAAACCATTATGTATCCTTTAGACATACATTATCATTTAATTCAATAAAATCATTTTATGAAATCTCTTGAAGAATGTCTAAAGGAGAATGTAACTTCACTTAAGAACATACATCCTTGAAGTTAAGCAGTTTCCCCTGGAATCAATTCTAACTGATAGTGGGTAAAAATCAAGTGAGATTCAAGCTCAGTGTACCTTGTATACAGAATGAAAGAAAATGAAGGAAAGTAAGTTTTAGAAGGTACCTGTTGATTACTAAGAAATGGAAAAACCTGTGAGGTAGGACAGGTTGCCTTGCATGTGTTTCTGGGTGTATGTGAGAGAGGGATGGGGAGAGAGAGAGACTGCGAGTAACCAATAGGGAATGTAGCTATGTGACATGGTGATCCAAGCTCTCCAGCTTAACGACCATCACGGTCAGAGGCTAAGCCTTCTTCATGTGCTAAGGTAGCACTTCTCTTTCTTTTGCCCCTTTATTCATTAATACCATCAAAAGCAATATGTCAGATAATTGGCTTAAAAATGTGCTCAAATTGTTTTCCCTCTGCTGTGGATATGGTAACAGAGTATTAGTCAAGAGAATATGGGACTTTCAAAAAAGACAGCGTATGAGAACATTGATATGTGTGTATGTGCTAAGTTGCTTCAGTCATGTCTGATTTTTTGCGACCCTCTGGACCCACTAAGCTCCTCTGCCCATGGAATTCTCCAGGCAAGAATACTAGAGTGGATAGCCTTTCCCTTCTCCAGGGAATCTTCCTGACCAGAGATTGAACCCAAGTCTCCCACACTGCAGGCAGATTCTTTACTGTCTGAGCCACTAGGGAAGCTCAAACATTGATATACCATGTTCTAAATACCTAACTACCAGCAGTATCTGTAATGACAACTTTCAACTACATAGGCCAGAATATGATGTGTTGTGTTTGCTAGAATATCTTACAGTATCCCAAGAAGAAGGAAATTGAACTGTTTATAAATACAGTCATCCTTTGGTTTTAGGACCTACTCCGATATTAAAAAGAGGGTAGGACTTTGACTTTCTATACAAATCTGCATGATTTGACTGCGTATAATGATAACACATTTGTAGGAAAAGCATTGATAATGTTAAAGAATCGTTCAAAGTCCTAACCCATGGTTTTCAGGCACTATTGTTACAGTAGGTTTCTTCTCTTACTCTCTTATTTTGTCTTCTGCTTCTCCATCTCTGTCTTTGTTTCTTTTCCTCCTCCTCATATACTTTTTCCTCTTTCTTTAGTCAATGGTTAAATGGACTGTTAAATTAAACTTTACTATTTAAGCAAGAAAAACACAAACAAGGCCAGAAAGTTTAAAACGAAGATGAAGGCAGGAAACCAAGTTTTACACAACCATTAACTACAAGTGTCTCTCTTCCTACCTTCAGTGTATGCCCAGGGAATACGAACAACCATAGCAGTTTTCAAAGTTCCTTTTGAAAACTGTATTCATAACTAAAGAAAAATCTGCAGTAAATGTAGAATTCTACCTACTACTTTAGAATTTCACTGATTTTAGACCTCTAAGATAGTTATTTTAACAATGAAGTTGCCTGCTTACAAATTTAAATAATCCCACTAAGGCAATACTAACTTTTTCCCATTGCATACTTATTTCTGAAATTTCAGTGTCTTTACTTTTGAATCTAAATGTTCTATATTAGCTTCTTAATGAGCATATTAAGTAACATATAATTTGAATTCCTGAACAATGTAGTTCAAACTTTTATGGTGATCATATTACTGTCCCCACTTAACCAAAAAAATACTCTGGGAAGGATTTCCTCATGTTTCTATGAGCAGACTTATCCGATAATTTGCTTGTTTTTAGAAGAAAAAAAGAATACACCACTTGACATGAACCAACAGATGTTAAAATAGTGATAGTTTATACCTTTTGCCCTTCTTTAAAATTAGTGGTCTTGATACCTATATTCATGGGTGTAATAGAATTCCAAGTTACGAATAATCAGTGTGAAATTGATACACATACCTCTGGTGCTCATAACTATCTGATATTGAGAATAATGGAGAGTCTATTTGGAAAAAAGAGAAGTACACGACATATATCCCCAGTGATAATATAACATATACTAACTGACTCAAAAAAAGAACTTTTTAGCTAATTTATCTAATTTTTGTTTTTCTCTAAGAAGAACTTTATCAATTTTTTTATGACTATCAAAGCAGAATTTTTTACATTCCTTCCTCCAAACTTCTGACTCCAAAACTAGTGGGTTTATCTGATTGTTACTACTCTCCATTACATTATCATCACCAGTATCATTAGGAAGAATTTTATTAAAAAGCATTAATATTAAAGAGGTACTACCTAGAGATGGTTTAGGGCAATCCAGTACATTCTATCAAATGGTAGTTTTCATTAGCAATTTTTGATTGACTTTAATTTTAAAATATCTTGACTGACTTGCTGACATCTACCATCTTCAATAATAATTAAAGTTAACTGAAACATTGTATCTATAAATACTCTAATAATATACACAAATACATTCATGAAGATATCACATCCAGAATACAAAAACGATAAAAGTAACTTTAAAAATCTTAGGTGTTATGAATATAATCGTTAAAACATTTTTAAATGGGAGGTCTGAAAATGAAAGGAATCCCCTGGAAAAAATTGCAGAAATACAAAGATAAAATACACACACGCATATACACACACACACACACACAAACAAAGATACATGACTAATCTGAGAGGTTTAATAGCTGATGAATAAAAATTACCAAAAAAAAAAGGATAAAATTGGACCACAATAAATCAAAGAACTCTTAAAAAGGATTTTTTCCAAACTGAAAACATAAATCTTCAAATTGAAAGATTCCACCAAAGGCCCAGAAAAATGAGTAAAATTACTTTCACACTTCAGTTTAGTTCAGTTCAATTACTCAGTTGTGACCGACTCTTTGTGACCCCATGAACCGCAGCACACCAGGCCTCCCTGTCCATCACCAACTCCCAGAGTTTACCCAAACTCATGTCCATCGAGTTGGTGATGCCATCCAACCATCCCATCCTCTGTTGTCCCCTTCTCCTCCTGCCCTCAATCTTTCCCAGCATCAGGGTCTTTTCCAATGAGTCAGCTCTTCGCATCAGGTGGCCAAAGTACTGGAGTTTCAGCTTCAACATCAGTCCTTCCAATGAACACCCAGGACTGATCTCCTTTACTTATAATCCTTATTATGAAAGTTCAGAGTATCAAAAATATAAGGAGGGTCTAAAAGTTCAAACTGGGAAACAAAAACCAATAAAAGAGGTTCATATCCCTTTGATTTTAGCAACTGTATAGTGTACTGACAACAGTAAAGTAATTCCATCAAAATAGTAAAAAAAGTTTTTTTTTGAGTCTAGAGTTTCATTATTAATTTGTCATAATATATAGAAAGATTTACTATACAAGGATTTGATATGTTTGTCTGCTAACACAGTTTTACTAAATTATGTAAAGAATTATTCCAACAAAATGAGATACATACCAGAAAAAAGAAAGACATAACTTTCAGGAGGCAGTGTTTCCAGTTCTGACAAGCAATGAAAGAAAGTTTTACTATGATTGATACCATCTAGGGTAGGGAAAATAATAATTCATATGGAGCCAGAGAAATCTAATTTGTGGTAGAGAAATCTTTAAAAATATAGAGACTATACTGGAAAATTTAAGAGTGTGACTGAGAATTGGAAAACATGTAGGAAAAGTTTGGAATACTAAAAGTCTGTTCTAAAATTGTTATGTTGTGTAGTTACTAACTCATGTCCAGCTCTTTGCGACCTCCACGGACTATAGCCAGTCAGGCTTCTCTGTCCATGGGATTTCCCAGACAAGAATAGTGGAGTGGGTTGTCATTTCCTTCTCCAGGAGATCCTCCTGACCCAGGGATACAACCTGTATCTCCTGAATTGGAAGGTGGATTCTTTACTACTGAGCCACCTGGGAAACCCCATTTTAAAATTAGGGATTTATTATTGAAAAGTAGATGTATAAATTATTCTCTGCTTAAGCGTATTATTTAAAGTCACACAAAGGAAGTAAGAGAACTAAGGGTAATACCAATATGAATATAATTGTGAGGCATTTGTCAGAGAGATAGGAATGAATAATATCAATGAGCTGAATTTTTTCATTTATTTTAGAAAATTGAGTGTCATTTAAGGTGTTTAAAACATTAATTATCCTTTTACTGAAGCAGATTTGTAAAGATACATGTATGCATATATTAGTTAGATTTCTAAATGAATGTAATGAAGATAAAAAATAAAATGTTAAAAATAATGGTGAATGCAAAAGCACGTAGCAAAATAAAATAAGCATCATTTTTTTTTTTAAAGTTGCTACTGGCCAGATGAAGAGAGGCCTGAGTGAGATTTGATGACAAGGGAAAGAAAATGGAGTCTGCAGTTGCTGGCGCCGTTTGGTGCCATGTGACAGTGAGGAGGGCAAGTGGAAGAATAAACGTCCAAGATCTGCTCTGGGGAAACATGGTCCTTTTGGGCAAACAGCTAAATCCAACTGCCTTGACTATACATCTTCTTAGCAAAAATATACCACTTAAGCACTCTTTATTGGCGTACAGAAGCCGATTCATTATAGCCAGTTTTATATTCAGGGAATGTGCTTTCAACAAAATATTTGGGATTCATCTGAGGGACTATTAAGATAGTGAGAATTCAAATAAGAAGGCATATCTGCATTGATTTTAAAATATTTAGTAAGTTACATATGCATTCTTTTCATTTTAACTCTAATTCAATAGGAATTTATTTTCCTCTAATGTGTGGATTATAGGTCTGCATTTTCTTTGTTACAAATTAAATTATTAAGTGTAAAACTTTTGTTTCTAGCACACAGATATCTTTCCAGTATTCCATCTAGATGTGGCCTACATAGTGCATTTTAATCATCATTGCCTTAGAAAATATTGTAAGATATGGCAGTTGTTGGTGTTTCTTTCCTCATTATTTATTATTATTTTGATCATTATATAATGTTCTCACTTTAAATCTAAATCTGGAATCACATCACCTCTATAAAATGTCTTCTGATATTTACTTTCTTATCATCATATCAAACACATCTTCACATTTTAAACACGCAAATAAATCAGTAATTATGCATTGTATTCCCCCATCCATATCCCTAATGAGAGTGTCCGTCTGTCTCCCTCAATATCTCTATATCTATATATAAAAAAACTATCACAATGAATTTTTTTAGTTTTTAGAAAGTTTTCATTAGTGTATAAGCTATTTGAAAACTAAAGTTTTCATCAGTGTATAAGCTATTTGCTAGTATTTTATAAACACATTATTTCATTTAAAAATAATGAAAGTAGTCTGTGGAGGGTAGAAGAATCCTAGGGGACCCAGAGCCAATACTGCAAGGATGAATCTGCCTAAAGAGAGCTGGTGAGAACAGCGGACCAAGAATGGATCATTGGAGTAAAGAGAAGATAATAACAGAAATGGATTTAAATGGAAAGGCTTAGAGGATATGAGAGGGGACTACAGGACATAATTTAATTAGTTAGATGTATGAACATAGAGGGACAGTTGTAATTGAGAATTTAATAATGCTTCTGGAAGTTTGTTCAGAAGCCTATCACTTTCCTTTTGGCAATAATGAAAGAGGTTGCCTCAAATCAGATATTCCACTTGGAGGCACAAGTTTTGAAAACTGAAAATCATGAGGTTTAAGAGGTAAGCTATGTCAGTCCATTCAGGAAACCCAGTTCTTCTGTATCAGATGCTGAAAATTCCTTTGAGCAGTAAACCATTTGAACTTTATTAATATATAACTAGTTGTTTTACTTAAATTTGAACAAATGACCAGGGAGGAAGAGTAATCCATAGGGGTGCAGAGCTTAATATTTTTTCAAGGGCTAATTCTAAGAATAACCTCCTTGAATAAAGCTTGCTATGGTAGAAGTGAACTTTGAAAGTTTTTCCAGTGTTTTGTCACAAAGAAATGTTATTTTTAATATTTACTGAAGAAGAGTGCATGAAAAAATTAGGTCAACAATGAAAATCTAGGTGTCTAATAGTTTCACAAACATATATTTGTGACTATTGCTGCTAATGGCATAGGAAGAGACTGCCATTTAAATGTATTGCCAGGATTTCTTTCCTCAAAACGATCCATTTTATTCAAGTTTACATACTTTGAGACTTGTGTGTTTGCTGTTAGGGCATAATTATCCAACTTGTTGATTAATTTTTAATATTCATTAATTTTTATCTATGATTATAAAAGCCTTTTGGGTGCCTGGACCCACTTCTAATGTGTGGGAGGGTGATTTTCCCCATACCACCAACAAGCAGATCTCCATAGTCACTAGCTGAGTGTCCTATAATTCAACTCAATTCAAACATCATCATCTACCAGGGTTTCCCTTGTGGCTCATGAGAATCTGCCTGCAATGTGGGAGACCTGGTTTGATCCCTGGTTGGGAAGATCCCCTGGAGAAGGAAACAGCTACCCACTCCAGCATTCTTGCCTGGAAAATTCCATGGACGGAGAATCCTGGCAGGCTACAGTCCATTGTCACAAAGAGGCGGACATGACTGAGCGACTAACACTTTCATTTTCACTCTTGCAGGAAGACAGCTACAGTATTACCATATATAAATACAGTTTGAACTAGATGTTTAGATCCAGAAGGAATCTAGCAAAGTCTGTTAAAATTCCTTGTACACCCATGGTGGATTCATGTCAATGTATGGCAAAACAAATACAATATTGTAAAGTTAAAAAATAGGAAATAAACTAATTAAAAGAAAAAAAATTCCTCTGTGTCCCCACTGTGTCTGCATTGCCCAGCAAATGTTTCTCTACAAAACATTTGCTTTTCCATGTCCATGTGAATTCCCTTCCTTCTTTTTGAAAGTTCCAAACCACTACTCTCAGCATCCTATTGTGTCTTTAGCTGTAGATAGTCTTTAAGGTGAGGTATTCAGCCATTTTGGCAAGTTAATTCTCTTGAATCTCTCCCCCGTATACATGCTATTAAACTATTGTTTGATTTTCTCCTATTAATCTATCTCAAGTCAATTTAATTCTTAGACCAGCCAAAAGAACCTAGATGGGTGGAAGAAAATTTCTTCCTCCCTAACTTTATAAATCACAATGTCATTAAAAGTAAATACCACCTACTCTGTAATATGTAGAGAATACTAAAAAGCATACAAAATAGAATTTTCAATTACCATAAAACTATTTTGCTAGATATACATCTTTTCTAGCTACTTACAAAAAGACAGTGTAGGTAATATTCCAAATGAAACCTTCAGGCTTATAAAATAAAATGTTTAATGTTGTGAATTATCTATTATAATTAATATTAAAAGAATCACAACTACAATAACTTCATCAGATATGTAATGGGGAAAATCCTTTTAACCAAATATTTCTAATTTAAAAAGAAATATATATAGGTACATATTGTAGACAGTATGCATATTTCAAAATACAAGTGTCAAGTGTTGATTAAAGGAAAAACTCACAACATAAAAGTTGTTTTATTTGGGGACCCTACTGAGGACTATAGCTCAGGAGGTAGCTTCTCAGGCTGCTCTTAGGAGCTGCTCCAAAGAGGTAAGGGAGGAGCCAGGATGTCTATATACATAGGAAGCTTTTTATTTTTTGGCTGGGTCATGTAGTTAAGTGTAAAAGATTACTGCTAATCATAATGAACAGCCATCTCAGTTTAACAATTTTAAGTGCTTTTCTATGTGTGGGAAGATGCAAGAATCTGGGGTCACTGAAATTTGTCATTAAATATGTATCTTAATTGGAGGAGGGCATGGCAACCCACTCCAGTATTCTTTCCTGGAGAATTCAGTGGACAGAGGAGCCTGGCAGACTGCAGTCCATAAGGCTACAAGGAGTCAGACATGACTGAAGCAAGTTAGCACACATGCAAACATGTGTCTTAACTGGGCTTCCCTGGTGACTTAGTGGTAAAGAATACACCTACCAAGCAGGAGACTCAGATTCGAGGTTTGGGTTAACTCCAGAAAGATTGCCTGGAGAAGGAAATGACAACCCACTCCAGTATTCTTGCCTGGAGAATCCCATGGACAGAGGAGCCTGGGGGCTACAATCCATAGGGTGGGAAAGAGTCAGACACAGCTGCAGCATCTAAACAACAAATATATCTTAGTTATCTGGGGCCAATGTACAAAACCCAGCATGTTTAATGTCTTTCTCAAGCCTGAATTCCCCTTGAGTGCACTATAGTAGTTAATGGCTTGATCATTGTAGAACTGCAATGGCAGGCAGCATTTTTTTTTTTTAATTTACACAGTTTACCACATATTTTTGCAGTGATACTTGGTAGAGATATTACATGTGAAGTGAAGCACTTAGCTCAATACCTGGAATAGAACGGAAGTTTTAGATACTTTTGTTTCCATTGCTGTATCTTGAATTAGACTATGATGGGCTGATATTTGTTACGCTCTATGGTATGTGCTTGTGTGTGTGTGTGTGTGTGTGTGTGTGTGTGTGCGCTCTAAGTCGCTTCAGTCATGTCTGACAGTTTGTAACCTCATGGACTGTAGCCCACCAGGCTCCTCTGTCCATGGGCTTCTCCAGGCAAGAATACTGGAGTGGGATGCCATTTCCTTCTCCAGGGGATCTTCCCAACCCAGGGATTGAACCCTTGTCTCTTACATCTCCTGCATTGGCAGGTGGGTATTTTACTACTAACATCCACCTTGGAAGCCCCCAAGGTACTCTATATGTTGCTAAATAATATTTATGTAAATAAGATTTTAGAATCTTTTACAAGCAAATAAAAGATTTTTCTGGAAAAAAATCTTATCAGCAGAATTCTTGTAATTGCAGACACTTAAGCCTTCCATTAGGTGACAGTTTATTCCTTATTTGAAATGCTGCAAACTCCTGAAAGTTTATATTGTCCTTTCCTCTAATTCTAGATTTGTGAGGTATTCTAGCATTGTGGTTTGTACATTGCCTTTAATACACAAATAGTTTTACTAAAGTTAATTCATTAATTTTCAGGGAGGTTAAACATTCATTTTATAATAATTTTATAATATCAAGTATTAACTGTCTATATGTCCCATAATATGTCTCAACCCTTAACTAAGAAAGTTGTCAAGCTGATACACTGCTGATAATTAATATGGTCTGAATTAAATATAACTTGCTGAAACTTCATTCCTTCCCCTGATGACCTGGCCTGTTATTTTTGAGCAGTATTCCTTCTACTTCTCTTTGGCATCTGAAACTATGTCTTTATAATCATTTGTTTAACAAATGCTCACCTTTCCAGAACAATTGTGTTTCCTTAGCCTTTTTAAGAGGCACTCCAAAGAGTTCTCTAGTCTAAGAGAAATACACATTTCCAGTTTTTCTTTTTGTTGCCAGCATTCTTTCCTCCTTTCCTGATGATGTTAGATACTATTTATGATTTTGGTTACCCTTGAAGAAATTAATTAATTCCTCCCTAAATTGTTCTCCCTTTCAGTGAAAATAACAAGACATGTTAGCAGTGCTCTGTATGAATTGCTTTGACAGTGTATGACTTACTGCGTTGATTTTTCCATGATTCTTCAGGTAGTTAGTCACTTCTGAATTCTCTCTGGCATCTCTGATCAGCCTCTTGCAGAACACAATGTTTTTCTTTTCTTCATCTGAGATTTATAATTAGGACCTATTGTTTATTTGTCTTGTCAAATTAACTTTATTTGAGGAAACACATTAGGTGTAATTTTGACATATCTTTAAAGCAAAATTTAGAATATTTGCTGACAATGTTTAGTTTTGCCATTTAAATAAAACATTCCCTACAGTCAAGTATATAAAGTACCACCTTTACTGCTACTGATTTAGATAAGACATAATTTTTTCATAGATGTAGTCCTCTCTACAAGGCAGAGACTAAAGGATTCCCCTTTGCATGTATGGTCTTTTCAGGCCAGGTGAATATTGTTTAATGTGCTGAAGTAGTAATTTGTCCTAGAAATGATACTGTAGATTCCAAAAGTTCCATTGAGTAACATTTGTACTGGATTGAACAAATTTCAGTAGCTATCCAAAAGATAATAAACCTAAGTGAAATAATGTATATTTACTAATATTCCTGATTTTTTCTCCCTAAAATCCTGTCCTCAGGCTAAAGCTCTCTGAGAGCAATTCAGAGTTTAATATGTACATTATGAAATAGTACTTAAAATCTTTCAAAATGTATGTTAATTTTCTAACTTGTTAATTCAAATTAATTTTGAAGTGAGCTAAGAGTACATAGATTAAAAACAAGTTGAAGGTCATAGAAAAGAGAATGCAACTGTCATTTATTAATATTAATGAAACATTCCCCAAAATAATAACCATAGGCTCATACTTGGTTCAGTATCTATATTATAAATCTAGAGAGTGAAAAGCCATAATGTCATCAAGAAGTGATTAAACTCTAAGTTGTTGAAATCATCAGTGAGATTCAATTAAAGCACCTGAAGAATTCAAAGAACATTGGAAAAAACTAATGAAATTTGAAATCTCATTTTTTCTGTGTGTGTTATCTTCTAATGTATTAATTTGTAGCGAAAGAGCAGAAAGGCCTGGTTCAGCTAGGAGATCTGCTTCTAATGGGTTAGATTGTCTTAGATAATAATAATCATAGTGGTAGTGATAATAAAAACAATAGTTAATAGTAATTGAGTGGTTGGTGGTCAGACATTGTATTGATGGTGTCTACACATAATCCCATAATACTTTTAACAACCTACTTATTATTATCATGTTATAGAAAAGGAAATCAAGTTTAGAAAGTTAAAGTAACTTGCCTAAGTTCATACAGCTTGATAAAGTTAGAATTAAAAATTTAAATTCAGATTGTATGACTCTAGGAACTATATTCCTAACTTCTAGTTACAGTTACATAATTTCTCTGAATATCAATTTCTTTACCTGTAAGTAGAAATTGTAAACTAAAATGTGTAGAACTGCTGTGAGGTTCAGTTTTCAGTTGAAAAAAATTGTTTAAAGAATACCTGTTCTGCACTGGAGATAACAGTACTATGTTATATACTATACTTTACAGACATATATACTATGTCTGGGGAAACCAATACTTCTTATTGTTATGGCATTAGTAGTATACTATGCAGTAAGGGTAAGTGAACAGGTAATTAAAATAAAATGTGGTAGGTCATCCTTCATTGTGCTCCTTTCTTCACCCCCATATCCAACTATCAGCAACTTTGTTTGGCTCTACTTGCCCACATATTCTAGTAGTCGTGTACAGATATGACAGTTGGACCATAAAGAAGGTTGAGTGCCAAAGAATTGATGCTTTCAAATTGTGGTACTGGAGAAGACTCTTGAGGGTCTTGGATAGCAAGGGGATCAAACTAGTCAGTCCTAAAGGAAATCAACCCTGAATAGTCATTGGAAGGACTGATGCCGAAGCTGGAGCTCCGATACTTTGGCCACCTGTTGTGAAGAGCTGATTCACTGGAAAAGATCCTGATGCTGGGAAAGATTGAGGGCAGGAGGAGAAGGACATGTCAGAGGATGAACTGGTTGGATGGTATCACTGACTCAAGGGACATGAGTTTGAGTGAACTCTGGGAGAAAGTGAAGGACAGGAAAGCCTGGTGTGCTTCAGTCCATGGGGTCGCAAAGAGTCAGACAGGGCTTAGTGACTGAACAACAGCCCACGTATCAAATCTAGTCACCTAATCATGTCTATTGCTAACATATCCTCCTTGGTATATATTAATAAAATGACTTTTAACCAGCTCACTTGCTTCCCAGGCTCTTAGGAACAGGATACACTGATAGAGAAATGAGTGGAAGGGGCAGAGGGCCCAGAGTTGGTGGGTAAGGTCCTGCAGAAGAGTCTACAGTCTACACTGCTACCTGCTGCCTGCATAGTTATAAGATTTAACTATGACAAAGAGTTCAGGATGGACACTCTTTCAGGAAAGGTAAACCTTAAACTAAGGAGATGGGAAATATGGCATCTTAGTAAAACTAAAGGATTTCAGTTTGTTGGAAGAAAAGATTATCATATGAGGTAGCCCTGAAATGAGACTGTCAGATCATACAGAGTCTTACAGGTATATTGGATGCTCAGTTGCTCCATTTTGTCTGACTCTTTGCGAACCTGCCAGGCTCCTTTGTCCATGGGATTTTCATGGCAAGAATACTGGAGTGGGTTGCAATTTCCTCCTTCAAGGGTTCTTCCAGACCTAGAGATTGAACCCAAGTCTCCTGTCTCTGCATTGGCAGGCAGATTATTTACCTTTAAGCCACCATCTCCCTAGGAAATACTGAGGATATTGCAAATTACCTTTAAAGTTATAAATTTCTTAGAAGTTTTAAACAAGGAGAATTGTGGTAAATATTGTGAGATATTTTATTTTCTTAATAAGAATGTTCATAATATTGTGGTACTTAGATTATTTGCATTTTACATGATCACTGATATAGTTAGATTTTCATCTGCCTTGTACTGTTTTCTATTCTCCTAATCTTATTTTTATTTCCTTTATTCTCACCAAGAATTTAGCTCTGCTACTCTCAGTATTGCTGCTTCCACATCCATTTTATCTGCCCACGCTGCCTATGGGTGCCTTAGATTGACATTAACCCTTCATGCCACTGAGTCCACAAGTAAATATAAGTTCCTGACCTGCCTTCTCCAATGGCCCGTGTGTTAAACAGTCTTTTCTGCTTCCCAGGGCCTTCCCCTTGTGAGTCCCTTAGATCAGGAGCTGAGCAAAACCTTGCTTTTTGGTTTGAATTGACCAATCTGGCTTTAACTTGGGAACCCCGAAGCATTCTACACATAGACCTTAATAAAGTTGTGCCCCCCAGGTCCTGCTGCAAAATCTGCCTGCACCCTATCTTTACCTCATGTGTGGCCTTTCAAGGCATGCTGCATGTTTTCTATGGGATCTTTGAATAATAAACTTCTACATTTTAGTTTTCCTATGGTCTTTGGTTGAACAGAGGCCTACCTGGGCTCTACCTGACATAACCAAGTCATCGTTTTATGTCATTGTTACATTCTTTTTTTAAAGTCATTATTATGTTCTTTTTTTTCTGTCTTCTTATGGATTTGTGGATTACTTTAATCATTTCATGAATCATTTTACCTCCTTTGCTGACTGGTGAGCTGCAACTCATTGTTTAGTCATTTTACGGTTGCTTTATAGTGTACATCTTCATCATATCACAGTGTACCTTCAAGTATTACAACACTTTTCCATCTTTCCCCTCCTGGATTTGTGCTATTGTTGTCAACTCTCTTACTTTTACGTATCTGTCAAATTCACAGAAAATTATTATTAAACAGTCATTTATCTTTAAAATAAGGTTTAGATCACAAAAAATGAAATATTTCCATCCATATAACTTTCATTTCTAGGCGCTCTTCATTCCTTATTTTCATCCAGCTGTCTTTTTTCCCTCCCATCTGAAGAAAATGTCTTTCATGTTATGCCGGTCTGCTGGTGATGTCTGAAAAGTTTTCCTTCACATTTTTTTGGAAAGATATATTTACTTGGTAGATGAGAAAGCATTTTCTTTCAGCCCTTTAAAGATCCTCCTCCATTGTCATATCACTTACATATTTTCTATGAGAAACAAATCATCCTTATCTTTGATTTTGTACATAAAATGTATTATGTTAAATGCATAATTAGTTTAAAGATGTCTTTTCCTCTGGCTGCTTTAAAGATTTTCTATCACTAACTTTGAGAAATTTGATTATGTTGTGCCTTGGAGTATTTATTTTTAATGTCTCTTGTACTTGAGATTTATTGAGATTCTTAAACTACGGGTTTCTATTTTTCAACAGTTTTGCGAACATTGTAACCATCATTTCTTGAAAAAGATTTGGTCCTTCTTTCTTCTCTGATATTTCCTAACCTGTGGAGATTCCAACTGTGTGTATATGAGCCCGCTTGAAATTGTTCCACAGCTCACTTGAACTCTTTACTATTTATTCCTTTTGCCCTCTGTGTCTTATTTTGGATAGTTCCTCCTGTTGTGTCTCAGAGTACACTAACTCTTTTTTTCCTGCAATGTCTGATCTGCTGTTAATTCCATTCCATGTGTTTTTCATCTCACAAGTTGTAGTTTTCATCTTTAGTAGTTCAGCATGATTCCTTTTTAAAATACTTGTATTTCATGTCTCTACTTAACTTTTGAATAAATGAAATGCAGTTATTGTTATTGTTTCAGGAAGGAGGGTAATTTGTTACTTCATCTTCTTCAGAGTTAGAAGTTCCTTCCTCTTGGTTTTAGCCAGGTACATGGCTATCTAGCTAAAGACTACAAATCTATCTGCCCTTACAGACTTGTATGACCATATGAATGATGTCTGACTGATGGGATAAAGGTAGAAGTAGTATGTCACATTCTGAGCCCTGCCCTTTAAAGAGATGCACCTGGACCCTGATTCTTTCTTCCAGTTGATTGATTGTAGTGACAAGAACAAGGAAAGATGCCTGAGGCTGAGAAGAGCAGAACTTTTCAGTCTCAAAACAGAGAGAAAATATCATGTTTTGATAAAGCCACTGAATTCTTAAGTCTTACTTATGCAACAGAGTAGTCTGTACTAAATAAGACAAAGAAGGATATTTTGAGGGAAAGCTATAAATTCACCCTGGGGATTTTTGAGTTTAAAGCCTCTGCCTGGCTAGCTCAGTCGGAAGAGCATGAGACTCTTAAAGCCTCTGTGGAGATGGATATACAAGTGCGAATGCTTCTGAAGCCCAAGACTGAGTTCTAGGTGGAGATGTGGACTTGTGAAAAACCAGCATGTACCTGGAAAATAACATTACTGTGTGTGGTTGTACAATCAAATGTTTGATTCAGTGCACAGTTGTAAGAGAAGAAAGCCTGGGATAGAAATCTAAGATAGTAGTTCTCAAACTTGGCTGCACTTTGGAATCAACTGGAGAGTTTAAGGAAAATATGTTGAATTCTGAGTCTCTCTTCAAGATATTTCTTATTTAATCACTATAGAGTATAACCTGGGCATCATTATATATAAAAATTGCATGGGTGATTCAAATATGCAGCAAAAAAGATAATTGATGCTCTAAAATATAATAAAACAAGAAGAAAATTGAAGTGTGCTCACAAAGAAGACATAGAAGCAATAGGACATGTGATGGAGGAAATCTAGGTGCTATAGGATTTTGATCCAATTTTGCATAAAATAGGGCCCAACAAATAAATGCTTGTGTGATTGTGAGTTTCACGTATTTTAAAAAGTACTGAGTTTGAGAACATGTTGAATTGTGTAACCTAAATCAACTAGATCAGAACCTCAATACAATCATGTATAAGATGTGGGTAATAACCCATTCCATTTCACCTCATCACTCTAAGTATAATAAGATATTTGACAGAATCTTGCAAACAGTAATGTTATACCATTCTCAAGTGAAGTATTTAAAGTCAAATTACTTCAATCTTGACTTCCTACATTTTGACTTTCATAGGAAAATTAGGCCTATGTTTTAAGAAAAGTGACTCAGGGAAGGGGAATTCATGATGGGTATAATTGACATAATTATTTCATTTTCCTTTTCTTCATAGTGGCATGACTTCATCACCATTATAACTGCTATAACAGTTCTGTTAATCATGTTTCTGATGAAATTACCAGTTAGTAGCAAGGAAAGGCAGACTTCACAGAAGCAAGGTTCTCTCATCATAGAACTTGCAACCAAGAACTGAGAAAAGTCGTATTGAGTAATGGCAAGAGGAACCATCATGGTTCATGACTGGAAGATACTGGATACTGATAGGAGTATATGATTTTCATTCCTTCCAGAGAGATTTTCAAGCTTATTCTTGGAACAGAAGCATTAGAAGAAAACATACTTATTGAATCTTTTTAAAGCTCAGATTGACAAAAAAGGAGAAACAAGAAAAAATATATACCATAGGGAATAACCTTACCCAGAGGAAAAATTAAAAGGGTGACTTAGCAAGTTATTTGCATCTCTAATTTCTGTGACCCCATTGGAATTGGGAGTAGTGAAGTGATCTTGGCTGTTCTGATTAGAATGCTTACAGAGAGCAAGCAATTATACCCTAAGTGAATCAATAAAAGGCTAACAGTTTAAAGGCAGTAAAACAGAGACTTACATCACCGTCTAAATATTAGATCCCAAAGAAGAGACTGTAATGCAGCTATATAGGCATATTTGGAGATGCCATGCATTAATCTGTTAAGTTATGCTTAAAAAAAGTCCTGGACAGAAGTTAGGAAAACTCACACCAGGATAAACTAAAGAATTGCATCATCCTAAGGCTTATATGGTAAAAGAGACCACATTTTTATAGGTTGAGAAAAAAGCTTCAATTTGAAGAAAGTCTGGTTGCATAGAAGATAGGAGACTTAAAAGTCGGGTATTAAAATAAGATATTTAGTCACCTGGAAAGTATGATTCTATCTTATATCAATTTACTGTAATAATCTCATGAAGCAGTTTGTTATTGGAATGTCTATTTTATTTTTTATTTCTTTGTTCACTACTTTATCAGTAATGTGTTATTAGGTGTCTTTGTGTAATAAATGCTTGTTGGGGGATATATGAAGGTTAATTACCTTTGGTTCTACCTTCAAGAATTTGCATTCCTACAAGATAGAAACAAAAATGCATATTTAATATTAAAATTCAAGATAGAAGAGTATGTAGATCACATAAGATATGAGTAAAATTATATGTGGGAGATAATATTTACAAACCATATATCTAACAAAGAATCCATTCATATCTAGAATACATATAAAGAACTCTCAAACTTGGCAGTAAAAATCAAATAGCCCATTTACAGATTGGTCAAAAGCCATGAATAGATATTTCAATGAAGAGGGTGTGGAAATAAGCTCAGAATAGATGGTCCACATCATTAGCTACTAGGGAAACACCAATTAAACAATTGTGATATTACTGCATACTTAGCAGAATGGCTAAAATAAAGCAGCAATAGCACCAAATGCTAGTGAAGATGCTGAAAAGCTAGATCATTCATACAAGATTGGTTAGACTGTAAAACAGGACAGACCCCTAGGAAGCAGCTTATCAGTTATTATACAACACTAAACATGTACTTATCACAAGGTCTAGCAATCAAACTCTTGTAGATCTACCCCAGAGAAAGAAAAATGTATGTTCATACAAAAGCTGCTGCTTCTGCTGCTGCTGCTAAGTCGCTTCAGTTGTGTCCGACTCTATGCGACCCCACAGACGGCAGCCCACCAGGCTCCTCCGTCCCTGGGATTCTCCAGGCAAGAACACTGGAGTGGGTTGCCATTTCCTTCTCCAATGCATGAAAGTGAAAAGTGAAAGTGAAGTTGCTCAGTCGTGTCTGACTCCTAGCGACCCCATGGACTGCAGCCTACCAGGCTCCTCCGTCCATGGGATTTTCCAGGCAAGAGTATTGGAGTGGGGTGCCATTGCCTTCTCTGCATACAAAAGCTAATACATAAATATTCATGCCAACTTTATTTATAATTGTTTTAAACTGGAAACAAACTAATTAAGTCTCAATCCATGAATGGTTAAACAAATGATAATAAATCCGTATCATGGAGTGATGTACTGATACATACAACAACTGGGAGTGATCTCAGAGAAATTAAACCAAGTGGGAAAAGCCAGCCTTAAAATGTTACATACAATATGTTTCTATCTATAAAATATTAATTAAATAACAAAATTATCAAGATGATTAATAGATTAGTTTTTGCCAGGTATTAGCAATAGGTAATGGGGAAAGGGTGTAAGGATATAAGGAAACCTTATGGTTGATGATGGAACAGTGCTGCATTTTGATTGTAGTGACGGTTACATAAATCTGCACATGTGATGAAGTTGTGTAGAACTTTATACTCCTCTATACAACAAACAGATGAGTGAGCATAGGACTGGTGAAACCTGAATAAGCTCTGTAGATTATACTAAACTTCTGTTTTATATTGTAATGTAGTTTTGCAGGATTTGGGGTAAAACTGGATTAAAGGAACATGGGACTTCCCTCTATAGTTTTTGGTTTTTCTAATTCCTATGAATTTCTATTTCAAAATAAAAAGATAATAAATGATATAGATATTCACAGTGAAGAAACAAGATGTAATTTCATGAAAAAAAAAAATGGAAAGGAACCTAAATAATGATAAGGGTTTGGCTTGCTTAATGGACTTCCCTGGTAGCTCAGATGGTAAAGAATCTGCCTGCAATGCAGGAGACCAGGGTTTGACCCCTGGATTGGGAAGATTCTCTGAAGAAGGGAATGGCAAACCCACTCCACTATTCTTGACTGGAGAATTCCACGGACAGAGGAGCCTGGCTTGCTTAACATTTAGAGGGCTCTGTGTTTAAGACAAAAGGACGTTATTAAAGAGTATATGTAGATGCATGTGTTCAAAGCCCAGAGGGTTGTAGGTTTGTTCTCTATATCTTTCTCTTTTTCTAATTGTCTGTCAGTTCAGTCAGTTCAGTTGCTCAGTCATGTCTGACTCTTTGCGACCCCATGGACTGTAGCACACCAGGCCTCCCTGTCCATCACCAACTCCCAGAGTTTACTCAAACTCATGTCCATCGAGTCAGTGATGCCATCCAACCTCTCATCCTCTGTCATCCCCTTCTCCTCCTGCCTTCAATCTTTCCCAGCATCAGGGTCTTTTCAAATGAGTCAGTTCTTCGCATCAGGTGGCCAAAGTATTGGAGTTTCAGCTTCAGCATCAGTCCTTCCAATGAATATTCAGGACTGATCTCCTTCAGGATGGACTGGTTGGATCTCCTTGCTGTCCAAGGGACTCTCAAGAATCTTCTCCAATACCACAATTCAAAAGCATCAATTCTTCGGTGCTCAGCTTTCTTTATAGTCCAGCTCTCACATCCATACATGACTACTAGAAAAACCATAGCTGATTGTCTGTAGGGTGAGTTAAAAAAGGGAGTGAGCTTGGGATTCTAGAAAACTGTAAACAGATGAGAGTGTTCAGGGGCATAAAGGCTACTTTGCACTGGAAATACAGTTCGTATTTGGTCTTACAGAAATAGTTTCTAGAGTTCATACTATTTGTACTTTTCAGCATGTACAAATATATATATTAGTATGATCTTCTTCAATGAAAGTATCATTGTTTCCTAAGAGAAAAGTTGAAAGTGAAATATAGAAGTCCATTTCTTTAAGCCATAAATGCTTTGTAAATGTATCACAGAGCAGTGAATACTTATTTCACTTTATATTGGGCTGTATTCTACTAGAAAGTATATTAGAATGTCTTTGTTAATGTTATTTAATTTTAAAATTAAATTTTTTATATTTTAATATTTCTTATATTTGCATATTAATTAGATTATCTTTGAAATCAGTCTGAAAAGCCATCAAAATGCATATTCTAAATGCCATTTATGTACCTTTGGTGGGGGTAGGAGAGGAATGGCACAGTTTCTGAGAAATAAAGATTAATATTCTATTCATCTTTAGATATTTTTAGATAACACACTCTACTTTTTATTATATAAAATAAAATGCTAGTAAACCGCTTTGAAGAGTGTTACACCTAACTCCACAGCTCTTAAACAGAGTTTCTCTTTATTGCAAATCAATATTGAATGTAACCGCAACTTTTTACGTACCTTTTACCTTTACTTAGGGTAATTCATCCCCTTTCCCCAAATATTAAGGTCTACTTGCCGGCATCTGCAGATCACTGAATATAATCTATATGTTACTGCCCAAAACAGCTACTCGAGGAGAAATTGTAAACATCAAAGCAAAATGTAATCCTTTTTCACAATCGAAAGCCCAAGTTGAAATAAATGAAAGCCTTTCATGGAATCAGTGCTGTCTATGAAGTATTTAGATAGAAGTCTGCTGCCAGTTCTCAGCATTCAAGCTACAGGGAAACAACTGTGGATCAGGAATATCACGTATATAGTTGTTCAAAATGTTGAGTAAATTTTACTGCCTAGTTCATGACATGTCATCATAATCTGCTTAAGTTCCTTCTCTTTACACATGATTTATTCATTTAAATGAATGAATAAATCTCTCTCTTCATTTCTCTCCCTTTGTGGACAACCATTCTGATAAATCTAGAGTTCATCCTTTGGTCTGTTTATTTTCTTATAAAATGTATATGTTGTTTTTTGATGTATTTTAGTTTAATAACATTATAAATTTTGTTCTGTGTATTGCTTTCTTTTCTTAGTGCTGTCTTATTTGCTACGAATATCAAGTCTGTTGTATCTGTACACTGTACCACAGTGTCTATCTATCGTATCTTGTATGTCCAATTCACCAAAAAAGGGATGAGGATAATACTTCTTCCCCTGCCACTGATAGGTAAGTGAACATCTTTTCCTCATGGACTGTGTCTGTCCAGGAGAACTGCTAGGTCATGCCATGTGTACATTTAATTTAACTAAGAGCTGTTGATCTCCTCTCTCAAGCGGGTGTACCAGTCTTCCATCCAACCAACCGGACTCTGGGTTCCATACCCACATAGCCCCTTGAATATTGACATTATTCAGCATTTAATTCTTTTTATTTTCTTTCAAACTTTTTATTTTGTATTGAGGTATAGCTGATTAACAAACAGTTTTGTGATAGTTTCAGGTGAACAGGAAAAGGATTCAACCATACATATACATGTATCCATTCTCCCCCAAATTCCCCTTCCATCCAGGTTGCCACATAACATTGAATAGAGTTCCATATGCTATACAGTAGGTCCTTGTTTGTAATCCATTTTCAACATAGCAGTGTATATGTATCTGTCCCAAATACCAGAACTATCCCTTCCTGCTACCCTCCTTCCCCAGCAACCATAAGCTAGTTCTCTAAGTCTGTGAGTCTGTTTCTGTTTTGTAGTTAAGTTCATTTGTATCATTTCTTTTTAGATTCCACATGTAAGGGATGTCATATATTTCTCCTTCTCTGTCTGACGTACTTCACTCAGAATGACACTCTCTAAGTCCATCCATATTGCTGTAAATGGCATTGTTTCATTCTTTTTAATGTCTGAGTAGTGTTCCATTGTATATATGTACCACATCTTATTTCTATCCCTGTGTCGATGGACATTTAGGTTGTTTCCATGTCTTCACTATTGTAAACAGTGCTGGAGTCAGCATTTAGTTCTTAACCAGTCTGGTATATAGTGACATTTAATTGTTGCTTTTTTTTATGATGTCTCCAACTCACACTTTATTTGAGAATCTCTTTATATCTTGTTCTACTTTTAGATTTCCTCTCTGTAAATCACCCATTCATAATGAAACATAATGCCTCCAGCTTTGTACTTCTTATTCAACAATGCTTTAGTGTTGGGTTTTTTTGTTATGATTCTATACACATTTTTCATATTATTTATTCTACTTCTTTGAAATGTACCATTGGAATTTTGATAGAGATTGTACTGAATTTGTAGATTGCTTTGGATAATAAGAAATTGTAATAATATTAATTGTTCCAATCCATGAACATGGAATATCTTTGTATTTATATCATCTTTAAATTCTTTCATTAATATCTTACAGTTTTAAGTATGGACATATTTCATCTCCTTGATTAAATTTACTCCTAGGTATTTTATTTTTTTAATACAATTTTGAATGGAATTAGTGTCTTTATTTATTCTTCTGCTATGTCATTATTCATATGCAAAGACAAAAGAGTTTTTTGTATTGATTTTGTGTCTTAAAACCATACTGAATTCTTTTGTTAATTCTAACAAGTTTTTTTTTTTTTATTGATTCTTTAGGGTACTCTATAAGTAATATCATATCATCTGCAAATAGTAACAGTTTTACTTCTTCCTTTCCAACTGAATGCCTTTTAATTCTCTTTTTTGCCTAATTGCTCTGATTAAGATTTCCAATACTATGTTGAACAAAAGTAGTGAAGGGGGGCCATCTTGTCTTGTTCTTGAACTAGAGGAAAGGGTTTTCACTGTTCACATTTTGAGTATGATGTTAGCTGAGGGTTTGTTATATGTGGCCTTCATTATGTTGAGGTGGGTCAGTGGTAAGAACCCACCTGCCAAAACAACAGATGCAGGATATGCATTTCAGGTTCATCTGTGAGTTGGGAAGATCTCCTGGAGGAAGAGATGACAACCCACTCCAGTATTCTTGGCTAGAAAATCCTGTGGCAGAGGAGCCCGGTGGGCTACAGCCCAGGGGGTTCCAAAAAGTAGGACAGAACTGAGCACACATGCATGCATATTCCCTCTATACCCACCTGTTGAGAGTTTTTTTTGTAAATGAATGTTGAATTTTGTCAAATGCCTTTTTTGCATCTATTGAGATGATCATATGATCGTTATACTTTGTTTTGGTAATGTATCATGCTGAGTGATTTGAAGATGTTAAACCATCCTTTAATCCTTGGTATAAACCTCATTTGATCATAGCATGTGATCTTTTGACTTTATTGTTGAATCTGGTTTGCGATATTTTGTTGAGGATTTTCACATTTATGTTCATGAGGGATACTGGCCTATACATTTCTTTTCTCATGATATCCTTGTCTGGTTTTGTTATGAAGTTAAACTGGCCTCATGAGATGACTTTATAAGAGTTCTCTCCTCTTTTATTTTTGAAGAATTTGAGAAGGATTTTTTCTTGATTATTCTTTAAATGTTTGGTAGAATTCACCAGTGAAACTGTGTTTTTCTGGACTTTTGTTTGTTGGGAGGTTTGTGGTTACTGGTTTAATCTCCTTACCAATAATCAATCTGCTAATATTTTCTCTTTCATTATGGTTCAATCTTGGTGGCTTGTATGTTTCAAGGAGTTTATTTTGTCTATGTTGTCCTGTTTGTTGGCATATAATGATTAATAGTAGTTTCTTATGATTCTTTGTGTTTCTGTGGTATCAGTAGTAACATATTCTTTCTAATTTCTGATTTTATTTATTTGAGTTATTTTTCTTTTTTTCTTGGTGAGTCTAGCTAAAGGCTTGTCATTTTTAAAGATCTTTTCAAAGAACCAGCTCTTAGTTTTAATAATCTTCTCTATTGCCTTTATTTCTCTTATTTCTGCTCTAATCTTTATTTCCTTGTTTGCATTACCTTTGATTAAACTTCTCAGTTTAACCATATCCTCTATAAAATCTGCAATAAATTGAATAAATGAATAGATTTTTTTAAAAAATCCTTGTATGGACAAAAGTTGAAAATCATCTCGCCACGCATTAAATGTTAGTATGTGAGTCTGGGGTGCCAGGAATTTTACATTCCCCCTAGAAAAGTAAAGAAGAAATAAATACAATTTTTCTTTCTTAGTACTTTTTGTGTCATAAATATCTAACATATTGTTTGCCAGGAATCAACTTTGTGCTCGAGAAATATGACTGCTTTCACCAAGAAAGTGAAACAAGTTCAGTGTACTAAATTTTCTTAAATTTAATGGAAAAAAACAGAGTAATATTTTACACTATTGCTAGAAGATATACAGGAATGAAATGTAAAACAGGTATACCTATTGTCAACTTGAAATTCAAAAATACTCATAAAAATTTTGTTCTTAATATGAATGTCTGTGTTAACAAGATTGCCAGGTACTCTTTAAACTGTGCAATTACTCCCTTTTTAAACATTGAGTATGAAGAGAAGAATGTTCATCAAGGCAAGTATGAAACTATATGCACAATTTCTCAGTCATTTTAATGGAAATTCTGTATTTAACTCCCCATGCTCTCATTAAGCACAACTCAAAAGAAGATGCTTTAATCTGTTTAATTGTTTGTGAAGTTTTATATTTTTTCTATGAAAATGACTTTTCTACTGAGTTGATTTTATTCAATCTGAAGACATGGAATATAGCCATTTTATTTTTATTTTAAGAAAATGCCTTTAAAATATATCAAAAAGAAAATACCATTATAAAATAACATTAGAATTTTGAAAATGCAATAAAATGTAATAAGCATGTGATTATCGAGTGCAAATGTGTGTGTGTGTGTGTGTGTATATATATTTATGGTTTTATATCCAAATTTAATCTTATCTATACCTCAGTATTAACATATTCATCTTATTGAAAATACAAAATAACTAATGGGAGTTCAGCAGAAGTGAAGTGAAAGTCACTCAGTGAGTCTGACTCTTTGCTACCCCATGGACTATAGAGTCCATGGAATTCTCCAGGCCAGAATACTAGAGTGGGCAGCCTTTCCCTTTCCGGGGGATCTTCCCAACCCAGGGATTGAACCCAGGTCTTCTGCATTACAGGCAGATTCTTTACCAGCTGAGCCACAAGAGAAGCCCAAGAATACTGGAATGGGTAGCCTATTCCTTCTCCAGTGGATATTCCCGAACCAGAACTCGAGCCAGGGTCTCTTGCATTGCAGGCAGATTCTTGAACAACTGAGCTATCAGGGAAGCCCCTTTGGTATAAAATAGATTTAAAATAGGAAATTATCCAGTGTAGGTTTTAACAAATTTCCCCAAAACCACAAAGGCATGAATTTTCTGATATAAAGGCCATTGATTTCCCGTACAATGGTGGGAATAAAAGAGAAAAAAAAAAAAAAAAAAACCGACACTGACCATTGGAAAGCAGAATGATAGCTTCTTCTAAAGTTAAACAGTCCTCCTCTCCTAAGTATTTATCTAAGAGAATGGGAAATACACCTCTACACAAAGATGTGTATATAATGTTTGTACACGCTCTGTCACTCAGTCTGTCTGACTTTTTGTGACACTATGGACTGTAGCCCATCAGGCTATTCTGTCCATGAAATTTTTTAGGCAAGAATACTGGAGTGGGTTGCCATTTCCTCTTTCAGGGAATCTTCCAGACCCAGGGTTAGAACCCACATCTCCTGTGTCTCCTCCATTGACATGTGGATTCTTTACCACTGAGCCACCTGGGAAACCCATCGTGTCAACTCTTTTAAAATGGAATATAAGTTCAAAATGTAGAAAACTACCCAAATGCACATCAAGTTGTGAATGTATAAGGAAACTTGGTATATGAATATAATAAAATACTGCTCAGTATGAGCAAGGAAAGAAAAACCAACTGATAAAAAACACAAACTTGGACAAATCTCAAAAGCAAGATGCCAAGTTAAATAAGCCAGACACAAAAGACTGTGTACTTACATGAAATTCTAGTAAAGTCAAGACAATGGTAACAATGAAGTGATTATTGTGAGAGTAGTTACATGGTTTTATATAATTCCAAAATCTTATAAATTATGCTCTTAAAATTGGAGAATTTTATTGAATATCTAACTCTAAATTGAGAAATTTACCTCAAAGAAGTGACTATGTCCCAGTGCATATTATTGTGCACTTTTGAAACTCTTGGGACAAAGAGAAAACACTAAAGAGATTCTAGGAAGGAATATAAAAATAAATAAGAAACATGCAAAGTATTGGTTAAACTGAAATTTAGAATTATATGCAGTGATAGGATTCCTACATCGAATTTTATAACTATAAAATTTAACCATAAAAGAGTAAAATTGTTTCCTACTTGCAAAGAACAAAGCCAAACAACAACAAACCGGTCTCCTATGAACCTTTTTCAAAAAGATTCTGACTGATATGCTGCAATAAAATGAGTATATCAAGAAAGTACTCAAATAGGCAACTCAGGAAAGAAGGGATCAAATATTTGGAGATAGAAGATGGATTTCCCAAGATTATGGCTAAGAAATTGCAGTCTTTAGTGTTGGGTAACAGGCCTAGCGGAGAAGGCAATGGCACCCCACTCCAGTACTCTTGCCTGGAAAATCCCATGGACGGAGGAGCCTGGTAGGCTGCAGTCCATGGGGTCGCTAAGAGTCAGACATGACTGAGCGACTTCACTTTCACTTTTCCTGTTCATGCACTGGAGAAGGAAATGGCAACCCACTGCAGTATTCTTGCCTGGAGAATCCCAGGGATGGCGGAGCCTGGTGGGCTGCCGTCTATGGGGTCGCACAGAGTCGGACACGACTGAAGCGACTTAGCAGCAGTAGCAGCAACAGGCCTAGAGAGTAGCAAATTCCAACTGGAGTAGGAGCAACTTGGCTTCTGACAAAATATTAATCAGAATTTGTTCAGTGAAGCAGAAAACATTCTGTGTAATCCAAGTAAGAAGAGTTTGAATAGGTGGAGTTGGAGGCTAACAATTCTGTTTGGAAAAATTGAGGAATCATGGTCAGGGATGACAGCACTTAAGATTTCAGACCAAGACACCAAAACAGATAGTTCTAAAACACTTTTATTGCAACAATATCTACTATTTAGAGTTATTTAGAGTTCTCTTTGCCAATTCTTCATTAACCCAGTTATAAGTATTAATTTTTCATATTACTTTCCCAAGTCACATGCTTAAATTATTTTGTGGTTTCCCTATCTCTTTCTTAGACCCTAACTGAAATATTCATTAAGATTAGCCTCTTAAAATATTATAAATGTATAATATGAAATGTCATTTTGAATAAAAAATATATTAAACTCAAATATTGCAGTGTTTTTCTGAAATCCATATGTTTAAGCAAGGGCAATATGAGTTTTAAAATAATATTCTTAATTGTATTTTAAAGACATTTTAGAAGAATGATGTGATAATATAATACATTAACATAATATTGGCTTATTATAGTGCTGATCCAAGTTGCATAATGAGACATAAATATGTACTAATTCCTTTACTTAGAACAATGGGAAATCATCATCATCATCATCCACAAAGTCTTTTATCACAAAATATTGACTGATATAATGAAAGATATTATTAATGTGATGCTATGTAAGATTTACCTTTCAGTGTATGAACAGTTTGAAAATCATAATTAGTACATAGTCAAGCTCTATTTGAAGTTATTTTGTTGCAACAAAATTTTCTATTACACTCTTTATTTTATTTTGTAACTTTTACTGTTTAAAGATAATAAGCTTGATCATCTTCCTTGGTGTATTCAAGGACTCCTCCAGTTGATTGAATTAGTTAATTGTTTTTCTTCCTGTATTTGGCAATTTAAATGTTTGTCTCACCTTCACAAGTTCTTACGTTTCTTAAAAGGAGAAGAAAAATTAGAAGAGAATAAAAATAAATACTGCCAACTTCAAAATTTTATTGGTTTATGCATGTATGTCTTTACAAAGTTTTATAATTAGTAACATCCTTGTAAAAATCTAAAAATAAAATGTGACAGCTTATAAATAATCAATACACTAATTAAAATAAGTAAAATTGAATATTACTATAATACATTTTAAAATTCCTAAGCAGTGGCCACAGGACTGGAAGAGGTCAGTCTTCGTTCCAATCCCAAAGAAAGGCAATGCCAAAGAATGCTCAAACTTCCACACAATTGCACTCATCTCACATGCTGGTAAAGTAATGCTCAAAATTCTCCAAGCCAGGCTTCAGCAATACGTGAACCGTGAATTTCCAGATGTTCAAGCTGGTTTTAGAAAAGGCAGAGGAACCAGAGATCAAATTGCCAATATCCGCTGGATCATCAAAAAAGCAAGAGAGTTCCAGAAAAACATCTATTTCTGCTTTATTGACTATGCCAAAGCCTTTGACTGTGTGGATCACAATAAACTGTGGAAAATTCTGAAAGAGATGGGAATACCAGATCGTCTGACCTGTCTCTTGAGAAACCTGTATGCAGGTCAGGAAGCAACAGTTAGAACTGGACATGGAACAACAGACTGGTTCCAAATAGGAAAAGGAGTACGTCAAGGCTGTATATTGTCACCCTGCTTATTTAACTTCTATGCAGAGTACATCATGAGAAACGCTGGGCTGGAAGAAACACAAGCTGGAATCAAGATTGCCAGGAGAAATATCAATAACCTCAGATATGCAGATGACACACCCCTTATGGCAGAAAGTGAAGAAGAACTAAAGAGCCTCTTGATGAAGGTGAAAGAGGAGAGTGAAAAAGTTGGCTTAAAGCTCAACGTTCAGAAAACTAAGATCATGGCATCTGGTCTCATCACTTCATGGGAAATAGATGGGGAAACAGTGGAAACAGTGTCAGACTTTATTTTGGGGGGCTCCAAAATCACTGCTGATGGTGACTGAAGCCATGAAATTAAAAGACGCTTACTCCTTGGAAGGAAGGTTATGGCGAACCTAGATAGCATATTTAAAAGCAGAGACATTACTTTGCCAACAAAAGTCCGTCTAGTCAAGGCTTTGGTTTTTCCAGTGGTCATGTATGGATGTGAGAGTTGGACGGTGAAGAAAGCTGAGCGCCGCAGAATTGATGCTTTTGAACTGTGGTGTTGGAGAAGACTCTTGAGAGTCCCTTGGACTGCAAGGAGATCCAATCAATCCATCCTAAAAGAGATCAATCCTGGGTGTTCATTGGAAGGTCTGATGTTGAAGCTGAAACTCCAATACTTTGGGCACCTCATGCGAAGGGTTGACTCATTGGAAAAGACCCTAATGCTGGGTAGGATTAGGGGCGGGAGAAGAAAGGGATGACAGAGGATGAGATGGTTGGATGGCATCACCGACTCGATGGACATGGGTTTGGGTAGACTCCGGGAGTTGGTGATGGACAGAGAGGCCTGGCATGCTGCAATTCATGGGGTCGCAAAGAGTCGGACACGACTGAGCGACTGAACTGAACTGAAGCAATGAAAATTTCTAGTGTAACTTTTGTGCGTATATATTAATGTTATTTGGAACAGATAGTGTTGTCCTAGTTCATAAAATGTATTTTTATCTGATTTATTTTTTAAAGCAATATTTATTAAAATTAAGTTGATCAATTAAAACTTTGGAAGCTCTATGTAAATAATTTTGCTATAAAAGGAAATAATAGTGGTTTACATACATGTACTAAAGCAGATTTTTAGACATGGAAAAGTAAGCAGCTAAAACCACCTAATACTACAATTGATTAAATAGGTCAAAAAATGTAAATGGTTTATTCAACTAAATATCAATTAATGGCAAGAAAACACCATAATTTATTTTTTTATTCCAGTGTTCATTCCTTTATGTCAGAATTATCATATACACATTTGTCTATCGAATACATTTGTTATGGACTAAATTTTGTCTCCCTGTAAAGCTGAAGTTTGTCTCCCAGTAATACTGACATTCTAATCCCCAATAGCTCAGAATGTGGCTGTACTTATTTGCAGATAAGGCCTTTAAAGACATAATTAAGGTAAAATGATATCATGTGGGTGGGCCTTAATCCAATATGACTAGTGTCCTACTAAGAAAAGGATATTAGAGCATGTGAGAAAACAGCAAGGTTAAAAAGGAGAGCTAAATGGGAATTTTACAAATATATAATTACATTGCTAAAATAAAAAGGTCATTGGATAAAAAGGGCAGTTGATGGGCTGAGTGATAGAATGAAGTAGTATGAAAAATGGATCACAGCCTGGAAAGAGAACAATAAAAATTATACAGGCATTGTGAAACTCCAGCAAAATATCTAAATTTTGTGCTTTTGGAGTTCTAGGAGAACAAGAGAAAGACTGGGGCAGAAAAATTACTTGAAGTAAAAATAGGGGGAAACTTCCCAAATTTTGCAAGAGACAAAAACACATAGATTTTAAAAGTATAATAAAGCACTAAACCTAATGGCATTAATGCCGCTAACATATATCATTTTTAAAATTTATGTAATAGCATCATAAGTGACATAGAGAAAAAATCAGAATGAGAGAAATTGTTCTTTAGAAATAACAGAGGCCAGAAAGAATGGGTGCAGGTTTTTTCAGGTATTGGAAGAAAAGAATTATCAATTCAAAATTCTATAGCCAGTGCAAATATACTTCTGGAATGAAAAGGAAATCAAGACATTCTCACATAATTGGAAACTAAGAGAATATGTCACTAGCAGACCTTCTAAAAGAGTGGATTAGGAAATTTCTCTGAAAAAAAATGATGCAGAAAATGAAGGAAACATGTTCTATCAGGAAGAGAAGTGTAAGTAAAAATTTCAGTAAATAAAATATGCCTTTCTTCTCATGAGTTGTTTAAATTATTTTTGACATTAAGTTAAAAATTATGATACTGACTGATTTTATTCTACATGTATGTAGAAGAAATATTTTTAAAATTATACTAGAGTAAGTATACAAGAGTAACGATGTAAACAAACTTTTTTTTTTTTTAATATTTGCCTGAACTAGTAAAAGGCTACATCAGTAGATTGTGGTAATTTATATACATATGATGCAATACCTAGAGTAACCACAAGAGTCTATACAAAGAAGGATGTAAATATATGAAGAAGTAGATAAATAGAAATTGAAACATAGAATAAGTATTAAAATAATACCATGAAATCAGGGGAAAAAAACAAATATAAAAGAATAGAAAATGATAAAATGACAGACTTAAGACCAAATTCATCAACAATTGCAGTATATGTAAGTTTCCCAAATAAAAGACAGATTGGCAGAGTGAATTAAAAAATGTGACCCAATTATTTGCTGTCAACAAAAAACTTATTTCAAGTATAATATATGCTTTAGAAAGATTGAAAGTAAAAGGATGGATAAAAGGTATAATGAAAATTTGAATCAAAGGAAAATAATAGTGGCTATAATAGGTTAAGTAAATTTCAGAGAAAGAAATTTTTAAAAAGCGAATTATCAGCAACAGAGAAGAACACTGTATATAATAAAAGAACCAATCTACCAAGAAGACAGAGATATTCTAAAAGTGAGATTTGCCAGATACCAGAGCTGCTATATGTTAAGCAAAAATTGATCAAACTGAAAGGAGCAATAAATCCACAACTAGAGTTAGAGAATTCAACACTCTGAACAATTTATAGATTAAACAGAATATCAGCAAGTATATGTAAAAACTTAACAACATCATGCAACAGGATATAGTAACAATTTCCAGAACATGCTACCCAATAACAGGAGAATACAAATTAATTTCAAGTTCTCAGAGAATCTATCCAAAAATAGATGGGAACCTGAAACACTTTTTTTAATTCCTCAAAAATGAAAAGCATAGAAATCATAGAGTATATTCTTCAGTCACAATAGGCTAGAAATCAAGAAAGGAATGATAATAGGAAAATTTCCAAATATTTAGAATACACATGTAAATAATCTATGAATTAAACGAGTATCAAGTAAAAGTTTAGAAATACATTTACATGAATGAAAGTGCCAAATTTTGTGGCACATAGCCAAATCATTGCTGAGAAGAAAATGTATAGCAGTAAGTACAGACATTAGGAAAAATGAAAAATCTCAAATAAAGCATCTGCACTCCCACTTCAAGAATATATCAACAGATAGAAGTGAAACAAACCCAGAAAACAGAAGGAAGAAAATAATAAATGTATCAATTAAATAGATAATAGAAAAATAAGCAACAGTCAGTGAAACAAAGACTGTATTTTTTGAAAAGGTCAATAAATTTCACCAATATCTTGCAATATCTGTGTGGATAACAGCAAACTGTGGAAAACTCTTAAAGCGATAGGAATACCAGACCACCTGACCTGCCTCTTGAGAAACCTGTACGCAGGTCAGGAAGCAACAGTTAGAAATGGACACGGAACAACAGACTGGTTCCAGATAGGAAAAGGAGTAAGTCAAGGCTGTATATTGTCACCCTGCTTATTTAACTTATATGCTGGGTACATCATGAGAAAAGCTGGGCTGGATGAAGCACAAGCTGGAATCAAGATTGCTGGGAGAAATATCAATAACCTCAGACATGCAGATGACACCACCCTTATGGCAGAAAGTGAAGAAGAGCTAAAGAGCCTCTTGCTGAAAGTGAAAGAGGAGAGTGAAAAGGTTGGCTTAAAGCTCAACATTCAGAAAACTAAGATGATGGCATCTGGTCCCATCACTTCTTGGCAAATAGATGGAAACAGTGAAAGACTTTATTTTTTGGGGCTCCAAAATCACTGCAGATGGAGACTGCAGCCATGAAATTAAAAGACGCTTGCTCCTTCGAAGAAAAGTTATGACCAACCTAGACAGCATATTAAAAAGCAGAGACGTTACTTTGCCCACAAAGGTCTGTCTAGTCAAAGCTATGGTTTTTCCAGTAGTCATGTATGGATGTGAGAGTTGGACTGTAAAGAAGGCTGAGTGCCAAAGAATTGATGCTTTTGAATTGTGGTGTTAGAGAAGATTCTTGAGAGTCCTTTGGTCTGCAAGGAGATCCAGCCAGTCCATCCTAAAAAAAATCAGTCCTGAATATTCATTGGAAGGGCTGATGTTGAAGCTGAAACTCCAGTATTTTGGCCACCTGATGCAAAGAACTGACTCATTTGAAAAGACCCTGATGCTGGAAAAGATTGAAGGTGGGAGAAGGGGACAACAGAGGATGAGATGGTGGATGGCATCACTGACTTGATGGACATGAATTTGAGAATACTCCGGGAGTTGGTGATGGACAGGGAGGCCTGGCGTGCTGCAGTCCATGGGGTTACAAAGAGTCAGACACAACTGAGCTAATGAACTGAAGTGAACTGAATATCTTGTAAAACTTTAAAGAAGGAAGAATCATCAATATAAAAAACAGGATATCAGTACAGATGCTGCAGACATGAAAAGGCTGAATAAGAAGTACTGTGAATGCTTAAACACATACATTTAACAACTTAGACAAAATGGACTTGTTATTTGAAAAAAAAAAAAAACTACCACAAATCATCTAAAGTAAAATAGATAATTTGATAGCCATATAGCTATAAAAGCAATAGATTTGAAATTTAAAACTTTCTGAAAAATAAATCTGCAGGTAAGATGGTTTCTGTAAAGAATTTTAAAAGTTTAAGAAACTTTTAAAAAACTAATATAAGTTCTACACACACTTTCAGACTTTTCATGATGAGGAAACACCTCTGAACTGATTTTTTGAAGGTGTTTTTTGAAGAGCGTTATCCTAACAACTGATATCACACAAAGAATGTTCCATTGAGTCCCTACAGAGTAATATCACTTATGAATATAGACACTGAAATGTTTAACAAAATATTAATAAATACAATTCAGCAACAGGTGACAGTTTTACATCATGACTCACAGGGTTTATTCTAGAGAAGCATGGCTGGTTCAATATTCAAAAATTATTTCATATCATCTACCTTATAAATAGGCTAAAAATATCACATGGCTATATATCAACCTATGCAGAAAAATCATGTGAAAAGTTTCAGTACCCATCTGATCAAAAACTCTCAGGACAACAGGAATAGAAGGAAATTCCCTCAACTTGATAAAGAGTTTCTACCCAATAAAATTCTACAGTTAACATTGTATTTAATGGTGAAAGACTAATAGTCCAATAATTGCCACAAAACCAGGAAAAAAACTAAAGTTGACCAGAGATATGGGAGCCACTGAAGCTGCACAGTTTTGAAGTCCCTTTTACCTCCTTGTTATAAAAACACTGTAAGTCACCCCATGCATTTTAAAACTAAGGGGGTGAGGCAGGATTTTGAGACACTAAACACTTCACCTATAAAGCCTCTGTAGTGACATCCAAAAAAGATCAGTCATTTGAATTAGTTGTGGTAGTGAGTTGTGTTCATATCCTTTTTCTGCTGTAACAACTCACCAAAAACTTAGTGGTTGAAAAAAACATGATTCATTACCCTACATTTCTGAAGGTCAGAAATCCAAGAGTCTTACTAGGCTAAAATCCAGGTGTTGGTGGAGCTGTATTGTTCCTAAAGATTTCAGGGGAGAATTTGTTTTTACCTTTTCCAACCTCTAGAAGTCACCTTGCATTGCTGGCTCATGGCCCCTTTCCCATTTTCAAAGCCAACAGTGTAACATTTTCAAATCTCTCTCTGACTCAGCCTTCTGGCCTTCTCTTATAAGGACCCTTGTGATTATTTTGGGCCCACTGGATAATCCAGGCTGTTTTTTCAGTGGCATGGTGTTTAATTTAATCACATGGAAAGTTCCCTTTGCTATGTGAAGTAACATAGTCACAGGTTATGGAAATTGAGACATCTTTGAGGGAAGGACATTATAGTTACAGTGCCTACACCAAAAGTTGAAGTTGGAGTAAATCAAATATATACAGAAAATAGAATTTATCACATGCACCAAACTTGAGCATTCAGTTCAATTCAGTCGCTCAGTCGTCTCTGACTCTTTGCGAACCCATGAACTGCAGCATGCTAGGCCTCCCTGTCCATCACCAACTCCCGGAGTTTACCCAAACTCATGACTTTAGCATTATTGCTTGCTTATTTTCCCTCTAATCAAAAAGGAGACATATCTTTTAGAATAGAGAAACTATGTTATTTCTCAGCGAATACGAAAATGCATATTTTCTCATTCCATCGTTAAGTATATTAAAACCCGAACAAACAATAAAAATATCTCATAATATCCTTTACATTTGCACAATATCCCTGGCTTATACAATGTCACTATAATGTAAAAATAACACACACATACCATGAGAACAAAGGTTGGTCTAGATGGAGTTTAGGGTTGAAATTATGTTTCAGACAAATTCACTAAACATTACAAGTTTATGGAATAATGAGGTGGACAGTAATAATGAGGTCAACAGTATTCATCAGATTCATTCATTCTATAAATATATGTGGTATATGTTAGGAACCTACTTTGCTGAAAATTGAATAAGTGATAAAGGGGGACATAATGAATAAAACGCACTTGATATTACAGTGTAGTTAAATCAACAAGAAATCTCAATAATATATCACCAGGTAACAATAGATCAGTGCAACAAGGGAAGTTAAAATTTTCTATCAAAGGAGAAATTACTTTGTGGGAGCAATAATTGTCAAAATTATTTAAGAAGTTGACATATATAATGATTCTGTGATCACTACAAGGGATGAGTTAGAGATTTGCTTAAATCTCAGACTCCCTTCACATTTTCTGATAGTTATATGTGCACAGTGTTGTAAAATAGACATCATGGATAAAGTTTTCTCCTAGCATTGTTTGCTAAAGTTTCTTGGAAAAATACTGTGCAATTAATTTTTTTCTGTTTTGAATAAAACAAACTTCTTATTTATGGGTAGCGATTTAACAGCCAGATACTTTGTAGAAACACAGTTATTGTTACATTGATTTAAAATAGAGAACTCAAGGTTAATATAAGTTTTTGGTCTGCTGTTTAAAATAGCTTCTCTATAGATAAGCTTAGGAGTCATTACTTCAGCAATTACTCTTAATTGTCTACTCAATATCTATTGTTCTCTTTTTTTCTCACTGAAAAGATTCCAGTTGAAGTAGTGAGATGTACAGATCAAAATACATATTTTTTAACTTTCTCCAGCAGCAAAGTTTGATCATGTGATAGTGTTGTAGGTAACAATATGCAAATGGAATTCTAGAAGAAGCTTCAGAAAGAGTTTTAGTGCCTCCTTGATAAAGAGTTTCAAAAATTTCTCCTGTTTTCCTTCTTCTGCCTACTTGGGATACAGGTTGCTACCTAAAGGAACATCTTTTGATTATGAGAATACAGTAAGCCTTTGTTAGGTTTAAGCCACTGACATTTAACTTTTTGTTATTTGCAGCAAATGTATTCTTAATACAATAACGTATTGTTGTATTTTAAGTTGTTAACTTCTTTGCACATTAAAAATAAAATCTAGTGCCGGTGTACTGAATTTCTGAACTAGTAGTTCAGCAGTCCTGTTGAATGGAATATATAACCTCAAGCTGTTTTTTTCTATTAAATCTCCTTATTTAAATGTATTGAATTTTTTGAACTGCTGCCCTGGTGTCATTTAGGCATCTTGTTTTTAACTGGAGATAACAGTCTATCTAGATAATCTTCTGGTGGTGCAGGAAAATTTGTGGCATAGTCCCAGGGTGATGTGTGTTGTGAACTTGGTTCAACACATTGTATCTGAATCCCAACTTTATAAGCATATTTTAATAATAATAATATGATTCAAGCAGAGAAAATCTTGATTTAAAAACTTTATATAAATTTTAGACACAACTATAAAGACATAGACTCAATGCTAAAAACACCCTAAAAAACATAGCAGAAGATGTAGTTCATTTCAGAAAGCTAACTATATAAAATAAAGAAATCTGAGAAACAATATTAAAGACTTCATAGCTACTATTTATAAAAAATATGTATTAAACATGTTTTTCATCTTTGAGGCTCTCACAGGGGAAAAAAAAAGGAAGAGAACCAACAATGAGGAAATGGCCTCAGGTTTTAGATATCAAATCTGAAAATTTCAGTGGCCTGTTTACTGATTACAGAAGAATATAAGAGAAATGAGAGATGACACTGAGATAAAAAGAAAAAAGGCATTAAGGTATTAACTAATGAAAAGGAATCAGCAACTCTCTCAATTATCAGTTTATTTACATAATTATTGCTTCTCTTGTTCACAAGACTCTATTCATTACACGGGCAGGGGTCTAGTCTGTCTCACTCATCATAGTACCCAAGCATCAAGCCCAGTGTTGATCTGTGTCTGAAACAATGTGTGCTCAATAACTGAGGGATGTATGGGGGATAAAGAGCAAATGGGAACAGGATAGGTTTGTCAACTGGCATGGAAATTCCCTGTAGGCAGTCATAGAAGAGCTAAAGCTTCTTCCTAAACCGTTTAACTTACCCTTTTGAATTGACCTAGGCACCAGTAGTCATGTATGGATGTGGGGGTTGAACTATAAAGAAAGCTGAGCACCAAAGAATTGATGCTTTTGAACTGTGGTGTTGGAGAAGACTTTTGAGAGTCCCTTGGACTGCAAGGAGATCCAACCAGTCCACCCTAAAGGAAATCAGTCCTGAATATTCATTTGAAAGACTGATGCTGAAGCTGAAACTCCAATACTTTGCCCACCTGATGCGGAGAACAGACTCATTGGAAAATACCCTGATGCTGGGAAAGATTGAAGGCAGGAGGAGAAGGAGACATCAGAGGATGAGATGGTTGGATGGCATCACTGACGTGATGGACGTGAGTTTGAGTAGGCTGTGGGAGTTGGTGATGGACAGGGATGCCTGGTGCGCTGCAGTCCATGGGGTCACAAAGAGTTGGACATAACTGAGCTGAACTGAAGGCACCAGGGAAAATGATGGACCGATAGACCTTTGTTTCTTATTTTTTCTTGTTTACAGAGGGCATGGTCTCTGTTCTTGTGTTTTATTCATGCCAAAGAATAACAATGGATAAAGTTTTATTTAATGATTTAAAATTGTATTCTTTTATAATTTAAAATCATCTTAAACTCTATAACCTTACATAGTGCATTCAGATTGCAAGCACTTTTAAATTCTAAATTTTATACTGAAACGCTCCCAACAAGAGTGCCAGTGATAGGTGATCGATACATATATATGAATACAATCCTTTCAGTTACTTGAAATTAAAGTTCTTTCACAAGCAGAGTGTTCCTCCCTGTCTATTTAAGGTTGACAATGACATTTGTCTTTACTCATGTGGAGATGCCTGATAACTCACTTCTATCACACACTCTACAGTCATGAAGTTTTAACACAAGAGCTGAAATCCATCTTAAATTCTTTATCACTTCCTGCTGAAGAGAGAATAGGGAGAAATGCTGCTTGAAGAGAATAAGAAAAAGTGGAGAATAGTATTAATTCTCAACATAAATTAGTTTTGGATAATTTTTCTGTATTAAAATATGAAAAAGCCTTCCAGTTACAATGAGAAAATCGGCAATCTATGGTTATAAGCCTATGGTTTTTTTCTAGTGTATGCCAGATGCACACATACATACACACACACACACACACACACACGCATACACATGCACACATGCATGCATTACAAGGCAGCATGCCTTCTGGTTAGAGACTGGTTACTGAGGCCAGAGGTGTTTTGGATTTGAATCTGAGCACTATTGTTTATTCACCATCTAACCTTGTTTATGAAACAGCTTGTCTATGCAAGTTGTCTCAGCTTTAACTTTTAATAAAAATATGTATAGAACTAAAATGTATTAAAGAGATTAAAACACCGATGTAGAAAACACCAAGGGCGGGGGGAGGAGAGATGAGATGAATTGGGAGATTGGGATTGACATATATACACTACTATGTATAAAACAGGTAACTAATGATAACCTACTGGATAGCACAGGGAACTCTACTCAGTGATCTGTAGTGAGTTAAATGGGAAGGAAATCCAAAAAAGAGGGGATATATATATATACACACATATACCTGGAGCTGGTTCATGTTGCTGTACAGTAGAAACTAACACAATATTATAAAGCAGCTATGCTCCAATAAAAATTTTTAAAAATAAAGAGATTAAAGTAATATATATATTTATAAAGTCTAGACAACTTTCTGGCATAGAGTAGTGACTAAATAAATGTTTGCTAATATCACGTGAGCTTGTGTTTTGTGTGTTTGCATACATATATGTAATATAATTACATATTATATAACTTTAATTTGAAAAAATTAAGTGAAAGCCATGGGTTGAATTTCACTGAGGTTAAAAATGTAACCATTCCTTCATTGTCTTTAATGATACACTTCAGCTTCTCTTTATGAATCTTACTGTCAATATCTGAAAGTGCACAAATACCCATATATCATAAGCAAGTAAAATACTGAGGTAAAAGATCGATTTAGCGACCAAGAGGAACTACTTCAGGCTCTATATGCTTTATAACTAGAGTGGCCATATCATCCCAACTGGGCAGTTTAAGAGTAAAATGTATGTGATTTTATTAATCACTGAGGCAAACCAAGAAGGGGCTTCCCTGTGGCTCAGCTGATAAAGAATCAGCTGGTGGGAGACCTCAATTCTGTCCCTGGGTTGGGAAGATCACCTGGAGAAGTGAAAGGCAACCCACTCCAGTATTCTGGCCTGGAGAGTTCCATGGACTCTATAGTCCATGGGGTTGCAAAGAGTCGGACACAATTGAGCGACTTTCACTTTCAAACCAGAAAGAAGTTGAGTCACTGTACTTCAAACCCTGGAAAATACAATGGATGAGAAGTATACATCTGATGCATTCCAAGGACAAAGGCTTTAAAAAAAAAAAAAAAACGTGGTACCAACTTTTCTTGTGAAATGATGTCATCTATTTACAGGATGGATATAGCTCAGGTTGAATTTGTAACTCTGGTCGAAATGTCACTTTTTTACTTTCAGGTTTTTTTTTTTTATTATTATATATAATGCTTTTTGTCTCACAGTTAAAAACAATTGTTGTTAACTTCCAAATGGTCTAAGGTACAGCTGCCAGGATTTAGTGTGGATCACATTGTTTGAGGCGTTTGTTCAGCTGTCTGTTGAGTCCCCTGAAACTAATGCTCAGTCTATATTAATGTCTCAGTCCCGGGAAACCTCAGTCTGTTCTCTCCTATAATTAATCTTTCAGGTACTGCCTTGACATTATTGGTTCACCAACAGAGCAGAACTGCCTCAGCCATCAATAATAATTCACTGCATTAGGATGAGGCCTATGTACGGGGCCACCGAGGTAGCCAGGTCTGCACAATCTCCTGCATTCCTCTCCAGTTAACCAGGAGGCTCTGCGATTGAAACTAGTTGTTGTGGTGGCTCAATAATTTGTAATGGAGGGGTTTGGGTGTTACTAATTGTTTTGCTTTATGCTTTTCTCCGAATGTAGCCACTGCTTGGCACAATGGGAGTGATTGTCTGTTTACTGAATCTTAATATGGAGGCTGTTACAAATTGTCTTTCACAGATGGTGGGAGCTTTTCAGATCGAGAGAGGCAGGGAATTTATTACTCAATATTTCTGTATTACTGATTGGGACGTGAGGAGAATAGACAATCTGTTCTACTGCAGGCTTTGCCGCGTGGCTTTTTCCCTCTGCAAAATTATGGCAGGCTCTAGACGTTTCTCTCATTTTGTATAGATAGCAGCTGTGTAATTTCAAGCAGAATGTTTGCTTTGATCCCCTTTCCTTTAATTGAAATCCACAATTATGAGATTTGTTTCTTTTATGTGTGTGAGTTTATTGGTTTAATCTGCAAAATGTGCTGTCTTGCTGTCTTACACAGTTAAAGGCTACAGCACAGTTGGGACTGAAATGACAAACATTGGAAGGAGGGGCTTTCGTTTTGTCTTTTTTTGGCTGTGGAAATAAACCAATAGATATTCCTCCCCTCCGAAAGCAGGCTGTGTGACAACTGAATAAACTGGCATTCTGTAGCATTTCCAGCTATGCCTTTGATATGTGTGTGTGTGTGTGTGTTGTGTATGTATATATATACACCAGATTATATATATGATTATTTACTTTCTAAAAATGCAAATGGTGTGTGTGTGTTTAGAATGGAAGTGTGGCCTATTGACATAGGAGCTTCTTTGATTATAGTAACTAGTATCATCTACATAAATTCAGGTTTTTCAGAACATTATAGGGGAAGAGAATGAAAGAATTGTTAAGTAAATAGATAGAAGAAACAGGATTGCTTGATCTCTGCGATGGTTTCACAACAAATAGTTTCATACACGTCAATATGTTCTACCAGGTTAAGGAGCCACGGTTTTCCTAAATGGTAACTCTTCAGACTTTTGGAATTGTTGCTGATTAAAATAGAATAAAGAAAAGATCAAAGAGAGAAGAATGAGATTTTTATTGTCAAGTTTACATTCTTCCACTCATAATCTGTCATAGATCATAACTATGTATTTTTTAATAACTATGTTGGCTAGTATTTTATGAGTTCTTTTTTTCTGTCACAGTACAATGAACTTTAGTTTGGAGTTCTGGGCTGTGTCTCTTATATAAAGGAAATCCTGTATTAACTGGTATTAGGCCAATTAGCTTGTATTAATAACTGAATTAAACTTGCTACGTGGCACCCTCATTTCACCCCAACTAACTGAACTGGTTTAACAGTTTTGATATTATTTGGGCATTTCTCTGAAATGGTCATAAATGGTTAACTCATTTCACTTTATAAAACAAGGGATGCTTCACACAATCCTCCATGCTTGTTTTTTTTTTGGGGGGGGATGTGGGGAACATAACACGTTATTGTATGGATAATTTAAAATACTTTAGAACTTCAGATTGTAAACTGAGTATGTCTCCACATCATTATGTGGTCTCCTCATTATTAGATGGCGAGGTCTAAAATCATGCAATTGTAATATATACTATCTAAGCTATATTTGTGTGGGCTACTTATTTTGAATTCAGAGGATATTTAGAGTAATTCCTTATATTCCAGGATAGGTGGATTCTAGTTAAAAAAAAAAAAAATCCCCTAAAAATAAGCCATTTAATACACTATTACAAGGTCCCGGCATCTGCCATTAGAAACATTGGGGGAAGTTCTCTTGCTGTTAATGGTTACAATTTAATTAAATTTCCACTCTTTCAGGAATTTATTTAACTTGGGTGATTTTAGATACTTTCATTTTACACTTGAAAAAAATGAGACTAATAGTCCTTAAGCTAGGTGCTTAGGAACATCTAGAAAACTAAGGAAAATAAACAGAATTCAAACTCAGATCTTTCTATAAACTTTGTGTTTAATCTGACCAGACCATTTTGGTGTTATGTAGTTATTTCAGTTAACTCCAGGCTTTGCATTATGGAATGAGGGGCCAAGAAACTTAAGGACACTGATAGCCTGAATATGCGTGGGATGGTGGGTGGGAGAAAAAAAAATGAGATCTGGAAACAAAAAGGAAAAATTAGAAGAGGAGACTGAAGGTGAAAAAGGCTCAAGATAAATCACCTCATTCACAATGCTTTTACAGGAAAATTCAACCCATAAGTGAATAAAAGCGATCCTAATACAGAAAGAATTAATTTTTTAGAGCTTGCTCATCTTTTTCATTTCCTACAAGTTTGATTTCATTTATGAGGTGTGATATCAACTTTTAGGAGAAATGTGTTTAATTTGCATAAAGAGGTTCATAAGCTAACACACCTGGCTTCATTCACACCATTTGAGGAAATATTTTCTCTTTCGATGCTTTTAACTGTGGCTGACAAGCTAAGAAACTTCCACTCACTCCCCCGAGAGAGTACAGTTAGGAAGATAACTTTCTCAGTTTAGCTCCCTCATCTCTCTTTCTCAAGCAGTGAACTGTCAGATTGGTGAGGTTGAGGAAAAAAAAAAAAAAAAAAGTCCAAATGTGTGTCTCAGCCACTGTCTCTTTTGTGAACAATCTGTTCCTGGTTCATTTTAATTATGTTCCTTAATTTAGTGAGTTTACCAGGACAACTCTTTCCCCTACCATGTAGCTTCTCTTATCTGGGTGTGGATGTTTATTTCTGGAAACAAAATGGTTAATCTGGCCATGCTGCATGGTTTGATTCACTTGTATAGGTAATATAGCTGTTCATGTTTATGACATATTCATGCATTTCTTCAGAAGAATGACTCTTAACTGGGTATTTGGGTATTACCCCAAACCGAAAAAGATATAGTGATATATCTCAGTTCTTAAGGTGCTGCATAATACTTTTCCAATCTACCAATTATATTCATCTGAGTTGTTTTCAACATGTTGTTCTGTGTACTCTGCTAAGTCGCTTCAGTTGTGTCTGGCTCTTTGTGACCCTAGGGACTGTAGCCCACTGTCTGCGGGATTCTCCAGGCAAGGACACTGGAGTCGGTTGCCATGCCCTCCCCTAGGCGATCTTCCCGACCCATGGATGGAACCAACGTCTCTTAGGTCTTCTGCATTGACAGGCGTGTTCTTTGCCACCAGCACCACCTGGGAAGCTCTATAAATTGGACATTTGATTCTAAACAAGTAATGATACAACAAACCTTCTTGTTTATAATTTGGCATGCTTTTGCAAATATGTTCTAAATTAAAATATGAGATTAATGGTTGAGTTAGATCATACATACAGTTTCACTTTTGCTCCATAGTACCATATTTCTGCACAAAATCACACCAATTTATAAAGCCACAAGCAAGAGTGTTTCTTTGTCACATCCACACCAAAGCTTGATTTAAAAACTGTTTTAAAATTGTTTGACAGTGTGATAGACCCTTATCTCTTTTATCCTTTCTTGTTTTTAATTTTCTTACTATTTTTAATGGTTTATTTTGGCCACACGTATATATATATCTTTGGCTTCAGACTTTTTCATTTCATTTTAATCTAGTGTTTTGTTTTTTTTTCTTTTCTGTCTCCTTGATGAACTCTTATTTTATGGTATTGATGTTCCTATTGCATTTTTCTATAGAATTATTCTTAGGGCAGTTTGTCATTTTGTTTGATTATATTTTAGAGAATGAATTCTAAATCTGGTGCTTGCATGCTGTTTTATGTTCTTTAATGTCTTGTCTTCTTACTGTAAAATAATTTCATACTTGCTATGATTTTCAGCTTCCTAGACTTAAGATGGGCAGCTCTTTTACTCTGATCTATTGTGGATGAATCTGTCTCCACTTTTTCACATTGAGCTACAGTTTTTAAGGACTGGATTTTTGGAATGTGTCTACATTTTCTCTAGCCTGATTGTGTACAGAATAGATGGGTAACTCAATGGATGTGCAGCCCTGGTTAAAGGGCCTGGTCTCTTGTGCCTACCTCTGAAATGTCATTAAAACCCCAATATAAGGGCTTGTTCCATCTTTCTGGGAGGAAGTTTTATTTCCTTGAAGATATAGGATTGCTTTTGAATCACTTCCCTCATTTAACATGGAGCCATTCAAGGCCTGGCTTGTATCCCCAAGTCATCTCAGGTGTTTCCACCTCCCTGCTTCACCACTCCCTTCCTTGCATTTCTCTCTCCACTGCCTATTCCAAACCTTAGTGGAAAACAAATATTTGGTTGAAAAGAAGTTTGATGTCTTATCTTGCAGCAAGGACAACCTGTTCATTCAAATTTTTTATCTGCTTTTTCTCTTCATTATGCTGGAGACATAGGTTCTGAGGGTATTTATCATGGTACCTCATTTCCGAACCTGCTTTCTTTCCAACTTAGAGGCATCAAAATGATAAGCTATAACTACTTTCCTGCTTGTGATAGGAAATGGAAGTTAATGTTTCATGGAAATTATCAGGTATCTCTCAGGCTGCCTACACAATCCCTCAATTTACCTGTCTTTATAGCATCATTCATAAGATGTTTTCTGCATTTTTTTTTACAAAACAAAGATAAATACCATAAGTTTTCTTAAAACCACATTCTCCATCACTATTTCTAATATAGCCTGAATTTGAGAATTAAAACTCTACTCAGATGCTGGTTTGATAAGAGGCAGTTTTCTTTATATTCCCTTTATGATCTTTTGTTATGCATCCCCTTATAGTCATCCAGGTGAACCCCATACTGTCATTTCCTCCTCTCTTTGCTTCCCACTGAGGTTCATCTTCCAGTAGATCTGCACATACCCTCTTCTCAGTACAGTGAAAACCAAAAATAGAACCCACAGCAGACACTACCAGAATCAATGAGAACTGCTTTTGAATCCTCGTTTGTCATCTGCTTATTGTTTGAAATGCAACAGATTACTTAACAACTCTGAGAAATAATTCCATAAAAATCAAATGACCATAATGATAATAACAGAAATTTTGTTATGAGTAAATGAAATATTTAATCAAAGTAGTGATAAACACTTGAACAAAGATATGCTTTCCCCTACTCTCCATTTCTCTATGTCAATTCATTTTTTGTCCTGTATTTCATTTTATGTAAATACTGCTTTCCTTTGATACAAATGTTTTTATATACACTATGCAATCTGAAATGTGCAATGTACTGTGATGTTCACAGTTTCATCTTTAAAAATTTAGAAATATGTCATTTGCTTATATTCTTAAAATCTGGTTGATATGAGTGAAACTTTTGGATAGCTGGGAATGAATTTTTGCTCTAATCCACCTGTGAGAAAACATCTACATTTTAGTACAAAACAATCTTTGTAGAAGGGTGAACTGCTCTGCAAAATACTTTAAAAAATATATATTTGGATTGCATACATTAACAGAACATTGATGTTATTGAGATCTTAAGCATTTAATATATAAACAAATGTCACTTTATGTTATATTTCCTACTATCTGAGAATATTGCCAGAAGAGACGTAACTTTTGATAGCAGGTGTTAAAAATTTATTTCACTACACCAAGCTGATTTGTATGCTGTATGTTTTAATACATACTACAGTTATATGATTTTAGTATGGATTAAATTAAAATATATATATGATGGCTTCCCAGGTTGCTCGGTCGTAAAGAATCCACCTGTATGCAATGCAGGAGACCCAGCACACAAAGATTCAGTCCCTGGGTCCTGAAGATCCCCTGGAGGAAGAAATGGCAACCCACTCATATATTCTTCTCTGGGAAATCCCATGGACAGAGGAGCCTTGCAGGCTACAGTCTATGGTGTCACAAAGAGTCGGACAGGACTGAGCATGCAAGCATGCACTCACACACAGTTATATGTTGTGTTTGCTTCCATCAAAGAAAGCACATTGGAAATTAGAGTTTTCATTGTGATTTTTGTCTTTAATATTTCAATTTTATTTCGTTGACCTGAAATTGCTTTAGAAAACAAGCTTAATTTTTTTTTACACTGCATTCTGTACTTTTTGTCAGCTATGCTTCTTCTACCTTCCAAAGTCTTTCAAGATAGTTTGATCAGTGCCATAAAGATTTAGTTTGAAAAATAATAAGGAGTTTCTATAATTTTTAAAAAATCTTTTTGAATCCTGAGTTATGTGAGTTTCTGCACCTTTGGTTTTTGTTGGTTGGTTCTTTTCCCAAGAAAACAATGTAGTACTTAGTCTGCCAGTAGATTCACTTTTACCATGGAAAAGTGAAACCAAGCTTTACAAAAGTCCAAGGAATCTAGATGGAAAATCTGGTTACAGATAACATTAAAGAATCTCATGGTTTTAGTTTTGGTTTTCCTCCTCTTAGCAGAATATACAGTTGTCCATCAGTATCCCTAGGGGATTGGTTCTGAGACTGCTCTTGGATACCAAAGTACATTGAGTTTAAGTTTCGCTTGTATAAAATGGCATAATATTTGCATGTAACTTATGTACATCCTCCAGGATACTTTAAATCATCTTTAGCTTATGTATAACACCTATTACAATGTAAATACTATGTAAACACAAAGTAAATGCTATGCGAATAGTTGCTGGGCATGCAGGAAATTCATGTTTTATTTTCTGGTTGTTTCTGGACATTTAAAAAATGAAATTTTTGATCCATGATCTGTTGAAATTGCAGCTGTGGAACCTGTGGGTATTGTGGGCCAGTTGTGGGCAAGGCTCCTCTGTCCATGGGATTTCCCAGACAAGAATATAGGAGTGAGTTGCCATTTCTTCCTCCGGGGATCTTCAGGACCCAGGTACTGAATCTTTGTGTGCTGGGTCTCCTGATAGAGCAACTGAGGAACTATGGATGAGAGTTCATGACATTGTACAACAGGAGGCAGTGATCAAGACCATCCCCAAGAAAAAGAAATGCAAAAAAAGCAAAATGGTTGTCTGAGGAGGCCTTAAAAATAGCTGAGAAAAGAAGAGAAGCTAAAGGCAAAGGAGAAGAGGAAAGATATATCCATTTGAATGCAGAGTACCAGAGAATAGCGAGGAGAGATAAGAAAGCCTTCCCCCGTGATCAATGCAAAGAGACAGAGTAAAACAATAGAATGGGAAAGAATAGAGATCTCTTCAAGAAAATTAGAGATACCAAGAAAATATTTCATGCAAAGATAGGCACAATAAAGGACAGAAATGGTATGGACCTAACAGAACCTAGAATAAATCCCACTTGATCATAGATCTCTTAATGTATTTTTTAATTCACTAATATTTTGTTGAAGATGTTTTACCTATCTTTACCAGGGAAAACTGATCCATAATTTTCTTGTGATGTTCTTGACAAGCTTTGGTATCAGGGTAATGCTGGCCTTGTAAAAAAGTTTGGAAATGTCCTCTTCCCTTTTTTTTGAATAGAATTTTAGAATTGGTATTACCTCTTTAAATGTTTGATAGACTTCACCAGTGAAAGTGGTTTTGGACTTCTCTTTGTTGGAAAGTTTTTGATAACCATTTTAATCTCCTTGCTAGGAATCAGTCTATTTAGACTTTCTCATCATAGTTGTGTCTTGGTAGGTTGTATGTTTCTAGGAATTTATCCATTTCTTCTAGATTGTCCAATTTGTTGGCATATAATTGTTTAATCTGTTTTATTTCTATAGTATCATTTATAATATCTCCTCTTCCATTTATAAATGTATCTATTTGAGTATTCTCTATTTTTTTTCTTAATAAGTCTAGCTAATGGTTTTTCTCTATTATTTTCCATTTCAAAAAAACAACTTTTAATTTCATTTATCTTTTCTATATTTCTACACTGTACTTTATTTTTTTCCTTCTGCTAATTTGGGGTTTAATATGTTTTTCTTTTTCTAATTCCTGAAAGTGCAAAGCTGAGTTAGGCTATATATTTTGGAGCCTTTTTGAAAGTATGTGGTACATATTACAATTCATATTTCATAATTCTTTATATATACATATGATTGTCTACATCTGAGTACAGAGATAGCCTCAATATTTGGCCATTTTTATTAAGATATGTTCTAATTTAATGTTAGTGTGTTCAGTTCTTGTATGTTTATTCACCAGTAGAATCCTATGTTGAACTTACCTTGTTAAGGGATAAACTGAGACATATTAACATTTTTAGGATTTTATTTGTGCAAACATTGATTCAAATCCAGTAGCACCAAACCAAAGTGGTTAGGAGTACTTCCTCACGGAATCTAAGGGAGAGGTTTTTATAGAAAAGACTCAAAGCAAGGAAAGGAAATTATTTGATTGGCTACAGCTTAAGCAGTTGCCTTATTTGGGAAAGCTTAGTTGGTGGTTTGTGATTGATTGGTTGATTTTTAGCTTTCATTTTTCTCAGTTTTGAGTGCATTGAATGTGGCTTAGGTTTAGATTTGCTTTTGAAGCTGCCCAGGCATTAGAGTCACCCCAGTCTATTGGTTTCTTCCTTTAGTTACTTTCACAACCTTAATGTAGCTAGTCCCCATACCCCACTATAACCCTATATAAAAAATCCACTCTGAACAGATTATTTATATAAATATAAAAAAAAAATATATCATTAGTGCTTCAAAAAAGTGCTAAGAGAATACATTCCTGAATTATGGTGTAGAAAGTTTTATTTTAAAGAATGCATAAATCACTAGCCATACAGAAAAGGAATTAGGGACTTCCCTGGAGGTCTAGTGGTTAAGAATCCACATTTCCACTTGAGTAGCAAAAAAAAAAAGGAATTAATACATTGGATTCCATTTAAATTAAAAACTTCTCCAAAGACAGCATTAAAAAGAGTAAGCATGAAAGCTATGGACTGAGAAAAGTTATTTGCAATGAGCAATGCATGTAGATGAAAAATAATTCAATGAACAAAACCTTTCTGAATCTCAAACATTTATAGTTGAGGTCAAATTTTACACATTTTCAAAGTTTTGGAAGAACTCTTATTTTAACTAAACTACTTTAGCTCTCCTAAAAGTAGATCAAAAGGAAGAGTGAAGATTAAACTGTATAATGAGCAGTTAACTCAATAACTTTTAATGACCATAAAAAACGGATATGTCCAAGACTGGAGCACAATTTCATCCAGGGTCATAAAAGTCTATTTTATGTGCTGTAAATCTCACAGGAGCTGTGAAGTATGTGTCCCCTCTCCTGGTCTAAAACCTTGTGGCTTGTCTGATTGCCCTTTACGATGAGTGAGGTTAATATCTCTTGCCTATAAAATCTCTTACCTATTTTATAAGAAATGCAGATAAAGGAAGAATTTGAATGAGATATATTCACTAACATATAGCTATTTACTCAATTCCTTTCAATTAAAAAAGTCTTATCCACAAAGAACCAAATTCTTTGTATTCTTAAAAAAAACCTTAAGTTTCATAGTACATTTGAAGTAAAAATTTCAAGTTTAATATCAATTAATGTAATCAAATATTACTCTTCTCACTAGCAACATGAGGAAAGATAATTTATGAATTTCTGGAAAAAACTTTTAAAAATCTGAATATGTCTATACTTAAACAATCTAAGTAATTTGTGTGGAAAAAAAGGGTTTGTTTTGCTCTAGATAATGTCTTCAGTAATTTATTTCACTCTGCATGTTTCAGACTGCTTCTGAAATTAAGCTAGCAAAAGATATATGAACATCTGACATACAAAAATCATACTGACAATTCTTTATCAACTTTTTTGTTAGCTAAATATAAACATTCTATTAACTATAGGAGGAGAACTCTCTAATAGTTTTAAAGTATATATCCTAGACACTGTTTTTTTGGCTATTATTTCCCATAAAATCTTTTAAAATATTGTTTATTATAGCTACTATTTATGATAATGATGTTGTATGCGTTATTACAGCCCTGTATTTCAGTAAAATGCCCAATAAATGTATTTTAAAAATGCATTCTTCTCTAACTGCTTGAGATAAAATGTTGCTGTCATTTTACTGAACTGCACAAGCACATAAACATGGCAATAATAAATGTTTTAAAGTTTCTAAAGCAGTGAATGGTAGGAAATTAATCTGCATCATCACAGCCTCTTTCATAACAACCTTTTTTAATGAGTCAGATTCATCTATTCCATTTTGATGGCAGAAAGTGGACCATTTCTTGAAGAGATTTGTCAGCATAAAGAGCAATATGAATTTTCCCTGTACTTTAAAGGTCTGAAAATAGGAAATAAAACTTTTCAATTTAGTGCAGCATATAACTCTTTATCTACCTTGATTTCTTCAAAGATCACAGATTCATCATTTAACCTAGAACACGATGTTCCAAATGTGAAAAGGAAAGCATTCTAAAATTAATGTTACAAGGTGGTCTTTGTTCCAGTGAATTTCCAGCAATTCCCTTAATCAGCATATGTCCTGATTTTGCTGCTGCAAAGATGGAATGCAACAACTGAGATCCTTAGAAATAATAACTATTTATCTCATTACACCGAGATTTCAGGACAAGAACTATAGTCCTGACTAAAATCTTCTAGTATACTTCTAATATAGTCACATTGTATGAGTAATGCGTTACATAGTGCTTTTAGTCCTTTGCCTACTTGGAAATATTTCTTTATTTTCCTGATACATAATGTAATTTCTTCATGCTTTTCTAATGAAAGAATTCCACGAATCCTTGATAATCTGAACAAAGGCACTGGATCTAGCCCTTTACCTCTTGTTTTTCACAAAATCCATACACTTGAAGTTTATTAGGCTTTCCAGGTTTTATGGACTCTGTTAAATTATTTTCTAGAAATTTATTAGAACTGTGTGTAGTGATCATTAGGGTATTTTTCAAGTTTTCCAGTTTTCTCCTTGTGCATATTTTGTAAAGGACTGATCATATTTCCCCACTCCTTTGAAATTAAGCTTGCCCACTTTGAACTTAAGCTTGACTTGCTCTGGAAAAATGGAATGTGAAATACTTGAGAGCCAGATTCTACACTATCTATCCACTTTTCTTATTTTATTTGTCAAGTGCAGAAGTACATGTTGAAATGAAGCCTTTACTCGCTTAGCTTTTTGAGTTGATAACATATTAAAGCAGAACTCCCTGCATTGCTTGTGTAGCATGAACCAGAAATAAATATTTACTATTTTAAGTCTCTGAGAATTTTTTTGGAGTGAAGAGGGTCCTTATGCACTAATATTTGGACTATCTTCACTCATACTGTGTGCTTTCATATCCTTCACAGTGATAATATGTGATGAGAAATAAATATGATGAGAAAACTATGTATTTCTTTTTTAAAATATATTTATTTATTTATTTGTCTGTGCCAGGCCTTAGTTTTAGCATGCGGGATCCTCAGCTGTGACATGCAGGATATTTTAGTTGTGGCATGCTAGCTCCAAGTTGTAGCATGTGGAATTCAGTTCCTTGGCCAGGGATTGAACCTAAGCCCCTGCGTTGGGAGCATAGCGTTCTAGCCACTGGATCACCAGGCAAGTCCCTATATATTTCTAAACAAAGCTTGTTTTTCTCCTTGGTAGCTATAAGGGTTTTAAATTTTAAAAAAGAATAAGGTAATATTAAGTAATAATAAGGTTCAATGTAAAATATGCCATTGATGTTTAATGTAAAGTAAAAGATTTAACACATTTCTAAGCATATAAACTGCAACTCATGTATTTAGAACTGTGAATTATGAGAAAGTTAAGACTCAGACTCTGAATACTTCTTACTGAAGCTTCTAACAATCTATGCTATCTTGTTTCTAATATTTTCAAGAATAGAATATTGCAAACCAGAAATTAGGATTCATCATACTGACAGTTGCTGACATACTGACTGGAATGGAAGTAAGGGAAAAAGATTCAAATATCAGTCAAAAAAAATAAAAAGAACACTGAAATTATCGTCATTCTGTACAGGGCAAACATCCTTAAATATCTCAATAGGTATTTGGCAACTGTAGATGTAAAACAGGTAAGCTTCTATAAATATTCTTTTTCTGAGATTAAAGATACACTGAATTAGAGTCACCATCCCTAATTATCGCAACTTTATAGTGAGTTTTGGAATCAGGACATGTGAGACCTCTAACTTTGATTTTCTTTTTCAAGACTATTTTGGCTATTTAGGCAATTGTGCTTTCAGATGAACTTTAGGACTCTGTTTTTTACTTCTAAAAGAGCTATCACTGTGATTTTTATAGCGATTACATTAAATCTGTAGATCATTTTGGGTGGTATTGCCATCTTAACAATATTAAGTTTTCCAATTCATGAATATGGGCTATCATTCCACTACTTTGTATCTGTTTTCTTTCAGAAATGTTTTGTAGTTTTCAGTCTTTTGTCTCTGTAATTAAGTTAATTTCTAAGTATTTCATTCTTTTTGAGGCTATCTTAAGTGGAATTATTTTCTTAATTTTCTCTTCTGAGTACTCAGTGAATAAAAATGTAAGTGATTTTCATATGTTGATTTTGTATCCTGCAACTGTGCTGAATGTGTTTATTTGTTCTAACAGTTTTTCTTGTGGAATATTTAGGTTTGTATACATAAAAGAGCATGACATCTATGAACAGAGATAATTTTACTACTTCCTTTGCATCCAGATGGCTTTCATTTCTTTTTCTTGCCTAATTGCTCTGTCTTAGGACCTCCAGAACCGAGTAGGCTAGAAGTGGCAAGAGTGGGCATCTGTGCCTTGTTTCTGATGGTAAAGAAAGCACTTTCAGTCATTCATCACTGAATATGAGTTCACCTGTGTTTTTTCCTTTTTCTTTAGGTAGTTTGTATGGTATGTTTTCCTGTCATTTTATTTATAATTACAATGCCTTATTGTAAGATATGCATCTTATAAATAGGATATCTTTAAAAATATTAATAACTGACATTGTTTTTGTGAGTATCTCTTTTACATATTTAACATTATTGCTGATATATTTAATTTTAATTTCTAATTTTTCCAAATCATTCTATTTATATTAATTTTTCCTTCTCTCTCTTTTTAAAATTAATCAAATGTTTTCACTTTTTATATTTTTCTTTATTAACTTTTTTTAAGTATAGAAGCATCAGTTAATTTTACCTTCTGTAAGAGAGTTTATTCATTTTTTTCTATGCAAATGGAATAGAACTGACCAATTTAATCAAATTAGGATTGGAGATGAATTGTGACATGGTTTCTGTTTTCACAATATTCTTTTTACCTCTGTTAACTATGTTCTTTCTGATAATTTGAATTATATCCTTGTGGCTTCACTATGATTTCTAGAGCTACTAAGTCCTTAAATCTAATATTTATCTCTTAGATTTCTTGAAAAAGTTCTAGACGATGCTTGCTATCATGTCATCATTAGCAATATTGTCAGTTTCACTCTTAATGTGTTTAGTTTAGTATTATACTTATTTTGTTATCAAATTTATATAGCATATAAAACCGAAAATGGTTTCTTAATGGTTTCTCATAGTAGCTAAAGCCAGCATTTTAATGAGCCCTGTATTTAATAAAATTATGCAAGTATTTATATATAAAGAAAATAAAATTCATACAAAAAACTGGAATTTGTAGTGCCAAAGAATTGATGCTTTTGAACTGTGGTGTTGGAGATGACTCTTGAGAGTCCCTCAGACTGCAAGGAGATCCAACTAGTCCATCCTTAAGGAAATCACTCCTGAATATTCACTGGAAGTACTAAAGCTGAAGTTGAAACTCCAATACATTGGCCACCTGATGTGAAGAAGTAACTCATTTGAAAAGACCCTAATTCTGGGAAAGACTGAAGGCGGGAGAAGAAGGGGATGACACAGTATGAGATGGTTGGATGGCATCACCGACTCAATGGACATGAGTTTGAGTAAACTCCAGGAGTTGGTGATGGACAGGAAAGCCTGGCACGCTGCAGTCCATGGGGTCACAAAGAGTCGGACATGACTGAGCAACTGAACTGAACTGAAAGAAAACTGGTATACCTGATACATAAATAAATTCAACTTAGGCGTCATTTAGCTCATGCAATTTACAATTTGTCAAAGCTAAATAATGTATTATATCTACATATATACATATTATATAATATTTGCCAAGGCTATATTGGCTTCCCATGTGGTGCAGTGGTTCAGTAGTAAAGAATCTGCTTGCTAATGCAGGAGATGCAAGAGATGCAGGTTGGATCCCTGGGTCAGGAAGATTCCCTGAAGTAGGAAATAGCAACCCACTCCAGTATTCTTGCCTGGAAAATATCATGGACAGAGTAACCTGGCAGGCTGCAGTCCATGGGCTTGCAGGGAATCAGACATGACTGAGCAATGGAGCACACACATGAGGCTTTGTTACATAGGAAGTAGTCTGGCATTTTGTAGGTGCCAAATAATTTAATTCAGATAACAAAATTTTGCTTTATTTTTCTTTTACCCACATTTTTCACCTGAGAGAAATGAGTTACGGACAGTTTAAGAAATATGCCCCAGGTTGCAAAAGAAGTAAACAATAGAACTAAGGTTGAACTTAGGAAGACTAGTGCCAGTATCCATTCTCTTAATCACTATACTATACAGCCTTGCAATACATTCATGTCTGTATATGTGTGTGTATGTATGTGTATTAAATATATGAATTGCAGTTTTATGTGTGCTTCCTGCTGCTGAAAAATACCTGCTATATACTAATAAAAACTTTAGTAATGGTAATGAAGATAAGTGATTGCCACAGGGTCATAATAGTGTGCTGCTTAATTTATCTTTAAAAATAGGAGATATTTAAAAATATACTGACAGAATAATTACCTAAATATGACACATTTTATGTTGTGAGCCAGTGCTGCTATCTGTATCTCCCTTATCTACCACCATAAGCAATCAAAGAGGAAGAACAAAAGAAACCTAAGGTGGAGTGATCTTTGGTGTTAAATCTTCATGACTGTGGAGACTGTGATAGGTATAAGTGAGTTATCAAATATCTCCACAGGAGTGAAGACAAATGTTACTTCAGTCCTAAATAGACAGCAGTGAGCACTCTGCTTGTGTAAGAGCACTTACTTCCAAGTAACTAGAGAGACTGCAGTCATATTTATGTAGAGATCACACTACAGTAGCAGTCCTGTTGAATCAGTTTCAGTGGAAAGAGTAAAGATGCTGGCAGTTTGAATTCCCCCATGTAAAGTAATATTTGAGAGATTGTTTTGCTTTACTAAAGTGCTTTTTTCGGGGCCTGAGGAGAACACACACTGTATGCCTAGAGAATCAGACATATAGTAACCGGTGAACGTGAGAAGATACTATCTTTTTCCAGTGTCTTAGGTTATCTTTGAGATGCTAAGTTGACAGGAAGCTCCAGGATCATTTCCAAACAGTAACATCAAATAGAAAACCACAGGCTGACTAAAATAACTTTACAGGAGCTCTGGAAACCAGTCAGAAGTCTACAGCAACTAAGCAAATGCCCAAAGAAGACAAAGTAATATTAAAAATGTAGGAAATATCGCAGCGTTTTTACTTGCTTTGCTTCGTTGCTTCCGCGGTGCTACGTAAGTGTGAAGAAGTGGCTCAAATCCAGATTCTTTCCCTCAGACCAGGAAATGTTTGCAGGGTTTGTAATATTCTGACCTTCCTCCTTGGAAGAAAAGTTATGGCCAACCTAGACAGCATATTAAAAAGCAGAGACATTACTTTGTTAACAAAGGTCCATCTAGTCAAAGCTGGTTTTTTCCAGTGGTCATGTGTGGATGTGTGAGTTGGACTATAAAGAAAGCTGAGTGATGAAGAATTGATGCTTTTGAAATGTGGTGTTGGAGATGACTCTTGAGAGTCCCTTGGACTGCAAGGAGATCCAACCAATCCATCCTAAAGGAAATCAGTCCTGAATATTCATTCGAAGGACTGATGCTGAACCTGAAACTCCAATACTTTAGCCACCTGATGTGAAGAACTGACTCATTTGAAAAGACCCTGGTGCTGGGAAAGATTGAAGGTGGGAGTAGAAGGGGACAACAGAGGATGAAATGGTTGGATGGCATCACTGACTGGATGGACATGAGTTTGAGCAAGCTGCGGAAGTTGGTGATGGACAGGGAAGCCTGGCATGCTGCGGTCCTTGGGGTGGCAAAAAGTCAGACATGACTGAGTGATTGAACTGAAATGAAAGCTATGTGGGTATCAATTTAAGATAGATTATTATAACTTTAGGATGTTTTCTAAACCCTGTGGAAACCACAAAGCTTATGTATATGCATATACACACAGAAACACAAAGAAATAAGAAAGAAATCCAAACATTTCACTGCAAAACATCAACTAAATACACAGGACAGCAGTAATGAGGGGAAAGAGACCAAGAAGCTATAAGTAATACAGGAAACAAATAAAATGATAAAAGTAAGTGCTTCCTCATCAGTAATTAAATTTAAATGTATTAACCCTGCCATCAAAAATGTAGTTTGGCAAAAATGTATAAAGATTCAGGATCCAATGTTATCACACAAAACACACTTTAGATCTAAGAAAACCATAGGTTGAAAGTGAAAGAATGGAAAGGATATTCCCTCTAAGCAGTTAAAAAAAAGAGAATGAGAACAGGGATGGCCATTTTAATATCAGACAAAATAAATTTTAGATCAAAAATTTTTACAAAAAGTAAAGATGAACATTATATAATGATAAAAGTGTCAATTCACCAGGAAGACTATAATAATATATGCATGAAACATCAGGACTCCAAAATATGTGAATTAAACATTAATGGAATTGAAGGGAGGGAAAAGAAAAAGAGCTCTACAATAACAGTAGGAAACTAATGTCCTACTCTCCATAGTGGATAGAACAATCAGAGAGAATATCAATGTGGAAATAGAGCATTTTAAAAACACTATAGACCAATTGTACCAATCACTCCAACCAAAAATAGCAGAGTACACATTCTTCTCAAGTGCACATGGAATATTCTTCATAACAAACAGTATGTTAGGCCACAAGACAAGTCTTAGAAGGAAGGAAAGAAGAAACTAAGGTGAGTAGCTTTGAGGTCTTCAACTTCTGCTAAAGGCAATATGAAGAGGTCACAATGTCTGCAGAAAACTAGAAAGTCTGTGACGCAGCTTTTTAAAACAATCATTTAAGGGCACTTGAAATGTATGATAAATGGAAGATAAAAATATGAAAGAATTTTGTTTCTTGAAAATTGTTGCAGCTTTGTCTAAAAAATGTGTTCAGTCTTTGGCAACCTTCCCCATCCCATCCTTCTCTCAATAGCTCATTAGATTCTTGGCTGAATGGAAAACATCCGTAGTTGCCAGAGGTGGAATATTCAATTTAGAATGAAGGATAAAAACCAGTGTCACTAGTCAAAACAGGGAAAACCTGAGGTTTTCCAGTGCATTTTGGGATATTTGGCAGATCATCCAGAAATTTAATAGAAAGAATCTGGAAGTGAGAAATCCATAGGAGCAAGATAATGTCATCACAGATCCCTGGCTAACTGATTAACTGTTTGTAGGTTCCAGAGGTCCAAGAGAGCACAACAAAATATGAAACTCAAGTAATACTTGAGAATTGGCTGCAAGTTTGAATGCTTTCTTCAATCAACATATGGCTTAGTCAGCAGAGTTTGAAGTATCTGATCACAGGTCTCCTGAAATATTTGCTGACCACTAAACTATGCAAACAAAGGTCTGATCCCTCATGAACCAGGCTAAAAAAGAAATTAAAATTATAAAATCTGATGAGAGACATCAGCTTGGAGGAAACAAAGCAGGGGAAACAAATACCACAATATAAGTCTAACCAAACCAGCAAAACATAAACAAACAAAAACCTCAACGATAATATAAATCACATTCCAAAGCTGCTAGAAAATACTTTCTAAAATATTTGATTTGCAACCAAAACTAATAGACACACAAGAAAGACAAAGGAGATTTTTACCCACACTATAGATTATAAAACACTCAATAAAAACTGACTTTTAGGACATCTAGATGTTAGATTTAGTAGGGGAAAAAAAAAAGACTTCAAAGCAGCTATTGTACATATATTCAAAGAATTTAAGTAAGTTGTGTTTGGAAAATTAAAAGATATTATGGAAATAATGATTCAACAAATAAATAATAGAGAAATGAAAATTAATAAATAGAGCCAAATGAAAAGTTCTAACTTGAACAACAGTTGAAATGAAAGATTCACTATATATGTGTAATAGCAATTTTGTGATAGCAAAAGTAAAAACCAGTGAATGTAATATAGATCGGTGGAAATAATCCAATCCAAAGAACAGAAAGAAAAATCATCAAAGAAAATAAAGTCTCTAACATCTCTGAAATGGCACAAAGCTGTATACGTGTAATGGAGGCAGTAGATGGGGATTAGAGAGATAAACGAGAACAAAAGTATCTGAAGGGAAGGAAATATGAGGAAGTCCAAGTATCCTTCTTGATGGTTTTAGCCATATGAAGATTTAAAGTGGTTTGCTACACAGTCATATATGATTCAAACTGTGTGTGTGTGTGTGTGTGTGTGTGTGTGTATACACACACATACATATACTGAAATTGTAAATCATCTAGTGATATGTTTTACAGTAAATAAATGGACATATACTGATATACCGTTTGGGGCCTTTTGAGTTTAGAAGAGTCTAATAATCTTCAGTGGTCAGGTAAACAGTGGTAAATGTCTGCTTTGATAAACATAAACCTGCATGCCTCAAGAAATGTAATTCATTGATATAGAACCAGTTTAATTATGTGTATGTGGTTTTTGTGAATGTGATGGCATTTCAATTTAAACTTAAACAGTAAAAGTGCATTATGGGTTGGCTGTAATGCAACAAGAGTGGTAACTGTGGATGTCATTTGATTTATAAACTTCAAAATCTGTAAAGCAATAAAATAGAGAATGTAAATATTTTTAATATCATATTTTGATGTAATACTTCACTTTTTTCATAGAAACAGTGTAGGGAAGGTAATAAAAATGTTATTTAAAGAGTTTCACTTGTGTCTCTTAATAAGATGCTCAGGGCCTTGTCTGTTTTGTCTGAATCCCAACAAAGAGGTGATACACTACTCTTCACAATAAGCTGTTAGGAATGTGGGGGCTACTTAGAGAAGGGGAAATTATTCATTAAAAAGGGAGCAGAGACTTTCAAAATGATCATTGGTAGGTATTGTGAAGAAAAATGGTATCTGACAAAGCAGTTCACAGGACTGGCAGAAAGTTATCATTTCTGTTTTCTTTGCTATTGGGAAATTTGATGTAACGTTATTTTCTAACTGAAATTAAAATATATTTAGATGCAGATAGATATATATATACATATATATATATACACACATATGAGATCATTTGGTGGGAACTGTAAATTTAAGCAAGAGGTGATTTTGGGAGTAAATTCATAGGAATTTAAAGAAACTTCAGGAAGGCATTAGACCTCTCTGAGAAAATACTATAGAGTATTTGAACCATTTTCATTTAATAGACAAAATTAGCTCATTTGATACCTAGAATTCATTTTTGTTGATTTATTTGAGATAAACCCTGGGCTCTTCTCTAAGAAGATCATGAGGAGTAAGAGTAGCATTAAAGTTCCTGATATGATATGGATTGTTTTGTTTCTATTTTATTTTGACATTCCAAAAATTTTTTATCATGTCTTTTTAATAGTTTTCATATTTTGAAGTCCAGTCATGCTCATAAGAATTGCTTTATGTATTAAGCAATTCAAATTATACTTTTTAATGTGGAGTCTTGTTTATTCAATTTGACTTGTAATTGACATAATTTAAATGTTGAGGTGAAGGATGTTCAGAGATGGCTGCTTTTAGTTTAATGAATTGCATTGTCTAAGGCACAAAAATTAAGTGCCTCGTATATCCTTCAACTGTTTATTTGGACACAGAAATGTGATCATAGCTTTTAAACAGTGAATACTTGTAGAGGTTTATGGGTGACTACACCTTATAACTTCTGGTTTTGAAGAGATTAGCAAATGCTTTTTGTGTGACCAAGTGAACCAAAGAAATCTCTTCAGTAAGACTGGTTGATCATATTGCTTGATAATAGAAGGAAAGCATAAGATTTGGGGAGATGATGAAAAGCGTTCACCAAATGCAAAGTTAGAAATCTGGCTAAAATCTTATTTAGTGAAATTGAACGTGCTATATTTTCACTTGTTGCATAATATTTTTAAATGATAGACGTTTAAATCATTACAGTCACGCATCATTCCTTCATAGATTAAGGAAAATTAATGTTTTTGTTTCTTCTATTTGACACATACATATTTTTTTTTTTTTAACAGTAGGTCCTTGTTGGTTATCTATTTTAAATATGGTAGTGGGTACATATCAGTCTCAAACTTCCAATCTAGATGCAAATTACATTGATCTATTGATAGTTCTTCTTATGCAAAAATATATTTTTCTATTCTATACCAATTCTAATATAATAATAATAATAATAATAACTAAGTATGTTGCCTATAGATTTATTTTGTTTTTATTTATATATTTATTTTTTATGATACTTGTACAGCAAACTATTGTATAAACAGAGTAGTTGAGAGTAACCTGAATTTAAATTATCTAAAGTAGAAAATTTTAGGTGAAGAACCAAGATGAAAACAGAAAGGTATCAATAAAGAGGTACCTTCAGAATAACCACAGTTATTCTGTGAAGGTTATTTTTAACATAAAAAAGAAAAAATCAGCAGGTTTAAAAGAATAATATAGTAAGAATATACAGTGAATGTTAGTAATTTTCAGTTCAGTTCAGTTGCTCAGTCATGTCCGACTCTTTGCACCCCCATGAGCTGCAGCACCCTAGGCCTCCCTGTCCATCACCAACTGCCGGAGTTTACCCGAACCTACGTCCATTGAGTTGGTGATGCCATCCAACCATCTCATCCTCTGTTGTCCCCTTCTCCTCCTGCCCCCAATCCTTCCAAGTATCAGGGTCTTTTCCAATGAGTCAGCAATTTGCATCAGGTGGCCAAAGTATTGGAGTTTCAGCTTCAGCATCAGTCCTTCCAATGAACACCCAGGACTCATCTCCTTTAGGATGGATATGTTGGATCTCCTTGCAGTCCAAGGACTCTCAAGAGTCTTCTCCAAAACCACAGTTCAAAAGCATCAATTCTTTGGCACTCAGCTTTCTTTATAGTCCACCTCTCACATCCATACATGACTACTGGAAAAACCATAGCCTTGACTAGATGGACCTTTGTTGACAAAGTAATGTCTCTGCTTTTTAATATGCTTTCTAGGTTGGTCATAACTTTTCTTCCAAGGAGTAAGCGCCTTTTAATTTCACGGCTGCAATCACCATCTCCAGTGATTTTGGATTTTAAACAGTACTATTTTAAATCTAGTGTACTACTTAAAATGTACTTGTTAAAAATCAAATTGCAATAATTGTATTAATAATAATTACCAGGGAAAGAAAGCGATGAGAATTCTAAACCAAATTACAATCTGTATTAAGTAAACAAGACTATTTTTTAAGAATTTTATATAGGCTACATTTCACTGAAGTTGCAATAAACTTCAATTTATGAACAAGTTCCTCTTTGAACATTTACCTTTATGTATTTTTCATGGCATTTTTCAGTAGATGTTAATTAAAAGAAATGTGATACATGGATTTGTACATGTGTGTATCAAAGAAGAGCTACAAAGTATACAAAAAGAAGAAAGCTAAAGATGTAATCAAATAGCATTTTTAAATTATTTACACTTGATTAATTAGAGTAGAACTAAATCAGGATACATAAAATAACATGCACAAAATGAATATCAAAAGGTATTTTCTAAATCAGTAAATGCCTGCTAGACATTTAAAATAATTTCATGAATCCAAAAAGGAGCAGAAAGCAGCATGCCATTTGTAGTCTGTCTTATCGTTGTTCAGCATCACATTTTAAAAGCAGTTTATCTACTTTGAGTAAAATCGTATTCACCAATAAATGATAAAATCTCTATAAAGGAAATACTAAAAATAACATTTAAATTATTGTCTTGGAAATTTTTTAAAAAATGTTATTTTCCCCTCTAACATTTAAGATAAAAAATTTGCAAATTAAAAAGCACCTGAAATAGCTTTAGATATCTTTTTTAGGGGAATTGTTTCATGATTCACAACATGCAGATATTTGAGCTTCTTAAAATCAAGGTTAAATTTTCAAAGACATTTTCTTTAAAACCAAAAAAAAAAAAAATCCCTCAAATTGCTTGTCAACTACATTTAAGTGAAAAATGTTTTCTTCTTTTTGAAGCTTCCATTTTATGTCAGCTGACCCTGCTTGAAAAATCTATATTTCATGCTGTGTAAATATAACTGCTTTTGTACAATTTTCCTTAACGTTTTCTGCATTAATCCAATCTGGAATCCTAGCAACAGACCACTTTGCTATGTGCTATTTCTCTTTTTGAGCAAATAGGTTTTAATTGTCAGATAGCAGAGATTCAAATATAAATGTTACCAAAGGTTTGATGCCAGCACATTTAGTGACTGGAATCATCACTTTTTTCCCTCCAGAATCTTCACGAAAACCTTCTTATTAAATCATTTAAATGTATATTTAAATAATTCAGTTTACTTTTTTTTTCATTTATGAAAACCCTGTACAGTTGACATGTGAATATATTCTGGCAAAAGAATCAAGCTATACAGAGGAAAACTAAGTGAATATCTAATGTTAGTCTCCTAACTGATAGTTTGCAGGCACAACCACAGACTATGGTTAACAATTTGGTTTGTGTTAACTTGGTATTTTGTCTGCACATTTAATAAACATAATTATGCATACATATCTCTTCAAATAAACATTTTTATTTTAAAAAGATTTCATCATCCTATAATTATTCTAATATGACTTGTAGTCTTTTTTCACTTAACAATATTCCTTTGAGATATTGTCTTATGTTGGCACAAGCTGTGTAATCAATACTTATTATCTAGAATTTTAATATTGTTGCCATGCATTTTTAAGAATGGTGCACACTTGTCCTGTCATTTTAGCATGGGTTTCTCTTTGATAGATTTTTCAGAGTATAATTGTGTGGATAAAAACTGTATATATGCATATATCTAATTCACTTCTCTGTACAGCAGAAACTAGCACAACATTGTAAAGCAACTATACTCCAACAAAAATTAATTTAAAAAAACTGCATATGCAATAGTGATAAGACTTTTAAAATAATCATTAATTTGTTTTTCCCATTGGCATCTCTGACTACAGAATATTTACCTCAGTTAGTCTAAGTACTTCTTTCTTGGGGTTGAGGATATGTTTTGTGAATGGAAAATTAGGAATTGTCCTAGAAATTTAGGAGAAAAGAAACTCACCTTTAAAAGTAGGATTATGTAGTAATATAACAACATTGAAAGCCTAGGTATTTTCTTAAGAGAAGATTTTCCTAATTCTTTTAATGCTCACTTATCATTCCCATGGTCAAGGGACCATACTTGAAAAGTAGACAAGATCTTTTGTATCTTTGACAACAGTGCCTTGAAGCCTGGTGTACAGTAAAACAATGCAATATAGGAGATAGAAAATCAAAAACTCCGGTTGTAGAAGGTGCAGAGCCACTGAAACTGATCGGATCACTGAGAATAAGATTGAATGTGGAGTTGCAGAGATTGGTACCCTGGAAAATTTAACAGCAAATGTTCAGGTGGAAGGAGTTCCTAAAAGTTTGCATCTTTGGGGATGTTTCTCAGCCACTCTGTTTCCTTGAGGAATGGGATTGTCAGAAAGCACATCTGGGAGGGACAGGGTTTCAGTTGCTTTGCCCTGAAGGCTATATTGCAGACTACCCTGTCTGGGACCCTTAATAAGTCTGGGACGTAATCAGTCAGCCAGATATTTCAGATGACTGCAAGGAGTTAGGATGCCACTGAGGCAGACAGGTACCCTTACCCGGGCTCTGACCAAGAGAAGATCACAAGTTACATCCTCAGTGCAAGAGTGCAAGCAGAGGGCATACAAGAGATACTGCCCATAGAATACAGGAAGGATTAGACAGTGAAAGCTGCTTAGTTTTGGTATTTACTTCTACATACTACTGTATATTTATCCATTTTTTTAATTTTAAGATTTCTTTTCTCAAAAATAGGAAAATAAATAGACTGATTTTTAATCTGAAAATGGTTTACAGGATAAAAAAAGTTTCCTTTATTTAAAATATCATAAATTAATCATTAATTATGGTATCATTAATGTATTAGAATTATAAAATAGTATAATGATTATAACAACACTTTAATAAGATGTGAAGACAGTTTGCTAAATGGTTATTCAATTAAGCCTTCCTGCTATTCAACAAGGTGAAGGCTTAAGTGAAAGATCAAATTATTGGGAAAAAACTAATAATATTTAAAATTGTAGTATTCCATGTTACTCTCTCCACATATCTCACTCTCTCCTTAATTACCATATGTAAAAATAGATAGCCAATAGGAATTTGCTGTATGACTCAGGGAACTCAAATTAGGAACTCTGTAACAACCTAGAGGGGTGAGAAGGGGAAGGATATGGGAAGGGAGGTTCAAGAGGGAGGGGACATGTATATACCTATGGTTGATTCCTGTTGATGTTTGGCAGAAACCAACAAAATTCTGTAAAGCAATTATCCTTCAATTAAAAAAAAATGCTTTTAAAATGATTTAAAAAAAAGATTTAAAATTGCCTTTGAACATCCAAACTGTAGCATGAATGAATCTAGCCAAGACGTTTTACTTCTTTTTCATGCTCGCTAGGAAGTACTTCATTGTTTTTCTTCTTGTTGTTATTTATATATATATATATATATATATATATATATATATATATATATATATATATATATTTTCAGGAATGGGTATGGGTTTTACAAATGCTTCTGTTTTAGCATTGTTGGTGATAAAATATATTTTGTTTGTTTTTACTAATCACTTTATATTTGGTCAGCTCTGCCACTTTCTAATGCAAGGACCTAAAGCTTGATAGTCAATACTAGTCATCCTCTCAGGTCTATTGTCATTTCCTCAGTGAAGCATTCTGTTATGTCTTATCATAGAAGCATTTTGATTTTATAGAACTTAAAAAAGAAATAGTAGGCATTCACAAGTTGATGTGTTGAGTAATGAATATATCACTTCATAGTTTTTAAAACTATGTTCTCACATAGAATCTTATTTTATCATCAACACTGTTGTGTTGAATTTACTTCAGAAATGATATGTTAACTTAGGTGTGGGGTCACTGCTCCTTTCTCCTGGGTCCTGGTGCACACAAGATTCTGTTTGTGCCTTCCAAGAGTCTATTTCCCAATCCTGTGTAAGTTCTGGTGCCTCTATGGTGGGGTTAATGGCGACCTCCTCCAAGCGGACTTATGCCATACCCAAGTCTGCTGCACCAAGAGCCCCTGTCCCTGTGGCAGTCCACTCCTGGCCCATACCTCCATAGGAGATGCTCAAACATAGTTCTGTCTCACTCTCTGCCATGACCCAAAGAGACTGACCCAGACTTGCCTGTGAGAGTCCAGGAGTCTCCAGTAGAGGCATGGGTTGGTGATGACCTGCTGCAGGGTTGAGGGCACTGAATGTAGCAGTACATGCACAGGATCTTTTGAAAGAGGTCACCATTATCTTCATTACCTCCACCATAGTTTGGCTCCAGGTAAATAGCAGGGAGAAAACACAGCTCCACCCATCAACAGAAAATTAGATTAAAGATTTACTGAGCATGGCCCCTTGCATCAGAACAAGACCCAGTTTCCCCCTGAGTTAGTCTCCCATCAGGAAACTTGCATAAGCCTCTTATCTTTCTCCATCAGAGGGCAGAAAGTCTGAAAACCACAATCACAGAAAACTACGCAATCTAATCACATGGACCACAGCCTTGTCTAACTTAATGAAACTATGAGCCATACCTTGTAGGGCCACCCAAGATGGATGGGTCAAGGTAGAGGGTTCTGGCAAAATGCGGTCCACGGGAGAAGGGAATGGCAAACTACTTCAATATTCTTGCCTTGAGAACCCCATGAACAGTATAAAAGTCAAAAAGATAGGACACTGAAAGACCAACTCCCCAGGTCAGTAGGTGCCCAATATGCTACTGAAGATCAGTGGAGAAATAACTCCAGAAAGAATGAAGAGACAGAGCCAAAGCAAAAACAACACCCAGTTGTGGATGTGACTAGTGATGAAAGCAAGGCCCGATGCTGTAAAGAGCAATACTGCATAGGAACCTAGAATGTGAGGTCCATGAATCAAGGCAAACTGGAAGTGGTCAAACAGGAGATGGCAAGAGTGAACATCCACATTTTAGGAATCAGCGAACTAAAATGAGCTGGAATGGGTGAATTTAACTCAGATGTCCATTATATCTACTACTGTGGGCAAGAATCCCTTAGAAGAAATGGAGTAGCCATCAGAGTCAACAAGAGTCCAAAATGAAGTACTTGGATGCAATCTCAAAAATGACAGAATGATCTCTGTTTGTCTCCAAGCAAACCATCAATATCACGGTAATCCAAGTCTATGCCCCAACAACTAAAGCTGAAGAAGCTGAAGTTGAATGATTCTATGAAGACCTACAAGACCTTCTAGAACTAACACCCAAAAAAGATGTCCTTTTCATTATAGGGGACTGGAATGCAAAAGTAGAAAGTCAGGAAACACCTGGAGTAATGGGCAAATTTGGCCTTGGAGTACAAGAATGAAGCAGGGCAAAGGCTAATAGAGTTTTGCCAAGAGAATGCACTGGTCATAGTAAACACCCTTTTCCAACAACACAAGAGAAGACTCGACACCTGGACATCACGATATGGTCAACACCGAAATCAGATATATGATATTTGTTGCAGCCAAAGGTGGAGAAGGTCTATACAGAGAGCAAAAACAAAACTGTGAGCTGACTGTGGTTCAGATCATGAACTCCTTATTGCCAAATTCAGACTTAAATTGAAGAAAGTAGGGAAAACTGCTAGACCATTCAGATATGACCTAAATCAAATCCCTTATGATTATACAGTAGATGTGAGAAATAGATTTAAGGGACTAGAACTGATAGACAGAGTGCCTGATAAACTATGGATCAAGGTTGGTGACACTGTTAAAGAGCCAGGAATCAAGACCATCCACAGGAAAAGAAATATAAAAAAGCAAAATGGCTGTATGAGGAGGCCTTTCAAATAGCTCTGAAAAGAAGAGAAGAAAAGCAAAGGAGAAAAGGAAAGATATACTCATTTGAATGCAGAGTTCCAAAGAATCGCAAGGAGAGATAAGAAAGCCTTCCTCAGTGATCAGTGCAAAGAAATAGAGGAAATCAACAGAATGAGAAAGACTAGAGCTCTGTTCAAGAAAATTAGAGATACCAAGGGAACATTTCATGCAAAGATGGGCTCAATAAAGGACAGAAATAGTATAGACCTAACAGAAGCAGAAGATATTAAGAGGTGGCAAGAATACACAGAAGAACTGTACAAAAAAGATCTTCACGACCCAGATAATCACGATGGTGTGATCACTCACCTAGATCCAGGCGTCCTGGAATGTGAAGTCAAGTGGGCCTTAGGAAACATCACTACAAACAAAACTAGTGGAGGTGATGGAATTCCAGTTGAGCTATTTCAAATCCTAAAAGGTGATGCTGTGAATGTGCTGCACTCAATATGCCAGGAATTTAGAAAACATAGCAGTGGCCACAGGACTGGAAAAGGTCAGTTTTCATTCCAATCCCAAAGAAAGGCAATGACAAAGAATGCTCAAACTACCGCACAATTGCACTCATCTCACACACTAGTAAAGTAATGCTCAAAATTCTCCAAGCCAGGCTTCAGCAATACGTGAACCGTGAAATTCCAGATGTTCAAACAGGTTTTAGAAAAAGCAGAAGAACCAGAGATCAAATTGCCAACATCTGTTGGATCATCAAAAAAAGCAATAGACTTCTAAGAAACATCTATTTCTGCTTTGTTTACTATGCCAAAACCTTTGACTGTGTGGATCACCATAAACTGTGGAAAATTCTTCAAGAGGTTGGAATACCAGACCACCTGACCTGCCTCTTGAGAAACCTGTATGCAGTTCAGGAAGCAACAGTTAGAACTGAACATGGAACAACAGACGGTTCCAAATAGGAAAAGGAGTATGTCAAGGCTATATATAGTCACTCTGCTTACTTAACTTATATGCAGAGTACATCAAGAGAAACGCTGGGCTGGATGAAGCACAAGCTGGAATCAAAATTGCTGGGAAAAATATCAATAACCTAAGATATGCAGATGACACCACCCTTATGGCAGAAAGCAAAGAAGAACTAAAGAGCCTCTTGATGAAAGTGAAAGAGGAGAGTTTAAAAATCTGGCTTAAAGCTCAACATTCAGAAAACTAAGATCATGGCATCTGGTCCCATCACTTCATGGCAGATAGATGGGGAAACAGTATAACCAGTGGCAGACTTCATTTTGGGGGGCTCCAAAATCACTGCAGATGGTGACTGGAGCCATGAAATTAAAAGACACTTACTCCTTGGAAGGAAAGTTATGACCAACCTAGACAGCATATTTAAAAGCAGAGACATTACTTTGCCAACAAAGGTCCATCTAGTCAAGGTTACGGTTTTCCCAGTAGTCATGTATGGATATGGGAGTTGGACTATAAAGAAAGCTGAGCACTGAAGAATTGATGCTTTTGACCTGTGGTGGTGGAGAAGACTCTTGAGAGTCCCTTGGACAGCAAGGAGATCCAACCAGTGCATCCTTAAGGAAATCGATCCTGAATATTTATTGGAAGGACTGATGTTGAAGCTGAAACTCCAATACTTTGGCCACCTGATGTGAAGAACTGACTCATTTGAAAAGATCCTGATGCTGTGAAAGATTGAGGGCAGGAGAAGGTGACGACAGAGGATGAGATGGTTGGATGGCATCACCGTCTCGATGGACATGAGTTTGAGTAACCTCTTGGAGTTGGTGATGGACAGGGAGGCCTGGTGTGCTACAGTCCATGTGGTCACAAAGAGTCGGACATGACTGAATGACTGAACTAACTAACTTAACTAACTAACTTAGGTGTGAACATAACTCAGTATAAGTTGATGTGCATCTATATGATTTTATTGAAATATTTTCTCGATGGTAAAAATGAAATATCAGTGGTTATATTGAGACATGCTAGCTGTATTTAATTTATTTTGTTTATTTTACTAGCTATATTTTAAATAACAAAATCTGAGTATGTGTAGAAGTTAATAAGTATAACCTAAGGAAACAAATATAGGTTTTGACAAGGAGCTAATGACAATATTTCATTTTCTTTGTTTGAGATAACATAAGACATTAAAGAAACTTTCAAATTTGGCAAAACATGAAGATAGAAAATTACTTTAATTTTTGAATGATTTACAAGGAATTTATTTCATCCTCACTATAATTGCTGATTTTACTCTAAATTTTTTTTCCAATATTGACCTATTTTTTGTTAAAAAATAAATTGTATATTTCCTTCTATGGGTCCTAAATTTTTCTATCAAAGAACCACTGAAATTTGGTTCATAGTTGGAATTTACTTGAGAAGCTATTTTATCTTGAAGTATTTACACAAGTTTGTATTTTATCCTCCATAATATAAAGCATTTCTTTTGTTACATTCTTGGTGGAGGAAATGGCAACCCAATCCAGTAATCTTGCCTGGAGAATTCCATGGACAGAGGAGCTTGTTGGGCTACACTCCATGGGGTTGCAAAGAATCAGACACTACTGAGCGACTAATACTTTATTACATTCTGTAATGTATATTGATATTTTAAGCATATTCCATGGATTAAAATGGACACTTTTGGATAAAATAGTACACATTTATCCTCTGGCTTCCTATATCCATGGACAAATGTCTATATGTCTGAGATAAGATATTGTAAGTTTTTATAGAACAATCTGTTTAGAGATCTTTACACTTATTGCAGTAATATTCAGGAAAAAATAACCAAAATCGCATGCCTCTATAGATGTCAGACTCAAGAGTATTTTTCCTGCGCTAATTTTATCACTTAATCTTTATCAAAAGAACATTTTTTTTGCTTTTTTTGTGTTAAAATTTGTGTTAGAGCCCATGTAAAGTGGAAAGCAGTATTAATTAATCACAATCTCTCTAGTTGCAGTAACTTGAATCTATTTTTGTGTTTGTTGTCACCTCTGTTAACTCAAAAATGTTCAAATCATTGACACAGACCTTATGTGGACAAATGTTGAAAGTAAAGCAGAGAGCACAATATCATTTATAAAAGGAGGAAAGAAAAGGGTTGACAATATTTTCCTTTCGGGACCTTAATTTAAGACATCAGACAGTCCTTGGTTTTCACAGTCAGGAGGTTTGTAACAAATTCATTATATCATTATGACACAGAATGAAGCATATAAAAAGATCTTTAAAAAGTTTAGGAGATTAGAGTAAGTCTAATCCAAAATGTTTGTCAGTTCCTAAGCAGTGCATTTCTTCTACATTTTCCTCATATCCTTTTTTGTCTCCAGAGAGGGACCTGCTAGAAGAGATCAGCTGGGGGAACTGCAGGCATCACAATTTGGTCGGCCTGACTTGTTTTGTATTCATGGCTTTTGTAGGTTATTGCTCTGTAACCTATCAAGGCTCTGCAGGGGTCCATATCTGACCCAGGTCCACCTGAAAGCTTCTTTTTGCTCTCTGATTTGAAAAAATTGACACAGCAAGCTCTTTTTATCTACTTCAAAGTCACACCTATAGGATCTGGGAAATTGATTGAGTTTCATTGGTCCAACTTTTTTCTGAGTCGTTTGTCTTGTCCAAACTAATGAGATGAGCAGTACTGTGGCATTGTTTTAGATGGAAAAGGGTTAATAAGACAAGAAGAGAAAAGCAAAATCCCTAATTTGTACATATGTCCTGTGAAATTAGCATGCTTAGTAAACTTCTTACCAATTCAGTTCAGTTGCTCAGTCTTGTCCTACTCTTTGTTACCCCATGGACTGCAGCACGCTAAGCTTTCCTGTCCATCACCAACTCCCGGAACTCACTCAAACTCATGTCCATCAAGTCGGTGATGACATCCAACCATCTCATCCTCTGTTGTCCCCTTCTCCTCCTGCCTTTAATCTTTGCAAGCATAGGATCTTTTCCAGTGAGTCAGTTCTTTGCATCAGGTGGCCGAAGTATTGGAGTTTCAGCTTCAGCATCAGTCCTTTCAATGAATATTCAGGACTGACTTCCTTTAGGATGGACTGGTGAGAACTTCTTCCAATCCAAGGGACTCTCAAGAGTCTTCTCCAACACTACAGTTCAAAAGCATCAATTCTTTGGTGCTCAGCTTTGTTTATAGTCCAACTCTCACATCCATACATGACTACTGGAAAAACCATAGCTTTGACAAGCTGGGCTTTGTTGGCAAAGTCATGTCTCTGCTTTTTAATATGCTGTCTGTATCTAATAGGAAAATAATATTTGATTATATTCACAGAAATTATTAGAAATGAGATTGAGGGGTAAAGAAGTTATAAAATATATTATCCCAAAATGTGGAAACTTTATATAGGGTTAAAAAGTTTTTGTCAAAGGTCAACTTTTAAAAATATTATGAGGGGGACCAAATACAATCCTAAGCTACATCAACAGATAATTTACTTACTAAAAGAATTAAATAAAATTATATTTGACTATGACAAACCTAGACAGCATATTAAAAAGCAGATACATCACTTTTCCAACAAAGGTCCGTATAGTCAAAGCCATGGTCTTTCCAGTAGTCAAGTACAGATGTGAGAGTTGGACAGGAAAGAAGGCTGAGTACCAAAGAACTGATGCTTTGAACTGTGGTGCTAGAGAAGATTCTTGAGAGTCCCTTGGACTACAAGGAGATCAAACCAGTCTATCCTAAAGGAAATCAACCATGAATATTCACTGGAAGGACTGATGCTGAAGCTGAAGCTCCAATACTTTGGCCACCTGATGTTCTCATCAGAGCTGATTCATTGGAAAAGACCCTGATGCTGGGAAAGATTGAGGGCAGGAGGAGAAGGGGGCGACAGAGGATGAGATGGTTGGATGATATCACTGACTCAATGGACCTAAGTTTGAGCAAGCTCCAGGTCTGGTGATGGACAGGGGAGCCTGACGTGCTGCAGTCCATGGGGTCGCAAAGAGTCAGACACAACTGAGTAACTGAACTGAACTGAATGAACTGAACAGTAAAATTGACTAAATAGTGATTTAAAGACATTTGGGTTTAGAGATTATAATAGAAGTTGCCTTTGGAGAAGGGATGGAAGCTTCTGAATAGTTGCACATATCTTGATGTGGATGGTGGTTACATGGGTTTATACATATGCTACAAAGCCACCAAACTGCACATTTAGTATTTGTGCCTCAGTAACTAAAGGGAAAAAAAATAAAAAAATAAAAAGGAACAGTAGGCGTATTCTCATGCAGCCAGCAGTCTTATCCTAGGCATTACTCTCTATGCTATCATGGAATATCACAGTCTCTGGGACTCTCTTGAATTTCTTTTTCATTGTTTTATAGTTGCCTCTACTTCAGCCAGCATGTCTGCGTTCCAGGCAGAAATAAGGAAAAAGGAGCAATTGGGGCATCCATGAGAAGGGGTTGAGGAGGATCTTAGGAAAGAAAACATTTCCTGAATCCTTTAGCAAACATCTGTTGAGGTTCATTAGCTACTTATGCAGTCAAATCTACCTGCAAGGGAAGGTGGAAGCTGTATTTTTCATTCCATTTCTTCCTAGGAGGGAAATGGTCTCTGTTAATAAGGAAGGGCAGAATGCATATAGTGCAGTTAGCAGTGCCATATATGTGTGACTTTATTAAAACTGTCATAAAATATATTCTCTGAGCCAATTATGGATTGAAAGCATGAAATATAAAAGTGAATGATTGTCATACCTTAATGGGTTTAGATTAATTATGTATTTGAACATCTTAAATTATTATTTCCTCAAAATATGTTATGATTCAATCTTTTATCCTTTCAATTTGTTGGCCTTTTGCTAGCTTGAACAAGTGACACTGTGTTAGCAGCACCTGTTTATTTGTTTTATAGAATGTTGAGAAATAGCCTAGTAATCCACAATGCCAAAGCTAATGACAGATATGTGCATCTGAAGCCAAACTGAATTTTGTGTGAAAAGAAAAATTTTGCACAGTGATTCTATAGATCCATATAGTTGAAATTCTATTTTAAATCTGGTTGAAAAAATGTTTTAATTTAAAAAATGCTAGGATTTTATTTATTTATATTAGCTTAATGCACAGATTTATGAATAGAATTCAGGGTTGAAATGGTAATGAACGTGTCTCAAACCAGATGACATAAGAGAATAGGTTTCAGATTTATGCTTCCATATCATCTGCCAGCCTGGCAGCATAATTCCCAATCCTCTCTGCAGAAAATCTTTCATCTGAAGTGAGCTTCTGTTATGTGATCTTTTTCCCCCTGGCAGATGATGTGTTAAAAATGTATCTGGGAGATGGACCAGAGGCAGGTGCACAGGTTTTGATGTGGAAGCCTTGGCAGGTGTGACCCAGAATGGAATATATTCTCCTCAGAGGGACCTGTTGAGATCAGATGTTCATCAGAAAGACAATGCTCAAATTATTCTAACATGCATATAATTATTTCTTAACGCCGTATTCTGACCTTGCTATAATTTGCACATGAGCAAATGCATTTAAGCCATGTTAACAACATCTGAACTATGATGTTTCTGGATCTGGAAAAACATGAAAATGCATTTCTAAGCTTTTGCTGTACTTATGCAATTACTGACAGAGTAAATGAGGTGCCTCAATTAAAAGGGAAATGATAACTAAAGTTACTCGTAGTTTTCTGCTGGGTATAATGCCACCGTCCAGGAAACTTGTGGTGTGGTTTTGAATCTTCCTTCCCTCTTCTTCACAGACAGTACAATTTCCCTTTAACAAACACATGTTCTCTGTGTAGAACTTCTTTGGACCTCAGACTAAGCTTTCCTCTAATTTCACAGTCCATCTTTGTTCAGGTAACAAAAGTTTTTCAACTTTTGGGATTTAACTGAACTTCTACCACGTGTGTTGCTAGCATGTCACATGAAGGGTATTCAGAACACATTTTAAAATTAATAAAGGAATATTTAAATAAAGAAAGATACCATCAGTTCAGTTCAGTTCAGTTCAGTCGCTCAGTCGTGTCCGACTCTCTGCGACCCCATGAATTGCAGCACGCCAGGCCTCTCTATCCATCACCAACTCCCGGAGTCCACCCAAACCCATGTTCATCGAGTCGGTGATGCCATCCAACCATCTCATCCTCTGTCGTCCCCTTCTCCTCCCGCCCCCAATCCTACCCAGCATTAGGGTCTTTTCCAATGAGTCAACCCTTCGCATGAGGTGGCCAAAGTATTGGAGCTTCAGCCTCAACATCAGACCTTCCAATGAACACCCAGGATTGATCTCCTTTAGGATGGATTGATTGGATCTCCTTGCAGTCCAAGGGACTCGCAAGAGTCTTCTCCAACACCACAGTTCAAAAGCATCAATTCTGCGGCACTCAGCTTTCTTCACTGTCCAACTCTCACATCCATACATGACCACTGGAAAAACCATAGCCTTGACTAGACGGACTTTTGTTGGCAAAGTAATGTCTCTGCTTTTAAACATGCTATCTAGGTTGGCCATAACCTTCCTTCCAAGGAGTAAGCGTCTTTTAATTTCATGGCTGCAGTCACCATCAGCAGTGATTCTGGAGCCCAAAAAAGTAAAGTCTGACACTGTTTCCACTGTTTCCCCATCTATTTCCCATGGAGTGATGGGACCAGATGCCATGATCTTAGTTTTCTGAACGTTGAGCTTTAAGCCAACTTTTTCACTCTCCTCCTTCACCTTCATCAAGAGGCTCTTTAGTTCTTCTTCACTTTGTGCCATAAGGGTGGTGTCATCCGCATATCTGAGGTTATTGATATTTCTCCCAGCAATCTTGATTCCAGCTTGTGTTTCTTCCAGCCCAGCGTTTCTCATGATGTACTCTGCATAGAAGTTAAATAAGCAGGGTGACAATATACAGCCTTGACGTACTCCTTTTCCTATTTGGAACCAGTCTGTTGTTCCGTGTCCAGTTCTAACTGTTGCTTCCTGACCTGCATACAGGTTTCTCAAGAGACAGGTCAGATGATCTGGTATTCCCATCTCTTTCAGAATTTTCCAGAGTTTATTGTGATCCACACAGTCAAAGGCTTTGGCATAGTCAATAAAGCAGAAATAGATGTTTTTCTGGAACTCTCTTGCTTTTTCGATGATCCAGCGGATATTGGCAATTTGATCTCTGGTTCCTCTGCCTTTTCTAAAACCAGCTTGAACATCTGGAAATTCACGGTCCACGTATTGCTGAAGCCTGGCTTGGAGAATTTTGAGCATTACTTTACTAGCGTGTGAGATGAGTGCAATTGTGCGGTAGTTTGAGCATTCTTTGGCATTGCCTTTCTTTGGGATTGGAACGAAAACTGACCTTTTCCAGTCCTGTGTCCACTGCTGAGTTTTCCAAATTTGCTGACATATTGAGTGCAGCACTTTCACAGCATCACTTTTGAGGATTTGAAATAGCTCAACTGGAATTCCATCACTTCCACTAGCTTTGTTCGTAGAAAGATACCATACTGCAAGGTAAATCTAGCTTGTCTATTTGTTTTCCATTTTACATTCTCAGGAATGTATCAGGCTTTGTTTAGTATTCAAACTAGTTATAAAAACCTAGTAGCCAAAATTATTATGATGTTACATATGTTCTCAATTTTTAAAAACTGTAGTTGACATACAATATTGTATTAATTTCAGTTGTGCAACATTGGGATTTGGCATTTATACACATTATGGATTGATTACCATGATAACTTACTAACAATCCATCACCATATAAAGAAATATTACTGACTATATTCATTATGCTGTACATTATACCCCTGAGACATATGGTCAAAGCTGTGGTTCTTCCCAGTAGTTTTTCTAGTAGTCATGTGAGAGTTGGACCATAAAGAAGACTGAGCTCTGAAGAATTGATGCTTTCAAACTATGTTGTTGGAAAAGACTCTCGAGAGTCCCGGGAATGCAAGGAGATCAAACCAGTCAATCCTAAAGGAAATAAATCCTGAGTATTCATTGAAAGGACTGATGCTGAAACAGAAGTGCCAGTATTTTGGCTACCTGATATCAAGAGCCAACTTAATGGAAAAGACCCTGATGTTGGGCAAGATTGAAGGCAGTAGGAGAAGAGGATGACAGAGAATGAGATGGTTGGATGGCATCATCAATTCAATGGACATGAGTTTGATAAAGCTCCAGGAGATGGTGAAGGACAGGGAAACCTGGAGTGATGCAGTCCATGGGGTCGCAAAGAGTCAGACACAACTAAGCAACTGAACAAAAGGCCCTTCACCTGTTTTGCCCAACTGCCTATCACCCTTTCCTCTAGTGACTGAAAAAAATGTGGTCCACTGGAGAAGGGAATAGCAAAACAATTCAGCATTCTTGCCTTGAGGACTCCATGAACAGTATAAAAAGGCAAAAAAGATAGGACACTGAAAGATGAACTCCCCAGGTCGGTAGGTACCCAATATGCTACTAGAAATCAGTGGAGAACTAACTCCAGAAAGAATGAAGAGACAGAGCCAAAGCAAAAACAACACCCAGTTGTGGATATGACTGGTGATGAAAGTAAATTCCGATGCTGTAGAGCAATATTGCATAGGAACCTGGAATGTTAGGTCCATGAATCAAGGCAAATTGGAAGTGGTCAAACAGGAGATGGCAAGAGTGAACATCCACATTTTAGGAATCAGCGAACTAAAATGAGCTAGAATGGAAGAATTTAACTCAGATGACCATTATATCTACTACTGTGGGCAAGAATCCCTTAGAAGAAATGGAGTAGCCATCAGAGTCAAGAAAAGAGTCCAAAATGCAGTACTTGGATGCAGTCTCATAAACGACAGAATGATCTCGTTTCCAAGTTCGTTTCCAAGTCTAACCATTCAGTATCAAGGTAATCCAAGTCTATGCCGCAACCACTAATGCCAAAGAAGCTGAAGTTGAACAGTTCTATGAAGACCTACAAGACCTTCTAGAACTAACACGCAAAAAAGATGTCCTTTTCATTATAGGGGACTGGAATGCAAAAGTAGGAAGTCAAGAAACACCTGGAGTAACGGGCAAATTTGGCCTTGGAGTACAGAATGAAGCAGGGCAAAGGCTAACAGAGTTTTGCCAAGAGAATGCACTGGTCATAGCAAACACTCATTTCCAACAACACAAGAGAAGATTCTACACATGGACATCACCAGATGGTCCGTACGAAATCAGATTGGTTATATTCTTTGCAGCCGGAGGTAGAGAAGCTCTATACAGTCAGCAAAAACAAGACTGTGAGCTGACTGTGGCTCAGATCATGAACTCCTTATTGCCAAATTCAGACTTAAATAGAAGAAAGTAGGGAAAACCACTAGACCATTCAGATATGACCTAAATCAAATCCCTTATGACTATACAGTGGAAATGAGAAACAAAAGTGAACAAAAACAACAGCAGTGTGGATATCTTTGGATTCATCTTGTTTGCACCTCTCTGTGTTTCATGGACTTAGATATCTGCTTCCTTCACCAGGTTAGGGAAGATTTCAGCCATTATTTCTTCAAGTAGGTTTTCTGTACCTTTCTCTCTCTCTTTCTCTTTTTCTTGTGGGACCCCTATAATGTGAATGTTAGTATGCTTGCTCTTATCCCAGAGGTCCTTTAAACCATCCTCATTTTAATTTTTTTTTTCTTTTTCTGTGCCAGTTGAGTGATTTCCACTATCCTCTCTTGCAGATCTCTGATCCATGCTTCTCCATCCTCTAATCTGCTGTTGATTCCCTATAGTAAATTTTTTCATTTTAGTTACTGTATTATTTGGTTCGTTTTCACGTTTTCTATCACTTTGTTGAAGTTCTCAGTGAGTTCATTCATTCTTCTCTTGAGTTCAGTTAACATTTTGTGACCATTTCTTTGAACTCTGTATCTGACAAGATTTCATTTAGTTCTTTTTATGAGTTTTGTCTTGTTCTTTCATTTAGAATGTATCTGTTTATCTCCTCATTTTTTCTATCTTCTTATACTTGTTTCTGTGTATTAGGTATATCATCTATGTCTGCAGGTCTTAAAAGAGAGACCTTATGTTGAATGTATCTTGTAGGGCCCATGGGCACAATCCCCCTTTGGGCACTATAGCCAGGTGCTCCACAGATAGCCCTTGAATAGCCTGTGTGTATCCTCCTGTTTTGGTTGGGCCGTGATTGCTGTGGGGGTGACCCCAGACTGACTGGCTGGCAGGTCTGGCCACAGATGGTGAACAGTCATGGTGTGCAGGACTGGCCCTATAGAGTGGGAGCTGATTTGGAGGGTCACTGGTGCCATCCAGTGCCATCTTCCAGGTGGGGTGGGGGCTCTCTCTGTGGAGCTGTAGCTGCTTTGGAGGTGTGCTGGTGCCTGGCACAGACCCTACTGGTGGTGTCAGGTGGGAGCCTCTTTGGAGGAGCCAGCTGGGGTGAGCAAATTGGGTGGGTCTGTTTCTCAGAGGAACACCAGGTGTTAGCAAGGTTGACAAGGAATGGCCAAAAAGGTACTGGCCAGTACCAGGACAACTAGGTGGAAGAAGTCTTATATTTAAAAAAGAAAAAAAATAGTGCCTGCCAACACTTTTATTCCCAGAGAATATTCTACCAGATCCTGGCCCTCTAGCACACAACCTGAATTTAGTAATGATTCTGCTTCTTGTATGACCCACGTAGTTTTCAAGCTGCTGCCTGTACACTGGGGCTGTGAGGGAGGAACTTTATGCTTGAGCCCTTCAAGAGTGGAGTCCCAGTTTTCCACAGCCCTCTTGTTCTTCTGGATGTAAGCCCCAGTGGTTTTCAAAGCCATATTCAGATTTTGTGTGGGCTTCTGTGACCAGTGCAGGGGGATTTGATGTGGGGCTCCTCAGCTGTTCGTGGATACCTCTGTAATATCTCTCCTGTTTATTTGTCACTGCAGTTCAGTGTGGGTTCTGACTAGACCCCCTCTCTTCTCCTCTTACTCAAATGAATGTGCCCTTTTCTTTATATTTTCCTTAGTTATGGAAAATCTATTCTGATAGTCTCCAGGTCATTTTCAGAAATAGTTGTTCTACATGTAGTTATAGTTTTCGTGTGTCTATGGGAAGAGACGAGCTCAGGATCTTCCTGCTCGGCCATCTTGAGCTGTACCTCATCTTCAATTTTCACATATATTTTCAATTATGTTCCAAAAATAATCATAATGAACATCAAATCATTTGGTACATGTTCCTTAAAATTAGTTAAATCATTGGGAACAAGTTTCAGTATCTCTTAATAACAGACTGTGAAAAGAAGTTGTTGACAAAAGTCCTTGTTAGAATGCAGAGCACTAGCTTTGTCCTTGTGATTTGCACAGAAAAGCCTTAAAGGTCAGCAAATATGTGCCTACATTCAAAAAAAGGATGATAATGTATACTTTTTGTGGCTCTTCATCATGTAGATAGGTTTCTATTTGTTTACTAAAATGAGGATATATTTTCCTGTGACACTGAATAGATGTCATAGAGTTAACTTTCAAAGATTAATAACCGGTATATTTGAAACTATTCATATATTTGTAAGAAACAGCATTTGTTAGGGTGTTTGATTTTGAGAATTATATTTATTTACTTAAACTTGTATAACAGTTGTGGTGAGAAGTTGAATTTGCTCATTTATCTTGTGGTAATTAACTCACTGAGGTAATCATAACTTATTTAATCAGTATATAAAAAGCATGTATCTTCTAGATTAAGAATGTTCTCATAGACAGCTGTTTTTCATAAAGTTTATGCAAGTCAAAGCTTAGCATCTGACTTTTAAAGATTAATTTTAAAACAGCAAAATTCTCACTCTTACACAGTGTGGATTTTTTTTTTTTTTTGTAATGATCAAAATAATTGTGTTTCCAGAATGGCAAATAAATCTATTATTTTGTTGAGAGACTTAAAATTTCAATTTTAAGACTTACATATTTAAGACTAGCTATGGCATGGTCTTGGCCTTAATAGTTCTTCCTGTGGAGCTTTTCTTGTTTCCCATTTATAATCAGCTTCAAAATGTTCTGGAGTTCTTATCTCCCTATCATCCCAGCATGTCTCCTTTTTCTCTTGAAATTTTTTGTCTTTTTTGAAGCCTAGAATATTTGTAAAGGAGAAAAATCATTATCATTATTTTGCTTTCCCCCATTTGCTTTTGCTTTACTTTTATGTTTACTTTTTTCCTCATGTTTATATCTCATGCCTGTGACCCTGGGTAAAAGAGTTTATTAATTATTAGAGTATGTGAAAAATGTGAGTTTTTTTCATTGGCTTTTTCTGACTGGTCAACAAAATTAGAAAATTTGCAACTCTTCCTAACTAAATATTTATTATAGAGCAGCAGCTGGCCAGTAGGAGTTTTATCATTACTATAAATTGGAATTTATGGTATTGTTAATTTTCAGTAGATACTGTATCATTATTAAGAAAGCAAGTAGTCTTTGGATCAAAGAGTATTAAAACAGGGAGAGAATTGTGATATTCAGCTTCCCAAATGACTCCCATTTTTCATGCTCTGTGTCATCTCCTATTGAGTGTTTACTGGACCTAATAATTTGCTTATAATTAATATTACTAGAATATGATAAAAATTATGTGATGTCACTTTCAAGACTAGGTTACAAAGACTGACTTCTCTCTTATTCCCCTGTCTCCCTGTATCTTGCTTTCTTGTTTGTTCATTCTGATGAAAGGGAGTTATCATGTGTGGTCCTACAAAAAGGTGGAGTGTAAAGAACAGAGGTGGTCCTACAACCAGTGACAGAGAGTAACTAAACCCCTTAACAACAGATAATTCATGCAGGGATAAAAGTCCATTTCTATCGTTTATAAATAAGGATATCAATTGGTTTTTCCACTTCTTTTGCCTAATTTCTTTAACCAAGGCATGCAATTAAATTGTGGTAATGTAAGTTTCAGGTCTATTGTCAATGTCCTGGTGTATTAGAATATTTTAATAAGTATTTAGACATCTTTCTGGGGATTCCCTGGTGGCTAAGTGGTAAAAAGTCCACCTACTATTTAGGCCTTCTTCCCACTTTCTGATTGGGTTGTTTTTCTGGTATTGAGTTGTATTATACAGAGTGAAGTAAGTCAGAAGGAGAAAGATAAATATTGTGTACTAGCGCATATATATGGAATCTAGAGAGATGGCACTGATGAATTTTCTTCCAGGGCAGCAATGAAGAAAGAGACAAAGATAACAGACTTACGGACACGGGGAAGGGGAGGAGGGAGAGGATGAGATATATGGAGAGAGTAACATGGAAACTTACAATACTTTGTGTAAAAAAGGTAGCTAATGTTAATTTGCTGCATGACTCAGGGAACTCAAACATGGGCTCTGTAACAACAACAATAATAACAAAATGGCTTCAAAAACATTTTGAGTTTTTTAATCTACAAGTTTCATTGCATGGGCTCTCTCTTTCTTCGTATTCCACAGTATTCATCACACAGAATTCTTTGTTCAGACATTGGAGAATGCTAACTGACATAGGACAAGGCACCTGCTGGGGATCTTAAATCTAGAGCTAGATGTTAAAGAATATGGAAAAGGGGTAGTGAATTACAGGAAAGCACATTAATTCAAGGAAAAGCTGATCAAAAGCTAACATTATATAGATCAAAATAAGACTTTTTAAAATCTCTGTGCATTTAACAGCCTTGTGAAGCTTTGATATGTGTTTCATGTAGGAGTAATATACAGAGCATAAGATGATAACAAACTAATATTTGAGATTCCAAGGTGTATGGGCAAAGTATGCCAAAATTGGCAATTTGGCAAAAGATGCTTACTCCTTGGAAGGAAAGTTATGATCAACCTAGAGAACATGTTAAAAAGCAGAGACATTACTTTGTCAACAAAGGTCCATCTAGTCAAAGCTATAGTTTTTCCAGTAGTCATGTATGGATGTGAGAGTTGGACTATAAAGAAAGCTGGGCACTGAAGAATGGGTGCTTTTGAACTGTGGTGTTGGAGAAGACTCTTGAGAGTCCCTTGGACAGCAAGGAGATCCAACTAGTCTATCCTAAAGGAAGTCAGTCCTGAATATTCGTTGGAAGGGTTGATGTTGAAGATGAAACTCCAATACTTTGGCCACCTGATGTGAAGAACTGACTCAATAGAAAAGACCCTGATGCTGGGAAAGATTGAAGGTGGGAAGAGAAGGGGATGACAGAGGATGAATGGTTGGATGGCATCACTGACTCAATGGACATGATTATGAGTAAGCTCCAGGAGTTGGTGAGGGACAGGGAGGCCTGGCGTGCTGCAGTCCATGGGGTAACAAATAGTTGGACAGGATTGAGCAACTGAACTGAAACTGAAGGTGGATATTGGACTGAACACTGCCTGCTGTCCAAGAAAATCAAGAAGGCAGAGAAAGGCTGACCAGCTGCTTTGATAAGGGAGCCAACAGAGTGCTGTTCTGTGGTATCGAGTTGAGGAAGGCAAGGAGTATGTGATGATTAACCATGGCGTAGTTGTGTGCCCTGTGGGAGAGAGAACCAGTGTGAAATTATCTTGAATCTTTTTTTAGTGGAGCTACATGCTACTTGTACTAAGTTGCTCAGTTGTGTCCAAACCTTTGTGACCCCATGGACTATAGCCTTCCAGGCTCCTCTATCCATGAAATTCTCCAGGCAAAAATACTGGAGTGGGTTGCCATTTCCCCTCCAGGGGATTTTCTCAACCCAGGGACCCAACCTATGTCTCCTGCTTGGCTGGAAGATTCTTTACCACTGCTTCACTTGGGAAGTCCTTTAGTAGAGCTACTTGATGGATAAAAAGACCTTGGGATAAAGTTCTTGGATTTTAGATCCCTAGACTAAGGAAATTTGAAACAAGACAAGTCTAGAAGGGACCTATACAAGGTGTATAAAAATTTCCCACAAGAATAAAGAACTGGGCTTCACTTCTGGCTCAGTGGTAAAGAATCCACCTGCAATGCAGGAGACCCAGTTTCAATCTCTGGGTTCGAAAGATCCCCTTGAGAAGAAGATGGCAACCCATTCCAGTATTCTTGCCTGGAAAATCCCATGGGCAGAGGAGCCTGGAGATCTACAGTCCATTAGGTTGCAAAGAGTCAGGCGTGACTTAGAGACTAAGCATATCAACATATAACATATAACCCTTATATTCCTTTCTTACATCAGGCTTCCAGTCTGAAGCAAGCCCAAGCAAAGAAAGGAAAATATATAATGTTTTGTCAAGTTTTAAGCTTTAATTATTACATAGGGCTTGGCATTCTAATTTTTTAAATTGAGACTGTTTCTTACTTAATGTGATGATAGGACTGTATGTTATTTAAGAGTGGACAGAAAAGTTTTGAGCTTGCCAGAGTTGAGATCTAATGGCAGAGTAAGATTACCTCCCCTGAATAAAATTTAATGAGATGGCAAAAGAAAATCAAATTGCATTTGATGACAATCCATGTTTCATGTTATTCCTCATACCAGTGTCACATGCTTCTCCACTATTTTTCTGTATTACCCAATAGAAAAATTTATCATAATACTTATTACTGATTTACTTGTCTGCCTCACTTAGAAGATGAATGATAAGATAAAAACTCATTGTGAAGAAAAGCCAGTAATAGGAAAATAGTCACGCTTCATAGAAAGTTTTCTATCAGGAATCAGACTTGCTTGAAAACAGGAAGAAAACTCTGATCTGCAGACATTTTCAGCTGAAAAGAGAAAACATTTCTAGTATTTGTCAGAGTGCAACAAAAAAAGAATTTTGAAACTACTGCAAAAATATCTTTGTGGTGTAAACATTTCCTAATACACAGACTTAGCCTCAAGCTTTCCTCTAGCAATTGTTCTACTCCCTGTTCAAGATGTTCAAATCAACAAGCATTCATCATTTGATCTTCTATTTATGTTGTAGGGATAGATACACCAGCCTGGTTTTCTTGGAAAGTTTTATGATCCATATCAAACTTACTTTGAGTTTTAATACTACTGACAACAACAAAAAAGAAAATGGAAAAATCAATGATGAAAAGTCTTCAGCATTATAAGCAAGTTACTATAAATCATACTGAATACTTGCAAAGTGAACTCTGTTAGAAATAAACAAAAAGTCCTCCTTAGTGTTATTAATCTACCTTATTTTGAGATGACTACAATATGCATTTATTTACTGAGATACTTATCATCAAGTTCTACTAAAGAAAATGATCTCAAATGAGTTATCTGCTACAAGTTTTGGAATCAGAAAGCTTAACTAGCATGGACATGTGTCTATTAAAGCTATTTCTTTGTGTTCAACATTCAAAATAATGGAGTATCATATTCCATGAGAATTAAGAAGTGTCTATTGGAGATTATTCAAGAAATGCATAGATAAATCAATCATTTTAACTCTAAACTTAATGTGTTCATGTCTCCATGATATATTTGCTATGTGAAAAAGAATATTCATTGTAGAGATAGCAGAAATTGGAAAAGCATTGAATATTGATATTATATATAATAGCTATGGGCCATTGCTATCATACAATGTGACATATGCATTCTAAAAATTACTGTGCTGTACAAAATAGTACAATAAAGACTGTATACTATATGGAAAAAATAGGGCTAAGGATACAACATTCAGAAACTTCGTTAGTGACACATTACTAATGTTTGTCCCCCTAAAATTTATACATGTTGAAATCTTAACCCACAAAGTGATGGAATTAGGAGGTAGGGCATTTGGGAGGTGATTAGACTATGAAGGCAGATCACTCATGTATGGGAATAGTGCCCTTATAAAAAAGGCCTGAAATCACCCCTCTTCCCTTCCACCATGTTAGGACATAGTGAGAAGTGACAGTCTAAAACCAGGAAGAGGGCCTTCACCAGAAGCCGGCCATACTGGCACCCTAATCTTAGAATTCCAGCCTCCGGAACTGTGACAAATTTCTGTTTTCTGTAAGCTACTCAATATGTGGTATTTTGTTATAGTAGTCTGACTAGACTAATACACATATGGACTCACAGACACACACATACACATGAAGATGGGCCATGATAAAAACATGAACAGTTTTACACATGTCAAACTGTTAAGAAAATGCACAATACTACAATGAATATGGCACTTTACCTTGAAAAAGACCTGAAGTTTTCTTCTGAAAGTGGTCACAGGGAAGATTGCAGCATTTGAGTTGTAGACATTAATAAGTGATAGAAGGAGACTTTCTGAGATCAGACAAGAAATCATAATGCAAAATGTCGATGGGTATTCTTCATCACACACACATACACACACACACACACACACACACACACACACACACACACACATACACACGGTGTGTTTGGGATGGGAGATATTATCCCTGTGTTACTGGGTTCAGCTGGGTGCACTTTTATGCATTCATCCACTATTCATCATAGATGGAATTATGTATGGGTATGTGTGTGCTCAGTTGTGTCCAATTATTTGCAACCCTATGTAGCCTGCCAGGCTCCTCTGTCCATAGAATTTTCCAGGAAGAATACTAGATGGAGTGGGTTGTCATTTCCTTCTCCAGAAACTATGTATAAATAAGCTCAAAATGTATTTTATGCTCAAATTGTTCCCAAGTGTTGAAATAAATTTGCATTTCCAAAACAAGCTTTATAGCAGAACGGACAGACTGTGCTTTTAAGACATGTTGTTTCCTCTTTGTGCTTTAATGGGAAAACATAACTAATAATGTCCTAGATGTTTTCACTTCCACATTTAATCTTATTCAGTTTTCTGGGCAGCCTTGAGACATATATGTTATTGTCTTCACTTTTATTAATATTAATAATAAACCGAGAGAGGAAATTTCTGAAGGTATTACAATCTGTTAGTGGTGGGGTAGAAATTATTTAAATCTGTTAGATTGAGAAGCCCACATTCATTTGTCTAATTATTGCACCATGTCTCCATTATTTGAACAAACAGAAGTGTAGGGGGAAAAGTGGTAATCATTAAAAATTTTCCACTTGTATGGATCTACATTTTATGCAGTTGGTAACTATATTTTCATATACCATAAACACTAGCATACTGTTATAATTTTTAAGTCTCTTTATGTTCATTCTTAGCTATTTCCAAAGAGGCTGCTATTTATCCAAAAGAAATTAGGTTTTTTTTCTGCTGAAAATGTTTTTCTTTATTGATTTAATTTATAAAACTCTTGAAATAAAATAATGATAGACAATGTAGGGGACTGTGAAAAAGGAAGAGTCTTGCACCACATATAAATATTTTGCTCAGTTTTCAGGCATTATAATACATTGTATGTTATACTGAAAAAGCACTATAAAGAGGGCACTTTAAAACTCATTATTAATACAACTCAAATGACTTGCAAAACTTCTATATTCGTTGCTTCTCATAATCTAGTCTTCGAAATGTAGCACTACTTTACATCTGGTATCATGCCTTATGTGCCTATGTGCATGATTTTACAAAATTTTAAAACACTACTTTTTATTTGATTTCACAAATGATTGTTAAGACCACTGTTTTGCAGATTATGGCACAACCTCAGAAAATATTTTACTCCTCCATACTTCAAAGTGCTTGCTTAAACATATGTCACTTCCATAAGTACTCTTTTCCTATACCAAGGGGCGGAAGTTACAAGTGGACAAAGTATGAGGTCATTTATAGTATTTAATATTAAGATATGAGACTTCTTATTTCATAATAAATTTAAACACCTGGCAATTAAAATGTCAAATGATAGATTCATTTAAATAATGAATGCATGTTTATTTGTTTTCCTAAAAATAAAAATGCTATGCAAATGATTACTGTATTAAGTGACTATAAGCCATAAATCCCTTTATGAGTATATACTTTCAGATCTTTCTCTGTGTCTCTGTCTTTCACTGTGAGTTTATGTTTCTGCATTAATGTGCGTATGTATAATATGTAACCATTGAACATATAAACACTGTTTTGAAACTGTTTTCATTGACAATAAATTACGGTACTCTTTTATATCAATGTATTTTCATATGCAACGTTATTCCTACAGGCTAAATATTATTTCTCTTTATGGAAAGATCATAATTTTTAAGCAAGTTTGTTTTATAAATTTTTAATATTTTGAACAATGTCATGAAGAACAACCAAAAGTATAAATATTTACACAAATGAATTCATACTATCTTTAGGCAAAATAATTAGACTAGCATTGCTAGTTTGCATTTATTTCTCAAAATGTTCACCACAATTTGAATGAATATATTTCTATAAGTATGAGACTATTTGTTCTCTAGTTTATTGCCAATAAGGGCTCTACAGTTTTAAAAACTTGGTTGGTTATTTTATGTGATGCTTTTTTATTTTTTTTGCCTGTTGCCTATTTTTACCTTGAGAGTTCAT